>NC_059425.1:28355549-29034049 GCF_021028975.2 Sphaerodactylus townsendi
GCTGGGGCGGTCCAGGCTTCGGGGGAGAGGGACGGAGGAGACCCGGAGGGACGGGTGCGGCCCCGACGGTCTGGCAGGCAGGCAGGCAGGCGGGAGCTGAGCAGTCTTTCTTAGGTCGAGGAACCCGGCCAAGGTCGCCTCTCCCGAGCTTCTCACGGACCAGAGTGCTCGAGGGGACGTCGGCGGGTCCCAGTCAGGCACTGGAGGTCGACCCTCTCCGTCCTTCTTTCACCAATGACTGGGCCCGGTGCCAGTAGAGGACGACACCGGTAGGCAGACGCCGAGCCCCGTCGGGGAAGCAGCGGTCTCTCTGGGACCCCTCGACACCCCAAGCGTCCCTTTTCAGTCTCGGCCCGGCGGCCGCGGGCAGCGACTCCCCACGATGCGTCCTCGCCGAGCCGGGAAGGCGGGTGCGCCGAGCCTCTGGCGGGATCTTTATATAGAGCCAGGCCGGGAGATCCATTGACGTCAGCGCGGGACATGGACTGATTGTCGAATGTGATCCTGCAGACCCTCCTGGGGCGCCGGAGAGTGGGGGCCACGAGGAGGCGATCTTCGCACCCCACCCCCGCAAGCCACGGGCAGGTGGAACCGGGCCGTTTCCTGCGTTTCAGAGCGGGACTCTGGCGCCCTCCCATCTGCGCGCAGGACGCCAGAAGACCCTCCTGAAGCCGAAGCGCCCCCCTCCCCCTCTCGGGGCATCCAACCCTACCCCCCCCCCCCCCCCGCACACGCAAAGAGGCCCGGGCGCGTCTCCTGGGGAACGTGCCGCTGTCCGTGGTGCTGGAGTTTGGTCCGTTTGCTCAGCTCGCTCGGGACCATCCGGTCAGCAGGCGCCCTTCTGAACTGCAGTGCGGGAGGGCATGCCGGGGCAGAGGGCGCACTGGAGGGAGGGGACAAAAGGGGGAAAACTGAGTGTCAGTACTCTGGTGGTCACTTTGTTGGCTCAGGACGGACACTTCTGACCGTTTTGCTGTGATGAATAGTGGAGCCCCGAGAGCAGAGCTCCCGCCCTCCCTGTATTGTCCAAAGACAAGGAGCACCTGCAGACTCCCCAGATGCAGACTGTTCTCCTCCCCACTCCCCAGATATAAGGGGTATCGTCTGTTGCGTGTATGGATGTGTTTGTATGAGGATGAAGTTTTGAAACCATTGCTTTAAGGTCATACTATTTTTGACCACAGGAGGGCAAGTTGAATGCAATGGCAGGCAAGTGCCTCCCTTCTTGCTCCAGTGGGATGTTTCAGTTCCACTCCCTGTAGCGGGCTGAGATACGATGAATCACATGAAAGGACATGTGAATCAGCCTTCCCATTCGGTGAAACTGAATGAATAAATGCAGAATGAATAAATGCAGAATTGCAGAAAAGCAAACTTCATGCTCAAATAGATATGTTACACTGAATGAAGTGTGTGTGAGTGTGAGTCTGGTGGGATTCTGCTGTTCACCCCAAAGGAAAGCCTCATAGAAGCGGGTACTTGTTCTTTCAATGAGCATTACCTAGCGCGCTCAAGTGCGGTTGCTGTCCATGGTCCTGAAATGACGCGTTGGACAAAATGCTTGCCCGTGACCTCTTAGGCCAGGGGTAGGGAACCTTTAACACTCAAAGAGCCATTTGGACCCTTTTTCCATGGGAAAAGAAAACACTTGGAGCCGCAAATAAATATTGACATTTAAAATAAAGATAACACTGTATATATTGGGGTTTTTTACCTTTTACTTCGCTCATTCTGAGAAGCGCATGGATGTGTCCACCCTGCTGCCTGCAGGGCGGACAAGGATGGGGCCAGCGGCTTGGCTTTGCCGGTTGCCAGGAAAGCACCCCCCCCTGCTCCAATGGGGCGGGCGAGAGGGGAAGCCCGTGGCGCGGCCCAGCCAGCTGGGCTTGTGGGCAGTTGGTGCGTCCGCCCTGCTGCCTGCAGGGCGGGCAAGGATGAGGCCAGCGGCTCGGCTTGTGGAGCCGCAGTGCAAGGGCAGAAGAGCCGCATGAGGCTCTTGAGCCGCAGGTTCCCTACCCCTGTCTTAGGCTCTCCTTTCCCACCTCCACAGAACCTTTTTGCTTTTCTGTGATGCTCCCCGCTCAACTGAAATCCCCAGCAAGTAGAGCTCATAACAGCTACCACCAAACTTCAGAGAGCAGAGAGCACATTTTTGTTGCTTTCAGGGGCAAATGCATCTTGAGGTGGCATGTATTTACATCCATAGCAGTCCAAAATGAAAATCCAAAAGCAGACCACAATTTATGTTGCTGACATACTTGAGTGGTAGCTATGAAGCATGTTAGCCATGCATATCAGGCAGTTCAAAGGAATGGAAAGTTTCAAAAATTGAAATGGGTCCCACAGCAATAGAAGTTGCGTATCTGATCCATCACAGAGGGCGTACCAAGTTTCCCCTACAATCAGAGGCACCAAATCGACTAAGTTAAAAGTGTAGAGTTCTCCCTCCACCCCAACCAAGAAGTATCCTGTATTAACCGATGAGTAGAAAGGAAAGTCTGAAATCCAAGGAAAGCAAGAGGAAGACTGGATGGGGGAGCGCAAACTCTCCAGCCAATCTCCAAGCCAGCAAAGTGCTGTAAAACTGCAGTAGACAGTTTTACCCTGTAGGTTTTTCAAGGCAAAAGGGGAACAGAGGTGGATTGCCATTGCCTGCCTCTGAATCACAACCCTGGACTTCCTTGTTGGTCTCTCCTCCAAGTACTAACCAGGGCCAATCCTGCCTAGCTTTCAAGACTTGGCTAGCCCGGGACATCCAGGTAAGGGTGGAATTCCATATACTTGCAACAAATATGGACAGTGGTTCCTCAGGATGGCTTTAAAGGTCTGTGTTACTAATCAGCACACATTTCACCTTAGTACAAAGACAATGCATCCCCCCTGCCTCCCAACTCCCTGGCCCAACTGATGAGCATATTGCTGATCTTGACTACTCCAGTTAAGGGGCTGTAGATTCCGGGCATGCTGAAACCTCTCCAGACACTTGAACCTCGGGATGTGTGCCTGTGCCACATGTGACTAATAAGGGCTCACAGCAGTGGCATAGTGGTTAAGAGCAGATGTACACTAATCTGGAGGAACCAGGCTTGATTCCCTGCTCTGCCGTCTGCAGAATTCAGATTCGCCTGTACGCTCCAACACATGCCAGCTGGGTGACCTTGGGCTAGTCACAGTTCTTCTGAGCCCTCTCAGCTCCACCTACCTCACAGGGTGAGAGGGGGGAAGGGAAAGGAGTTTGTAAGCCCCTTTGTGTCTCCTATAGGAGAAAAAGGGGGGATATAAATCCAACTCTTCTTTACCTTAATGCTACAGGTACACTGCAAAAGAATGCCCACTCCCAGCATGCACCCCACCTCAATATCTTATGGCAAGCAACTCTGCTCAGGCACACTACACTCCCTTTTCGCCAGCTCTTCCTCCCCAAGGGACGATGGCCTTTCTCGACCATGCTCTTTCTCCGAGCCCTGCAGTGCTGGCACCAGCTGTAGCCCAATGCCTGGGCCACAAAGCAAACACCAGGCAGCAATTATCTCGCTCCTGGACAAACAGAGCTCTGGCAGGTTAAGCAGAGGGAGCAGAAAATGATTGGTCAAGAAGCAGCACGGCGGGACTCAGGTCCGTCTTGTCTTGCTGCCTGTGGCCTTTGCCCCAAGGAAACGAGAAGGGACTCTCCAGGGAGCCAGTCAACACCAGTAGCAGCAAACATGCGTAGGAGTGAATGCAGCTGTTCCACGAATCCTTACTACCTGATCTATCAGATCACATGGCCTACAAGCATGTATTCCATGTGGCAAATATAAAGTATGAGAAGGACTGCCAAACTAAATTTTCAGTGTATTGTCAAAGGCTTTCACAGCCAGAATCACTGGGGTGTTGTGACGTTTCCGGGCTGCATGGCCATGTTCCAGTAGCATTTTCTCCTGATGTTTTGCCTGCATCTGTGGCTGGCATCTTCAGGGGATCCTTTCAGTCTCTCCACAGAATGTGATCCTGTTGAAGATGCCCCTGCTGATGGTCTGAGTCTGATAGCTGGCAAATTCCCACCATTCTCTTTCTGCTTTGGTTTATCATATATTGCCTGCCGGGGGCACAGAACTTAACAACATAGGGCAGTGATGGCGAACCTTTTCAAGACCGAGTGCCCTAATTACAACCCAAAACCCACTTATTTATCGCAAAGTGCCAACATGGCAATTTAATCTGAATACTGAGGTTTTAGTTTAGAAAAAACAGTTAGCTCCGAGGCGCATGTTACTCGGGAGTAAGCTTGGTGAAGCAACCGTACAATGCTTCGAATGGATGAATCACAACCCTAGGGGGGTTTACTCAGAAGCAAGCCCCGTTGCCAGCAACCAAGCTTACTCCCAGGTAAAGGATCATGACCAGGCCAGCCTAGGATTGTGTGTGGGGGGATGATTTTCCACCCCCCCCCCACATGATGAAGTCTGTGCATGAGTTCCCACAGAAAGGGCTCTGAGTGCCACCTCTGGCACCTGTGCCATAGGTTCGCCACCACTGATATAGGGGTATGCTCGATAACCCCCCAAAGGAGATCAGCTGTTTCTGAAGCTGCAGTGCTGGTCTGGAGCAATTCAGAGACCATCTATCCTAACTCCTGAGAGAACCTGCCCTCACATGTACATTTGCTTCAGCGTCAGCACACCAAGAGTTGGGAGAAACCCAAAGGCATGTAACGCACACACACAACATTGATCACAGCTGGTATAGTTTAGACAATAAGCTAGTTGGTAAGTACATGAGAAGACCCTCCTGCTGGATCAGTGTACAGGCCCATTCAATCCAGCATCTGCTTTCCAACAGCACATTACGGAGGCTACAGCAGTTCTGCAGAGGTATACTACCTCTGGACATGAAAGTTCCATCCAGCTTTTTGGATATATTGGTTTAGAGTTCTCCCAGTCACGGAATCATGATGTTGAGTGCAGTAAAAATCAGTCTTCCAAAGAAGTAAATTGCAAAAGGTAAAACTTACATTTATTCAAGTAGATTTGGTTCACATTCTTGTTGCAGTTGAAAGAAAGATAGAGATCCTAATCCACTTCCCTATACAAGCGGCCAGTTATTCAAGCAACGCGTGAGTGCAAGTACAGAATATTTGCTTCTACAGAAGAGACCTGTGGAAGAGACTGACTCCATGCAGGTCCATGTGGAAAGTGAGGCAAAGAACAACGGCTATTGAGAGAGGAGGGGGGGAGGTCAGAGGGCAGCTCCCAGGTACAGACAAAAAGAGGACATTCCACCAATAGATAACACTTAAACACACAGAGAGAGATAGCACCTCCCTCCCCGCAATGTCCAGGCATGCTGAATTGCTCTCACTCCAACACAGCTATCATGCCTAACTGAACCCTCCCATCATCTCTTCTGAAATCCATCCAAGACAGTGATTCTCACCACATGGCATTGCAACTGATTCATTCATTAAACAAACAGGTCTTAAAAACACAGAGCAGACCCATGGATGTAACCTCTCAAATCAGTTTCTACTTCTCCCTATGAATGCAAAACAAATATAGAAGCGTTTGGATTTATAATCTGTCTTTCTCTCCTGAAAGGAGTCTCAAAGCAGCTTACAAACTACTTTTCCCTTCCTCTCCACAACAGACTATTTATTTGTGAGGTAGGTGAGGCTGAGTGAGTTCTGAGAGAACTGTCACCCAGCAGGCTTCATGTATAGGAGTAGGGAAACAGATCCAGTTCACCAGATAAGAGTCCACTGCTCACCTGGAGGAATGAGGAATCAAACCTGGTTCTCCAGATTAGAGTCCACCACTATTTACCACGACACCCTCTGGAAATTACCAACAGAAGTTGGGTACTGGCAAGGCTTTGGGCTCCATGTTTGCAGTGCCTTAATGTTTCTTTTCCAAAAAGATTTCTGCTGCAAATGCAATAGCAATTTTCTGAATGCCTATAGCACTATTCAGGTCTTTAGCACCACGGGAAGTGGATCTGTTTCCTTCCTGTAGTGTCCAACAGTTAGCCTGTGACTCCACTCCTCCTGGGGTTGAGGAGTATCTTCACTCTGGCTCATGATGGCACAGTTATGTGCACAGGCAAGCCCTCATAATCGTGGTTTGGGGCAGTCTCCACTTGTTTGGGGTCGAAGGGACTAAACAGGGGTTGTGTGACTGAGGGTTGCCAAGGCAGAATACTCTGCTGTGTGCATCAGGCAACTTCCTGGGTGAAAAACAAGAGTCTAAGGGAGCAAGTGCTGGATGAGGCACCAGGAAGGAGGGAAGAAGCGGGCACTGCATGAGCTGGTGACCAGAACAGCCTCTGCGTCTTCATGCAGCTAAGTCACAGTTGATTAGTCTTCCAGGAGAGGTAGGAGTTGAAGAGGATGGCCACACACTGAACCACAGCCAGCCTGCGGAAAGAGAAAGAGGGAAGGGGGTAGGGGCTCAGGCAGACAAGACTGATGGCAAACTGGCAGGGGGCTGGCACTTAGGTGCCAAGATTGGTTTGGAGGGGGGAGCACCACAATGTACCCTGGAAACATCACCACCCAGGTGCAGTGGCATATCTACCAGAGAGACATGGGGGGGTGTCAATCAACCCTGGGCGCCACCCATTAGATCATGTGGGGGTGCAAAATGGCCCCCCATACCCTTCCCATGGAGAGGCACCCCCGCCTGGGCCAGGAGCCTGCCGTGGGCCTGCCAGGTGGCCCCTCGGCCCGGCCCGGCCGCCCAGGACTGCCACCGCCCTCCTCCGCCGGCTGAGCTAAGTGTGGTACAGGAGGGGGTTTGACCAGGTGTTGCCCCAGTGGGCCATTTGCTCCTGGTACACCTCTGCCCAGGGGGCTTCACATCCACAACTGCAGACAGGGAGAGGCTAGAGTTGATGGTCATGCAGGGAGAGTAGTTTTCACCTGTAGTTCAAGGGGACGAAGTAGAAGTTGACAACTTGCACAGCTGGCCAGATCTGAAAGACACATAGCCTGGTTGGTGGAAAGAGCACACAGACCCCCCAAAAGATCCTGTCCTTCCTGCGTGTCCTGTTCAATGAGGAACTGCTTGGAAATAGCCACAGCAGGTGCAGCTGCAGCTGCAGACAGACAGAGAGGCAGCCCAACTGCTGATCCCTGACCAGCAAAACGAGGCCAACCTGTCCAACTGTGCTTTTCCACCACTGCCGTTATCACGACCTCCTGAGAACACAAAGCTGCATTTTATTCAATCAGATCTTTGGGTTATCAGAAAATCTGCTCTGATTGACCGTAGGTCTCCAGGGTCTCAGCAGAGAGCTTTTATATTACCTACTACTTGGTGCTTTTTTAACTGGAGATGCCAGGGATTGCTTGGGACTTTCTCCATGCAAAGCCACTGTTACACACTTGAAATCATTAAGTTTCCTCATAGTGAGTTTGCATCAGATTCAGCATAGTGTATTCTGGCAGTGGCTCTGCAGGGTCTTTCACATCACCTGCTCCACGGTCTGTTAAATTGGAGATGCCAGACGGGGACTGGACAGGGGACCTTCTGGATGAAAAGCAAATTCTCCACCATGGAGTCACAGCCATGCCAGCCCACGTTTGAGCCGGGCAATTCTGTCCAACATAGCACGGAATAACATTTGCACCCAGATGCAGCCCCAAGCCCAAGGCCCATCAAGCAGGCAGGAGAGCTACTCACATAGTAGTTGGTGATCAAGGTGTCTTTGTAGTCCTGTAAGAAAGCAGCAGAAAGGGATCAGAGGGCTTTACTTGGAGATGCAGTGGTTCTCTACCATTCCACCAGCCGCCTACCTATTGATGCAGAGCCTGGCCTTATCTTGGAAAACTCCATGGAAAACAAGAGCAGGTCTTTCCTGGGCAGCTGTTGCAGAGTCAGCTCTGCAATACATCTCTGAGCATCATACATGGCTGTCTACCACCCTGCAGTTTTATCCTCACAGCTCTGCAAGGCACATTCCACTGACAGAGAAAGGGTGACTGGGCCAACAAAACCCAATCAGCTTCCTAGTAGAGTGCGGACTTGGCAGGGGCTGATGGGAATTGTAGTCCATGAACATCTGGAATGCCATGGGTTGGCCACCCCATAATATTCTACACAGCCTCTCCCAAAGCTTTTCTTTTGCTCCCTGCATTGCTTGTTGTGCGGGTGGACATGCTTTTCCTTCCTTCCTTCCTTCCTTCCTTCCTTCCTTCCTTCCTTCCTTCCTTCCTTCCTTCCTTCCTTCCTTCCTTCCTTCCTTCCTTCCTTCCTTCCTTCCTTCCTTCCTTCCTTCCTTCCTTCCTTCTTCCTTCCTTCCTTCCTTCCTTCCTTCCTTCCTTCCTTCCTTCCTTCCTTCCTTCCTTCCTTCCTTCCTTCCTTCCTTCCTTCCTTCCTTCCTTCCTTCCTTCCTTCCTTCCTTCCTTCCTTCCTTCCTATTCAGCAGTGTTATCACTGTCCCCTTTTCTAGAGAAAAAGAATATCCTGATTCCTTTAGTCTTTCTAGACAGGATTTCACATCTTCAGCATCGTCCTCCTCTGACTACTTTCTGGAGAGTAGGGCGGGGTGGGAAACAATCAACACCGCTGTGGGCCATCCTCCTAACCTCTCAGGCCCCACTCCTGCCAGTCCCATCGTTGCAGATATCGGTCCTTTGCCAAGCTGGACAATGGGGAAAATGTACCAGAATCCAACTCACTGCCAGCCAACTGATGAAGGGCCCCCGCTGATGCAACAGTCAGGGGAGGGGCTTCCCCTTTGCAGGCTGGCATAGCACAGGCAAGCTGTAGCTTTAGGGGACAGTTTAATAGGAAATTTTAGAGGAAGGCTATTTACATCCTGGCAGAGATGCCCCATGTCCCAGCCGAAGACTCTCAAAGATAAACACAGCACCTGGCAGGGGGCCTGAACTGCAAGGCCTGGCAAAGACCCAATTTGGCGCAAAAGGCAGCAGACACAATGCGTGATGTGTGAGAGACAAAGGAAAGTTTTGGCTATTTAGGGATGGCTGAATGCAGACTCCAAGCGTATTGGGGGGGGGGGGGGAGGGAGATATGAATCTGTCAGGGAATCATGACTGCAGCAGTTCTCATCACAGCTGCAACCACCGTCCACCCCCAGCATCCCATCAGCCTTATTTACGTTAAAAGGTACGTTTTGTCTCTCTATTATAACAACGAGCTTTCAAGGTTTACAGTTAAAAAACAAACCTGAGTCTTGTGGTATCTTACAGACTCCATCAAAAGTTTTGGTGGACTAAAGTCCATTTTTCTAGATGCCATGGGTAGGTTTTCACTGTACTATCATTTTATATTGGGGTACAAAAGACGCCAAACAAAAAGCAGCATTGGTGAGTCAAGAAATCCAGCACTGAACAGCACTGAGGTAGAAATGAATTTTTATCAAGGAAAATAGCTAAGCTAAGCTAGTTAACTACTGCAGTGGATTGTTGGTGTTCCAGGTTTTGCTAAGAGAGTTGACATTTCTTACAAGTAAAACATTCCAAATCTTTATTCAAGCTGTGTGGGGAAGCGGGGGGGGGGGGGGGCTTTATTAAAAAAAAGTTGTAAAACCCATCAACAATACAAACACACATAAAGTCTACAACAGTAAATGCCAGCAACTATTAAAAGGTCATGACGCCAGAGTACCACTCTAAGGAAAAGGAGAGTTTGGATTTATACCCTGCCTTTCTCTCCTGTAAGGAGACTCAAGACGGCTTACAAACTCCTTTCCCCCCTTCTCCCCACAACAGATACCTTATGAGGCAGGTGGGGCTGAGAGAGAGTTCAGAGGAAACTGTGACTAGCCCAAGATCACCCAGCAAAAATGTAGCGCAGGGAAACAAATCTGGTTCATCAGATAAGAGTCCACTGTTCATGTGGAGGAGTGGGGAATCAAATCCTGTTCTCTAGATTAGAGTCTACCAGCTCTTAACCACTACTTCCACACTGGAAGGAAGACTGAGACAAATTTCGTCACATTAAAGAGGTCCAATTTATGAATAAAGTCGTATCACATCAACCACAGGAAACCTAACTTTCCCTATCCCAGCTCTGGTCAAAAGACCAAGTGTCTGTTTAAAGCAAAGTCAAGCCAGAAGAAAATGGGGCATATGTTTTCTTGTTCAAGTCTGGTTGCATTACTGAGGGATGAGTCCTTTAAGAGGGTGCAGACTTGACTGAACACTGCATGTTTCTGTTGAAAGTTGGCATGACTGTCAACCTTGATTCAATGTTCAAGTAGGGAAACGGGCTGACTTTAGTGTGGGACAAGGTTGGACCTCCAGCCTCCTCTGATGTCCATCTACAATGTCCCAGTCAGACATCACAGGACCATTACCTTTTCAAGAGCCCCTCCTGTTTTCCAATCCTCTTCTCCTGCAGGGTCTCCTAGACTGATTCTGGCTAGGAATTGGAAGGACAGGAGGGTGTTTTTAGAACTTGCCTCGGGAACCCTATTAAATACACAGATCCCAGGTAAATGGGTCTCCCAAACTTTATCTCCTTGGTACATGAAAATGGAATCGACTTTGTGGGGGCTCAGAAAAAAAAAAGACGAGGCGACACCAGCATTAACTTTCTGACTGACTCAGCAGCGTTATGAGGATACAGGAGCTTTTTTGGGTTTGGGTCCCAGATCACCCGTCCCGTTCGCTGATGACACCCTGCTCCCAAACTCCTTTGAACCAGAGCTCTTTGAAATTTACCCTCTCCTGACTCATCTCTGGTTAGCAAACAAGTGGTTTTTAGTCTGTGCGGAGACGAGAGGGTTCTATGCTGGACAGGGGGGGAAAAAAACCAGAAAACATATTGCTAAGACATCACACTGTTATTGTATCATGACTGTGCGTGTCAAACCAACTGGCCCCTGAGCCAAGCTTTGGCTGAGTGACTCAGAGGACATCAATGCGGGAAAGGAGGAGAGGGCAGCTCCCCGGCACTGCTGGAAGCAGGAGACAACAGGCAAGACAGCAAGGCTCCTAGAAGGGAGGTTTAGGGAAATAGCAGATGCCCAGGGAGGTCCTAGTCAACAGCATGGCCCTCCTTTGGTTGGATCTCCCTTTGGCAGAAAGGGCCCAGCACTACCAAGACCTCAGCTCCAGGCAAACCAATTCAAGCAGGGTGTTTGAGAGAAGCCTTAAGGATGCCTGAGGAGACAAACCCTATGAAAACAAGCAGAAGGGGTAAAGGCGTTTTTGGCAGGGTGTAATTTTCAGCTACTGAAGGGGGCGGGTGAAAAGAGTGACTGTTCATCCCTGGCCACAGAAGACAGGAAAGAGCTGCGTTTCGGAAAAAAGCAGCTCACACTTCAGTCTTGGGGCAAAGTGCCTGGGAAATTATGGTACCTTTTGCAAGAGAGTTGCATCCTCTGGCCCACCACACCTGTGGCTGCCAGCTCACCTGCACACTGATTCAGCTGCTTGCAAAGGTTCCAGGAGCGTCTCCCCACCCCAATAGGGGACTTGTGAGCCAATGGCAGAGAGCCAGGGCTGGCACTGCCTCCAAAGGGCACTGCAGAGATGAGTCGAGGACCTGCCTGATCCTACCCACTTCCTCCATACACACCCTTGGTTCCATCCCTTTCTGTCTGTTGTTTTCCACTTGTCAGACAACACCAGCCAATCCAGTCTCTTCCACCAGCATCATCCCTACTGCTTCATAATATGCTACTGTTCCTCCCCATTTCCCAGAGGTTGTCTCCGGGGGTCATATCCCCCCGATATGCCTCTGCATGTATATCGCACAAATTAACAATAGCTATTTTCTTTATTGCAGAAAAGGGCTCACAGTGGATGTGGAATATTTCTGGGAGAACCATTTGAGGTGGTCAGTCATGAACTGTCTTCCAAAGTGACTTGTGTGAGACAACGATGAACTTGCCAGATGGTTTGGGGTCCAGGGACATGGCATCCCCCTTGCAGCCCAACCACATCTTCCCTGGGGCATCCCCTGAGCTGGCTCACCCGTTTGATCTTGCTCCAGTTGTCTTCCACGGACAAGCCGTTGAGCGTCCCCACCACAGCCAGGAAACAGCCGAGGAAGCAGGGAGCAAACCCGCCCTGGAGGAGAAAGGAAGTTCAGAGTCGAGGAGGGAAGCCAGGGATGCCTGTGGCCAAGAGCAAGCTGAGCAGAAGGTTCTGAAACAGAGACCAGGAATGCCTGGGAAGGGTTAGAGTTCTCCTAAAAAGAAGACGAGACGAGCATCAGGCCTCTCACATTTGCTACACAGAGAAGTTTGCTATACAGACCCACAGCAAAATTTGGGGCGGCAGCAGGGAAGAGACCCTGAGCAAAAGAAGGGAACACGCCTGACAGAGTTTAGTGGCAAAAAGCTCAGGGTCCAGAATGGGACAATAGCCCTGCTAACAGTGCAGTCTTGCAAGCCAAGCATCATTAGAAGTAGACCTGAAGAGAGAACTGAAGGACATCTTCATCTGCAAACACACACTGAGTGCTGCAAAAAGGGGTGGGTGGGTGGGTAGGTGAGTGAGTGAGTGTAAGCCCAAACCCCTGCCAGGACACACAAATGCCCCCTGACCTGGTCTAGCAGCATCTTCTGGAGAGCAGCCACTTTGGTCTTGGCTGGTACCAGACGATCCAGCACTTGGTACCAGCTTCCGATGACTGGACCCTGAAGGGAAGATTTTTGGTCAGAAATGCTCGAGATGCCAGAGTTCATGATGATGGGGGCTGGTGTGGGGTTCAGCTGAATGAATTACCCACCGGATCTCACAGTAATCCAGGAAGAGAAGCGTCAGAAGAGGCACTAACAGCTCCCAGCCCTCTTCAGGAACTTTAAATATGGAAGCTGTCAGCCTATTCCCACACTGAACCAGCGGGCTTTTTCTAAGAGAAGACACTCAAGGACAGCCAGCCGTTCCCCTTGAAATATGGTTTGTGGCAGGACTTCTCTAGAAGCCGGTGCACAAAATTGTAGCATGTCACCAGAACTCCCGGAGGCTGACTCTTTGCCTCCCACGCTCCCAGCCCTGAGGAACCAGTGGTGGAAAGAGCCGCCAAAGACTCAGAAGTATCAGCAGCAATTCCCTTTAATTTCTCCTGTACCTCTGGTTCCCAACAGCCAGCTTACCACAAAGCAAAAGCCAACGGTCATCATCTTCAGGGTCCTCTGGCCATTGTGTCCAGTCAGCCCTCTCTTTTCCACCAGCTGTTGAGAGATCACATCTCCGGCACCCACCAGGGTCCCTGTGAAAAATCAGTTGTTCCTCTGAGCTGGTCTGCCCTCTCCCACCAGCTCAAGAGGTTAACACAATAAGGACACAAGCCTTCACAAATCTTAAAATATGCACACGTGCCAACCACGCAGGAATTAACAGGGCAAGGAGTTCCTTTAGTCCAGGCATGGCCACGTGGGTGTTCTTGAGCCCCACAGACACTGGGCAAGGTTCTTCTGCCAGCCTGTCAGCTTGTAGCAGCTGATTTCCTCTGCTTCCTTGAAATGATGCCTTAGCCATGCTTTGGGGAACCCAACTGGTACACAATAGAAACTCTTCAAAAAAGATCTCATGAGAGTCCTGGTACTTTGATTCCAAAGTCAAGTGGTGCATGAATCTCTTAATTCCCCACTCGGCCACTTGAGCTGTGGAGGCTTATCTGGTGAACGAGATTAGCCTGTGCACTCCAACATACGACAGCTAAGTGACCTTGGGCTAGTCACAGCTCTTCTGAGCTCTCTCAGCCCCACCCACCTCACAGGGTGTTTGTTGTGGAGGGGGAAGGGAAAGGAGATTGTAAGCCCCTTTGAGTCTCCTATAGGAGAGAAAGGGGGGTATAAATCCAAACTCTTCTTCCTCTTTAGATCCATTTTGTAATATTTGCTGCCTCTCCAGACCAAGATAACTCTCTGGCCAAGCTGGAGGCACCAACTCAGGAGCTGCTGGATTCTGTGATGCCAGCCCCAGAGTTCTGAATCCTCCACTCTAGCCCTGCATCCAAAGATCCTGCCAATGGAATTCAGAGGCCTCAAGGGGTCTTAAGCAAAGATCTTTTACATCTGCTTACCTGATCCCTTTAGCTGGAGATGCCACAGGTTGCATTTGGGACCTTCTGAATGAAAAGCAAGAGCCTGTCCCTCAGCAAAATTGGCTGGACTAGGTGCACCTGAACAGGGTGCACCATGTGTACATACGTACGCACGCACACACGCACCCCCAAAAGAAAAGACCTATCTACACCAAAAGCTAAGTGTAGGATTATTTCCCCCTGAGCTGGGGCGGGGACAGACAGACAGACAACACAACTGGAAGTTGTGTGTGTAGGAGAGTTTGAGTCAGGACTGTTTCAGGCTTTACTGACGTCTGGGTTGGGGGGCAGTGCCACTTATGCTGCTTCTGACAAAGCACTTGGCCTCCCAGCTCCTGAAAGTGCCAGCCAGTGTCTTTCTGACGTCACACGTTCCCTCTTGGAGCCAGCCAGCTGGCAGAGGGGCAAGCCATAGCCCTATGCTCGGAAGAGATTCCAGTCTCTTCAGCCCCCCCCCCCCCGCCCTCCCCCCAGAGTGCAGACTGTGATGAGCCAAGGGCAAAGGGACCCAGCCACAGCCAAGGATGATGCAGGGTCTGCCAAGTTACAAGGAACTGTTCTAGGATTCAGCCATCCTGCTTCAGCTTCCCAGGTATGCTCGGAGCACCAAATCCTGGGGAATCCACCTCAGATATTGAGGGCATTTGTTGGCTGCCTCACTCAGCACTGTGAAGAAGAAGAGTTTGGATTTATACCCTGCCTTTCTCTCCTGTAAGAAGTGCCAAAGAAGCTTATAAACTCCTTTCTCTTCCTCTCCCCAGAACAGACCCCTGTGCGACTGAGGCAGTTCTGAGAGAACTGAGACTGGCCCAAGGTTACCCAGGAGGCATAATCGGTAGAAGTAGGGAATCAAACCTGGTTCTCCACATTACAGTCCGCCGCTCTTAACCACCACACCATGCTGGCTCATAAGCCAACCCAACTATAGCAAAACAGGGAAAGATCAAAACAGGGGTCGCCAACATAAGAACAAGCCTGCTGGATCAGACCAGAGTCCATCTAATCCAGCACTCTGCTACGCGCAGTGGCCCACCATGTGCCTTTGGGAGCTCACATGCAGGATGTGAAAGCAATGGCCTTCTGCTGCTCCTGAGCACCTGGTCTGCAAAGGCATTTGCAATCTCAAATCGAGGAGGATCAATTGGTAGCCATAGATCGACTTCTCTTCCATAAATCTGTCCAAGCCCCTTTCAAAGCTATCCAGGTTAGTGGCCATCACCACCTCCTGTGGCACCATATTCCAAACACCAATCACACACGTGAAAAAATGTTTCCTTTTATTAGTCCTAATTCTTCCCCCCAGCATTTTCAATGGATGCCCCCTGGTTTTAGTATTGTGAAAAAGAGAGAAAAATTTCTCTGTCTACATTTTCTACCCCATGAATAATTTTATAGACTTCAATCACATCCCCCTCAGATGTCTCCTCTCCAAACATAGCACCAAAGGACACCATGGCACCTGCTGACACCCCTTCTAGTGCTTGCCAAGTGTTTTAAGGCACAAGCAGGTCCAGTTAGTGCTTTTGCCCAGCAAGGCCCCTGACTGCGTATTGGAGATTTGATTGGCTGTGCAGATTTTTTAGAATGTTGCTTTGGCGGCAGCTGCCACTCAGCACAAGGATCCATCCTGCATTACTGAACTCAAGCTGCGGCTGGCTTTTTGTTGCTGTGCTCACAATGACACATCAGAATTCCACATGTGCCTGCCCGCTCAAAAAGGCTGGGGACCCCTGGATTAAAAGTCACTGGAGCGATCTGGAAGGCTACCGAAAAGGGGCTGCCTGATGGAACACCACTTCTGCCATAAGCACAGGTTCTTCTGATGCTTTGCAAGAATATGTGGGAGATCCACGCTTGCCAGGAGGTTAAGCCCCTTCAAGGAGCAAGACAGAAAGAAGGCAGGTGGGATATCTGGAAGGAGCTGTGTCACAGGCGGGGGGCACAGATGTTAGGGGCAGAGGAGGGGAAAGGCTGGAACTAGAGAGTTGAAAGGCAACTAATGAGTAGTCTTGTAATTCAGGTGTCTTCAACCTGTCAGCCCTGTTTCCTGGCACTCCCAGTGAGCCACAAGCATTTACTAACACCCTGTTTATCTCCAGTGTGGGGGCTCCAAAGCAGTTTACAGCCTCATATGCCAATGTGTATTTATTTACACTGTTTGCAGTCTACCTTTCTCACTTGGACTCAAGGAGGATTACACAGAGTGAGACAATACAATCAACCTGATGGGATGTTCAATAACAATACAATAGGATCAGGGGCGCACAACCCCTCGGGAATCTAAGAACAGGACTGAAACAAAGCATAAGCATAAAACATATCCCAATAATAGCCGAGCCGCAGTGTTCTGTACCAACCTGAGTTTCCAAATTGATTTTGAGAGGAGACCAATGCGCAGTGCATTGCAGTAGTCTAAATGTCATTGGGGTGTGGATCCAAGTGGCAAGATCAGCTATATCACGGTAAGGAGCCATCTTTTGGGCTCAGCTGAGTTTGGCGCAAACCTTTTTTTGCAGCTGCATTAACTGCTTCTCCAGCAGTAATACTGGCTAAGGCTCTTAGTGGTTCTCCACTCTCGCATAGAGATCTTTCACAACACCTGCTATCTGATCCTTTTAACTGGTGATGATGGTGGTTGAACCTGGGATCTCAAGCGTGCAAAGCAGATGCTCTACCACTGAGCCATGACCCCCTTCCAATACTGTTGCCTCTCCTCTTCTTATCCTCACTATTACAACCCTGTGAAATTGGTTAGGCTGAGAATGCGTGGGTGGCCCAAGGGCACACTGCAAGCTTCTACAGCCAAGTGGGAGATTCAAACCTGGGTCACATGACAGGAAGAGGAGGAGCCAAAGTTATGACTTCCCTGGCATGGAGACCAGAGGAGCAGGCAGCAGGCCAGGAGCACTGGGAACAGGAAGGCCAAGCCAAGCACCACAAAGCATACCCTAGCAAGGAACAAACTAATGGTCAAAGCCAGTGAGGAACGCTCTTCGGTGCTGAGTGGAGAGCTCTCCTCTGCTGCTCTTCTCTGCATGAGTGCAAATAAGCAGGAAGTGTGGTGCTCTTGCTCTCTTAGGCATGTGCAAGAGCAGTTTGGCCTTCCAAAAAGCGGCAGCAAAAATGCAGAGCCTCATGGACTGAGGATCTTGACCCATGGGTTGAAGACCACGGTTCAACTCCACTTTCCATCAGTCCCAGAAACACTAAGACCATTCACCTTGCAAGTGCCTGCATAGATTTTGTTGAGTGGGATACTCACCCCCCAATAAGAGTAGTCCTTGTCCCAAAGGAGACCCCTGGCAGTCTCTCTCTCTCTCGATGTGCCGTCACAGACACTGTGCGTTGGCTTGGCTTCTCCACTTGCTCATTGATAAATCCAGCAGCAAATGCTCCCTCCCTCTTTTGCTCATTCATCCCTCCGTTCATTCATTCAAACTTCTTCCCAGATGGGAAGAGGGAGGGGAGGTGGCACCCGAATGACGCAGCTGGCAGGTCTGCCAAGTGTAATGGGATGAGAGTTGGTCTGTGCCAGCCGCACCACCGAGATTGACGACTCCCAGGGCGATGACTTCACCCACACAACACTTTGGGGGATTGCCAGCTCTGCTCACCCACCCTCCCTGCAGCAAAGCAGGCCGATTGCATGACACCTGATGGATGGTCCTGCTCGGCTGGGGTTGCAACGGTGTGTGGCTGGCTGTCAGGAGAAATAGGGGAAAGGGGAGAGTGAAGACGCAGGTCCCTAGTAGGATTCCATTAGAACCTGTTCGGGAAGAAAATTTACCCAGCTGGTAACTGTCCCCCAATCCCAGTTAAACTGTTTGCAGGTTGGTTGTGAGGGTGACCCCACACTTGATTGGGAATGGAGAACACTGACCCACATTTTAGAAAGGAAAGACAGGACCATCAGGATCGTCTGTAACATACCTGACCACTTTTCACAATCTCAACAGGGAAGGAGGGACACAGGCATGGAACATGCAGGTGAGAAGGGAAGATTCTGATCTGATCATTTTTGCTAGGGATTTCAATGCCATTGACCAAGGAAGGAGGATTAATGTCCATTCTGCATTCAAGCCTCTGAACAAGATGGGCTAGTGTAGATCTCATCACCTCTGAATGTCAAGATCTTAGTCCTCAAGACAAGAGGAGACACAGCTCAAGAGAGCTACATGCTTGCCTTCAGAGCAGAATTTTCTGCAGATCCAAACTTTTCCCCACACCCTTAAAGCTTCCTAAGTCAAAGCTGTATTTTTCCAATTATAGCTGATTCCCACAACAGGGCACCACTTTGCTGTATCTGTGCCCCAAAAGATCAATGCGACTATGTACACTTATAATTAACTGTGCACACCTGTTTTGTTTAATTTATCTGCAGCAGAAGGGCACAAGTACTTGAAAACTCCTACTGTGCTTGTATGCAAAACCAGTGTGCTTGTAGGGCCTGATGGGGCATCTTCATTCCCCCTCATTCCCTTTGCTCCCCCAACCACAGAAGTTATATCCACAGAGGAAAAGCTGTTTGTTTCATGCAGTGTCGTGGAATATCTACTACACTCTTGTGCTTCTGGGTTTCTGGATCCTCTCCAAACTACAGCTAGGAGCATATCCTCGAGCACCACCAAAAGGACTGGCTCGGCATTAGGGCAGTTTCAATCCCTGGAATCACAGTTGCAAGATACATGTTAGAAGGAGATATGAAATTCTTCTGGAGAGCTGCTGCCAGTCAGAGTAGAAAAAGCTGATCGGGAAACACCAAGGGTCCGACTCAGCATAAGGCAGCTTCATTTCTGACATCTATATAAAGTGGAGTTAGTTTGGGAAAGGCCACAGTGGACCCCTGTCCATGTGACAGCCGAGGCCCATCCCACATTACCTGCAGAAGAAGCCTGGCCTTCTCAATTTCCAATGGTGCACAGGTCTCTTTATTTTTTTTTTCCTTAGCAAGCCTTTATTGGCATAGACAACAGTACAACAATAGTAAAAAATGATTAAAAAACATATACAGTACAGGAAATAAATGTTAAGTGGAGAGAAATCTACTGGCATTTAGTAATTTCCAAGAGGAAGTCTGCCACTATCATACAGAGAGAAGGATCAGGATTGTCCAGCAAGTAGTGTAATCTAAATAAATCGGGGAGATCGGGTAAATGTAAAGGAGTAAGATTCACATACTTGGCTCTGATTTCCTTGAATCTGAAACAGTGTAGTAATTGGTGGGCCAGAGATTCAACTGAGCCATCATTACACGGGCACAATCTTTTAGCCTTTTCTTGCTTGTTAAATCTGCCATGTAACAAGGCAGAAGCATAACATTAAACCTGGCGAGCATTATGGCTCTCCTTTGAGCAGGGTTTATTAAACAATACAGGTAGTGCGCCAAGTGGCCCTGTTCAAATGGGAGAGAAAAATACAGGGGGGAGCATGTTTTCTTGGCTGCAGTGATTAGGGTAGAGAACTCTCTATCCAATAGTTGACCTTTTAATTTTCTATAGGCTTCTGAATAGGACAAAGGGCAAAGTGAATCCACTGACAGTCCAATAGAAGCCATTTTTTCTTCGATTATGGAAAACCAGGGGTTGGAATGGGTGTCAGAGAGCAGACAGTGTGCACAGGTCTCTGTGAAGCAAAAGGAACTGTGTCCCTGCCTTTGCAAGGGGCAAGAGTTCCTCTGTTCTCTGAGCAGAAGACTGACTGTCACGGTTAAAGGAAGACTCACAACTCCAGCAAACACAAGCCAGATTTTGTGTGCCTGGACAAAACAGGAAGCACTGAGGTGCTGATCCATCTCCTCTGCTGCCAGCATCATGCATCCGACCTCCCTTCCCTGATGCATTTGAATCCTCATCTTCCAGTGGATGGTCCACAAATTGCATCAAGTCTACCAAACCTCAGCCGCTTTCCATCCCTGGGAGGGGCAGGCAAACTCTACACGTATTTTTTGAAGGAATGGCAAAAAAGAAGCTTTTGGGCAGCTCTTGACTCCTGCCAGGTTGTTAACCGAGCAAGAGCCACTTCCCCCTCCTCTCAACCTCTCCCTGCTCACAACTGGGGGGATCCTCACCTCCCAGATCTAGAAACAACAGCGGCTGGTGTAGCATTGTGAGACACTGCAAGGGGAAAGCAGGGTAGCAGAGTGTCCTTGAAAAAGGTAGGCGGCTAGTTTGTGCTGTGCAAATGTGGCCTGGAGCCAGCAACCACAGCCAGCATTCACACCTCATACCACCCTCACCCAAGGAAGCTGCAGTGGCAACCCTTTTAGAGAGATTAAAACTCCAGCAGCTCAAACAAGTCCCTCAGATCAGTTATTTAAGAGCCAGTGAACAGCCATGGCCAGAACACTGAACTTAGGTGCGGGGATGTGGTAAAGCATCTCCAGTTAAAAGGATCAGGCAGTAGGTAAAGTGAACAACTTCAGCCCGAGACCATAGACAGCTGCCGCAAATCAGAATGGACAATATTGCCTCTGATAGACCAGTGATCTCATTTGTGCGGGTCAGATTCCTGTGCATTCGTGTGACTGTCATCCTCACTCATCCACATATTCTATGAACTCTCCTGCCAAGCTCCCATGAGTTGGGATACTAATGAAATAAACAGAAGTTCTTTAAATTCCCAGGAATTTGCATTCAAGTCTTAGGACCTTTCAGATTTTTTAATGCTGGCTGGTCAAAGAATTGAGCGTTTCTGGTTTGGAAGAGACCTTCTCCATGTAGGCCACTGTCGGGCTTCTAGTACATGCTTTCCTAGCACTTCACAGGTCACAAAAACTCCAAAGACCTTCTCTACCACCTGATGAAGAAATCAGAACAGCAGAAAGCTGTATCTACAACTTCAAATGTAGGTTCTAGACACTTTACAAAACACACGACTGATGCATCTCTCCCTCTGCAATTCAAAGGTAATCACATGGAAACTAATTTTAAAATGGACCAGCCACATCAGAAGAGCTGGCTAGGATCAGCAAAACTCTTTAATTCACTGCTGCCTAGGTCATCAAGGGCTTCAGGGGCCAGAGGAAAACCCTGAGCCCCTATACAAGGGCCCAAGCTAGATACTTTCTGACTACCAGGTCTACATCCTTGGTACTTGAGTATTTTATATTTAACTTCATTTAAACCCTGTCTTTCTCCAAAGTGGCTTACATCATTCCCTCTGCCATTTTATCTCTGCCACCCAGTTGCATTCTCTGGGGAGGCAACACAAATATTTTGCAACGCGGCACCCATGGCTATTACGAGCATCCCGAACACACATCCTGAGTTCGCCTTTGAGTCTGGGCAAACATTATGAAGGCCCTCCCTCTAGTGGACGCTCTGTAGAAATGCAACAGCTGCTACATTCTAGGGCAGGCAGGCGTGCGCACCTTGCATCTTGTGCTAAAAACTGGTGAGTTGGAAAGGGGAAGCCTTGTGCAATCCCTCCTGATCTACTGAAGTCTGGCACTGCAGGGTACATAATATGAGTTGGCCTGAAGTATACAGAAAGGGCAGATGATCTGAAGTGCAGTAAGAATAAGACCCTAAGAGGTGTCCTAATGGACCATATCAGTGGGTCAGCTATCCATTTACCCTGTTTTCACACAGTGGCCAATTAATTGCCCTGGAGGGCCAAAAACAGAGCATAAAGGCCTTCCTTTGATTCTGCCTCCTAGACCTGATATTCAGAAGTTCTGGGCATGAAGGTTCACTGTAGTCATCATGGCTAGTAGCCATCAATGGGCCTATCCTCCACAGATCTATATTAAGAGATGCTTTTGAAAGCGATCTATGGTGGTGGCCCATCTCCACAACCACTTACACTGAAGATCACAATTTAATAATTTATTGAGTGAAAAAGTACTTCCTGTTGTCTATCCTGAATCTGAAGTATTGAGCTAACCCAGGACAAAAGAAATGCATTTGCGCATCTTTGATAGACTTTTTTTTTGGGGGGGGGGGGGGGTTGGTGTTGGTGGATATGTTTTAGTAAGTCCACATTTTCTTACCCAGTAGCATGACAAGCTGCCATTAAGACATAAGAAATCTCCTACAGCCACCCTGTATTTGTAGCAGCAACACATTATTGACTGCTCCTTTCCCCCTCCCTCCCTAACTCTCCCCCCCTCCCCCCAGACTTGCAGGAGATCTTGCATCCTTTTGGAGCTTGGAGGTTTCAAAGGCTCTCTCTTATTTTAAGAGGAAAATGTTGGGCTCATCTCCAGAGATGGCACCCTTGGCTCTAAGGAACCTAAGAAAACTGGTTGTGGTGGGCTTTCCGGGCTGTGTGGCCATGGTCTGGTGGATCTTGTTCCGAACGTTTCACCTGCATCTGTGGCTGGCATCTTCAGAGGTGTATCACAGAGGGAAGTCTGTTACATACTGTGTTTAGACTTCCCTCTGTGATACACCCCACAGGCTGTTTGTTGTCAGGGGGGAAGGGCAAGGAGATTGTAAGCCCCTTTGAGTCTCCTTACAGGAGAGAAAGGGGGGATATAAATCCACACTATTCTTCTTCTACTTACTTATTAAACATGGATTATTCCTGGCTTTTAAAGCAGGTCAGAATGAGCCAATGACTGCTTCTGAGCACCAGCCCAGGGACTTTATGTAGCAGGCCCAGCTTACCCTCCCTAAAGCACAAGCCAAGGAGAAATTCTTCTTACCAGCCGTGACAATCTGTACTTTCCAAGGATGCCTGGCCATCAGCCTCTGGTAAGCTTTCCACAGGGCTGCCATGTTGCCTGCTGCAGCCTAGAGAACACGGAAAAGAGGAATCAGGTACAGACCACATGCTTGTGGCCGATGTCCCATTTTTAACAGCAGTCACCCTGTCCACGTTTAAATCCAACAGCCTGATAGGCAGAAATTAGAGAACGTGAAGCTCTTCCTACCAGGGAGATCAAATGACAGAATACAAATCTCCCATAATACTTCTGCTCATCAAGTCAGTGCTACAGTCAGGCTAGGATCTGGAAGACTCAGGTTTGAAGCCCCATTTGGCTATGGAAGCTTGCTGGATGACCAGTCAATTATCTCTGTTTAACCAACCTCACATAGTGACTGTTTTGCTGAAAAATGCAAAAGGGGAGAACTATGTTGTATGCTGATTGGGTTCACATTGGGGAGGGAAGTGGGATATAAAGAAACAAATGTGCCCTTTTCTTGATGGTCTCCTCTCTCCAGCATCTCCCCAGCTGAGCTGGCCCTACATCCTACAGTGTCAAGAATCAGCAATAAATATTCTTGGAATAAGAAATTCTTTTAACCTTTTTCACAGAGCTAGACCTTGAGTGCAACTGCTCAGGAGTGTATGTTCTGTTGTATTTGGCTTGCTCCCAGATAAATGAACTTAGGTTATTCTCCTGCCTTATCATGTTCCTTAGAAGAATGGGGGATCTCAGAGCATCTCTGTTCCTTTTAGTAGCAAAATATTGGCCTAATCTTTGGACACATTAGTCCCAGCTCCACTTTCTGCAGAGCCCACAGAAACCACACTGCTTGAATGAGAAGTAGCTGGAATGCAATCCTCTGACTTATGTGAGAGCAAGCCCACATTCAATACTTTAGAAATCTCTTGCAACTGTGTTAAGGCAGCGGAGGACAACTGAGGGGCTTCTATAGCCTGAAGACTATCAGAAAATGAATTCTGCCTCCAACCACGTTCACATAGGCTTGGATGAGAAAGTGTCACAAAACCACTTTCTACTCAGGCTATTGTGGCATTCCTAGGACTAAACATTGTTAAATACACTTGAGTAGGATCCCTGACTGGATAGCTCCAGGCTAGACTGATCTCATCAGAATATCGTTTTCAACAAAAAGAACCAAGGAGAACTGTAATTTCATCCGCCATATGCTGGACTGTCTTTGTTTTAGAATACTCTGCTTGGGTCCTAGTGCCTACCTAACAGAACTGGGTAAGGTCTCAAACGACTTTCATGTCACCTGCTATTTGGATTAGTCTTCTAGGCAGTATTAAACAGGTTTTAGGTTTGGATTGTGCTATGCACCAACACAGTTAACCACTCTTTATTTTTTTTGGTCTACGTGATCCTTTTAACTGGGGGATTGGACCAAGCGCCTCTGGGAGGAAAATATGCTCTGCCACTAAGCCATGGCCCTCCTCCTCGAGCTGCAAATGACCAACACTGCAAATGACCAAAATGTAAGCTAAATGCCTTGTAAGAGATGGGAAGGATTGCTTCAAGAGAGTAGTCTGCTACTCTTCGCATTACCCGTCGCCAAAACAAGAGGGGGGGGGGAGGGGGCAGCATAAAAGGTAGCCCCCACCGGAGTACATCTCCCTCGGAAGCCGAGCCACTCTTGGCCACGTTTTTCCGTTGCAATACAGTGCGAGGTGGGGAGAGAATTGGGGGGCTGCACCTGCCAAGCGGACGGGACGCCTCAGAAGTTAGACCAGCTCCACTTAGCAAAGGCTCCTTCCCTTCCCACCTCCCCGTAGAGAGGGAGCGCATGCCACGAAGTTGCCACAGGCGCCGGGAAATGACTGCATAGTAGTCCCCGATTGGTGGAAACCTCGGTGTCGTCATCACAACGCGTCGCATGCCGAAACGGGCTGGCGGGAAGGTTAAGATTGGAATGCGAGGAGGGGGGATGTGGGAAGCCGCAGGGGAGGCTGGGAAGTCTTTGTTTCCGTTGAGAAAAGTGGGTTCTCGTTCATTCCCTTCAAGGATTTGGCGTCCTCGTCCCGCCCTCGACTCTTCTCCGTCGACCCGGCTTCGTCCTCTACACGGAGCTGGATTCCTCCACAGAAGGAGACTCCGCTTTCTCAAGGTATGTTAAGCAGAGTCCAAACTTTACACACAACAGGTTGAGTGGTAGGTAGTTGAACTGATGGCTAAATAGGTTTTCAAGCCTCACTAGGTGGCTGGGACAAAGCAGACAAATTGGGACTCGCTCTGACAGCAGACGGGGCTTTTCCCAATATGGACAATTCACGTTGAATGTCTACACTGAATGTAGTTGGGTGATTCGACCTGCTTGAAGAATTCTAAAGAGTTCAAAACTTAGTGTTATTACAATACATCCCACTACTTTTGTTTTTGGAGTTTGGCCTGGTGGGGGCTCTGCCCCCCCCCCCCAAAAAAAAACCCCTTGCTGCTCTTAAGGGTGCCAACTCAGGGGTATAATGCCATATAGTTTACCTTCCAAAGAGGCCATTTTCCCCAGGTGAAGATCACTGTTGCCTTAAGATCAGTTGTAACTCCAGCAGATCTCCAGGCACAACCTGAAGGTTAGCTACTCTAACTGACCTCACATGGATTCTCCCACCCCCAACACACATACATGTCTGTATAGAATTAGCTGCCTTGAATAAAGTCTGAAAAGTTTTGGAAGTGAGGCATGGTTCTCAGTCTCCTCCCTCAATTTACAGAGGAAAACTGCATGAAAGTCAGAGAGATAAACAGGCAGGAACACTCACCAATCTTGCTTTCAACACTCTGATGTTATCTCTTTGAAGTGCAGATTGCTGTTCTTAGGGACTCCTTCCTGCTTCCTCCTATCTCTTCATCTTGCAAAATGAGGGGAGAGATGTGGACCGCATCTCTGTTTATCCAGCTAGTTAGATCCAATTAGAGCTTGCCTCTTCACTTTCCTATCTAGAGTGGAGTTTCTAATAAAGACTCCTCATATTAGTTTGAAACTATGAACTGGCTGCAAAACATTTTTATTCTGAGCACACACATACATGCCCTGGTAAGCTTCCTTGTGTTTTGCCATTGTGTGTTCTGCTGTAATATAGAGGAATCTCAGATCAGAGATACCAACAGGTTATTGGGCTTCCTAGCTGCGTTAATCAATTTGAACTCTGCATGCTACTTTTCTTTTTTGCTTCAGCAACTAAAGACTTAAGTTTGTTTCCACAGATCAGCTGCAGGCAAAGTGCGCTTCTTTTGTTTACAGAAGCAAGCCTTGCCATTGTACAGAGAAAATGGCTTCTCACCTGGAGGAAGAGCCAAGATTTACAACCTTGACTTCTGAGAACTATTTAGATTGGAAAATTCGCCTACGATTTGTCTTAAAAGCCAAGGAGCTACTGGGGATCACTGAAGAGGATCCACCTGCAGATGGGACTACGGCAGCAGAGAAAGCCACAAAAAAAGCTTGGCAGTTGAAGGATGCGAAGGTCAAGGCCCTGATCGTCAATACAGTGAGTTGGCAGACTTTATCTACCATAAGGGAACTGCAGACAGCCAAGCAGATGCTAAATAAATTAGACTCCATGCATCTGAAAAAGGGATGGGCTTACACATATTCCTTAAGAAGAAAATTACAAAATCTCCGTTACCAAGAAGGAGGCTGTTTTATAACTCATGTGTGTGAGTTGCAAGGTTTCTTTGCAAAATTTAAAGCAGCAGGAGATGAATTTGGGGAATATGCAAAACTGGCGACTCTTCTCTTAAGTCTGCCTCGAAGTTACAGTGGAATAATTCGTCAGTTGGAAACCCATACAGATTTAACCTTTGACGAGGCAGTACAGCATATATCTACTGAAGCTGCTGTGAGACAAATGCGGAACAATCACTGCAATGAACTATCAGAAAACTTTGCTCTTAAATTGACATGCCATACCTAAGAAATTCCCAGGAAGGAGAGGAATTCTGCTAGGGGAAACCACAAGGCCCCTCATTTACAATACTAGAGATCTGACTTAGTTGCCAAGAAAATGCAGTCCAAAGGGAGAGGTCATGTGACTGTTGCCAGAGAAATGACTTTCAGGAATATGAGCTGTTTCCTCCAAATGTTTCTTATGTAACCAGCCTGGCCACCGGGTGGCAAACTGTCCCAATAATCAAGTAAGAGGGACACACTTTACTGAAAGGAGAGATTTATTCTAGATCACTGAGATTTATTCTAGATCACTCTGCTCTCTGCTCTTGCGCTGTTTACATCAGGGTAACTCTCATATTGAGGGGCCCGCCGTTCCTCCTTTTTGGGGAAGGTTTTAAATGTGGGTTTTTCTGGACACCTCTTATTTATTTAATTATTACCACTGTTTATATGAAGTTTTTAGAAAGTTTTATTGATTCTTAATTGGATGGAGTTTATGTTATTTGTATACTGTGTTGTATGATTTGCTCCTTTATTCAATATTGTATGATTTTATGTTGTACACCGCCCGGAGCCCTTCGGGGATCGGGCGGTATAGAAATCCAAGAAATAATAAATAAATAAATAAATATATCAAATCACCTGAATTTCTTTACTGAACTATTTGAGATTCCTGAAAAAATTGTGCATGTTGGGGGGAAAAAAACTACAACAAAGGAAAAACAATATGGTCAAGGTTTTTTGTATTGCAAACTGCCAAATGAATCAATCAATTTCTAGTTAAATGTGTTTTATATATTTCAGATTTTTCAAGTTCTTTGTTTTCATTATCCAAGCTGGAGAAACAAGGCGGTGAACTGCATATTAAAAATGGACTGGGTATTGTTACTCAAAATGGATACGTCCGTCTCATAGGATCAGAACACAATGGGATTTACAATGTGTAGGAGCAACTTGTATCAGAAGTAGATAGGGAATTCAGTTTTGTCTGAACCTGAAGCATGTCAACCAAATGAAGTAAACCTTGCTCAGTCATGCTCACATGAAAATTGTTTACATTTGTAGCATTGCTGTCTTGTCACAGGAATTATTACTCAATCCAGGACATGATGAAAAGGGGATTGATTTATGGCACTGATTTTGTGTCATGTGATGTTGTAACTAACTGTTATCTATTGTTTTGAATCCAAAGCCGTTGGACCCATCAGGACCTTGCCCCCACTACCAACTGAAACTGCACCCTACACTCCTCTAAACAACATCCCTTCAAGCACTGAAAAAGAGTAACATCCCCCAGTGGCGTGCGGGGAGGAATGGCGCCCAGGCTCACAAGGTCTCCTGGGAAGTGTAGTTCCCATCAGGCTACTTCTTCAGTCAGCTGCTTTTTGCAGCCGCTAAACTCAGGTAACTGGGGGATATTGCCGGGGGTGTGTGTGTGTGTGTGTGAGGCCCAGCCACTTCTGGAAAAGAGGAGGGGTGTGGCTGGGCCTCGGTGTGACGTGTGCACACCACCCAGGCAGGCCTTGGCCCGGGTGGTGCATGCACATAGCACTGAGGCCTAGCCATGCCCCTTTCCCGGAGTGTGGGGCTAAGCCACTGCATCCCCCTCTTCTAGAGGCTCTTCTAGAGGCTGAACATTCCCAGTTCCCACTGTCCCTTCACTCTCATCTAGATTGTTGATAAAAATATTTTAAAAGCACTACACCTAAAACTGAACTCTGTGGCACCCCACTAGATACTCCCTCCAATCAGACAAGGTGCCGTTAAGTACCTTCTTTGGGTCTGATTATTCAGCCAATTGGTTATTCACCTAACTATCCTAAAATCTCATATACAGCCCTCCAAGCTTATCAAATGCATATCAAATACACAATATCCACGGCAACCCACAATCCAGCAAACCGGTCATCCTTCAAAAAAGGAAATGAGATTAGCCTGACAGGTCCTATTAGGGACAAATTCACATCTTATCGCCAAGTTATCTCCTAGATATTTGCAGATATTAAGAGTGCAGCCCTTTTAACATTGGATCCAAGATTTTCCCTGGGACAGGTTGAATTGATTGGCCCATAGTTTCCTGGAACGTACCCCAAAAATCTTGTTGGTCTCTAAGGTGCTGCTGTACTCCAATCTAGCCGTTCTGCTGCTTTTAAAAATCTGAGACTTCCTCCAAGGAGTTCAAGGCAGCATATGGGGTCATCAAACCCCCAATTTTATCCTCACAATATCCTTGTGAGATAGACCAGGTTGAGAGAGAGCAACTGGCCCAAGGTAACTCAGTGGGTTTTCTAGCAGCACAGATGTCTAAAGTCCCTGCTCACCACCCTATATCACACCCTATATCACCCTTGCTCCCAGCCCCTTTTCCAGCTTTTGGGGGACAGCACTCAACTGGCCACATACATTACAGTATTTGTGTCAGGACAGACACAGCAGTATTGTGTGTAAAGGCAAATCTTCAGTCTCACTCCCACACAAGCTGGAAGTGAACATCTCCCTCCCCTCACAAAGTACATGAGAACTAGGTATGTTTATGGTCATTTTTTTCATTTATTAAAAAAAAAGGGAAACAAATTCAGGTCACAGTGTGTAGAAAAATCACTGCGTTGTGCAGCTTAGAACAGTCACACCAGGAAAAGGGGGGGGGGGAATTGGAATGTATCACAATTGGAAAGAACCTGGATGGTGTTTCCCTGTTGCGAGAAACACCACCTCCCATATCCCATGAGTGACATCTACGTGGGGGGAGGGGGAATAAGTAAAAGTATCACTATTTAGACCAAAAAGAACAGAAGCTTTGGGAAGGAGGGAAGAGATCCCTCCAGCACTGGGCCAGAAACCAGCTCAGCCCAAGAGGGCCAACGGAAAACAAGCTGAACATGCCTGAGGAGTCTGACACAAGCAGGGCAGTGGAAGATCGGAGCTGAGGAGAAGACCATGAGTAGACTTCTCCCTTCTTAAGTCTATACTACTTTCAGCTCCATCTGTGCTGCCAACAAGTCCCTTACTACCAGGCTGCTCATTGTGGTCTTTGGTGGAATGGAGTGGGCAGAAGCCCAACAGAGTGGCACCAACCAGTGGGCAAGTTGAGAACAGAGCAACCTCCTTGTGCCCTTTGCAGAACAGCGTAGACATCTGTCAGTACCGGCCAAGCACCGTGGCCAGCAGTGCCATGCGGATGTACATTCCATTCTCTGCCTGCCGGAAGTAAGCTGCCCGGGGGTCTGAATCCACCTCCACGCTGGAAAGAGAGGTCGGGACAAAAGATCAACAACCAGATGGCATCACCTGCTGCCACTCCACCCCCAAATCTCAGAGCATGAAAAAATGTTCCAACAGTTTCTATGGCATTTTTAGTTTGCAGTGATGTTGGTGCAAGAGAAAGGGGTGACTCGGCTGAGGCCACTTAATAAGCAAGGCTGAGCACTCCGTGAGCCAGATTTCTTGGATCAGGTTCTCATGTGGGTTTTAGGGGGACTGCTTCAGTTGGTGGTGAATCATAAGGTTTCTTCTCCACTGTGGTTCCAAAGCAGGCATTTAACCATTTATATCCTGCTTTTCTCCCGTTGGAACCCAAAGCAGCTTCTGATGGCCTTCTCCCTTCCTCCATTTTATCCTACCCACACCCTATCAAGTAGGGAAGGCTGAGAGACTGGACCAACGTGACCCAGTGAGTTTCCCTAGCAGAATGGGGATTCCAGTCTTGGGATCCCAGATCCCTAGTTTTATACTCCAACCACTATGTAATGTTGTGTAACTAGTCACCAATAAGAAACAACTCTGACATTCAGGGTGGGCTTTAGATGCTGCGTACGGCAACCTGATTTGGGAAACCCGTTTTGACTTGTAGCCAGCCACGACTGGCAGTACACACTATAAATTTGGTAGTGCAAGGGCACTCCTGAAGCTACACCTGTGAACTTGACTTCAGATCCACACTAGCTCACAGGATTCAGAAGCAAATGTTAACAAGTGCCAGGGGAGAGTGAAAATGCTCCTTCAGGGGAGATATAAACCATGTTTACCATGTTACTTGCATCCTGCTGGAGAGGGGAACCTATGCCAAGCTGTGCCCCCACATTTGATAGACTATTGCTAGCCCAATCCCACCTGATCTCATTGACACGGGGCATGGGATGCATCACCACCATCTTCTTCTTGGCTCTGGTCATGATGTGTGGGGTCAGGATGAACTGCCCAAAACACTGTGGGTGGAAAGGAAGAACTTTGGTGAATGCAGATATCCTCCCATCCCAGTGGGTGCACACCAACAGGAATCAGGATGGGTCACGTACTAAGTGCAGCCAGTCAGACCTGTGTTGTTCCAGACTATGCACACCCAAGAACACAGAGTACACTGCAGGAGCCTTTGCCCGCTTCCAAAGGTTTTATCTACAGCTGCTTAAAGAAAACACCAATCTTTGATGGGGTGGTTATTTTGGAATGCAGTCTCTCCTGGATGAAGTCATATAGATCTCCATTTTGAGATGGCCACAGACACTACATTAAGCAACAAAGGTTGTAGGAATTGAGAATGGATGGGAAGGGTTTTGCCAGCAGTTCCTTACTGTTCCCATCTGACAGAAAGGGAAGGCCCCTCCTACTTGGGGGGCAGAAAATCAATCCACACACCAAGATGAGTACTTGCCGTAGAGACTTGTGTGGCTTCCAGACAAGCATACTGAGTATTTTATTAACCTCAGAAGGATGGAAGACTGAGTCACCCTTGAGCCAGCTACCTGAAACCAACTTCCATCAGGATCGAACTCAGGTCATGAGCAGAGCTTCAACTGCACTCTGCTCCACAAGATCTTGGCAACAGGTTACTACTGTGTTTTTCAGGGAACCCTTGGGAGACTTCTAAGGTTGTTTCCCAGCAAGGAAAGACACCATTCCTCCCTTCCTACAGCAATAGGACCATTTAAGAATGCCGATCAGTGCCTACTAACTCACCGCCTCATACTCCTGAATGGAGGAAAAGCGCTCCTTCTGGATGCGGGTCATGTAGAGCACATCAGTATCGGGAAGGGCCTCCTCAATGTTCTCAAATTCCTCCTATGGTCAGGAGCGGAAAAGGAGCTTGTCAGCAATGAGGAAACTAAAAAGCCTGCATGGTGAACTCTCTCGCCTCTTTCCCTGTTCTCACCTGCTTGATCCCTTTAGAAGCCACAAAATGGAAGACGTCAGATGGCATGCGCAGGTTACCTGGAGTGACGTAGCGCAAGCTAACACGGTACTGGGTCAGCAGGCAGGCCAGAGAGTGGACCGTGCGCCCGTGTTTCAAGTCACCCACCATGGTTATCTGGAAGAAACAGAGGGTGATGAGCGCATGGAGAACACCATTCCAGGGAGGGCCCTGAAATTTCCTGCAGCATCAGGAACCAAGTTTGGCTGGCCAAAAGCACCATCCCTGATCCCCAACTCTTTTACAGAAGGCCACCACAGTCTTACCGTCATGCCATTGACAGTGCCCAATTCCTCACGGATGGTGAAAATGTCCAGCAGGGCTTGCGTTGGATGCTCCCCAACTCCATCGCCAGCACTGATCACAGGTTTGCGGCAGTGCTTGGCAGCCAGCTAAGGAGAGGTGAGGGAGGAACATAGTGAGCCCCGTGAGGCAGAACAAAAGATCAGAGGAAAAAAGGCAACCTCTCCTTAATGGCTGCTTTTCTTCTTTTGATTTGCAGAGCCCTTACCAGCCTCCACTGAGTTGATCCTGTCACAAGCCAGCAAGATAGGGCAATATTATTCCCCATTTTGTGTATGTGCGAGTGTGTGTGCACGCACACAAACCTCTGATGTTTCTAAAACAGGGATCTCCAACCTTTTTGAGATGGAGGAACTTTGGAATTCTGACACGCCATGGTAGGCACAGAAACAAAACAGCTGCCCCAAATTGGCTGCTGCAGGTGATGCCCACCACAGAATGGCAGCCGCAGCTTACCTTCAGTCATACTGAGAAGATATTTGTGCCATGGTTGTAGCTGCTGCCCATGCAATGTTTTTAAAAATCTGCACAGTCAAATCAAATCTCCAGTAGCCCCTACTTTCTAAAAATAATTGGTGTGTGCTGGAAAAGGTGGCAGCAGGCACCACAGTGCCCACGTTGGGGATCCCTGCTTTAAAGCAATACTTCTGAGACACTGGAATGTTGTGGGAGTTCTGGGCTGTATAGCTGGGTTCTAGTAGCATTTTCTCCTGACGCTTTGCCTGCATCTGTGGCTGGCATCTTCAGAGGATCCTCTTATGATGCCAACCACAGATGCAGGTGAAACGTCAGGAGAAAATGCTACTGGAACACAGTCATACAACCCGGAAAGCCCGCAACACCCTAGCGATTCCAGCTGTGAAAGCCTTCGACAATACACAGCACAAGAAAACTTTGCAGGACCTCTTGCAAAAAATGCCAGGGACTTAGCAGCTGTCACACAACATCACCCTCTTGACACCAGTTGGTCAAGAAAGGCGGAAGCACTGTGCCAGTCCCTCGATTCTCATCTTAGGCAAGTGGGTCTGAAGGATACCATAGCTGATGATATTGAAAGATACTGTGCCATCCATAAGTATCACCAAACACCCTTGTGTTTTTCTGACCTGGGGAAAGTTTTCAATCAAGAGGACCAAGACAGCTTCATTTCCAAAACCATGCTAAAATGGGATTAGAGAATCCATCTCAATGCAGACTACCCAGAAAGCATGGAATCTTGATCTTCTGGACAATTATAGCAAGTTGCTAACCCTCACAACTGGGAACAATAAGCTTGAGGAAGTAGTATTTTAGAAAGCCTTTGAAACTGGGGGGACAAAGACGGAGGGGAATTGGACATAAATTCTGAAGTTCAAAGAGCTACACAAGCATCCTGAATAGCTCTGGGGCCCTCCTAACCATCAGCAAAGGCAGAATTAATTTAATCAGTCTGCTTTGTTTTGAGGGCCAAATACACTTGGCTCAATGGCTGACAAAAAAGAGTAAACAGCTAAGACTTTATGCAATTAGAGGCCATGAACAGTGAACGAACAAGGGCGTCTCGGCAGGCACCTTGAAAGTTTTCCACAATCAGGATAACTGTTTTCTTTATTTATTTACAAAATGACAGATTAGAGCCATAATTTGTAGAATCCTGAATTACCTCATCTGGAAATCTGGCCCCAATATTGCACTCAATTGACTTGAAAGCAGCCTCTGGTGGCATCATCATCATAACAATAACAACAACAATAATAATAATATGATCCAGCAATTCAAACTGCAGAATAAATCAGCCTCACCTCCACGGCACCTGGCTGTGGGTGCCTCAACACGAGAACATCCGAGTAGCAGCTCATGGTCTGGACTGAATCAGCCAGGGACTCTCCTTTCTCTTGGCAGGATGGAGGGGTGGCTTTCTGAGTGGAAGGGTGGAGCACCCCGGATCCTCCAAGGGCGGTGGCGCACATGGCTGGCAGGGCAAAGGAGCTTGCTGGTACGGGTAAGCTTGCCCCTCAGGTGAAGAACATGGACGCCATCACCTTTCCCTGCAGAAATGTGCAAATTCAGTACTGCCATTTCGTTCTCCCCCAGAGAGACCAAGATCCATTTCTCAAACCTGACTCAAGCTCTGGCCTTCAGCCCTTTTCTCACCTTTAGGATGTCGATGCTACGCTCCTTCTGCACCATCATGCGCAGGTTGTGTGCAACGTTGAACAAGTGAGACATCTACAACAAAGAAAAGGGGGGGCACTCAGCGGCGGGACCCATACAGCCAACATCACCCTCCTTGCCCAGAGATGCCCAAGACCAGATTGCTGGCATGCCAAGTACCTGGTCCTTTGTGAACTGCTTGACCGACAGCACGTGCTGCCCAATGAGGGGGTGAAGCAGCGGTGAGGTCTGTGGGTGCGGTAGGCTCTGGGGGGATGCCTGTCTGGGCAAGGGGCCTGCCAGGTACAGTGAGCCATCTTGGATCATGGCCAAATCTGTGTGAGAAAAGAACAGCTCCATCAGGAGATGGGTGTGTGGCATAAACACCTCTCCCTCCTCTTTCCCACAGAGCAGTGGCCCACCAGTGTTCCAGAGACCCTCCTCCAGTGTCCATTTCTTTGCTTCCAACAGATGAGACACCTCCCCATCACACCTTGCAGGGTGCTTTTCAAGTCCTTTACCCTAATCCAAAATAAGCCTGGATGTTTTCTATGTCAAAATCAAAATACTAGAACTTGCAAAAGGTTATCGTACATTTCCTGATCTGAAAAGCAGATGAACCCTGGTTGGCACCCAGTGGCCACAAGTCAAGGGCTCCCTGACACACAGAGCCCCATCCCACCCAATACCCCAAGACGACACTGGTTTGCTCCAGTCCCCTCTCCTCCTAGCTTTTCCTTGCCCAATCCCACAAGGGCAGAACACTCCCCAAAATAGCCAAATTCCTATTTGGCAAAACTGGATTAAAACAAGGTATAGTAGAACTCCTCCTCCCACATGGTCGGTTTATTCTAGCCACAAAACTAGAAGGGAGAGAGAGAGGAAGAAGTTTGGATGATGTCCAAAATTAGGAGAAGGGGCCAGAAGAAAAACTGACCCGATTCGGTTGCTTTCTTCACGATTTTTTCCCTGAGGTCTTCAGCTGGAGAAAGGTGACAAGATGAAGAAAGGTCAGGGGTCAAGAAATCGAGCATCCTCTGACCCTCTTTGCCTGCCTCAGACTTCATGCTTATTTCAAACCTAACCTGGCAGCCCAGGGTCTGAGGCACGGTGGATACGGGGTGGCAGATGGAAGCGTGCGTCTCCCACTGGGCCTGCTCGGCGGGGACTTGATGCTCGGCTGCGCAAGGCCTCTGCCTGCACAATGGGGCGAGGGCGCTCAGGCGTCTGCAAGAAAGGAGGAGTTAACAGGAAATGGAAAGGGGAGGAGCACCCACTCTCACAACTTAACAATGACGGTTGCCTCCCAAGGCACCCTCATTTACTTCAGTGAAACTGCTGGGTTGCCTCCTGACAGAAAAAAACATCCTTGCTGTTGTGAGGGGACACAGATCTTCACCTTACCCTGAAAGGGCAATCTGTGTATGGTAGCACCACTTACCTTCAGGATCTCCTTGGTTGGGGCTGGATGTGGAACCACAGTGCCCGTTGGCCATTTTCGCACATCCTGCCCGTAGCCTGGGGGCACGAGGATCTGCAGCATACAAAAAGGATCACGGCAGGAAATTTGGTCAGCCTGAGGGTTGCCACAACCTACTTCCAGAATCTTCCAAGCCAGTGGCATCAGTCCCACCCAGGAGACCAACGTTGCTCTCTTTTTGTCCTACTCTTTAGCATCTCCTCTTACCTGTCCATCAATATAGGCCACCTCTCCACGAAGGATGACACGCCGGACAGTCCCCTTCACTCGCATCCCTTCAAATGGTGTCCACCGGGACTTACTGAAGGTTGTGTAGGTGGGCACCAGCCACTCCTGCTCCAGATCCACCTGCCAGGAGGAACTGTTTAATCAAGAACTGCAGACACTAGCCTGGGTAGGTGGGCTGCCAGAGCTCCACTGAGGAGCTAGTGCAACTACAGAGTTCAGCCAAACCTTTTGGCATGTGGCCCCATAGCATCAGGGTCTTCTGGGCACTCAGATAACAAAAGGTATACAAGGGAAAGAAGCCAGCTATGCTGTGGCTGTAAGATCACTCCTGATTTCCATTTCCAAGTCCTGCTCTTTCCCATCAGAGTTCCAGGAGGCACCTCCTCAGTACAGGCCTCAGGCCATATACTTCAGAGTAGGCCTCAGGCCTTGTCAGGCCACATACCTCAATGTAGGTGTCATCTTGCATAGGCAGCCCAAAGATGCGCCGGGGGTTTTCATAAAGGCGCTTGACAATATCTTCCACAGTGAGGCGTCCCTCAGATACAGCTGTCAGCAGGAGTGGCAGCATGGTTTCCAGTCCTGGGAAGCCAGGCGGAGGGTCCTTCCCAAGCTTCTCCTCTAGTGTGTGTGGAGCTAGGAGGGAGGACAGAACAGACATATGGCAGAGAAGGAGCCACTAATACAGTTCTTCCCTGCTTTGCTAAGAGTTCTGGGGAAGACAGGCCCTTTGCACCACTCTGCACCCCTGGATACTACACGCACACACATACACACACAGCGGAGCCCACGACACAAGAGACCCAGCAAATCACTACTTCCCACTGAAGTTTAAGAAGGATCCCAACTGCTCTCTAATCCTGGTCCAGACCCACATATTACCATGGTCTGTGGCAAAACAGTCAATGGTGTCCAGGTTGTCCCAGAGTGCTTCCATGTCCTCGCGGGTGCCCAGCATAGGCCGTACCTGACCCCGGCCTTCCCCAATGCGCCCCAGGTCCTCCTGGCACAGGAAGAGGTGGTGAGGGGCAACCTCGCACGTCACCTCAATGCCTTTCTGCTTTGCTGCCTTGATGATCAAGATCTATGGAAGAAAAACAAAGATGGAGGTCTATATTAAGACTCGCTATTTCTCTGCACACATATGTGCACGCACCCCATCAGCCTCGATCCTGCCCTCTGGCATTTTTGTATGCAGAGTTTCCCTCAAGTAAGGAAACACTAATAAAAAATAAATACATACAATGCATCGCAGGCCTGATCTCATTCATCCTCCTGCAAGTCCAATTTTGTTTTATAGGTAGAACAGAGAAAGCACATGGGACAAGATTCATACTTGCACAAAGCTGCCTTATATTGAGTCAAACCATTGGTCTACCACAGTCAGTACTGTCTATTCTAATTGGCCCCTGCTCTCCAGGGCCTCTGGCAAAGGTCTTTCATATAATTTGCTGCCTGACACCTGTTAACTGGTGATGCTGAAGACTGAACCGGGGACCTTCTTGTGCAAAGCAAATGCTGTGTCCCAGAAACACAGCCCTCCCCAGGCAGGAAAGGTGGACTCTTTCCCAAGGCTGGCCACTGGTGTTTCAGCACAAGAATCCCCCAGGTCCAATGTTCCCACCTTCCCTGCCACAAAGAGCACAAAGACCCCTCATCCATTTTTTAAAAAGAATCTCTCCTCACCCACCCCAAAGCCACTCACCTCCTCCTTGCGGGCCACATGGCAGATATGGACAGGACGCTGGTACAGCTGGGCTACCATTAGGATAGCGGCAACGGTTTGTTTCTCAGCATGTGCCACAATTGGAAGGTGCTTGGGCCATTTTTCAAAATGCTGGAAAGGTTAGGAGGGGTAGGGAAGAGCAGAAAAAGAGGCTGAATATGGATTGATGTCACTGAGGGTCAAGAAGAAAAAGGCCACTAAGAGACACAAGGGGGACACAGGCTGAAACAAACCCAAGACTGTCGGATGGGGCTTTCCTCTCCAGCTGTCCTAATGGACAGACAAGCAGTGCAGTAGGGCACTGAAGACCCCACATCAGGACTCAGGAACAAAGGAAAGGGGTAACACAAAGCCCACGCTGGCCCAACAACCCCACCGCCCCACAGACCCACCTCCATCCACAAGGAAACGTTATCCATCTTGAGGTCAGAGAAGGTATCATTCAAATACATCTTGAGGCCAGCAGAGAGCCCAGCCACAGATCCCAGAGAGCCGGCATTGTCAGAAGAGGCTCCCATATACAGGGCAAAATCACAGCGGGCCCCTGCCTCTGCCAACTGGAGAAAGAAATGGTCAGCGGGATACCAATCCTAAATGCACATCTGCTTCCTTTTTCACCAAGCTAGGGCTACCTTTATCTCATTCAGAACTGCTGAAGGCTCCCACAATGATTCTGATGGCTCCCCTACAGACCTGTACCAACGCACCCCATTTTATAAAATTTAACTCAGGGTCACAGGACACAATAGGGACTTCCAAGTAGTCAGCATATCTTTATTGGAGATTGAGTCAGAATCTGGCAGGGGTGGGTTTTTTAGGCTGTGTGGCTGAGAAACATACCTCACTGTGACATGCCTTTGAAGATGCCAGTCACAGATGCAGGCAAAACGTTAGGAGCTAAAACTACCAGACCCCGGCCACACAGCCTGGAAAACCCACAACAACCAGTTGATTCTGGCTGTGAAATCCTTCGACAATACACGGAGCCAGAATCTGCTGTGCTTGAATCATAGAACTCTCTCAAATCTTAAACAAGATCCCCCAAATGAAAAAAATAACAAAGGCCAACACTCCCAAGACACAGCACACCCATTCTCAGGATTGATCCCCTTCCGTAAAATAGTCCTCTGCAGTTATTTCATTTATTTATATTCTGCTTTCCTTTCCTCCCAGTAGGCAGGTGTGTCCAACTCTGGCTCTTCAGATGTTCATGGACTGCAATTCCCATCAGCCCCTGCTGGCATGGCCAATTAGTCATGCCAGCAGGGACTGATGGGGATTGTAGTCCATGAATGTCTGAAGTGCCAGAGTTGGACACCTCTGCAGCAGGGACTGTGAGCTGCCTACAACAGCATACTCCTTGCCTCCATTTTATCCTCACAAACTAAATTAGTTAAGCTGAGAGAGAAACTGTCCCAGAGTCACCCAGACAGCTTCCATAGCAAACTGAGTTTTCAAACCTGCGTCTCCCCATATCCTAGTCTGAGACCCTAATCACTACACGCCCCCCACCCCGCATGGCTTTTTTACATATTGTTGCAGCAACTTTATACCACCCTGGTTACTTGAAACCACTTTCTAACGCAGACCAAGGGTCTTCCCCACACATGCCCATTCTGCACTGGCTACGCTGTGCATGCCCTCTGAAAACATCCCCTCTGCTCTGCCAGGATCCCTTGTCCTAGCTTCATTCATAAGCCTGGCCAGTATTTTACCTTCTGCATCAGGGCAAAGGAGCCGGCATCAATGACAGCAGGAGTAGTGTTGGGCATGGCGCACACCATGGTGATGCCTCCGGCCAGAGCAGCAGCCGTGCCAGAGGCAAAGTCTTCTTTGTGGGTAGCCCCCGGCTCACGCAAATGCACGTGAACGTCAATCAGTCCTGGAAGATGAAAACAACAGTGACCCTAAAGGTCAGAGGGGGAGCAGGGAATCATTTGCCTTCCTATTACTCCTGGGCTCCACTGTGGCAGATGCAGAACTACAGGAGAAACGACAGAGGCCATTTTAAGGCCACTTACAGATTTTGCAAGTGCACTTGCAAGGTTTTTAAGATTAAGCCTCAAATGTCACATTCACACTTCAAATGACACAATTGTTTTATTTTACTTCATTTATATCCCACTTGTCTCCTGCAATGGGGGACTCTAGCTGCCTCACACCATTCTCCCTCTTCCCAGTTTATCCTCACAGCAACCCTGTGAGGTAAGGCGTGTGCCTGGCCCAAGGTTACCCAGCAAGTTTCCATGGCAGAGAAGGGATTCAGACTTGGGTCTTGCAGATCCTGATCTAGCACTGTAACCACTACACCAGGCTGGCTCTCATGCTTCTTTGTATTACCTGTACATTGCACAGCATACTTGTCAGGGAGTCAGAAGTAGTGTGCTTTTCTGGTAAATAGATAGGTCACCTTGGTTTGACCAGTATGGTGGGTGTGCATGACAGCCCTCACAAATCCAGATCTTTTCCAGTCAGAACTGAGTCTTGTAGCCATTAAGCGGAATTAAATTTTCTGAAGGGAAACACCCACCCAAAGGACTCTGCAGCCCGCACTGTTGTGTTGGTGCTCTCTGTTTTACTGATATCACTGCACAATTTTGTATTTTTTTCTGTTTGAAATGTTTCATTAGAAAGATGGGATAAATGTTTGAAGTAACTAAATAAAACTTGGGTGTGATGAAAAGGACTTAGCTTTCTGACAAATATTAAGGGGGTTGGACTATGTTGTCTCTTGTTACCCCTGCTCCACAGGCATCAGGGAGCCAGTGTGGTGTAGTGGTTAAGAGCAGGTGGATTCTAATCTGGAGAACCAGGTTTGATTCCTCACTCCTCCACCTGAGTGGCAGAGGCTTATCTGGTGAACCAGATGTGTTTCCGCACTCCTACATTCCTGCTGGGTGACCTTTGGCTAGTCACAGTTCTTTGGAACTCTCTCAGCCCCACCTACCTCACAAAAGGTGTCTGTTGTGGGGAAAGGAAGGGAAAGGAGCCTGTAAGCCATCTGGAGTCTCCTTACAGGGGAGAAAGCATCACCCATCCATATCTGCTGAAGTGCTGCAGAGTCTACTGTGGCCCGCCAAATGGTACTGAAGTCAGTTCCCATCCCACTGGACTCTAAACATAGCCTGTGTTCTAATGCCAAGACTCTAGAGGTGCTGGACAAGGTGTTCCTGGGCACAGACTCCCCCAATTCCCTCTCCCCTGAGTAAACTCCTTCCAGACTGGAGGTCCAGGCCATCCCAATCTTGGACCTACCTGGCAAGCGGATGAGCTTCTGTGAGGTCATGCAGTCCACATGCATCTTCAATGGAGGAGGACCCCCAATCTGGCCTAATGCCTGTGTGGAATCGAGACCAGAGTAAAATCTCACGGGCAGAACTGCATCACAGGGCGGTGCATAGTCCCAATCTTTTATCTAAATCAGTATTATCTACTCCTGCAGAAAATCTCATGGGCCTCAGGTTCTTTCATATCACCTTACCTGATCGTTTTAACTGGAGATGCCAGGGATTGAACCTGGGACCTTCTGCATGCTAAGTCCATGCTCTATCACTGAGCCAAGACCCATCTCCCTAGAAACTCCAGGCTGAGCAAAGGAGACCCTTTATGGCTCCCTTCCCCCCTCCTTTTGATCACCCCCTCACATAAACCCACCTCAACAAAGAGCTTGGTGCACTTGATATCAATGATGAGGGGCACAGAATAGTCAACAGCCAAGCGCCGGGTGCGGTATCCCTTGGTGACGAAGGAGGACAGCCGGCGTCCTCCAGAGTTGCGCATGGACAGGTTGATCACCAAGTCAAAGTGATTCTCAGCCAAGTAGTCCAAAATGCTGCGCTGCTGCGTGTCCTTGCCTGGTATCTCACTACCGTCAGCCTCCTCGAAGTGCCAGTCCACAGCCCTCACCTGTCCCAAGAGAAAGGCCTTCAGTGACACAGTCACACACTCGCCACTAGGTGCTGCTTCCACAGAGACTCTGGCCTTGACCCCAAACCCATGGGCCCCTACTGCCTCAAAATACCCAGTGTCAGCAGAACAGCCATGGTGCTGTGATAGGTTGGCAATCAGCAAGCATAGCTGTAACTGGGGGAGCCATCTTGGTCTGTTTCAGGTGAATAGCAGTGTTGGCCTGCAGTAGAACAGTCACACCTTAAAAGACCAACAAAACTGATCAGGGTATAAGCTTTCAATAGTCAAAGCTCCCTTTAACTGACAAATGGAGCTTTGACTCTCAAAAGCTTACACTCTTGAAAATCTTCCTATTCTTTAAGGCGTTACTGGACTTGAATTTTGGTCAGTGTGCCTGATGTCCCCCAGCAGTAGCTTAAAGCTTTCTCCTGTAAAATTCCTCTATAAAGATTTTCTATCCACAGACCAAAATATACACATGCACTGAAGCTTTTATGAAGATGTAAGTAGAGGGGGCACAACAGCAGTCCTCACTGAGGGACCGTGCACTTCTGGGAGAAGGTCCAGAAATCTGGGTGACTGAAGGAAGGGGGGGGGGGGCAAGGGAGGAATAAATCTGTTTCTTCCTCTCTCTGGTTGTTTACTTGAAGTATTCTAACTGCAGGTCCAACCTTCAAAGCCAGCCTGAGCTCCTTATATCAACATGGTTGTAAAAACCACTCTCATTCTCCCCCTTATACCCAGTGGTGGGATTCAGCAGATTCGCATCACTTAGGCAGAACCGGTTGTTAAAATGATGCTTGTAAACCAGTTGTTAAATTATCTGAATCCCACCCCTGCTTATACCTGACTATCTCAGAATACTGTGAAGACTAGAAGCCTGGGAAATAAGCAAAGGGAGTTGTGGGAAGATGGCTGGCAGCCATGGAAGATTCTAGACCAGTGGTGTGCAACCTGTGGCTCTCCAGATGTTAATGGGCTACAATTCCCTTCCGTCCCTGCCAGCATGGCCATGTTGGCAGGGGCGGATGGGAATTGTAGTCCATTAACATCTGGAGAACCACAGGTTGCAAATCCCTGTTCTAGACTGACCTTCTGTTTCCTTCCTGCTGCATACATTTAAAGCTGGTGTGCAGCCAGAAACAACTGACAATTTAGCTATATAGTTACTCTACCTCTCACAAAGACTGAAGGGAGATTACAGAAAGCAATGCCAAATGGTCAGTATAATATATAAATAAAAAAACAATACAATCATATGACAGAATTATAGTGTATGTGTAGGGGGGAGTACAATGCATCTTGGCTCACAGCTAGTACCTAGTATACTTGATGGACCACCTTAGTGGTCTCAACCCAGCCCAGGGTATTTAGCATCCCTTTTGGTGTTCTTGTTGGTTTACATTTCATTTTATTTACCTTGTTTGCTTATTTAAAGGATACTGGTATTTTCCCTAGGTGAAAAAAGGTTGACACAGCAAAGAAAAAAGTAAGATGATAACAATGTATAAATGTCCCAATTCAATTATGTGCACAAAACACAACACCAGTAATGTGATGTATAAACATATCCAAATCGGGAAACAGCTGTGTACATCCAAAAAAAATCACACAGTGCCAAATACGATACAGCCAACCATGTTTTGGTAAAGACTTCATCAGTGCCTTATGACCATAATTATTAATATCTAACTCATCATTAAAGAAATATAACAAATCTCAAAAATCAGCAATATAACCAAATTAATTTCCCACCAAAAATAAACAGCATTAAAACCGTAAACTGAAAACAATCAGAACTTTTTTTAAAAAGAACATATACATGCATGGAATTACATATTCCTTATATTTAATCAGCTTTCAAATCTTTCTACAACTGGATATCGCTAACATAAGTAAACAGAATCCCAAATCAACATGCTAGATGGATGAATGGATGGATGGATGGATACCTTACCTTGTCAAAATAACATCAGTATATGTTTATGTGTCTCGCTGGACTGATGTCAAATAGCTCAAGATGCATCAAATCCACCACAAGATGAATACATCCCCTCAGTTCAAAACTATGCAGCCTGCATCTGGGAGAAACTGTTAAACAAATCTGCCATCCATGATTTATTAACAAGCTCTTAAAGCGAGCCCCACAGCAAAAAAAAAACACAAATTAAGAATAAAGGCTAAATTTCTCACCACCAATAGCCAGTTTCCTCACTCTAACCTTGAGAAGCCAAAATTTGTAAGATAAAGAGTCAAAATGTTTCCCTTGTTTGTAGGATGTGATCCAGTCTAGGAGCAGACATTGTTTCTTTCACCCAGAACGTTAATTGTTTGTTCCTGTGCTTCAGGGTCAAGAAGTGTGTCACTAGAGGAGTGTGGCATCTTCACAGCTGAGCTCTTGTGGTACGAGATTCTGGACATCATACCTAACATATTTGGCTGCATGAGCACTTGATGGCATAAACCACTCCCCTTGAATTACAGTTCACAAAGGAGTTAGTAAAGAAGCTTTTCACATTATAAGAACCCTTGCAATATAGCTCTGAAACATATGGACAAAGAATTAGGATTCTGAGTGATAGATCAGATCCTACAAACAAGGGAAATATTTTGGAACTCTACCTTACAAATTTTGGTGCCTCAAGGTTGAAGTGAGGAAACTGGCTTTCAGTGAGGTGAAATTTAGTTTTGCAGGTCTTTGTATATGTAAAATTGTGGGATTGAGGGATTTACTTTAAGAGCTCATTAATGTCTGATGGGCTGTTCCTCCTACATGTAAACAGTATAAAATCATAGAGTTGGAAGGGCCACCAATTCCAACCCCCTGCGATAGTTATGGAGTTAAACAGTATAGTTTTGGATTTAAGGAATGTTTTTATCTTGAATATGATACACCTTGAGCTATTTGATATCAGCACAGAGAGACACTCATACAAGCATACTGAAATTATTTGGACAAGGTGTGAGTACATACACACACAGACCTGTGCATGTATATAAGCTATATATATATTTGTAATTGTTATTCTATTTATTCATCTTTTAGAGATATCCAGTAACAGAAAAATTTGAAGACTGATTTCTGTAAGGAGTTTTTAATTCACTCCATGTATTTGTTTGTTTCTGACGGTTTATAATTTATACTTTTAACGGGAGGGGTTTTTTTGCAAGAAATTAATTTGGTGAGTTTGCTGGTTGTTGAGATTTGTTTCCTCTTTTATGGTGTAAGTTACATATGATTTGTTATGGTCAGAAACCACTGATGAGGGCTTTGTGCCAAAATGTGTTTTTACAGAAATTTAATAAAATTAAAAATAAAAAGCAATTCTGTTGAGTTGTATTGGGCAGTGTGTTATTTATTTATTTACTTAGACTTGATAAACCGCCCACCCCAAAGGGCTTTGGGCGGTGTACAGAACATGTTAAAATTATATAACTAAAACTATTTACAAAGTACCATTTTCAGTTTAAAAACTAATATTACAAAATAACACATAAATATAAATGTAAGAAATCAAAGTGCACAATTGCAAGTGCACAATTTTGTCCTGCTTTATTTGTGTTTGTATATTAAATTACTGGTGTTGTGCTTTGTCCACATAATAGAAGGTGTTCATTCATATATGGCACCACGCAGTGGTGGGATCCAAAAATTTTAGTAACAGGTTCCCATGGTGGTGGGATTCAAACTGTGGCATAGCGCCAATGGGGCTGGGCAGCGCACGATGGGGGCGTGGCCGGGCATTCTGGGGGTAGGGCTGTGGCAAGGATGCAGCCGTTGCGCCGGTCCTTGGGCGGGAAACGAATGCACGCAGGCTGCCACACACGCCAGTGCACCTCCTGCTAGACTGCTTCAAGTTCTGCGTGCTACTGCTGAGAAGAGGGGCGTAACTAAGGCAAAAATCACGTGGCAAAATCACCAATTAGTAACCCCCTCTCGGCACACACAAATAATTAGTAACCTACTCTCGGGAACTTGTGAGAACCTGCTGGATCCCACCTCTGGCACCACGCCACTTTGTACCCTCAAACTTTTTTTGATTTACTTTATCTTTTTTGGTTGGGTATTTTCCCCCTTTTTGTGGGGTTTCCCCTAAGCATGTCTTTCTGATTGGGGACAAAAGTAGGACAAGAAATCCACTAAATAAAGGAACATTCTCACAACCCTACCACTGCCTCCAACTTTCCAAAAACCATGACTGATTCTAAGTGGCCAGCATGCGTTCCAGTGGCGAAGCTACAAGGGGACAGGGGGGTGCACCGTGCACAGTGCGCATGCCTGGGGTGTGGAAAATTGCCCCCAGGCTCCTCCCCCTTTCCCTCTCCCCCCACGGGACCCCATGCCCCTCGGTGCTCCTCTCTTTTTCCCTTCCTCTCATTCATTTGTTCTTTCTTTGAGAACTTTTTTTCAGTTACAAAAGTGTTTGTTCACAGTAAAAACGCCCTGAGAAACTACAATTCCCAGGAGACCTTGGAGCTCACAAGGTCTCCTGGGAAGTATAGTTCCTATCAGGCCATTTTTACTGAGAACAGGCCTTTTGCAGCCTGAAAAAGTTCTCAAAAAGGAAAGGAACTAAGGTAAATGTGGGAAGGGGGGAAAGGGGGAAGGGAGGGTGCCGCGGGGGTGCCATGGGGGGAATATAAAATGCGCACCGGGCGCAGTTTGGCCCAGCTACGCCTCTGATGAATTCCCCTTACTTTCATTCATTCTGGAATGGAGCCTCCCCAGGGCAGGACCCTTCCTGCCCATCTATACCCACCTTGATGCCATGTTCTGTGTAGAAATCAGCAGTGCCAAGGCTGGCATATAGGTTGTAGCCCAGGCTCTCCAGAGTACGCACTGTGGGCAGGAGTTCACTCTTGTTCTGAAAGAGGTACCAAGGGAGAAAACATAGGACATCCCTTCCATTTTGGAGTTATTTGCTTCCTGAGAAGACACCAGCGGGCCTCTATGCTCTTAAGCTACCCTTCTGTGAGTCTTCTCATGAACCTTCCCTCACCTGCTCCTGTCCCCAGACCTTTTCTTGTCAAATTCTCCAGGTCATCAAAGTGTTTGAATTCTAAGTCCAATGATCCCAATTGTCTGCAGTCCCAACTCAACTCGTGTCACCTTTAAAATGAAATGCCCTTAAAAATGGGATGCCACAGAATCTTCATTCCAATCGACAGGTGAAGAAGCTGCAAGCAGAGGAAGATGGAACGGTGCAGCATTTTGTTTTAAAAGGGCAATTGAGAAGCCACCGGAAGAGAGGTGGAAGGAGAATAAACTGAAGGAAGAAGGCAAGCAGGACAGAGGCCCTGGAAGCCAGCCCATGGGGAAAATGGGTCATTTCACTGAAAGCTCTTACAAGCAGCTGAATACAGCAAAAGGAAGCAGTAGATGTTAAAGATTATTTCAGCTGAAGAACCACATCTAAAGGAAAACTTGGGACAGTTTCACTATAGACAAAAATAAATAGAAATTATATGACTTTTAAAGAAGAAAAAATTGTAATAGAGTAGGGTTGTAAAGATGTTCATGAGGGTACAGTTAATCTTTAGATAACAGGGGTGCTGATGGAATCACCCTTAAGACATCAGCATCTTTGGGGCTTTCATGGGACTCCTTGCTCATGCTCACTGCCAACGAGATTCATCATCAATTAAAAAACAAACTATTTGAGCAGGAATGCCAATACCTTTTGAGCAAGGCACAGAGTTCCTGTTCACCTTTGTGCTTTGGGATTATTCCCTGGAAGCTCTGTGTTGCCCATTATCTGGACCAACTTTTTAATCACAAACTCACAAGAGCAGCGTGAAATTCTTTTCCAATGTCACTATTTCAAGGCTGGTTCTCAAACATCCTTTGACATAATCGACACTGTTCTTACAGTCCTTCTTATACTGACTTCCTTGAACACATCTTGCTCTTCTGCCCTAAGTACAACAGCTTTAAGCCCGACTTCTCTGCCTGAACCTCGGTCAGGTTCCCGGACCTTCCTACCAATGCAAACATGACTTTTTTGCTCAACAATCCTGAGGATGAAATAACTAAAGCTGAAGCCAAATTTCTGATGAGCGTTTTGAATTAGGTTCCCTTGGCTTCTGTGGACATTATTTACATTGTTCTTTACTGAATTTACTCCTATTCTTTGACCCTATGTATATACCCAATAAAGGTCTCTGAATCTGACATCAGCACCTAAAGGTTCTGCAAACAGAGTGGTCATTCCTTCCTTTTCTGCTCACCTTGTAGCTACCAATGGTCAGCAGGATGTTCTTCTTAGGGATCTTGAAGCCTGTGCTCAGCATAGCTTTGAGGTAGGCCTCACAACGGTTCTCACCAAAGCAGGCCACCTCACCTGTGCTGGTCATCTCCACTCCCAGCACGACATCGGCACCTGCCAGCCGCGAGAACGAGAACTGGGGTACCTGAGTGAGAAGGCAGAGATCAGGAGGCAGAGTTGTGAGATCAGGAGGTAGGTTGTGAGCAGAGAGAAAAGCAGCAGCAGTTCCAAGAAGAGGAAACGTTAGATTGCTGAGTACCACCAGCATCACCACCTGAACCTTGGCCACTCACCTTGACACCAACAATGCCAGTGCCTGCCATGAGTCCCACAGGCTCCACCTCCTCTCCTACGATTACTTGTGTGGCAAGAGCCACCAGGTCAACACCCAGAGTCTTAGAAACAAAGGGGAAGGATCGGGATACCCGCACGTTGCACTCGATCACCTTCAGCTGGTCATGCTGGAGAGCAGAGAAAAACACCCCATTTTACAGGGACAGTGGTTTATAAATTGAATAAATAATAATAACAACAACACAGTTGCCTGGTTACTTCCAGAACTGACTCATGCCCTCCTTGCGTTTACTGACTAGGGATGCCCAGGAGATTTCCTGTCTTGCTCACTAGTCAACTACCAACATGGATAATACAGAACTCTTAGGTTAAGTTTACCATCCGTTATCCAAAACAATACTGCAGTGGTCCCCAACCTTTTTAAGCCTGTGGGCACATTTGGAATTCTGACCTGACATGGTGGGCGCAGCAACAAAATGGCTGCCGAAGAAGACAGAAATAGTCACAAAATGGCTGACATAGCTTAACATCGGTAATACATTGTACAGATCCTTGTGCTGAGGTGGCAGCTGCTGCCAAAGCAGCATTTTAAAAAAATCTGCACAGCCAATCAGATCTCTAATTATCAATCAGAAGCCTTGCTGGGCAAAAGCCTAATGTGACCCCACTCACTTCCTCAAAACACTTGGGTGCCAGAAAAGGTGTCAGTGGGCACCATGGGGTGGTTTACTATTCCTGCCATTTTTATGTGGGTTACTGAGGCAGCCATAAGGATGATGCCCAAGGCTAACCAACAAGCCTGCAACTAAGCAGTGATCTGAAACCACAACCCATCTGGCTCACCAGCTGTTCACCTACCTTCTGGCCCAGTTCCAGTTACCTTGGCAATAAGCTGGAGATTGAACGGCCCCGTAACCTGCAGCTCCTGCCCAATGGCGTGCACGATGGCCTTGATGCGCTCCAGAGTCTTCGGCGTGATGTCCTGCGGTGGGGTCACCAGCGTGGCATCTCCCGAGTGCACTCCAGCATTCTCTACATGCTCGGAGATAGCAATGGCCACCACCACTCCGTCGCAGGCCACGGCATCCACATCAATCTCCTGTGGGGAAGACAGAACAAAAGTGTCAACACATCGCATATGCCACAGACCTCGGCTTACGTGGACTCCAGCATCTGTGTTAAATAGGGATGGGGAGGGGTGGGGCAGGAATGGAGTCAAACCATACAAGCACTCAGATCTGCTGGATCCATGATTACAGGACGGAAAATGCATACCCTAAAAATCAGCAGCTATCTCTGCAAGAGTGGAGGGAACAGAATGCCTGCCTGCCTGCCACTTGAAGCCCTTGCCTTTCTGCAAAACACCAACATGACCAATTTACCCCAGCATTCCTCTATGTAATGCCCATGCCCCATAGCCAGCTGTGGCTTGTTTCCAAGCCAGAGGGTTTAAAAGAAGTACTTGTTCCCTCCGAGATACTAAGCCTACAGCCAAATATTGGGAGAGGGCATGTGCCAGAAAATCCCAAATGCTCCTTGGGAGGTTTCATTAGGAATTCTTCCAACACTTCAGAAGACTCATAGCTTATCAACACACACACACCCTTTCTATGCCTCTCAAAACTGGGTTCTCTCACTTCTCTCCCAAGATCACTTATTGCTGGGAACATTTGCAAAACTATAAGTGGCAGCTCCTCAGGAAGGGTGGTCAGCCATGCACAAGTGCTTAGAACAAATCTAAATATTACTGTTAACTTCTGAAACCTGAATTTGGAGCTCGCTATAACACTAGTAAGAAACCATCCTTGAAAAGGGTCAAGGCCAAGTTGCTTCCATGTTGCAAGAGAAATGGCAGCATCTGTTGACCATACTTATTTCTTTGTTTCCCATTATTTTAGCTCAGGGGTCTGCAACCTGCGGCTCTCCAGATGTTCACGGACTACAATTCCCATCAGCCCCTGGCAGCATGGTTAATTGGCCATGCTGGCAGGGGCTGATGGGATTTGTAGTCCATGAACATCTGGAGAGCCACAGGTTGCAGACTCCTGTTTTAGACCAAGGCTTTTTACTTCAACTTTCCTAAATAAACCTGTTGTCCTGAACTGGATGGCCCAGGATAGCCTGATTTTGTCAGATCTCAGAAGCTAACCAGGGTCAGTTACTACTTGAACAGCATACTAAGGAAGACAAGGGTTGTTACACACAGGAATGAAGAAGAGTTGGATTTATACCCCCCCCCCACCTTCTCTCTTGCAAGGAGACTCAAAGGGCCTTACAAATGCCTTTCCCTTCTCCCCTCACAACAAACACCCTGTGAGGTAGGTGGGGCTGAGAGAACTCAGAAGAACTGTGACTAGCCCAAGGTCACCCAGCTGGCATGAGTTGGAGTATACAAGCTAATCTGAATTCCCCAGATAAGCCTCTACAGCTCAGGCGGCAGAGCAGGGAATCAAACCTGGTTCCCCCAGATTAGAGTACACCTGCTCTTAACCACTACACCACTGCTGCTCCTACACCACTGCTGCACTACTGCAATGGCAAACCACCTCTGCATGGCTTTTGCATTGAAAACCCCACTAGGTTGCCATGACTGGGCTGTGATTTGACAGTACTACACACACAAATCTGTTTGCTGAACCAGAGCTTCCTGGTACTCCTTCTTTCAACAAGGACATACAGGCCAACCAGGTCTCCTGCTTCTATGGTGGAATTTTTCAGGGTCCATCATTAAGAAAGTATCTGGTTGAAGCCCCTCTAGTGTTCCACATCCAAGCAGTACTACAAATACCCCTGAAGCATCACAAGTGTTTTCCCAGGCCAACAATCCTGCTCACCTTGGCTTCCTGGATGAACTTGGAGATAACAACCGGCTGCTCCTTCGAGACAGCGACAGCGTTGCTGAGGAACCTCTCCAGATCACTGTCCGAATAGGCCACGTTCATGGCAGCCCCACTGAGTACATAGGAGGGACGCACCACACAGGGATACCCCACCTTGCAGCAAAACTGTTTGGCCGACTGTAGGATACATATACATAGTTGTCACCGGAAGTCTATGAACATACGTAAAGTGAGACACATCCCTGCTCCCACCCCCACCAGCTATAACATGTCCTCTGACACAGTTTCTATATAAATTTTCATGCAAGAACAGAGACTTCCAAACTCTGAGTGCATCTTTAGCTGTTTCCACATGACTTCTTTCAAGTAGCGCTGTTTTCAGTGAGCATTCAAATGCCCTCATCCTCTATTTGTTCAGCTTCTGCAATTTCCCAATCTGTAGTGAGCTCCTTTTCCAAGCATGGTTTGGTACAATATTTTCAGAAACATTACAGCCAAAGTCCCTTCAGTCACTACATAGATGGGAAAGTGAGCATTTTTCAAGTCCTGAATGAATTGGGCCGATTTTCCTTACCTAAGTTCTTGAGCCAGCCATTTCCCCACAGACAGACACCAGAGTTTTCTCCCCAAGTTTTTTTTCTTTTCAATTGATAACAGCTATAAACACATTAGTTCCCAGACATCACTTTAAAAATAGTAAGCCTCCAACCCTTGGGGTTGCAGAGTTATAATAGGAAATGTAATGGCTGCACATTTCTGCTTATAACTCAGCAACCAAAAGGGATAAATTTACTTTTTTGGTGAAATATGGAAACAAATAAATATTGCAACAGATTGTTATAATATTTTATGATTTAGTAATACAGGTTTTAAAAAATTGAACATGAAAAAGTGTTCCAGTGGCAGGGAAGGACATGGTAGCCATGGAGAGATGAGGCAAAGAAACTGTGCAGAATGCTTCTGTGTGGATGTTCCTCTGCTGCTGTAAATGGAAGCCTGTGGCATTTGCAGCAGCCATGAGAGTTACACTGGAAATCATCTCCATGTGGAAACAGCCCAGGTCCCTCACCAAAATTCATGCACAACTCAACAAGGCCAGCCAAGCAAACGTCCCACAACTTCAGACAATCAGTACCCATTATCCCTACAGAAATTTTGTATTATCGTAAGTGACAGGCTTAGTCTCGCTTAAATCCTTGTTCTTTCTCACCCATCCCACACCCCAGGAGGAAAGAAGTCAGCCTGTTACACACCTGCCAGTGTCACTGCAAGAACAATGAGGTGCAAAGTCGCACCAATTCCTAGGAATCATTGCCTACTCTACCCTGCAGACCTGCTGGAAGTTCTGGGGCACCCGCCACAGGTTTTTTACCTCCGTGTCCGAGAGCTCCTTCCAGAGGGGCTGGCTGATGTTAATGGTGTCCAGAAGGCGAGAGAACTTGAACCGGTTTTCAGCAGAATCGATAGCCTCAGGAGAGGTGCCCAGGATCCTGCACTGCTGCCGGTGCAGCGCCATGGCAATGTTATTGGGAAGTTGCCCTCCCATGGACAGGATCACTCCCTCAGGGTTTTCTAGCTCATAGATATCCATCACCACCTGACATGAGCAAGATCGGCAGAAGGCGAGAAGAGAAGAAGAGACAGAAATAAGCGGGCATTTCATGTGGATGCAACCAGAGACAGGTCAACAGAACCCCAAGTCTGTCCCCAAAAGCCAACCTTGGGGTTGCAGGAACCAGAAATCCAAATTCTTGCATTTGCTGCAGACAAAGGGACCTTTGCGAATACTAACCAATCTAACAGAAATTTAATCTGACATCATGCTACACTTTCCAAGACAGAACACAACTCTGTTCTCATTGTGCAGGTGACTTCTGGGATGTTATCATTTTTATTTATTTTACGTTATTTATAACACACACACACCCTTTCCATTTCAATGGATACAGAAAGCGGCTTGGAACATTCTCCCTTACTCCATTTTATCTTCCTAACCACCCTGTCGGTTAAGAACAAGCTAGGAGCATGTGAATGGCCCAAGATCACTCAGCAAGCTCCCATAGGCCTGGGATGTTCCATTCAAGCATGGGTCTCCCAGATCCTAGTCCAGGACTCTAACCACTATGCCACATTGGTGCAGTTCCCATTAGCATAGCCAGTGACAACACATACTAAAAGGAATATGTCAAGGAGTCCTTCCACCCCCTCAAAGATGGCCTTTCATAAAGGAAAATCTAAAACAGTATATGTATCAGTGGACTCTGGATTTTAGGCAGGTGTTTTACATATGCAAAGAAAAAGAAGGAAATCCCACCCTGTCTGAATCAGCTAGGCTGACAGACAGAGATGCTGGTAAGTTTGTTGCTGAGAGAGGAGGGCCTGATTGCCTAGGGATGATTGCTGGTCCTACCCTCTGCTGTTGCTGTGGCTGTTGAGATATGGGGCTGTCAATCTTTGAATTGCAAGGCTGAGTCAGCGGGGCTGGGAGAAAGAGCTGAGGACAAAGCTGCTGGCCAATTTGTTGCAGAGAGAGGAGGGCTTGGTTGCCTAGGGTTGATTGCTGGCCCAGCCCTTTGATGGAGGGTGGAGTATTGTGCGTGCACAATACCTGGAGTACTGTGTACAGTTCTGGAGGTCTCAATTCAAAAACGATGTGTGTGGAATGGAGCAAGTGCAGAAAAGACCAACAAGGATGATCCAGGACCTGGCGACCAAACTCTATGAGGAAAGGCTGAGGGACTTGGGAATGGTCAGTCTGGTGAAGAGGAGATTGCGGGGGGACATGATTGCTCTCTTTCAATATTTAAAGGGCCATCACTTATAGGAGTGCAGTTCCTGTTGGCAGCAAAAGGAAGGAACTGCAATAATGGCTTTAAATTACAGCCAGAAAGGTTTCGACTGGATATTAGGGAAAAAAATTACAGTAAGATTTGTGTAAAAATAGAACCAGCTGCCTAGGGAGGTGATAGGCTCACCCTCAGTGGATGCCTTTAAGCAGCAGCTAGACAAAAACTTGTCTGGGATAAGTTTAGGTCAGAATCTAGGGATAAGCGGCTCCAGATAAATTCAGGGTCCACACCTCCCATCAAGCTCTTTCTGTCAGCATGGCCAATTGGCCATGCTTGTAGGGGCTGATGGGAATTGTAGTTCCTGAACATCTGGAGAGCCGCAGGTTCCCTACCCCTGCTCTAGGTCATAGGTGTCAAACTCGTGGCCCTCCAGATGTTATGGACTACAGTTCCCATTAACCCCTGCCAGAATCATGCTGGCAGGGGGTGATGGGAACTGTAGTCCATAACATCTGGAGGGCCGCGAGTTTGACACCTGTGCTCTAGGTTGATCCTGACTTAAGCAGGTGGTTGTACAAGATGGCCTGTATGGCCCCTTAGAATTCTGTGATTTTATTCTGAAGGGGAGGGAGGGAGGGAGGGAGGAAGGGAGGTGTACAACTACCTTGGGGCGGGGGGCGGGCTTTCAAAATAACCTAAAAACAGAGAATAGCAATTATCCTCCAATCCCAAAGGAGCTAGAAGAGATGTTCTGACACACCACTCCCAAGGGCTGCCCGCCAGTCCCTCCCTTAGAACACCAATGCTCCAGACCCACCTCAAATGACATCTCATCAAAGTAAAGACGGTCACACATGTCGTAGTCCGTGCTCACTGTCTCAGGGTTGTAGTTCACCATGATGGTTTTGTAGCCCATCTGTGGTGGGAATAAGGGAGAGAGAAGGAAAAATATCCAGGCACCTGGAATGTTTTTAGGAACCCATGCTTCCCACCCTCTGAGCTGGTCATTGTCACATGATGAAGTGCATGTCCCTCCCTTCCAAGACATTGCCAATAAAGCTGGGGGGGTGGGACCCATCAACTCTAACCCACCACTCTGAGAGACCACTGCTTGTCTTGAATGTTCAAGGTATGAGAGTGCCCAGACGTCTGGAACTGATTAATCCATCCAGATGCAGCAGAAGAACATTAATCACTAGCTGAGACAGTGGAACAAGCAGTCAACACTGTGAGAAGTAGAGAAAGATGGGAGAGGACCCAGTTCTAGATGTTTGGCTGGCTCAGTGTGGGTCACAGGAGGTCTACTGGGAACAGGCTTAAGTTCTCACCTTGCGTAGCTCCTGGATACACCCAACAGCACACCAGTCAAACTCCACACTACTGCCAATGCGGTAGACGCCGGAACCAATGACCATGACATGTGGCTCACGAAAGGTCAGGTCGTGTTCAGTTCCATTGTAGCTGAGGTAGAGGTAGTTGGTCTGGGCTGGCCACTCAGCCGCCACCGTGTCAATCTGCTTCACCACCGGCAGGATCTTCAGGTCATGCCGCATTTTCCTCACAGCTAATTCTGTACTGCAAGAGAGGGACGGAAGGAGGGCAATAGATAAGAACTGGGTGGGTGAGCAGAGTTTTCCTTACCCAGAATGCAGAATGCTGTTAGATTGGTGTAGTGATTAAAACATTGGACTAGGATCTGGGAGACTTGAATTCAAATCCTTGCTCTGCTGTGGCAGATCACTGGCAGACCTCTGGATGATCTTGGGCCAGTCACTCTCAGCCTAGCTTAGAAGAAGGAGGCGGCTCTCCAGGTTAGAGTGCACCTGCTCTTAACCACTACACCACTACCGCTCCTATGGAGGAAGGGAGGGGGCAAGTCTGACGGCCCTGTTTTGGGGGCAGGTTTCTAGATCCATATAGACTAATGGGCTGGTTTCAGCTCTATCCTTTTGCAAATACCTGAGGACAGCTTGAGCCACCTGCTTGTCTGAGAACCCCAGTTGCTTGGCCAGCTTCAGTACTGCAGCTGGCATGGCGCCCGGCTCAGCCTGCCGGTATGACTCCAGGCACAGAGCGTGGTCCGTGATGTTTTTCATCTTGTGCAGGAACCAGCGGTCGATCTTGGTGAGCTCATAAAGGCGCTCGATGGAGTAGCCAGCCCGCAGGGCAGCTGCCAGCACGAAGATCCGCTTGTCGGTAGGAGTCTCCAGTTCCTGCGATGAAGGGGAAAGGTGGCAGGGCACAGCTCTGAGTGCTGGTTCCCAAGCTGATGGAGACCCAGTATGAATGTACCCACCCCCTCTTCCAGTAGAAAGCCTACCATGTCAGAGACTGGTTTCACAGTGTGGTCAAACCCTACGCAGTTCTCGTCTACCATGCGCAGCGCCTTCTGGAAAGCCTCCTCAAAGCTCCTCCCGATGGCCATAACTTCACCTGTTAGAACAGAACAGCGGATGGGCAACGGGCAAAGTTTCTAGAACTTTGGAAGAAAAAAGGGGTGGGGATTTTTTTTCCGGAAAATGCTGCCATTTTCACACACCCATCAATACCAAAATAATTATGCCTTCTTCTGTTAACGACTGAAGCTCTGATTTGCAGGAAATTCTTCCTGCTGCCAAGTCAATCCTGTAATACCTTTTATGGGGACCAAACTATCTCAAAACAATGAGCACAGACCTCCAAAGGGTTCTTTATCAGACTCTTTCAAACTGCACTTTCAAACTGCTTTCAGTGCTCTTTGAAGCTGTGCGGAATAGCAAAATCCACTTGCAAACAGTTGTGAAAGTGGTTTGAAAACGCATTATTTTGCGTGTGCGGAAGGGGCCTGAATGTCTGGTACAAAACAGGAGGGAAAGAGAAGTGGAGAAATAAATGTTTCCAGGAATGATGCAGGAGCTTCTCTGGCCACAGATCTGTCAGAACCATATAAACAGACCTGCCTTCACCCCATAAACACAGATGCCAAACTGATCAATTGAAAGATGACGACCTGGGAGATGCACAAAACACATGGGTGACCCCAGCAGCTAACACCAGCACCAAATGAACATCTCAGGCTTAAGCGAAAAGCATTCTGGGAAGAGGAAGTCTCCTCTCAGCTACAAGACTGCATACCCACAAAATCTTCCCCCGCCACTCACCCACACTCTTCATTGAGCTGCCGATCTTGGCGCTGACACGCAGAAACTTGCTGAGGTCCCAACGCGGGATCTTGACAACACAGTAATCCAGGCTGGGCTCAAAACAGGCTGTGGTGGAGTTTGTGACAGAGTTCCTGGAACAGGAAAGCAATGGAGAAGGGTCAGCCGAGGGTAGGAGGAAATGAGGGCACCGAGGCTGTGACATGCCCCATTCTGTGAGCCAATGAGGGGCGACTAGACTAGAGCCAGAAAGGGCTGAACAACACCAGTCCTCTGCTTCTTCAACCCATCCCAATGTTTGTAAATTCTCATGTGAGGAAGCCTGGCTGGGAAAGAGCTGTCTACAAAGTTTACCTTCTCTTTTCGCAGAACTCTTTTAAAGATAATGCTCTGCTATTTTATTTCTTCAAACAACTTTCACTGTTTGTTTTTCCTATAAACAGGACTTCTCAAGTGTTTCAGCAGCGCCAAACTCTGTGGGCAATTCTTCCTCAGAAACCATAAGTGCTCAAGGGGGGGAGGGTATCAAGTGCACAAGGGGGGGAGCGTATCAAGTGACTCCCCATAGATCTCTTGAACAGCATTCTTGCTGCTGGCTGGGTGAAAAGCAGGGCAGGGCTAGCAGCCCCTAAGAGACCCAAACAGGGCGTGTGCTTTTGGGAAACTAAGTGAGCATCAGAACGCAAAAGGAGTGAAAGTTGTATATCCAAAACAGAGCAGAGGCTGTCCAAACAGAGGACATCTGTGAGATAAAGGGGATCAAGCTAAATGGTGCAAAATCAAAGATGCACCAAAAGCTGCCAAGCAGGGCAATCCTTCACTCAAGCGTGTGATTCAAAAAATAAAAATAAGCCTCCATGTCCTTCAAGAAAAAAATACAACAGGGCAACAGATTTAAGCTGTAGAAGAGTCAAGCAGAAGGAACAGTTCTGGATAATGATTTATCCCCTGTTCATCAAAAGAGGTCAAAGTAGCATGCCCTTAAGGCGTTCCTCCCCTCTCCCAATAACCTGGAGAGCCACTATGGTGCAGTGGTTAAAGTGTTGGACTAAGGCAGGGGTGTCCAACTCTGGAGCTTCAGATGTTCATGGACTACAATTCCCACCAGCCATGCCAACAGGGGCTAATGGGAATTGTAGTCCATGAACATCTGAAGCACCAGAGTTGGACACCTCTGGACTAAGATCTAGGAGACCCAGGTCCAAATTTCCATTTATTTAGGACTGCATTTGATCGAAGCAGTTCTAGATTGTGATTTTAACATTTCAGTTTCATGTATTTTATATATCCTATGTATTTTATGTATTCTATGTATTTTATTTATATTATAAGCCCCCTTGAACTCTGTAAGAAAGAGAGAATAAATGGTGTAAATAAAGAACTTTACCAGGGAAGTTTGCTGGGTGACGCTGGGCCAATCACATCCTCTCAGCCTAACCTACCTCACAAGGTTGTTGAGGGGATAAAATGGAGGGGTGTGCATGATGCAAGCTGCTTTGGGTTCCCATTGGGGAGAAAGGTGGAGTGTAAATGAATTAATAAATAAATAACATATAAAGTAGGTCAGGCAGGAGAACAGGAAGGTCTTTTCAGGGAAACCCAGACGTCCCCTGTCCTAATCAAACCACCACACAAATTCTCTTCATTTACATAAAAATACCATTCCGTCAAAAAAGAAGCCGTGAACAAGCGTACACCCTACCCTACCACCCATTCCCAGGCAGAGCAACACAGTTTCATCCTCACACAAGCACCCAGAGTCATATAGACGTTACCTGAGAACAGGCAAAGGGATGCCCAAAGCCAGCTTGGCAGCAACATAGGCCAATGGGTAGCCGGTGGCTTTGCTCGCCAAGGCAGAACTCCGTGAGAGCCGGGCGTTCACCTCTATGATGTAGTACTGTGCAGTGAGGGGTGGGGAGAGAAAGAAAGCAATGAAGCAGCAAGGCCTTCACCGCCTCTAGTTATGGTGAACAGAGCAAGGAAGTTGACCTGTTCCTGCCTTGAGCTCACCACCTATATGCACCTTTCCATCTCCAAGAAATCAGTTCTCAGAAATCATACAAAACAGTACAGAATCAGGCCTCTGGGGTCTCCTCCAACTAACAGGGGCTCTCAGGGAGAGAAGAAGAAGAAGAGTCTGGATTTATATCCCCCCTTTCTCTCCTATAAGGAGACTCAAAGGGACTTACAATCTCCTTTCCCTTCCCCCACCCACAACAAACACCCTGTGAGGTGGGTGAGACTGAGAGAGCTCCAAAGAACTGTGACTACCCCAAGGTGTGTTGGACTGCACAAGCTAATCTGGTTCACCAGATAAGCCTCCACAGCTCAAGTGGCAGAGCGGGGAATCAACCCCAGTTCTCCAGGTTAGAGTGCACCTGCTCTTAGCCACTACACCACGCTGGCTCGCTTGACAATACATAGAAAGATCTTTCAACCAGCCCAACTGCCGGATATTTTTAAAATTATAGCTGCTACCAGGGATCAAACCTGGGTGTGTCTGCATGCAAAGTCAGCACCCTCGCATTAAAGTCACGGCTCCTCCCAATGTCTGTAGTTCTACCCCTGCAGAGGAGCCTCACCTGCTCAGACTCAGGGTTCAGCGCATACTGGATGTTGCACTCGCCAATAATCCCCAAGTGCCGAACCACCTTGATGGCTGTGGTGCGCAGCAGGTTGTACTCCCGGTCATTCAGTGTCTGGCTGGGGGCCACCACGATAGATTCCCCAGTGTGGATGCCCAGAGGGTCCAAGTTCTCCATATTGCACACCTAAAAGGGATGGGAAGGGTAGAAGGAAGGAAGGAAGTTCCTCACTCTGCAACTCTCAACACCAGCCCAGGCCACCGCCACCACCCAGTTCAGATCTGGCCACCAAGGACAAAAATTAGGAGATTGCCTCCAATTGACCTGAGATATCCCAATTTTAAATATAATTTGGTTTGTGCTGCTTATTTTTTTACAACTTACAATCTGTTTAGAATAGATGTACACAGGCTAAGAAATGGACGGTTGCTACAAGCTATTAATGGATACACTCCAGCCCCAGGACAGACTAATACCCTGCAGCCAGAGATTTGGCTGTTGAATTATGCAAACCATTATATAAAATTTAGCTCTGCCTCCTTGCCTTTGGAGTCAGAGATAAGAATCCTGCCCTCCCTCCCACACAAAGCCCTTGTCAAGTCATAGCTGATTTAGGCAAGAGACTAACAGGGGTGGTTTGCCATTGTCTTCCTTTGCATAGCAAGACTGGTATTCCTTGGTGGACTGCCATCCAAATACTAACCAGGGTTGACTCTGCTTAGCTTCCAAGATGTGATGAGATTGGGCTAGCCTGGACCAATCCAGGCCCGGACCCACAAAGCCCTTACCGTGATGCAGTTGTCATAGGCGTCTCGAACCACCTCATACTCAATCTCCTTCCAGCCTTTGAGCGATTTGTCCACCAGCACCTGCGAGGTGTGGGCGAAGGCCTGGCTCACAAGAGACGTCAGTTCCTCTTTCCCGTTGGCGAAGCCAGAGCCCAACCCGCCCAGCGCGTAGGCTGAACGCATGAGCACCGGGTAGCCAAGCCGTTCAGCTGCTACCTGAGCCTGTGGGTAGGGAGAGAAGGAGAGGCTGTTCCAGTGCTGAGGCAATTGGCGACGGAGAGGAAGGAGGAAGGAACAGTCTCCATGGACGAGGCATGGCAGTGGAGGGGGAGGGCTGCCAGATCCAGGCGGAGAAACTCTTGGGGGTTTGGGGATGGAGCCTGGGGAGGACAGGGACATCAGTGGGGTACTATGCCACAGCACCCATTTTCTCCAGGGGAAATGTCTATAAATAATTTAAACACTTATATACCGGAACCACAACTCTTAATCATCAACAAAAACGTACATATTACAAACAACAACAACAACACAAGAATGAACAATACATGCACAGAGGATCCCAAATAAAATAATATAAAGTCTCTGTAATGGAGTAAGAGATCCACAAATGGTGTAGAAGGATACCACTGTCTGATGCTTTTAAAAAACTCAACTTCCTTGATAGGTTTCATGTAGACATTCATCAAAGCAAGATGATCCCTATACCTGTTCAATGGAGCAGGCAGCCTCACTGGGTGCCACGTGTTCTCCAATCTCCTCCATCTTCTCCACGAAGACTTTGCGGTCCTCTGTCATCTCAATGGAGGCCACAGGGGTGCCCAGGACACGCACCCTGTACCTTTCCAGCACGCCAGCTTTGGTCAGCTCCACACCACAGTTCAGCGCTGTCTGTCCTCCAAAGGTCAGCAGGATACCATCTGGGCGCTCATTCTTGATCACCTGGGGCAGAGGGGAGCACCAATGAAATTCCTCGACATATAACTCGCATCACACTCCATTATTGCACCTCACAAGGGTAGACAAAAGACACGCTTCAATACTCCAATTTTGTGCCTTGGAACATTAATTGGCCACTCCTGAACACCACTGATGAAAATGGTCCAATTTTTCATCTGAGAGCTGGTAATCAACAATCAAAGGGAAGGTGGAGGTGAACATATGAAGGTGCCTTATATCAAGTCAACCCACAGGTCTTTCAAGGTTCGTATTGTCTACTCCAGGGGTCTGCAACCTGCGGCTCTCCAGACGTTCATGGACTACAATTCCCTTCAGCCCCTGCCAGCATGGCTATCATCAAAAACCACCCTTCCCTGGGATCCTACCTCCCTGAACATGGCCCCATATGGGACAGGTTTGACAGGCCTGGCACAGCCCACAGGATGGAACAAGATATAAAGGCTTTACTCACCTGGGTGACATAGTCAAGGGTGATGGGCAAGAAGTAGACTTTGTCAGCCAGGCCTTTGGAGGTCTGCACTGTGGCGATGTTGGGGTTGATCAGCACAGTCTGGATGCTTTCTTCCTTCAGGGCTTTGATGGCCTGGTAAGTAGAGAGACAAGATTTTAATACTCCCTCATTTTATCCTCACAGCAACCCCGTGAGGGAGGCTAGGAGCAAGTGAAGAAGAGAAGAAGAAGCGTTTGGATTTATATCCCCCCTTTCTCTCCTGCAGGAGACTCAAAGGGGCTTACAATCTCCTTGCCCTCCCCACCCCACAACAAACACCCTGTGAGGTAGGTGGGGCTGAGAGAGCTCCGAGAAGCTGTGACTAGCCCAAGGTCACCCAGCTGGCGTGTGTGGGAGTGTACAGGCTAGTCTGAATTCCCTAGATAAGCCTCCACAGCTCAGACGGTTCCTCCAGATTAGATACACGAGCTCTTAACCTCCTACGCCACTGCTGTTCCTGTGCCTCCATAAAGGTCTGTGCCTCCATAAAGGTCCCCCATACAGTTTCATGTCTCAGTAGGAATTGGAACCCAGGTCTCTCGAGTCCTGATTTGACACTCTAACCCAGGGGTGTCCAACTCTGGCACTTCAGATGTTCATGGACTACAATTCCCATCACCCCCGGCTGGCAAGGCCAATTGGCCATGCCAGCAGGGGCTGATGGGAATTGTAGTCCATGAACATCTGAAGTGCCAGAGTTGGACACCCCTGCTCTAACCATTGCACCACAATATAAACATGTAGAGAATAGACCAAAGGGTCATAAAACAAACACTTCCCCAAAACACAAGGTACTGCAGTAATTCCAGGCTGATAAACCTCAACCATCAAATGCTTTCCCACAGAAGAACCTCTGTTATCACCTTGAGAACATGACAACACAGCGGATTCCACAAATGACCCAGATAGGAGTTTGAAGAGGATGCTCCCAAGTTCTCCTTGAAGATCTCCTGTACTGACTTGCTCTGCTTCTGCTTTCCCAGATCTCCCCTCATAAAACTCGTTGTCACACCAAGCAATATCCGCCCTCCAAACTTTCCCCATCCTCAAATTTACACTTACCTGAGAGCCAGAGTAGTCAAACTCACCCGCCTGCCCTATTGAAAGGCCCCCAGACCCGAGGATTAGAACTTTATGGGGCCGGGACACATCACAGGCAAGCGGGGTTTCTGCAGATTGCAGGCACTCCTGCAGCCGCTCACGCACTAGAGAGAGAAGAAAGTCAGTCCCATTACCTGGGGAATTCTCTCTCTCTTCCTCATACAACGTCCCCAGAACCCATCCAAGGAGGCCATGTACAACCCCAGATAGGAAAGAAGGGACAGAGTGTAAGAACAAAACCAGGCTTTCCATAGATCCCCAAAGAAATCAGCCCTAAAGCTCCCACCTGTCTTGAGATTCTGCCCTCCAGCAAATGAGTCCTGCACAGTCTCCAAGAAAACATCGAACAGACACTCAAGGTCTGTTGGACCTGCTTTGTGCTCTGGGTGAAACTGTACGCTGGGAGGAGAGAAAGCAAGAAACACAGAGGTCAGACGTCACAGCTGTGGTCCAAAGCACCTTGTCACTTTTACAAGACACATGACACTCTGTAGCCCCCTTGCTCCATCCAGTTCCCCCGAGCCCTTCCCTGAGCTAGCCACCTCCCGCAGAGATCACGGCTGTCCCACTCAGGGTTTTCCCCCAGGGGCTACTCCCACCTGAAAAAGGGCTTTGAATCGTGCACGAGGCCCTCGTTGGAGCGGTCATTGGCATTTGTGAAGAGAGGTGTCCAGCCAGCTGGCAAGCTAGCTGAGTCCACTGCAAAGCCGTGGTTCTGGGAAGTGATAAAACAGCGCTGAGAGCCTTCATGGAGACACGGCTGGTTGTGTCCACGGTTCCCATACCTGAGGAACAAATTACAAGGACAAATCAGAGTCTGCTGCAAAGAGAAACCACCAGTAGTTTTGTGGAGAAAAGGCAAGGAAGGCCAGCATCTTTCAAGAAGGCTCAACTGGGGATTCCATACACACACACCCCTTCCCACAAACACTTACTTCATCTTGTAGGTCTTGGCCCCAATGGCCAAAGCCAGAAGTTGATGACCCAAGCAGATGCCAAAGACAGGCTTAGGGGTCGGCAGTTCCAAAACACTGCGCAGATTGGCCACTGTTGCTTGGCAAAACACTGGGTCCCCAGGGCCATTGCTCACAAAAAGCCCATCAAATTCTGGGAGGGTAAAAAGGAAATTGGATCTAGATTAGGCTGTGGAAGTCTTGAACAGAAGCCCAGAGCTAGCAACATTCCTGGATGCAAGCTACTAAACTAGAGCATAATCCAGTGGGGGGGATTCAAATAATTTAACAACTGGTTGTTTACAAGCACCATTTTAACAACCAGTTCTGCCGAAGTGGTGCGAACCTGCTGAATCCCACCACTGGAATAATCCCAATGTGTCCAGAGGGGTGGTGGTTTTCACTATCCAGGACACTGGTGCTTAGTTTGTACTGGACAAGGTCATACCCCCTTTAGAAAGTCTGTCAGCAGCTTAGGGATGCTTGCGGATTCATCTTTATTTCTGGAGGCCCAAGAAATAGCTGTAGTTGCAAGCACCATTCACCAAACACAGTTGCACCAGCAGGTGCTCTCTCTCTTAAGAGAAGGACAGCCTTGCCAAAGAGATTTGTGTTCTTGGAATGTCAACATCGCATTACAGTAACATAACAGAAGACAGGCTACATTTGGAAACTTCAGCTGGCATAAAATTTGGCAGCAAGATGATGGAAAGGGACTTGCCACACTGATGCTGACAGATTTGTATTAGTTGCCCCCCCCCCCCCCCCCCGGCTCAATCTGAATTGCTGATACAACTTTTAAATTCTTAGGCAATTTGGGACCAGTATCTCTCAAAAACTATCTTCCTTCTCATTTATTTGTTAAAATACCTTGCCTCTTCTTGCTATTCTTACTGACTTAAGGCTGAACCAGTACAACAATAAAGAGAGCGTTTTGGATTTATATCCCCCATTTCTCTCCTGTAAGGAGACTCAAAGGGGCTTACAATCTTCTTTCCCTTCCCCCCTCACAACAAACACCCTGTGAGGTGGGTGGGGCTGAGAGCCTTCCAAAAAACTGTGACTAGCCCAAGGTCACCCAGCTGGCATGTGTTGGAGCACACAAGCTAATCTGGTTCACCAGATAAGCCTCCATGGCTCAAGTGGCAGAACGGGAAATCAAACCCAGCTCTCCAGTTTAGAGTGAACCTGCTCTTAACCACTACACCATGCTGGCTAAGAATACCAAAATCAACAGTGAACAGCTCTCCTTCTCAAATCTGTCACTCACTCAATCCCAAAAGCCCTTTTAAACAAAATGACTTCGCAAAGCAATCCAAGCTGTGAAGAAGCACTCCCAACTTCCTTGGGGAGGACACTCCAGAGCAATACTGCCACCAAGCTCAGGCAGGGGAGATATATGATGAATTTAAGAGGGGACCCCTAGCAGGAAGTGATCTGTAGATCTAAGGCGGCACACAAATTCAAACCGGAAGAGATGGTGCTTCAGACGCATGGGTCTCAGGGAGAATAAGACTGGTACCAATTCAGCAAAGTGGCTTTCAGGTCCACTCCAGCTACAAGGCAAAACTAAGTGCTTTTCTTCATCAAAAGTGACAAAGAGATCAACTAACATCAAAAGGGAGACATTTCCCTAAGTTCTGCCTGTTCAGATATCATCAATAGCAGCAACATCTTAGCTTTAAGCATACGCTGAAAATCAACTGTGTACCCTCAAAATGGAAAAGGATATTGGAGTTGTAGTGAACAGCCTAATGAAAATGTCAACGCACTGTGTGAAAGCAGTGAAAAAGGAAAATTCCACAGATGGGGATTATTAAAAGAGATATTGAAAATAATGTTGCCAACACTGTACCGCCCTTGCACAGAGCTATGGCACATCCTCCTCTAGAGTACCAGGTACATCTGGTCATCATATCTTTAAAAGGATATTGGGGAACTGGAGAAAGTGCAGCAGAAGGCAACTAAAGGGGTCGGAGCACTTTTCCTATGAGGAAAAAGGGCTGAAGTGTCTTGGCTTTTCAGGTCACAAAAAAGTAATGAAGGGGGGAGAATGGGATGTGATATCAATACATTTATACACAGGATGAACAAAGTGGATAGAGCTTTGTTTCCTTCCCCTATAACATTAGGTGTACCCAAAGAAATGGATGGGTAACAAATTCAGGGTGGATAAAAGGATTGCTTTACTTGACGAGTAATTAAATTGTGAGATTCACTGCCAACGGACATGGTGACAGCCACAAGAACAGATGGCTTTAAAGGGGGATTGGTGACATGGAAGCAGAGGTGGGATCCAGCAGGTTCTCACCAGTTCCCGAGAGTGGGTTACTAATTATTCGCGTGTGCTGAGAGGGGGTTACTAATTGGGTCTGCTTTCCCATTAGAAATTCCATTAGGTCCAAAAATCATAAAGTCCTGTTGTTTCCTATGTGGCTGGTTAGCAAAGGTAGAAAACGGGATAATTCTCCCTGTTGGGCTGTTTTAAAAACATGTTTTAGAAATATGGTAAAGTTCCTTGTTTGAGGAAAGTATCCTTCTTTTGATTTCTAGAAACAAAATTAAGTATTTGAAGGTATTAAGTATTTGACAGGCAGTCAATTAGAGAAGTAGTTGTTTCTGTTGGCAGTAGACGATAGGACTTGCTATAATGAGTTTAAATTATGGACAGAAATATACCAGCTGGAAATTAGGAACTTTTTTTTTTACAGTAAGAGTTTTTTACAGTAACAGAAATTATTAATGCCCCACCCCTGGAATGTCCGGCCACGCCCCCGTCGTGCCCCACCCAGCCCCATTGGCGCTACGCCACTGTTTGAATCCCACCACCATGGGAGCCTGTTACTAAAATTTTTGGATCCCACCACTGCATGAAAGGCAAGTCCACCTATAAAACCTGGCCTGAAGATAGACTGAAAGGGGCCACAAGCAGATGAGTCATTCACAAAGTAGTTCCCGCACCCCTTCTCTCAATCCCTTAGCTGAATAACAGCAAATTTAACAAGAGCCTGTCATTTTTGTCAAGGGAAGATTCTCCTAACATGGGTCAAATTTCAGCCTTTTTCAGAGACTTGGGTAAACTGCCTCCTTGTGCTAAGCAGTTAAGAGTCCAGTAATAGAGATCAACAAGATCTAACTATCTCCTAATATTAGCCAACAGGACCCTGGCTCCATGCACTAACACTGATACACTTTAGGCAGCAAGTTAAAAACTGGTGGGAGAGTTCTTTGATTTGCTATTGTTTTTTCTTGTTAACAATTAGATATAATCTCTATATTGTTGGACTGTGGCTTCATTTTTTTTTGTAGTAACAATATTATTTTAACTTTAAAGTAAGCATCAAACATGGAAAAGTAGGATAGAATGATTTCAAATAAATAAATCTGCCAGGGCAAGCCATCACAGGGAACTTCAATGCCAGTATACACCCTTAGTGACCCCATGGCTAAGTCATCCCATCAACCCCTACAAGCTGCTCCCCTGTGCAACTCACCTGTACTGTCCAGTGGGTGATTCCAGGGCACCACAGTCACAGCTGCACCACGTTGACACAAACACCGGATCTGATTGTACTTCAAACCACAGTCTATAGCTGTGATCCGCACAGAACCACCAGAATTGAATACTTGGGGTGCCTATTATATTATGGGGAGGGGAGAGAAGGAGAGCTCAAGCATCCAATAAACACCAGGGAAAACATCCTCCCCCTCCAAAACGGGGTTCCCTGACTTTGTTGAGACTGCATTCTAGGTGATCTAAGAAAGAGTAGAGGATGGCACTCCCAAAATAACAGCCCCAAGAGGTGATGCTCCGGGAGAGGGAGGGTGCTAAAAGGGACTGTCATTTTTGATCCCTGTGCACGTACACATCTTAGCACACGGTAGCAATGAAAAATGTGGTCTGGATCAAACTGATACCAAAAGATCCTCTCATGGCGGTTACCCTTGCTCTTGCAGAACAAGGCCAGTGCTATAAAACCAAGGGCAGGAATCTCTCTCAACATAATCCAAACAGCAGACAATGTTTTCCCAGTGCTCAGCTGAAGTTTGGCTAAGATTACTATCTGGCTAGATCAGAGGTCTGCAACCTGCGGTTCTCCAGATGTTCATGAACTACAATTCCCATCAGCCCCTGTCAGGATGGCCAATTGGCCATGCTGGCAGGGGCTGATGGTATAGTTCATGGGCTATCTAGAGCCGCAGGTTACTAGACTTCGCTAATTAAAGCAACTTCACCAGAGGCAGACCCTCAGCATCTCACACATTACTATTTACGGGCCACGCAGCCCACATTGTTCTGGCTCCCAGACTCCCCCCATGCCACAGACACACCTTCAGGGAAACCTCCTTCACCAAATGACTCTTGTTTGGATCCTCAAAGGGGAGGTTTGGGTTATGGGTACCATCTAGAATCAGTTTACCAAGCAAGGTCCCCTTTTCCCGAATCCTCTTGGTCAGCGCTCGCGTGTCCACGCCTGTGGGTGTAATAAACAAAGAATATCAAAAAGACACAGGTGGTTTCTTTCTACCACCACCACCCCAAAAAAACTTCTTACATTCACTGGGAGAAATAACCAGATGAATACTGACTTGAAGCAACTCCAGTATTCACATACATTGTGGTAAGCCCCCCAAAGCAAAGGAGAAAACATACAGCCATTTAACCCTGTGATAACTCTACCCCGAAGGCCGCCTATAATCAGTACACCATCTTCACATTCCGCCATGTGGCAAAAGAGATTCACCATAGTTCTGCAACCCAGGAATTCTTCTTGGTCAAATACCACACAGCACCTGACAGAACATTTCCAATAGCAAGTTGCCCTCAAGGAAATATGTGCATATTGTGGACAAAACGTCTTGGTCTCTTTTTACTGCCTTTATAGTTACTTTTTAAGGGGCAGTCTGGTTTTCACATGTGCTCCCAGTAACCCTGTGAGGCACAGTTACCAACATTCCCATTTTACAGACTGGAGAAGTGAGGCAGAGGGACAGTCATTTGCCAGAGGAGTTTCTGTAAGTCACTGGTTGGCTATTCAGATCTTCTGTGTCCATTCTCACTATCCAAGCTCGTGGGAATGCAAGCCCTAACAACTGCAGGTTTGAGGCCCAGAGGGCAGTAGCTGAGGGAAAGAGAGCCCATCCACGCACAAATTACTGCATCCCAATAATGTTCCCTGCTAGATTTTCACATAGGCCAACTGCCCTTTTCTCTGCTAGTTCTCAATACAGCTCCTGCCAGGGTAACGTTCCCTTCAGGCCTAGTCCTTCTACTGGACACCTCTTACCTTCCAGGCCAGGAATGCCATTCTCCTGCAGCCACTGGTCAAGTGAGCGTGTGGCACTCCAGTGGCTGGGGCTGCGAGAACACTCGCCCACAATCAAGGCTGCCACGTGGATTCGGCTGGACTCAAACCACTGTAGGAGAGAAGGAATGGCAGTTGAACACACTCTAGTATCCCAGCAGCACTGGAAACACATGCTTCTTTAAATGGGGGAGCCAAAGTGGCTAGCTCATTGGCAGCTGCCAGGGGGACTGACCCAACAAGAAGAGGACCTCCCTTTAGAATATACTGATAAGAGGTTAGAGACACTAGAAGAAGAAGAGTTTGGATTTATGTCTCCTGTAGGAGACTCAAACGGGCTTACAATCTCCTTGCCCTTCCTCCCTCACAACAAACACCCTGTGAGGTGGGTGGGGCTAAGAGAGCTCTGAGAAGCTGTGACTAGCCCAAGGTCACCCAGCTGGCACGTGTGGGAGTGTACAGGCTAATCTGAATTCCCCAGATAAGCCTCCACAGCTCAGGTGGCAGAGCGGAGAATCAAACCCGGTTCCTCCAGATTAGATACACAAGCTCTTAACCTCCTACGCCACTGCTGCTCCTAGCAGATCTGGGTCCCTCTGTCCTCCATATCAAAGGACAATATTTTCAATTTGGGATACTGAATTACAGAGGTAGCCGGAACTGCTTTTAACCAGCATAGGCTGGCATGCCAGCACTGGCCATTGCTGAAAAGAGCAGATCTGATCAGTTGCACATCCCTTGGAAGCATTCAGATTAGACTACAGTAATATACTATAATAAACTGTGTGTTCCTGCATGGCAGGGGGTTGGACTTGATGGCCCTTGTGGTCTCTTCCAACTCTATGGTTCTATGAAATTAATAATAATTAAGTGCCGTCATGTCACAACCAACACATGGCAACCCCTCATGTGATTTTCAAGGCAAGAGATGAGCAGAGGTGGGCGGCCATTTCCTTCCTTTGCAAAACAATCCTGGTCTTCCTTGTTGGTCTCCCTTCCAAGTATTGATTCTGCTTAGGTTCAGAGCATGGATGAGTCATGGCTTGTCTGGGGTAGTCAGGATACTGTAGCACACTATACAACTGGTTGATTGCCAGGAAACAGCAGAGAAGGTCCTGATGGGAATCCTCAGGTACAGCATGGGCTACCAATTTCACTTGCATAAAAAAATTGCTGGCTGGGTCTAACCTTTAAGGCCTCTAATGGTTTAAGACAAGGGTATCTCAGGCCTATCTCTGCACATATGTGAACAACCCCGGCTCCATGATTGGAGATCAGCTGTTGATACCATTGTGTTTGCCCGTGCTGACAAAGATAAGGCTGGAGGACATGCACAACAGAGCTTTTTCAGCTTTTGAACTCAGACTGGAATTCTCTGCCCCAAGAAGCCCCTCAGTATTCTGGTAAGACCTTTTTATCTCAGAAAACATCCAGATGCAAGGAAGTCTGATCTCCATTATTTGCTATTGCATATCTATCTATCTATCTATCTATCTATCTATCTATCTATCTATCTATCTATCTATCTATCTATCTATCTATCTATCTATCTATCTATCTATCTATCTATCTATCTATCTATCTATCTATCTATCTATCTATCTATCTATCTATCTATCTATCTATCTATCTATCTATCTATCTATCTATCTATCTATCTATCTATCTATCTATAGTATATAAAAGTGATTCAGGAAGGAACGCAGCAATATACAACAAACACAATGTGACATATAAGGACTGTAACAACCCCCACTGTTGTATATAGAAAGGGAAAGCATACATTGTGATGTAACTTTCAAAAAATTCTGTAATATATGTTCTTAGAAACAACTATAAAAGTCAACCTCACAGGGTTGTTGTATTGTGAAAATGAGAATACATAATGGTAAATATGGTATCTATATGTATATATAACAATATAATAAATTATACTCATCATCATCATATAAGAAATAACGTTTATCAAACATGGAATGTCAAAGTGCTACATCCAACAAAGGAAGAAAAAACAAATTAATAAATGTAATTACTCATGAGAAGTGCTGTAAATAGTGATTTCCACCAATCAATGGTGGAATGAACAATCCGTTCATTTCATTTCAACATATGCTTTGCCTTTCTATATACGACAATAGGGTTGATTATAGTCCATATATGTCACAGTATATAAAAGTGGCCACCAAGCCAGAGCAAATCAGGCTCACTGCTACTGCTGCAAGAACAAGACTCGATCATCCAACTGGGAAATTTAAAGTCTGGCAGGTGGGGAAACAGGGAGAAGAGCAGCAGCACAGAGAGCGGCCAAGGACGATGACAGCTGTGGCAGAGCCAGGGAGGTTCCAGAAGTGTGAATAACTCCAGGACAAGGAAGAGTTGCAGAGGCCAGTCAGAGGAGGGTCCAGGAGGCAGCCCTTATGCAAAAGTGTAAAGGGCCCCTGGTCTGAGGCCACAGCAAGGAGTGACAATGTATTTTAGCGTTACCTACTATTTAAGACACAATGAGCTTGCCTTTCTTTAAAACAGGCTCAAGGTATTTAGAGTTATACAGCAGAAAAGTAGGATATACATACTCTAAATAGGATCAATCTACAATACATGATCCATCATTTATGCCATCTGTTCAGATACAAGGCCAGATTACAAATCAGCAAAAGATGCTCTAGAAGCCAGGGGTAATTATGGGCTGGCACCAGTGGTGGGATTCAAATAATTTAACAACTGGTTGTTTACAAGCACCATTTAAACAACCGGTTCTGCCGAAGTGGTGCGAACCTGCTGAATCCCACCACTGGCTGGCACTCCCAGAAGATGCATGCTACTCATGCTGCCCATCAGAAATGCTCCCCCACTTCTGGTGGGGAGGTCCAGTAGGGAGGACTGCAAAGAGGATGATCAGGGAAGTCTCAAAGCACATCTGACCACATCCTCTTGTTTAGCAGAATCTGCAGACAGACTGGGTGTATCCACACAACACAGCAGTAACAGAGCTTGAATGCCAGGTTAGCTCGGGGCTATCTGCCAGATCATAGCCAGCGCTAGGAAGCTGCAGCACCCTTTAACCGGTGCTGGAACAGTCTCACATATTCAGTCTTCCTGGTGCGTACAAACTGGATGCCCATACCATGAAATCTGAAATATTTATTTACCTCTACAGTGCTGGCACCTAAAAACCAGAGACAAACTTTTCTTGCTGCCCCTTACTCACCTGGCTAAGTCCATACTGGTCCAACTCATCAGGAGGAATGCCATAGTTCCCGATGAGAGGGTACGTCAACACCAAGATCTGGGATTTGTATGAAGGATCTGTCAGTGCTTCGGGATACCCTACCATGCCCGTCTGGAAAACTGCAAGCCCAGGAGAAAGAACACAAATCAGATCAGCAACACGAGGTTGTCCCAGGGGACTGGGTCCACACTGGCTCGACAGGTCTGCTCACAACATACATGTACATACATACCCCACCCAAGGCTATGACATCCTGATAGTGGTGTAGCGCCCATGGGGCAGGGGGTGTGGCCGGGGCATGGAGGGGAGGGGCGAGGCGGGCATTGCTGCTGTGGCGGGGCACAGAGCGCAAGCGCGCCCCAGGTGCAGTTCCCCCTCGCTCCAGCCCTGCATCTTGCCCCCAAACAGCCAAGCCCTGCTAGTGCTCTCCTCAGGCACCCTCAGAGCCACAGTAAGGGGGTGGTCACTGACTCTGGAGAGCAGTGCTGTAGTGATAGGTTCAGTATCTGTACATCTTTTTGTTGTGACCTTGTGACCAAGGGTCACCAATTGCAATACTATAGAACAGGGGTCTTCAACCTGTGGCTCTCCAGATATTCATGGACTACAATTCCCATCAGCCCCTGCCAGCATGGCCAATTGGCCACAAATTGTAGTCCATGAACATCTGGAGAGCCACAGGTTGCAGACCCCTGCTATAGAATAACCCCCTGCATGTTGCCTCTGCAGTGCCAGTGAGGAAGTACCCCAGAGGAGGCTGGGGAATAGTGCTGGAAGGTGACCATATCCTGGCTTCCAATATGTTGGATAAAGAGGCTGCAGGATTACTTCCTCCTACTTATTCAGCCTTGCTAAAGGGAGTTCCAGACACACATTAACCCCAAGTCTGCATGACTGGCAGATGTGACTTATACTGGGAGGCTGCACCTAAACAGATGGGAAGTATGAAAGAGGAAGCAGTCATGTGCGGGTTTGATGCAGATTTGGAGCAGCTGGGAACCATAAGGGATGTAAGAAACAGTCTTTATGTACATTGCGACTCATTTTCTTTTCTGTAGTCAAAGTATATTTGCACAGCTGAAGTACCTTGCCTCACTGAGATTCTTTCACCACCCAAATCCATTAAAAGAACCCTTCCCTCAGGCAAAAAATGGCCTCTGGCAAAATACAGCCCACAGCAGGACACAGAGTCAAGGCCACAAAGCTTCAAAAATACACACCAAGAACATGCAATTGTGACCTGCCCCTGTGCTCCCAGCCATTCTCTCCCCTTCCCAACATCTATCCATTGGTAGTCTAAGGACACATTGACCCTGATGCTACATCCCCAGCCATCTCAGATGACACCTTGTTAGAAATGCATCAGACGCTGATTGTCAGATTCCCTGTTCAGACAATAAATCACTTGACTGGTTCAAGGCTTTTATTGAAGATATGTTAGGAACATAGAAAGAGAGTTCTGGCAAAAACTGCGCCAAAATCTTGATAATATGAGTGAGAGATCCCAACCCCCACATGAGAAGCAGACAGTTCTCACTGTCCGGCCTGGAGTCTCTTCTCAGCCGCAGAACTCCAAGGCCACAGCTAGGAGTGATAAAACTGCACCTGCAAAAGCAAAAGCAATTCTCCCCCCAATGGCACAATCATGACACTGTCAAAGTATCAGGTGCCACTACCAAAATGCACCAAAGAAACCAGGAAAAGTGTGGCTGGCAGTTATCCAATTCCCACAAATTCTACAGCCAGGAAGCCCTTCCCCCATCCCCCACCCAGAGTTATTTTTGCACATGGAACAAAATTACATTGGCTTTTTCGACAGGCATAATGTGCAACCCTCCCAGATGTGAGATTTTATGCTTTGTGATAAGCCACTGGTTTCCAAAGATCAGCTGCACTACACAAAGACAATCGGACCATAATACCATAAGAAGAGATCTGCTGGATCTTCCATTTAATTCCCACTCAGCCCCTTCCACATTAGAGACCTCAAGCCCGCCTCACGTAGGGATGAGGTGTTTGTTTAACATAACAGTCCACCATTCTCAGGATTGTAAACTACCGGTAATTGCTCAAAATCTTGTCGGACCAGCTTAGAAAACCAGAACTTGCATTCCAAAACTCCTCTTTATGTCCACAGGCTTCTCCAGCATTCCAATGATGCTTCCTTCCCTCACATTAAGCCCGGTTCCCTCCACAAATAATCCCACAGAAGAATTAGCCTAAAGCAGCAAGAATTTGTGGTTTCTGTGCTAGCAGAAGGGCTCCCCACAAAAAGCTCAAATCAGTCCAGTCTTGGTCTCCATCCATCCCATGTAAAATGCACCTGAACTGCTGCTTCACGAGGTCTCCTCAGCAGACTTCCCTGACCTCAAAACTGAGCTGACCCTCAAACCAGCCCCCAAATATTATAACAGCAACTGTACAGAACCAGAACAATGGCCCTTAGAAACATACAGCTCAGAAGAGACCTCAAGGGTCATCTAGTCTAACCCCCTGTCCCCCTCCACTTCCCCAGTAGCCTCTGCTCTATGGCCAGAGGATGGCAAAACTCTCCAGGATCCCTGGCCAATCTGGCCAGGAGGAAAATTCCTTCCTGATCAGTGATGATCAGACAGCAGCCTGGGCATGTAAGAAAGCGCCATGAAAGCTGAGCACTCCTATTCCCCCCCGCCCCGCCCCCCCACACGCACAATCTACCCAAGTTAACAGAATCAGCCTTGCTGTCGGCCATCTTGCCTCTGCTCAAAAACCTCCAAGCCGTCTAGTAGTCCAGCATCTTGTTTTATACCCAACCTTCTGAAAACGTGGAAGCAGAGTATGGAGAATAAAGCCTCTCCAGGATTTTACCCCAGTATTTGTATACTGCTTCTGAACATGGAAGCCCCACTTAGCCATTGTGTCTAACGACTGCAGATGGAGTGATCCATGAAAGTGTTTGATCCCCTTTTAAAGGCAACTAGACTAGAGATTATCACTCTCCACTCCCAATCACAGTGAATTCCACTCTATGAATGAAGGTACTCTACAAATGAAGTTTGTCTCCATACTCCACTCGTCTATGTATTTGTGATCTTAACAAACCAGATACACTCACTTCTTCACTGTCCTTTACATGAAGAAGTCCTTGAACAATTGCCTGATGATCAGAAAGAACTTTAGGACAAGGACTGCTCTTATTGGCAGATAAGAATGAAGCAATCACATCCACGAGGGCTCATTTCCTATCTATAATAATGGTTGACAGATCTCACTACACCAGCGGTGGCGAACCTATGGCACGGGTGCCAGAGGTGGCACTCAGAGCCCTTTCTGTGGGCACGGGTGCACAGAGTTCATCATGTGGAGGGGTGGAAAATCACCCCCCACACACACACAGACACACCCCCCTAGGCTGGCCTGGGCATGATCCTTTACCTGGGAGTAAGCTCGGTTGCTAGCAATGGGGCTTGCTTCTGAGTAAACCCTCCTAGGGTCGTGATTCACCCATTCGAAGCGTTGCATGATTGCTACACCAAGCTTACTCCTGAGTAACGCGTGCCTCGGAGCCAACTGTTTTTTCTAAACTAAAACCTCAGTATTCAGGTTAAATTGCCATGTTGGCGCTTTGCAATAAATAAGTGGGTTTTGGGTTGCAATTTGGGCACTCGATCTCGAAAAGGTTCGCCATCACTGCACTACACCTATCATAACATCAAGTCGAACACATAAGTTATTCCCTTGCCATAAACAAACTTTTAATCTATTATTTCCTTTTATGCATTTTGCTAATTATTTATAAAATGCCACTGAAGGTTAAAAAAGCTCCCTGAAGGCAGCCACCTAACTCCACTGAGGGCTCACTGGTCCAGGTGGGCTCACTCGTCCAGGTACTGTATTCCCTCAGTGCTGTTCTGACGCCAGCTGAGGCAGCCCTCTACCTGGGCACAGCCAAGTCACACTTATGTCATATCCAGTCCTTGTAAGAGTTCAACACCCCTGCTGTAGACTAAAACAGCTTTTAATGCAGCCTGAGAAAGGTACTGGTTTTGTTCAAAGAACTATTCTGGCATGACCTGTGCCCTGTTGCATGCAAAGTGCAGACATACACTTTGCATTTCACTAACGCATGGCAGACCAGACTGAAGGTCCTAGCAAGCAGCACCCAGCCTCGCCCCCTGGCCTGCAAGTTACCCAGTCTGAATGGCAAAAAGACTCCTCTCAGGAAGAAAAGGAGCAGACGACCATGACGTGAGAACAAGAGCCCCACAGAGCTATCTCTACCTACATCTTTAAACAAGACACTGGTGAAGCAAAGAATTTTCCAGTGTGAATTTAATCAAGACACCGAGACTGACATGTTGTGCCGCAACTCTGAGTAAAGGACACACACACTTTGTTTCACTGCCCTGATGATGCAGCCCTTTTATCTGTGCATCATGCTCATTGTGCCAGCCATCAGACTAAGCATGTGATCAAGGTGTCTCCCCTGCCAGGTAAGTATAGATCTTTAGATGACCTGGCCAGAAGTTTGGGTTTTTAGTAAGTCCCCATGGGCACCTTTTAGTAAGACTGCATAGGCACTTTATAAATCTGGGAATTTTTAATTTTTAATCCTATTCCAATCAATGTATTTTATTTCGCTATTACGGTGAGATGGGATTTTAAGTACTAGTCATTGACTGCAAACACATAATAATTATAACATTCAGTTCACGTGAATACCCTCTTTGTATATACTACAGACTTCGTATTACCTTTGATCTGTGTTTCTAGTGTTCTTTTTTTCGTACACATATAGTCTATGGTAATGGTACTGTGAATTTGATGTACTTTTGTTCTGAAGTACTGGTCATTGATTGTAAATAAATGATTTGATTTATTGATTGACTGATCGATTGATTGATTGAGCAAGCATGTGGCTGATCTGCATGGGGGACAGCATATTTTGAACGAGACAAGAGCCTACGCAAGTTAACAGTCACCTTCTGGATCAGACCAATGGTTTATATAGCCCAGTTTCCTGTTTCCAGCAGTGGCTAGTCCGATGCCACAAGGGAGCCCACAAGCAGGGTCCTAAAACAGCTTCACCGGCTGACTGCTCCTCGACAACTGAGAACGGTGTGCTGCCTGACCCAGCTATTGTAATAACCCATGACAGACCTACCCTCCGTCTGATCCCTCACCTTTTCAAAATCCATTAAAGCCAGCCCTCACCTTTTCAAAATCCATTAAAGCCAGCCCTCACTTTTTCAAAATCCATTAAAGCAGCCGCCCCCATTCACCATTGAGTTCCACATGTCAGCTACGCATGATAAGAGAAAGCTTTCTGCCTCCTGCCAGCATCATGCTTAAATCAAGCCTTATCACAGTGCCAGTTATACAGCTTGTCACTCTGCCCAAGAGCTGGAGAGGAAGTCAGAAGGATGCTTAAAGAGACCGTTTCCCTGTGACAGATGCCTCAAGAGATGCTGCGGCAGACTCTGCCATCCTCTTCCCCCAGGCAGACTTGTGGCAGATGTCACTCTGCTCCACACATTGGAGCTCATAAGACTCGCTAAATGTCACCCCTCCCAAAAAAGCACTAGAGAAGGCGGCGCACTCTGCACCTGCTCAGAGACACTCTTTACCAACTGTACTTGACATCTTCCTGGGTGACTGGTCTTTGAAGCAACCGACCAAGTCGAGAACGAGTCTGGAGTTGGACACTCCCCTCAGCCCACAGAGCATGGGGGCTTCGGCATTCGCCAATAATCTCCCTCTTCGCATCCTTAAGGGACGAGAGGGGTGCAATCTCGGCCCCACATGGGGGGTTCGCGCTATCTCCCCCCGCCCATCTCCCCCCCCCTCCGCCGTTGGGGACTCACCCACTTCTCCGGCTGCGGCGACCCCCGCGGCCCCGAAGAAGCGACCGCGCAGCACCGTCCCGTCTTCCAGCACCAGGCTGCCCATGGCCCCGCTACTGCACGTGGGGAGGCAGAGGGAAGAGGGGGCGTGGACCGGGCCGTCCCGGGGAGACGCGGCGAGCGGCGTGGACCGGGCGCGGAAAGAGGCGGAGACAGCAGCGTGGCCGGCCCGAAGCTGCAAGCGGGGGGGGAGCTGAGCCCGGCCGGGAAAAGCTGGGAGGAAATGACCCGCCGAGGGGCGGGGCGGCTTGCAGGGAGGCTGATCTAGGCGGATCTCGTGTTCCGCGTGCGGGGGGGCGGCTGGGGTGTGTGTGTGTGGATTCCTCCCTCACGCGTTTGCTACCTGCCTCTTCTTTTTTTTCCCACCAAGCCCCCTCCGCCTACTATGGGAGGATTCAAGCGATGATCTATTTTGCTCGGAGGCAGCATAAGCGATGCGCTCGGGATACTCCGGCATGCGCAAATGCCAGGTAACGGTGCGTTATTTGTGAGCACAGTTCCAACCCCAGCAGAGCTTTGGCGGGCCAGGAGTTAAAATACAGAGTTCTCCCTGGCACGCTTGCTAGAGCCCGTTCACTCGCACCGGACCTCCAGAGTAGCAAAGCCAGGTGGTAAATTAGCTTGCGCTGGACCGAACCCCTGAAGGCTGCGGAAAAGGATGACTCCTTTTCAGTTTCCCACGTGGTGATGGCGGGGAAGCCTTGAGAGTGAAACAGAACTTGCATGCCAGCAAGGCAGAGGGGGCGGGGGATGGCGCCCGGGGACAACACCTGCTCCGGGCGCCGCCCCCTGCCCCCCAGTCAGACCAGGCCAGGCCGGACCAAAACAATATTGAGCGAACAGGAAAACACGTTGCTGGGTTATGTTCCACGTGGCCAGCGATCTCGTTTAAAATGGGCCCTGGGAGTTAAACACCAGCACCGGTCCTCTTCCCATGAAAGAGCGTGCTAATGTATGGAAAGATGTGGACTCCTAATCTTAAATGCATACCAGATGTGGGGGATGCCCCGACTTTGCCTTGCATGCTTCATATAATCTTTAATAAGACCTCCAGCCCTAACTACTTTTTATGGAGGGGGGGTGTCAGTCATGCACTCTAAAACAGTACAGTTCATGAAAAATAATGTCCTTTAAAATGTACAGTCTTCTTTCTCTTTCACCTATGCATAGATATTCCAGACATATACAGCTCCTGAGAATAACCATATAATTATGCTGGCTGTATAAATGGGTTCTAATAAACTGTATATATGATTGCAATATACCTTGCAATCATATATACAGTTTATTGTCTGCTTGGAGTGATTGGCTGCCCGCTGGTTTATTGGTGCTTGTTTGTGTATATATTTGCTTTTTGTATAAATGGGTTCTACAGCCCACACCCACAGATGGCAAGAAGGGAATCCAGGGTCTCTGTGCCTGCAGGACCAATTCCTACAAATAATGCATCTGACTATTATTGGGGCATAAAGATATGCTGGGGGAGGCAAGTGGGGTAACCCTCTCTGAAAAGACCAAGCACTTTTTGTTCTATACATAACCTGTGTATTGAATCTGCAGCTCAGCTGAAAACATAGGACCCAACCCTAAATTTATTTGCACAGAAATGTCCCATCGTGTTCACTGACACACCTGAATTATTTTTATTTATTTATTTATATTTTAGGCTTTTATACCGCCCCATCCCCGAAGGGCTCTGGGCGGTGTACAGCATACAATAAAATACAACCATAAAAACATCGTAAAAAATTAAAATCTATAAAAGCAGCGAAGAACTAACTGTAACCCTGATAATTATAGTGATAAGTGGCGCCCAGCTACCCGCTATTAAATCCCGCCCCAAAGGGAGGATCGGCGGGCCCCCTCCGATGGTATCAGGCCCAGATGTAAAAACCCAGAGGGCCGAAAACGAGAGGGGGCCGAAGAAGGGGGGGGCACCATCAGCGGCCGGTCTCTCCAAAGGCCCGGCAGAACAGCTCTGTCTTACAGGCCCTGCGGAACTCACCAAGATCCCGCAGGGCCCGGACAGCTGGCGGGAGAGCGTTCCACCAGGCCGGGGCCAGAGCCGTAAAGGCCCTGGCCCGTGTGGAGGCCAGCCACATCATCGAGGGGCCAGGGACCAAGTAGATTGGCCTCTGCAGAACAAAGAGGCCGTGTAGGGACATATGGGGTAATGCGGTCTCGAAGATATGAGGGTCCCAGGCCGCGTAAGGCCTTAAAGGTCAGTACCAACACCTTGAAAACGATCCGGAACTCTACTGGAAGCCAATTAGTAGACATAAGAGCAGAGATCACAGGGTAGCTTGGGAGGGGGCTGTCAAGAAACTGGTTCCCTTCAGCTGTTTCTTGTTCTATTCAAACAATGATTCAGGCTGAGGCCTAGAAAAGATGGATGAGTCTCTTCCTGGAAAACTTAGGTCAGTGATGGCGAACCTATGGCACAGGTGCCAGAGGTGGCACTCGGAGCCCTCTCTGTGGGCACGCACACACAGAGTTCATCATGTGGGAGTGGAAAATCACCCCCCACACACAGACATCTAGACTGGCCTGGGCCACTGAGCACGATGCGTGTGCACCACGGTGAGCAGGGAGGACTCGGCTGGTGGGCCTGTGCTCCAGGTGGCTGCTGCCTGAGGGGGGGCACAGAGGAGGCAGAGATGCTAGAGAGGCACAGAGTGGTGCGCACGGGACTTGCTGGAGGCTAGAACAGGCTGGCCACTGCTCGAGTGGGTGGGGCGGAGGAAGAGAGAGCCAACCATTTTTTTCTAAACTAAAACCTCAGCATTCAGGTTAAATTGCCGGGTTGGCACTTTGCAGTAAATAAGTGGGGTTTGGGTTGCAATTTGGCACTCGTCTCAAAAAGGTTTGCCATCACTGACTTAGGTCAAGCTGTTCGGAGCTTCAAAGACTCTGATAAAGGCGATGGGAAGAAACCCAGGTGCCAGTCACAACATTCAGCATAACGGCTTCAAGGCCACAGAAATCAGGGAGGTACGGTACGTTCACTCTTGCTTACTGCCTGAGGTCAAGGGTGGGAGAAGCTGTTTGTGAGCTGAATCTGATGCAGCTGCAGGACATCTGGTTTAATTGGCAAACTCTTGTAAGTGGTTGAGTACCTGGTTAGCAACATGTATCATTGGTTAAGTGAAATGACTGACTATACATTTGGTTATTTAACTAATCTCAGGCCCACATGGGTCATTGTCAGGCACATAAGTAAGATCTTTCAGTTTAGTTTTAACCTGTGTCAGGTTTACCTCCAACTTTGGGACCTTTCTTGATTTTGTGTAGGTCACACCGATGGGAAACCTTGTCTTGAGCTTTGAAACCCCATTAGATGCAGTCTTATTGGTAACATCTGGATCGTAAACCCATGTTTGTAAATGTGTGCAGTTCTGGCTAATTGCTTCACTGTTTTTATCTCCGTTGAACATTGCTCTTTTTTAATATTTTTGCACAATTTTAATAAATCACCTCACTTATATTTTGTGGTCTTTTTGAATTCATGAGGCTTCAGTCTGAAAGGTATTTTGGCCTTCATTGGCTATAGATACCGGGTTGTTTTCTGAAACTCACTTTGTAAACATCCTATCTTGCAAGTGTGATTTTATTTTTTTAGTTCCAGGAGGGCTTGAAATGTTTTCGCTTGGTCTCTGGTTAGCTGGGTAGAAAAGGGGCTGGTAGAAGAGCTACATGGGAAATGTGAGGACTCCGTTCTGCCTTTTTGATTTGACAGGCTTGTCCTGCCCTTCCCGAAGGATCTTGGATTGAAGGTTCCTCGACAGGAATATGCAGGAGTTTGTCCTTTATTTCCTTTATTTTAGTGTACATTTCTCACTGACTCTAGGCCATTTGCAAAATTTAAATCTAAGCAATAGGAGCGGTAGAAGACACAACATAAGCAAAAACCAGATTACAGAAATCAGAAAACAGTGCAATAAAAAGGAGATAACATGTATGATAAACAGTACCATAAAGGATAATCCTTGTCACCTGGTGTCATCCTAAAGAATGACCTTTTACACATTCCATGCAATGACCCCTCCCCTTCCCCTCAGAGTGGGTGGGCCATGACCAGTTGACAGGCCCCCTTCCTACCCATTCCCCCCTAGGGTGAGTGGGCAGGCCACGACTTGGGGACATCTTGAGGGAGTTTGAGTGGAAGCTCAGCCTCAGTTCATTTTTTAAGGGTTGGTTCAAGGAAGATACTTTTCCTGTCTGGTCTTGTGCAAACTTATGTAGCTTAAGAAAAATGCAAGAGATGTGTACTTCTCAAATGTTACAAGGCCATTCTGCAAAGTGCAAACCACAACAGAAAAGGCAGAGGTATGGGCATCTGCTTCTCTTACCCATTTGCAGGGTCATACTTTCATTGTTTTTACTGTGCTGGGCCCAGTGAATTCTGCAGTTTAATCTTCTTGTTCAGGAAGATATGTGGGTTACCTGAAATGGGCCAGTTTAACCAGCCGCTCTAAAACAGGAGCCATTGCTGTATATTCTGCTGTAGTTCCACTAGATTTATCCAGCTCATATATTTGGGCCACAACAAAAACATCAGCTGTGAAATTTGCCTAGAAGCCATGCCATCCTTTTCTTCTTTTCAAACGGGGAAAAGGTTCATTTGTGACTATGAGAGGAAAAAAACCCTGCATTTGCTCAGAGGCACTGGGTTCTTCATAGGTTTCTAGCTTCTTTTCAGCCCCTGATATAACCCACGTGATGGATGCGGGCCATAGTACTAAACCAAAACTCCCAAACCAGCACTAAACCAAAACTCGCATGAAATCTTGGACTTTATGATATGACTTCTGCTTTTAAATAAAATGAATACTTAAAATGCACATTTGAGACAATAAACAGGCCTCAATCTCTCCTTATTAGTAGTTTATTCTTCACATGAGATAAGTCCCTTGCCCAGTCAAATAGAGCTGAGGATTTAAAATATTCAGTTCACAGAACCAAAGCAAAAACCAGATTTAGGCTAGTAAGAAAAAGCCCAGATGTTGTACAACAGTAAAATTATCAGTTAATGAGATCAATCACTGTATTGTCGAAGGCTTTCACGGCTGGAATCACTGGGGTGTTATGCGGTTTCCAGGCTGCATGGCCATGTTCTGGTAGCATTTTCTCCTGACGTTTCGCCTGCATCTGAGGCTGGCATCTTCAGAAAACCACACAACCCCCCAGAGACCAACCATTATGTATAGCTACCGTCATTTTACCCATTTACAGCCAGAATGTGAAAAACATTTAAATGGAACTTCAGAGCTTGCCCAAATAAGTACAAATTTGATTTAATTTTAACTATAAACCATGCAGCAAGTATAAAAGGCAAAACAGAGTAAAATTTACATACCATATACTGACTCAGAACATTGATCCAGCTAGCCAAGCACTGTCTACACTGGTTGAGACATGTTCACAACACCTGATACCCAAGGCTAGCAATTGAATTTAATCCTGCTACATGCCAGTCATGTGGTGAGACATAGCCCCTTTCTTGTGACACACAAGGCAAACTCCCCAGTGCCCAAACGGTATCAACACTACAATTTGGTCAGTTTGCTATATAAAACAGAAGCTCCATGCCAGAAATTTTAAGATGGGGACCTCTTCCCATTCCCACAAAACTATTGTTAATTGCTTCTCTCTTTTCACCACTGGGCCAAACGAAGAGAGAACAACATTTGTGATAGCACAAAAAGCAGGGGTAGCTTTGCCACCAAACACTAAGAATACATGTATTGTCGAAGGCTTTCACAGCTGGAATCACTAGGGTGTTGTGGGTTTTCCAGGTTGTATGGCCGTGTTCCAGTAGCATTTTCTCCTGACGTTTCGCCTGCATCTATGGCTGGCATCTTCAGAGATCCTTTGAAGTTGTCAGCCACAGATGCAGGCGAAACGTCAGGAGAACCCGGAAAACCCACAACACACTTGGAAAACAGCTTAAGGGGTGCCTCGTAGTTTTTTGCCATAATGCAGAAGACTTTGGGTGCATCCTCTGGAATCATGAATTGCAGCTCATTGGGCTGGCCTCGAGCAGCTGCTTTTACCATGGTAGGACCTTTATTAAGCAAGCATCTGCTCCAGCTGCAGTGGACTCTTTCCATGCCCCAACTTTAACCAAGTGGTTTAAGAAGCCAAATACCAGCAGCCCCTCTTGGTCTGTTTTGCACACAAACCCCATTAGATGGTGGTGCTGCATTTCTAGGAAAGCTGATTGTGAGGCGGTGGGGCACGTGAAAGAATGTGATGCGGGACTGGGTTGCAGCAGAGAATTCTGGGAGGATGTCAATCCTCATGGAACCGTAGTACACAAGCCTGCAGGAATTGAGAAATACTGAGGAAGGAGAAAGCAGCTGCCTGCCCCAGCTGTCTCAAAAGGCACCCTCAGTGCTAGCTAAACTACTGTGATGGAAAGTCAGAGGGACTTCTTTGACAGTCTCAATTCTTACTTTTAAGCCACCCAACATCTATTTTCATTTCTTTATTCTTAATTCTCTTCATTTAAATTATTTATTGGCTGCCTTTCCACAGAGCTAAAGGCAGCTTACAATATTAATAAAATACATATAAAACATCAAAAAATAAAGAGCCAAGTTAGGCTTCTTTCAAATAAAATACGTTTTAAACATGTGGGCAAGAAACAGTCAACAGTGGTAACTCCTGCTTGTCTGCTGTTCTCCGTCTCTCTTTGGGGGGGCGTGTGTGTGAAATCTTACTTCCCTACTTCCATGTTCTCTCCTTTACTGATTTCTTCTACTACTAACGTCCACGTGCAATGTGTATACAATGTCAAATCAGTAGCTAGCTGTATTCTAACAAGGAAGAAATATGGAAGTTATTTCAAAAGCACAAAACATCTGAATAATCAACTGAGTTTTGAATACAGAAGTTTTCAAATACAGGAGTGCAAAAGAGTACAGTAGATGTCTTCAGTTACACATCAGCCAGGGCAGCCGTGTATGAATAGGTGCTCAGCATGTATGCATACAAGGAACTCCCTTGCCCCAGCTTTGCAGGTTAAAAACCAACTCCCCTGCCCTTAGACTTCAAGCGCAATGCCCATCTCATCCTATCTCTTTATAGTACCCTCCTTAGCCGTTTGTGGGTCAGTGGCAAGAAATTACTCCCCTGCGATGCAGAGGGGCTTCTAAAACATTCCAGAAAACATCTGCATGCCACAGAAGACATGAAACTGCTTTACACTGAATCAGACCACCAGTCCATCAAAGCTGGTATTGTCTGTGCAGACTGGCAGTGGCCCTCTAGGGTCTCAGGCCAACCTCGCCTCTTTCTGCAGGATGCAGTTGGTTCTTTGGGCTGCAGAATTCACTGTTACTGTACAGCGAGGTTGAAAGGGAGTCTCTATTTCTGTCCCTCTAAGTGGCTTGGAGAGTCTTCCAGAAGCCTGACAGAACAAGAAGCCTCCGGTTGGAGAAACAGGAAGCACACATGCCTCTTCCACAGCACAAGAAAACTGGAAAGTCAGAGAGTTTTCAAAACAGTCAAAGCAACTCCTGAAATGCTTCCCGGCAATTGAGGCGGTTCCTCTCTACACCATCAGCACAAGCCAGTTCACTCGGGGTTATTATAATTTCATACGAAACCCAAAGATATCGGTCCGACAGGGAAGCAAGAAAACTGATCTTCCCACTCCTCTTGCCGGAGAGAGTCAAATAACATGCCCAATCCAGCCCAGTTTTACTGCGCTTTGGTCTGGAGTGTGAAAGTATAGACAAGCAACAGATGGTGGCGAGCACCAGCCAGACCCTATGTAATTGCTCCCCTCCTGAAACTGTTAAGATCAAGTGTTTTAGGGAAGACTGCATAAGAGAACAGGGGCCACAGGCTGAAACCACAGATCTTGAAGGACCAACGAACGGAGGGGCCACAACAGCCTTCAAACAGGCAGGAGAAAAAGCCATCTCCTCCACAGGGCTGGGTGTGAAGCAGAAAGAGGTTGTTACACGGCCTTGACTTTGCTCCGCTGGGTGACCCAGAGCAGGATGGACAGGCCAGTGGTGACAGCTCCCAAAGTCACATAGAACAGCGGGTAGGGAAAGGTACCCTGCAAAGCAAAAACAAATAAGTGACCAGCTAGATTGCTGCCCAAAGGCAGGACTCATACAGAGACACCAACGCCCTTTCCACACATGCAGAATAATGCACTTTCAACCCACTTTCACAATTGTTTGCAAGTGGATTTTCCTATTCCGCACAGTAAAATCCAGCTGCAAAGCGCACTGTAAGTGGATTGAAAGTGCATTATTCTGCATGCACGGAAGGGGCCCAAGAGTTCCTGCATTCCAAGGCTCAGTTCCAGTCCAGGCTTCCTTCCTGTTAAGAAACAAACAAACAAAAAAGCCTGCCCATCTCTCTTTCCCTTCTTGTTCCCAGACACCAAACCACATCAACTCACCTGGCGCAAACATTTGTAGCCATGGAATTGGCCTACACAAAGGCACTGGTGCAGGCCAGGTCCATCAGGAGCACAAAGCGAGTCCTCGGGGCACAGCCAACCTGCAGAAAAAGAACAGGCAAGATGATAAATATGCAGTCCCTCTTTCTTGCTGCATGGGCTCCAGGGCCCCTCCGCACTGACTCAGGGCTCCTAATAATTACGTCTCAGGCTGCAAACTTCATCTTTCACTCTCTTGCTACTCTGTTGTGCAGCTCCACAAAGAGCCTCTGTAATTGGTTCTTTTGCTTCTGTCTGCCTGGAAGTCCCCTCCCATGAGCACCCAACCATCCATGATGACCCATATATGTGCATAGAGCATGAATCTTCAGTGCCATCACAAGGGGTCCCGCACATCTCTTGGAGCCTGCCATTTTAAATCCCGACCCACCCAGCTACTTGGATCACCTGTGCAGTTCGGCACCCTTACCTGCCACTCTTTTCTTCCCCACACAAAGCAAGATGTTACTTCCAGCCCCTCAAAAACCTGAGGCTCTTCTGTGACTTATCCAGCTCACAACAACCTCAAGTTGGTCTCATATATCCAGCAAGTATTCCCTATTCCACCCTGACTACTAACGACTAAAGAGTCATTTTTTTCCTCTACATAGGCTAGCTAAATCTACTAACTAACTGGGCAAATTAATTTATGGATGGGAACCTTTACAGCGACATCCCTCTCAGCAATGTTCCATAGCCATGGTAATATCTGGCAAATGGTTCTCTACTTCAGGGGGCTTTCCTGAATAGTGCTGTGCCACAACCTCCCACTGGATTGTTCCTGACGGGAGAACCATGGTGTTGCCTCCGTGTGCCTGGGCTACTGCTGATTCCCAGCCTGTTTACCTGATCTCCTGTGCCGTGACCTATTGAGCTGACCAATGACTACGCCTTTGCCTGCTGCCTGTCTCAACCCATTGGACTTTCTTCTGACTACGCTCTTGCCTGCTGCCTGTTCCGTCCTGCGAGACTGGATCTGGCCATGCCCTGCCTGCCTGCAGCAAACATATTGGGAAAAAGCTAAATGGTTTAACCCCAGTAGTCAGGTAAACAATCCACAGGACTTAGCAACTCCCCACCAGGGTGCATGTAAATGACCTTTTTGGAATCCCCTCTTGCTACTTGGCTTCTTCCGTCCTAGATCTTGCTGTTCCACAACCATCATGGTGCCTTCCCCATCCCTGACATACCAAGTCCCCCAGAGCCATTGCAGGGGTTTCTCTGGCCTTGGCAGATCCGGCTGCTTTCTTCGGTGGTGACATTGTCCCACACGATGCTACCTCCAGGACAATCCCACTCCACTGGCAAAACTCTGGGGAGAGATAAAATATTCTTAGAGGCAAGCATGGGACTGAGAACTGGCTTTCCTTCTGCCCACATCAGTCCAACCAGCAGAAGCAAAATAAACCTAGTCCTGCAACTTGAAGGAGAGAGATTTGCCAGCAGTCCATCAAGGTCTGGCTGCATGACAGAAATCCTAAACCTGCTAAGGCTCAAACAGGCCATGTACAGCATCTGTAACTCTAAATTACATTTCAGTAAAGGTATTCAGGTCTGTCCCGCATTGGGCCATCCAGGCAGTCTTAATCCCTTTTGGACAAAGGGTGATCTGACTTAGTCTACTTATGGAAATTCAGAGGCATTACCACCTGCTTGATGGAGGTGAGATATATAGGTCTGATTGGTAAAAGTAGCCTGTGACATCAGAGGAGGGGATTTTTGTGGTATTGGAGAAATCCACTTGTCAATCTCAGAAAGGAGTCTGGCTTAGATCCAACTCCATTTATCATAAAAATCTGTCCATTTGGGTTTCTCTTGTCTTCAGTGGAAATTGGGTCCACAGGATGTTGGGCAGGGATTAAGGACTCCTTCAACTTCTTGTTACCACAAGAACTCTGGACAGGCTCCAAGGAACCAGCTACAGCGTAGGTAACGTGCTTACCTTAGTTAGTTGAACTGCATTACTTTTCATTTGAGTATCTGTGTTGTTGTTGCTATGTGTTTTCCCTGATTTTGTTTTGCCTTTGCTTTAATCCAGCCCCCCTTTCCCTTTTGTTTTCTCTTTTTCATAATAAACCTTTTTATAAAGACACGTTTTGGCTTCAGTACAAACCAATTCTCTGGGTACTTCTCTTTATCTGTTCCCTGTGTGCTAGACTGCACGGGTGCTACCAGGTTGGTGATTAATTATTTTATTATTGTATTGTCAAAGGCTTTCACAGCCGGAATCACTAGGATGTTGTGGGTTTTCCGGGTTGTATGAAGATCCTCTGAAGATGCCAGCCACAGATGCAGGCGAAACGTCAGGAGAGAATACTACTGGAACATGGCAATACAACCCAGAAAACCCACAACACCCTATTTTATTATTGTTCTAGTACTGTGTTGAAAGAGGGCATTCTCAGCAGGATAGTGTAGAGATTCTCAGGAGGACCTAAGTGGTGATGGTGGGTTACCAGGGCACTTTCCAGGGAACCCTTGGTCTATGGCTAAGCCAAGAGTGGTGTAATGGTTAACAGTGCTGGACTCCATTCTAGAGAAGTGAATTTGATTCCCTACTCTTCCACATGAGTGGCAGACTCTAATCTGGTGAATTGGATTTGCTTCCCTGCTGCTCCACTAGATGCCTGCTGGGTGACCTTGGGCTAGTCACAGTTCTCTCAGAACTCTCTCAGCCCCACCTGCCTCACAAGGTGCCTGTTGTGGGGAAAGGGAGGGATTGTGATTATAAATCATACTGATACTCCTTAGGATAGAAAAAAGTGAAAGGCACTTCCTACTATAACAGTCTGGCTGGAGGAAGTTCTCCAGGGTCTCAATTAGAGGTCTTTCACATCATCTGCTCCCTGACCCTTTTAACTGTAAGTGCTGAAGACTGAACTTCTACACGCCAAGTACAGGATCTGCCACTTAGCCATGACCCTTCCCCTCCCTTTATCTCAGCAAACATACAAAGAAGAGCAGCAGGACCCCAGTAATTAAATTAAAGAAAGTTTGGAACAGCAATCCCAACACTTACAGAGTTTGTAGCTGGGTGAATCCCCGGAAGGTATCTTCAGGGAGATGCTCCAGTTGATTGACTGTCAGATCACTGCATAAAGGAGGGAAGAAAACCTACTCAGGTGATCAGCCCTGTGCCTCCACTTCAAGCCTACAAATGACTTATGAGTTCTCAGCATTTGGTCTGACTGGGCTGCTGAAATCTGACTGGGCTGCTGAAATCTAGGGAGCCTGCTGAGACTTCCTTAGTAGTCTGAGAAAGGACAGAAGGCCCAGAATTCCAATAACTATCTCTTTGCTCAGGGAAAGGTCATACCCTCAGTAAAAATACACGCACTTCAGAGTGGATGTCGCAGTTAGAGTGTTGAACTAGGCCTGGCCATGGGTGTCCAACTCTGGTGCTTCAGATGTTCATGGACTATAATTCCCATCAGCCCCTGGCATGCCAACATCTGAAGTGCCAGAGTTGGACACCCTTGAACTAGGATCTGGAAGACCCAGGTTAAAACTCCACTTGCTGTGTAACTTACTGGGTGATTTTGCGTCAGACATTCACTTTCACCCCCATCTACTTCCCAGAGGGGCCATGATAAAATGCGGGGGGGGGGGGTGAGAACAGCCCTGAACTCCGTAGACAAAAATCAGAGTAAAAATGTATTAAATAAACAGTATATGCACATCTCAAAAGGACACCTCAAACTAGCAGGCAATTACATATTCTCTTTCCACAAAAAAGGAATGCAATCAGGAAAGACTCAGGAGACCAGCATTCCAGCCCTGCTTGGTGCAACAGATGTCTTCAGGTTACAACTCTGGTGTGGCTGAGCCCCCAAGATGCCTCCTGCCTTTGAATTAAGGGACAAACTAGTCAACAGGAGCATCCCCGGCAATACCCTTCATTTTGAAGCAATGAGTTCTCAAACAGGAATTCCTTTAAACTGTGTTGCAGGAGGTCGCTTCTGGCTGGAACTGGTACAGGTGGGCTCCTACACCTCCCCCCATTTTTCCAAGCCAGATATTTTGGACTCCCATGGCACAATTTAAAGGAGTTTCCAGCTGGGAACTCACGGCTCCAAAATGGTGGATGTCTTCAAAATGGCAGACATCCCCAGGAATGGCTATATTGGTCAAACGGGTGGCAGTAAGAGAGTCATAACTGTCAACTCTCCATTATGGGCTTTATAGGAGAAACCTGGCCCAAAACAAAAATGTGAACTCACATGACCACAGCAGTGCTGGCCTCCTGAAAGCTCGAACACAGGTGACCCAGCGAGCAGTTCCCCAGATCCAGCCTGAAGAAGAAAAGAAAGGAGTCGTTGCCCAAAACCACAGAGGATGAGCCGGCTGGCCAGGCCCTTCCAGGTTCCCTTCACCTACTAGAGTTTAAGGGATGTGTTCTTGTGATGAGGTACAGAAGCAAATCCTCATGGCAGTTTCAACCCGCCAAAAGTACTCAAATAGTCTAGAAAGGTAAAGTTACTATCCCTGCCTGCTACCCTTTGTGTCATACAGCAGTTATAACAAAGATTTGGCAGACCAGGCCTCATAACCCTACTCAGTCATGAAAGCTCAATGAATGAACTTTGGGCCAATCGTTCTCTATCAGCCTAGCCTACCTCACTGTGTTGTTGTGAAAATGGAGATGGGGAAAACAACACTGCAGGGTGCTATGGATCTTGGGTTACCAGCAGTGGGTAGGGAAATACCTGATTATTTTGTGAAGGGGGGGTGGAGCCTAAGGAAGGGCAGGGTTTAGGGAGGTGAGGGAGATTAATGGGGTAAAATGCCATGCAGTCCACCTTCCAAAGCAGCCATTTTCTCTGGGTGAACGGATCTCTTTCTCCTGGAGATCAGCTGTAATCCCAGGAGATCTTCAGCCGCCCCCTGGAAGTTGTCAACACTATTTGGACATCACTGGGAAGTATAAATGTCTATATAGTTGTGGAATAAACTGGGGAAAGCATACCACCCTAAACTCCTTGGAAGAAAGGTAGAATGAAAACATACGGTTTCTTCCAAACATTTAAAGAATGTTCAAAAATTCACTAATTCAGATTTGTGTTTAGATCTCAAGAAATGAGAGCAGAAGAACTCGGTTTTGAGGGAATCCCAGAAGCTAGTCAACGATGAAGGCGGTAGACCCCTCAGATCACCAAGTGCTGGAAGTTGCGGCGGGGATAGGATTAACCCTCTAATGCATGCCCTCCTCCGCCAGTGGGGTGGAAAATTCGCTTGAACAGGGTCCATTTCGCCCAACCGACCTGTTCCAGGTAAACCAGAAAACTAATCTGCCTCAGGATGCCAAACAGTAATCGAGGTTACTCATAGCAGCCAGCCGTGCCCATTCCGGGTTAGGCGGCGCCATCCAGAGCCCCGACGGCTCTCTCTGCGACTCACCCGACGACGGCTTCCCGCTCCAAGCAGCACCGGCCCTGCACTTGCGCGCCGACCCGAGCATCACAGAAGGCGGCCACCGCGGAGCCGTTCCGCACCGAGCCCGCGCAGCAGCCGCTGCAAATCTGCGGGGGGCTCGGATCGGAGCCCGAGGCTGCCGCGATGGCGCTCCCCAACCAGCACAGGAGCAACCAGCTGGGCGCAGCCATGATGGCTCACATGACAACGCTTGGGAAGAATTTGGGTCCTCCCCTTCGGCTGACCGGCAAGGATGTCTGTCTCCAGTCCGCCCTGTACAGAAGAACCGGCTAAATCACTCCCCGGATTGGCCAGGCGAGGCCAGCACAGCTTCATTTGACACAAGGCAGGATCCTTTGACTTTCGAACAGGCAGTCCCTTTCCTTGTGTGCTACAGAGGTATACTGCCTCTGACCATGGAAGTATCATTTAATTTCCATAGTGATTCATAAATTTCTTTGCCGTGGATTTGTCTAATCCACTCTGAAGGCTCTCAAAACTAGTCACCATCACAAGAGGGACACACCCTTGTACTACTCTGAATTCTGATACTACAAGGTAATTAAGGGTGACTTGCATTTTAAAAAAGGAACCGGTGGTCCTTGATAACAGACAGTCCCCTAATCGAAGGTGTGTGTGTTAAGTCCTGTCAAGTTGGTTCCAACTTTCAGTGACCCTATGAATCAATGTCCTCCCAAATGTCCTATTGTTAGCAGCCTTGGTCAAGTCTTGCAAACTGAGGGCCATGGCTTCCTGAATTGAGTCAATCCATCTCATGTTGGGTCTTCCTCTCTTCCTCCTGACTTCAACTTTTCCTAGCATTGTCAAAGGCTTTTTTTCCCTAGCATTGTTGAAGGCGAAACGTCAGGAGAGAATGCTGCTAGAACACGGCCATACAGCCTGAAAACCACACAGCACCCCACTTTTCCTAGCATTATTTTATTTTCCAGTGACTCTTGTCTTCTCATAATGTGACCAAAGTACAATAACCTGAATTTAGTCATTTTAGTCAACCTCAATTTAACCATTTCAGCCCTCTAGAGACGGTTCAGGCTTGATTTGATCTAGAACTCACTTATTTGCCTTTTGGCAGATCACAGTATCTATAAAACTCTTCAACACCCCATTTCAATGGAATCAACTTTCTTCCTGTCAGCTTTCTTCATTGCCCAACTTTCACACACATACATAGCAATAGCGAATACTATGGCATTAATTAACTTAATCTTCGTTGCCTTAAGAGTCTTTTCTGGTTCTTTCATGGCTTCCCTTCACTGTCTCAGCAACTGAAAGGCAAACCCAGGGACAAGCCCCTGCAATAAACCCTGGCCCAATTTTGTCTCCACTACTATCACAGAAATTTGTAAACTAGGGAATTCGCTTCTTGTGGACATAGTGGTGGCCAGAAGCTTTAAAGGGGGTTTAGACAGATTTATAGAGTCCACCAATGGCTGCAGTGCTAACCATGGTGACTGAAGCAGCAAACCTCTGAATATTATTACTAGAAGGCAGTATAGCAGGAAAGCCTGTTTGTTTGACCCTCTTGGGTGATTGGTTGGCCTCTTTGTGAAGCAGCATACCAGACAAGATGGACCACTGGTCTGATGCAGCAGTTCTCACATATTTAAGCCAATCACACCAGCCATACCATTGAGGGCTCATTCACCAGACATCCAATGAAGCATGAAAAGAGGATTCAGTCATGCCCTTCTGCTATTTACGCTGGTCGAACTGAACAGTCACTCATTACGCATAAATCACACATTTAAAAGGGACAGATTCCAGGTTAGTAGCTGTGAATATTTTAATGTTTAACAGAAAGGAACTCTTGTGACATCTTGAAGACTAACAGATTTATTGCAGCACACACTTTCAGAGTGAAGCGGAAGCTGGCTTGTGCTATAAGCCAGGCCTAGATCCTGCATGGCCTGCTGGGTGGCCAACCAGGCAGCCCTGTTGGGGACTGTAGTGCTTGCCATCTGTATGGGGAGATATGGGTTTTCCCCAGTGGTCCACAGCATCAAGTTCATGGCGTCAGCAAGCCATGGGGGCCAGCTCTGCCCTGCATCTCCCATGGCCTCACCAGGAATGGCATAGGGATTGCATTCATGTCATCAAGCCACAATCTATCCATTACGCAGTGACTTCAACAATCTTGTGCCAGTTGTAACATTACAGTGCTGCTAAGCAAAGTAGTCACACACCACTGACGTTGGCACTGTGGGGGACCCTACAAAATAAGTCATGGCCTGCTAGGAAAGAGTGATGATGATGGTACCACTTGGCAGCCATTCCTATCATCACTCTGTGTCGCCATGTATCGGTACTGTGATGTGGTTTCAGAAGACAATCTCCCTGTGGGGTTAAGTGGGCCAAACCTAGTCATTAGGAACAGGTTCCGGGGACTGTGACTTCTTGGGGGAGCCCAGGACTACAGTCAGAGTTGCTGGTACACAGCAATGTTAAGCAACATGTTAAATGCAATAAGACCTGTGCCACCATGGTGAGATACCTCATCAGCTGCCCCTCAGTGATGCAAGCACCAGAATTGCTTCTTCAGGTGGCCAAAGACGCATTCCATAATGCATGCCTTACAATATACTTTATTTACATACTGACAGCCAGCGTGGTGTAGTGGTTAAGAGCAGGTGCACTCTAATCTGGAGATCCAGGTTTGATTCCCCGTTCTGCCACTTGAGCTGTGGAGGCTTATCTGGTGATTGAACCAGATTAGTGTGTGCACTCTAATACATGCCAGCTGGGTGACCTTAGGCTAGTCACAGTTCTTTGGAGCTCTCTCAGGTCCTCCCACCTCACAGGGTGTTTGTTGTGGGGGGGGGGGAAGGGAAAGCAGGTAGTGAGCCCCTTTGAGTCTCCTTACAGGAGAGAAAGGGGGGGATATAAATCCAAACGCCTACTCCTCCTCCTTCTATGTGTGGTTCATCCTGTCAGGGTTTTGGGTCAGTCAATATGACCACAATTTTGTAGCCATGATCCCAAATGCAGGCAATTGGGGCCTCATGGTTGGAATAGGCACAGGGAACAAGCCCCCACACCCCTGCCCTCTTTTCCTCTCACCCAGAAGTCAGCTTCTGCTCTCTATCCTTGAAGCAAAAGGATGTTTGAAGTGTGAGGAAGCAAAGATCTAAGCAACGTGGATGTTGCTGAGGAACCAGGCGAGGTTGCCTGTAAATAGGCCCTGGGCATCACAGCTAGCATGGAGCTAAATAGCATCATCTGGTAAACAGAATTTAATTAAGCCTCTTATTAAAAGGAAAGGGCATATTTTTTCTCCAGGCAGTTTTCAGCCCTAAACTTTATGAGAGTTATAACCCCATGATTACTAACCAGTTTGGCTTTCAATGTGCTAAAGCACCATCTAGAACTACTCTCCTGCTTTGCTAATACAGGGACAACCCAATTTGTTCTCTGCTTGGAAGTATTTTGAATTGTGAAATTGATGGGGATGTGTTATAACTCAGTCCATACTGGGGGGGAGCTCTTTTTGCAAAGAAACTATACATTTGAAGGTCCAGTCACAGATACTTGCTGTCAAATGGTGGCAAATGGCAAAAAGTGAGCCAGTATTACTGTTGGTGAAAAAATATAGTTAGCAGAGTAAATGATCACAGACGCTGCTGGTTAGCTTAAATAAAGTTAACTAAGAAAAATAGAAGGGAAGGGTAACATGGTAGAAAACAATAAAATAGTCCTCTCTAAGATGAACTTCACGCTGCTTTCTACATTGTGAGAAAGTATGACTCTGACTGAGAACAGTTATTAAATAGATGCTCTCTTTAACTTCAGTTCTAGGCAACAAGGATTCTGCGTTACTTGATAGCTGACAAACATTTATTTGTTCAGACAATTTGCATGGCTCCTCTCCAGACCTGCTCAAGTGGGCTCACAATGATAAATCAAACCAACACACACAATACAAATACATTATAACAATAAACACCTAATAAAATCCAATTCAATGATAATCAAACATACCAATAAAATCCACTACTAAAAGCAAGACACATTCTTGCACTCAAAACAGCACAGCAGTCTAAAATGATATGAATGAAACAATCGTCAGGCTAGCAGCAGACTGTCAAACAGCTGGAACCCCGTTGTTAAAAGCTTCCATAGCATCACCTTGACCATCTGGACTCGAGCATTTCCAGTCGCCAAAGAAACCTGCACTTCTTGTTTTAGACTAGTAACTGAGACTGTTTTGATTACCATCCCCAGGATAAACTCAACAATAGATATTTGGGCATCATGAATGCTTATGAAATCTTCAGCATTGAGAAAGCAGTCCAAACCAGTTAAGAAAAACATCTGATTGCGGCATCACATGTACTTCAAAACAAAGCAGTTGCAGCATCACAAGTATTTCATCCATTCAGGGTCAATTTGGGCAATGTTTTCAGTTTAATGCCAGTGAGTTGTAGTGACTGCAGTGTTGAATTAGGATCTGGGTTTAAATCCTTGCTTGCTGGGTGATTTTGGCCTGGCCAGACACTCTCTTACTCTGTAGAGCAAATACAGGAGAGAAGAACGATGTAAACCTTGGGGGATGGGGTGTCAGTGGAGTGGAAGCTGAGATACAAATTGAACATGTTCTGCAAATAAGGAAGCAGAAACATATTTTAGAACTGTGTGCAGTGCGATTTGAAACAGTGCAGCTTGTGAGGAGAGAAAGGATGCATCTGCAAACCTCTGTTCTCAAACAGTGGTGGCCTTCTCTAGCAAGAAATCCCTTCACTTTTATTCCAATGCAACTGAACTAGCAGCATGGAAGTGCTTTCCAGCTGAACATATAATTGGTTTTAATTCTAGCAAACCTGAGCACTGTGGAGAATGGAACCAGGTCAAGGAAACTGTTCACAAATTCGCCACCCACAGATTACAACTCTTTCAGCAGTGAATCCCAAAATAACAAAAGGAATGGGGACCTGAATCAGACATGCTATCCAGATTTCACCTGCAACTCTGAGCCAGGCAGCTGCTGCTACTCCTGCTTACAATCTTGGTCTTTCCTTTCTCACATAGCTCCATGCCAGGGAGGTCTTGAAACCCAACTCAGCTGGTAGATCATTCACACTGATTTTATGAACAAGAACAGAGACTTTGCACTCTAGGGATGATGGCACTTGGTCAATTACCAGAGGGAGTGGCGATGTCACATAACATTGCCTTCTGAGGCACCCTGATTATTCCAGCATTTGCTTGCAAGAAATATTGCCAAATGTCCTTCAAAATTCTCTGTAACATGGAATGAGATCCTACATAGGGGTGGCATTTCCCACAAAACTATTTCTCAGTTCAGCACTATTACTTTGTCAGGTATACTCTGTTTCACATAAAGATGTTGGTTCGGTGTGTTGAGTTGAGGAACAGCAGTTGAGAAAATTTAATGTCCAGTAAGACATAACACTGATTTGGTATGTGTAGTGTGCAATATACAGCAGACCGAACAAGATGGGGGCTCTGCCCATGAAACATGTCAGATTGATTGTACACATTGCAAAGTGTGGATAACATTACATTGAAACCATCTCAGCTAGTGGCCATTGCAACATCCCATGGAAGCGAGTTCCACAAGTTAATTATCTGTGAAGATTAGAAAGTTTCCCCTTTCGTCCTATTTGGTTCTCATAAACAGCATGACAGAGACTGAATAGTAATTCACAAGTGAAAATGGTCTGATTCACACCACCCCGTGTTGCTCTTAGCCTCACCCCTGTGCTGGCGCTGTCAGGTCTGGAACCTTGAAGCAATAAACAAACTCTGTATTATTGATCAGTAGCGTTTCTTGATTGGCATCAAAGCACCAAGCTTGGCAAAGCCAAAGCTGGCTTTTGCTACATGTTTTAATACAATGTGGATCCCCCCCCCTCCCTTTTCCCCAAGGAATGTGAGAAACAGTTAGTTTGGAGCAGAGGCACCCCAAAGTTAGCGATAGATAGAAATAAAGCCACCTGGCATCCTACCCCCACAGCACAGCAGAAACAACCCTATTTCCCATGGGACTAGCGTGTCAGGGGTAAGCCTCATTATCTAATCGGCATGTGAAGCCATAAAGCAAAGATAAAGGAAAGAATGTCCCAGAATAGCAGCAATAACATATAGCCGGCTGGTTATATATATCTTGTAGCGAGGTAGTTACATATATCTTGTAGCAGTCATATTTAGGAATGCATCTCAATCACTAGATACAATCCCCCTGACACTAGCCCATTTCTTGTGGCAATGAACTGGGCGGGAACGGGACAAAGCGACTGCGGTGCCCCAAGACCCTTATTATTGAATTTAGCAGCAGCGAATTAACAGGACGTATTCCTCCTAAACACAACTGAACAAAATTTCTGCAAGCAATTCAGAGGCTCCAGTAAGCAGCTGCCAGGCGTCAAGATGGCGGGCAGTAAGAACCCGGAGAGGCTCATGCCCCACTCGTGATGCCATCGGGGCGCGTCAGGAAGGGGGCGGTGCTTGCCCTTGGGAATGTCCCCGTTTGGTCTATATCTGGCAGTGCAACGGCGAGAGCTGCGGCAACAGAAGCACGTGGATTCCTCATGGGTTTGCTTGTACCGGGACTGGCGGTGAGTGGCAGCCGGTAAAGACGGTCCCTTCCCTATAATGGGGCTCAGGCCGTTCCTCATCTCTTTAGCTAGCCCCGAACGCCTAGCATGCGGCACGCGCTCAGAGGCACTCTTGTTTCTCTTCGTTTTTGCTGCATGATGTGCCGGGATAATGGAGCTCCGATCGTCTTCCCAACACAGAGACCATTTCTTTTCTCATGCGGCGTCCCCGGCGAGGTTCTTTCCCTCCACCCCCACTCTCAGCATAGACTCGATTGGGGCCCCAAACCAAAACTTGTGATCGGATTGCAAGATTAGCTTGGCGGCGATTGTAGTTTTGTTGGCTGGAGGTACTGATCTAGGCGAAGAGGAAGAGAGCATCACAAAAGCATACTTTTATAACGAAAATAAACGGCCCTGGGTTTTTTTTTAAGTACCCGCAGCTGACACACAAGAGCTATGATCTCCACTCCATGTCACCTCCCATGAAAGCAAAGCATGCAGCTAAACCACCTCACCTGAACAGCACCGGGAGGGTGGTGATGTCAAAAGTGGTACCACAGCTTGTTGCTAACCTGGCCTTTGGTGCTGCAAACTTGGCACGTGTGAAAAGTGTGGATTTGACTAGTCTGTGATTAGGGTTCAGTATATATTTTTAAAATTTGTCTAGAAGAACCCAAATCTGTTGAGGCAGTTCTTAATCTCTTGAGGCAGTTCCTAAATATATCTATTTAGCTGGCAGAAACGGTTGCCATCGGTGAACTTTGTTGTCTACCACAAGTATTACCTAACATCAGAATACTGTGGCTTTAGCAGATCAGTGACAGAAAGTCCATAATTCAATAGGTGCAGCTTTTGAATGGGAGCTATCCACCTTTCCGACTCCTGAAAGCACAGACCTTTTGTTATTAAGGGCAGCATTGTTTCCTGTTTTGATATGAAATCACATGCTAGTTGGCAGCAAGTGTTGATCCTCCAGCACTCCCATAGTTAAGGGGCGAACTGGCTCCTCTCCCTGTCTCCTGCCGCCAATGTAAGAACTATCCGTCTTCCACTTAGGTTGCCTGAAGCCAAGTTACACAGTATACTCTGTTCCCAAAACAGCTGGCCCTGCTGATACAGCATGCTGGAAAGTTGCTGAACTCTTAGCTTGGTTACTGAGAACTTTGAAGATGAAAATGACCCTCTCATCTGCTTTGCCTGAGAGTTGTGGTTGGAACCCATCTCCAGGGTTTTGCATTGGAGGCTCAACTCTGGAACCTTCTTTTAATCTCTAGCATCACTTTGCTCATATGATACATGGGATAATCTGGCACTGAGAGAAGAGGAATAGAAGAAGAGTTTTGGATTTATATCCCACCTTTCCTTTCTGTAAGGAGACTCAAGGTGGCTTACAAGCTCCTTTCCCTTCCTCTCCCCACAACAGACACCTTGTCAGGTAGGTGGGGCTGAGAGTTCCAAAGAACTGGGACTAGCCCAACGTCACCCAGCAGGGATGTAGGTGTGTGTAAACACATCTGGGAGAACAGATGTGTCTTTCTCTTGCTTTTAAGTAATTATAGCCTTGGCATGATACTCAGTCTGAAGAGTTGGCTTTCTGGCTTAAAGAAAACTCTGGAGCCCTGGCAAATTTTTAAAAAGTGAGGAATGCTCTAACTAGCCCCCAATCAATACAGAGAGATTTCTGGAAAAAAGTAATGCCTGGGTGGGCCCACTCAAAACTAAGGATAGTGTTGCTGGGACTGCAACTTTCATGTTTCCTTGGGTAAAAGATGCTGGGCCGTTCTTTTTGCCATCTTTGCGCAGGTGAAATTATGTGTCTTGTCAAAGCGGGAGAGTGGAAATGTGACTGTCAATCAACTTGTACAGCCATCCACTGAGTCAGAAATCTAGTACAAGTATGTTTAGAATTGCTTTCTGTTTCCATATTTGCACAACAACAATAGGAGGAGAAGAGCTGGAAAGCATTTTAAGTGATAGGTGGATTTAGTTTAAGAAACTGTTTCTTGGCTTGAGCCATGCCTGGGATAACAGCAGCCCCCTCCCACATCTAGGCGGCAAGCCTTGTGCAGTATAGAGGACACTGCAACATTTATGGCATAACAAGGATGAAAAAGGGATTGTGGCCACTTGTGGAGGTGGGTTTAGATATGGGAAATTTCCAGGGCCACTGTGACCCTTGGTGAGTCACAATCGCCCAGCTTGACCTTCCTCATATGAAGTTATGGCTGTGAGACTAAAACTTTGCACTTATGCCCTTGAATGAAGGGCAAGAATCTACAGAAATTATCAGGGGAAAACCATCAGGCAGAGGGCACTGGGTAATGTCTGGAATCTAGCTCATGTGTTTGCAGAATGTTCTCTCAGATCACATATGAGTGTTCTCTGCTGGATGGAGATAAGCTGAATTGGGCTGATTGTGAGGCACAGAGTGGCCATGGAACAAAAGGAACATTTCAGCAACAAAGGAGTAGCCCAGTTGCAGGCAATAGAACTCAGGGAGCAAAGGGGGGGGGGAGCAAAGTGGAAAGGGTTTTTTTGTTTGTTTTGCAAATAGTAAGTTTGCTGATGAGTGGCCACACACACCTTTCCAGCATCCCCCCCCCCCCCCCGAAGCCCTGCATCCTTCCCTTGGACAAAGAGGGCCCTACATGGGAAAGGCAGACTGGAAAGAGACTCACCATGGTGTCGCTGCTCTGTGATTGCACAGCAGATATAAAAGTCGAACCCTCCCCCCCCCCCCCCCGCTTTCCCTAGTGGGTTGCACAGAAAAAGGACTTTAGGTAAAGGGGCATTCTCAGCTTCTGGCCAAGGTCGTCATTTGCATTGCTTCAAAAGGAAAGATGGGGTCAGGACAGGAGTGCCTGCTCAGAAGAGGGCCCTTCTCAAAGTCTCTCATTTAATCTGCCTTCCCTTATCTTTCCTTCTTTTCATGGGGCCCCGGCAGGTCCTAACAAGCCCTTTCTTGCTTTCCTGTGCCAAATCAATTCCTTAATCCAAGCAACTATGTTCTCAATATTCCTGGAGTCAAGAGCAATGTTCCTGCTTCAAGGATAGAGAGTAGGTACAAGAGCAACTTTCCTGTTCTTGCTTCAAGGATAGAGAGTAGGTACAAGAGCAACTTTCCTGTTCTTGCTTCAAGGATAGAGAGTAGGTACCCCCTACTCTCCCCCAGAATCTGCTAGTCTTCTCCTGCCTGCCCCTACCTCCATCTGTATTGCTAATGGCCTGATGACTCACTTCAGCAAAAGATAAGCGCTGAAAAGGCTGCTCTTCCTCCTACCCTTCTGCTTGGATGTTTAATCTCCCAGTTTTGTTCTGTTTTGCTTTGATATGTTGAGGTTTTGTGAGCAATATGATTGGTCATTAAGGGAAGGTTTCTGACAGCTGAGCTTGCACACTAGGCAAGTGAATGCCCAGAGAATCTCAGGGGTGGGGGTGGGGGACGCTGTGCTGTATAGCAGAAATAAACAGACATCTTGTGGCACCTTAAGGACTAACAAGGGCTGAATTCTAACAGGAAGCATTCCTGGACTGGAGCCCATTTTGTCAGATAAATATAGTGGATCCTCACTAGGGAAATGTACAAATATATGAAATCTGGGAAGAAAAAAGATTGTAAACAGCAGGGCCAAGGGGCTATGAAATTTAGGAAACACCAAATGGGATGTAATGATGAGTAATGCAGAAAAATACAGACCGCTTCAATGTGTTGTCAAAGCATTTAATGGCTGGAACTAACTGGCTGTTGTTGGTTTTCTGGCTTTGTGGCCGGGATCTGGTTGTTTTTGCTTCTATCATTTCACCTGTATCTCTGGCTGGCATCCTCAGAGGTATAGAATAAAAGCTCCTGAAACAACTTATGAGGCAAAGAGTATATACAATCAATCCAGCTTTCTCAGTCAAAATCATACAGTCAGTATTGGTGAAACAAAAAAGAAAGTACAATGAGGTAAGCTAGACCCCTAAAAGGTGCAAATAGTCAAACTAGCTCCTTCAGTCACTTTCTATATAACTAATAGTCAGTATATGATTATAAGTAGTCAGAATGAGACAACCGGTATAAACAATCTGGTTTCGCAGGGAACCACCAAGCCCCTTCTTCAGCTTTTAGACATGTACTCATTATTCTGTTGCTTCCTCAGTCTTTAGGAAATCAGGCAAGCCAAATGTATCTTTGTCTTTCTTTAAAACTAGCACACCTTAAGGCTCACCTCATTGTACTTTCTTTTTGCCTGTTTCACCAATATTGACTGTATGATTTTGACTGAGAAAGCTGGATTGATTGTATATTCCCTTGTGGTGCTAACTTACCTCGTAAGTTCTTATAGGAGCTTTTATTCTTTGCTTGTAATATTGTGTTCAGTCTGTATTGTGGGACCGATTTATGGAGAAGTCGATCTGTGGCTTCCAATCTTGATCCTCCTTGATCTGAGATTGCAAATGCCTTAGCAGACCAGGTGCTCAGGAGCAGCAGCAGAAGGCCATTGCTTTCACATCCTGCATGTGAGCTCCCAAAGGTATCTGGTGGGCTGCTATGAGTCGCAGAGTGCTGGACTAGATGGACTCTGGTCTGATCCAGCAGGCTCTTTCTTATGTTCCCCAAACCCTCAAAAACACACACCAGATAAGGATTGAGCTTTAAGGATAACTCCCACAAAAAACAGAGCTCACCTTTTCCTCACTGTCTTTTCCCCTGGTGTCAGAGAGTAGCCTGTGGTTTTGTTTCAGTATAGCTGCACTGCGTTCATGTCCAGTGAGTTTAGAACTATTTTTGTTGATGTTGTTTCCTTGTTACACTAAACTCACCTTTTGTATCTTCAGGGGTATGTCACATCTAACCACGATATACCTCCAAAGGTGTTAGCCATAGATGTGGACAAAACGTCAGGAGCAAAAACTGCCTAACCGCAGCCACACAGCCTGAAAAACCCATAACAGCCAATACAGAGACCATTCACAGTAGCAGTCGTTCTCAATATCATAGATTTTTTCATTTTGTGAAACTGAATTGCTACATTTCTCAGATAGTTTGGGTATTGCAAAATATGCTTGTTTGTTTGTTTGTTTATTATATTGGATTTCGTAGACCGCCTCATCCCCAAAGGCGGTTTCTGTTTAGATCAGTTCTGCATTTGCTTCTTTGCTAGCGAGCTGAACCAGGAGAACTCTTCCTTCGTTTGTGTCATTTTGGACTTTAAGACAGTGGCCCTTGGCCCTTTCTTGATTAAATGTCAGGACAGCTCCCAACACTCCTGTGTTAATAAGTGCTATCTGTGCAACAAAGTGAACATAAAAAGAGGGCAGAATAACAAAAATTTAAATCTTATGGTTTGATTTTTCATTTGGCTTGGAATGTGAATGGTTTGCCAGATACAAGTTTTGGTAAGGGGTTTTCCTTACTTTTCTTGGCTTGGCTTTCTTGGGCAGCGCCTCCTCAACGAATCATACTAATCTACATTTCCAATGCACGTGGGATCCTCAGTTAAACCAATGTACATGATGAGAGAGTTGTGGGTCCGTTTCTCACTGATAAAGTTGGGTTCATCACAAGCAGATTCTGTTGGGTAACGAATACACTAAGTTAAAATCGGAGTTGCAACAGAAGAGCAGATCCAGCATAACCAGCTACTGAACAAAGCATGACTGCAGATTCATGTAGACACATTCAGATATTTTGCCCAAGGGAGAGACTTATGCTGTGCTCTCTGGCAGGGAAAGAGAGATCTGTAGGAGCCCTCTGTGCTTTGCATGTGGTCCACATGGGATGGCTGGAGTATATGCCTGCCTGCCTGCAGACATGTTCTGTTGGCAGCTGCTGTTTCAAATGCGCCCTGCTGATCATGCTGAGCTGCCACTTTCAGAGCATCTAAATTGGCCTGCTCTCTTTCCTTCTGCTCCTTGCCACTGGCTTTATTCTGTGGATTGCTCCCTGTCCCTTCCCTATGCATGGCTCTCTTTGCAAGGGCTTTGGAAGTGCCTGCAGATCCATGGCTTTCCAGATTTTGCTCTGCCCTTTCCCCCCCCCCCCCTCACCTCACACCCATAAACCTTTCTCTCTACCAGTGCCCTAGACTAAGCTGGCCTGAGGAGAGTTCCTTTGGCATGTGTGGTGTGCTTGCATGCTTTTCTGGTTGTTGCGTGGAAGCAAGTTCCTTTTCTATGGCCCCATGGCCAGATACACACTTACATCCTCTGTGCTCTTGCAAGAATCCTTGGGTTGCCCCCCTTTCTATGACAGGTTCTTATACTGTTGTCCTTAGACACCAGCAGACATTTAATTTGGTGGTACAATCTTCATGAGAAGGACTTGTAGCAACCGTCTGATCTTTTCTTTCTTTTGTTTACTTTCAGATCTCTTCTAAGCTATTTTAAGCCATTTTAAACTATTCCACCTGAGTGGCAGAGGCTTATCAGATGTGTTTCTGCACTTCTACATTCCTGCTGGGTGATCTTGGGCTAGTTACATTTCTTCAGAACTCTCTCAGCCCCACCTACCTCACAAGGTGTTTTTTGCGGGGAGAGGAAGGGAAAGGAACTTGTAAGCCACCTTGAGTCTCCTTACAGGAGAGAAAGGTGGGGTATAAATCCAAGCTCCTCCTCCTCCTCCTCCTCCTTCTTCTCCTTCTCCTCCTCCTCCTCCTCCTCCTCCTCCTCCTCCTCCTTCTTCTTCTTCTTCTTCTTCTTCTTCTTCAGATCTTGCGACCCCTCCCCCCCCCCATGTAGCTGGAGCACAGATTTGGCAACTGTCTGCAGGCGGGGTCCCCCCCAGAGGGGAGTGGTCAACAGCTGAGAATGTCTCCCTGCTGGCTAATTTATACACATGCACACACACTCTAGTTTCCTTTTTGCTGGGTACCCAAAACTGCTTACAGTATTGTTCTCTCATCTTTCATTTTTGTTACCCTCCCAATGACAACTCGGTAAGGTAGTTTAGGCTGAGTTTTTGTGACTAGCTCAAGCCTATCTAATCCGCTTCCTTATTCAGAATAGAAATTCAGAACCTGGATCTCCCAAACTCTAGTCTGACATTCTAAGCAGTACACCAGCATCAAGCATTACACACTGTACCATTGATAGCGTAGTTTATTTAAGGCTGGGATGGAAAATCCTTGTGTTTTCACCCTTTTGGTCATATAGTGTATAACTCCCCCAAGTGATTTGTGCTACCTAAAAAACATAAAATTCCCTTTAAAAATAAATAAAACACCTTTCAACTGAAAGCCATAAAATAAATACACCTATGAGAAGATATATGGGGTGGGTAGAGGGGGGAACAAAAAAAGAGAACATGATTTTGAAATACTGAAGTCAAAAGTAGAACAAATATAGTTTTTTTAAAAGTACAAATGCAGCAAATGCAGCAACATACAGAGGTCCCTTCCGCACCCGCAAAATAATGCGTTTTCAAACCACTTTCCCAACTGTTTGCAAGTGGATTTTGCCATTCCGCACAGCTTCAAAGAGCACTGAAAGCAGTTTGAAAGTGCATTATTCTGCATGTGCGGAATGAGCCAGACATACAAATGTAGCAAGGGACTGGACCACTTTTCAGTCTGCAACCTGTCATTCCCATCCCAGAGCATTCCAGAGCAGAGATGAGTCTGAGATGAGCTGGGGCTGGTTGGCCTGCTTCTCCTGTCTCCTGGGCAGCTGGCAGGCCCTTGCCTAGACCTCCCTTTAAACATCCACAGCTCCTTTGATCCAACTGCTTGGTCTCCTCTTGACCTTCCCCTAAGTTCTTCCACTACAGTGATAAAGTTATTTCACTACAGTGATCACTAACTACTTGAAATCCAGTCACCATTTCTTCTCCTTTGAAAGATAATGTTTTGGTTATTCTTAACAACGTACAGGCCTTACTTGTGTGTAGGGAAGGGCTTGTTTTGAGATGCACCGTGTAGCATTTCTTTATGCTGCAATGGAGTAGGCCAGTGTGTTATAGGATAGTTAAAGCAGGAAGAAGGAGCTAAGTCTCAGCTCTCCCCCCACCTCCCCAGTTAGGTCTCAGATTGGGGTTTCCAGGGCTGTATATGAGATGTAAGCTGGTTTATCACATCCTATGGGGATTCATGTTCTGATGCCAGGCAGAGACAACATATTACAGTGATTGAGTGTCAAGCTAGGTCTGAGGAACTCTTGGTTTAAATCCCCTTCCTGTTACGAAGCTCACTGTGTGACCTTGAACCAAGAATTCTCTCTTGACTCAACCTGTCTCAGAGTGAAATAGTATTCTAAGTTGAGGTCCTTGGAGAATGGGCTTTAAAGATCAATAAGTAAGAAGGTTCTAAGTAAATGTAAGGGTTCTTATTTTGATGTGCTACTTTTCCACATGCAGGGGGGTTTTTTTTGGTATGGAGAAGCATTCATTAAGTGAGCTGCCCACTTGTCGCCTGAAGTGGACACACATTTACCATATTTTCAGAGCGTCTTTATTGGAAGTGCCATGCGTGGACTGCTAACAACACATTCCAGTGTGTGTCTTGGCATGGCTCAGCCGGGGACAAGGTGTTGCCATGCTTGGAAAATTAATCTGGCGGCACCCCATGCTGATCTCTGTGAGCAGATCTGCTCTTGGGCTGTACCGACTATATTGTTTGGCCTAGTCCCTGTTTCTTTGGCCAGGAAGCCAGGGCAGACCACTGTCAAAGTCCACCTTGTCCTGCTGTGGAGACTTTTCCATTTAGGGCTAGATCCAGTAAAGGGCAAGAACTGCTTTGAGCCTGAAAGGGTTATGTTTGGCTGACACCAGCACTACTTGGGGCCCAGCCAGTGCTTCTTGGGTCGAAAAGACTTTCCTTCAGCTGGCTCGCAGTCCTTGAGACTTGGAGATTGGCGGCAGCCAAGTGAAGGTCGGTTTTCTCCTGCGTTCAGACTTTTTGGGAAATATAAGGAGAATGCTCTCTTAAGCAGTCTCTCATATTGTCTCCTTCCTCTCTTTCAGACTAGTTCCTCTTAATCATGACAGAGAAAAGAGATTCCTGGACGTTGCCAATTCGTTCAGTGCATTTGTGATGGGATGGAGTCCGCATTGGCAGGGGCGAACTGAATGGCTGAAGCAGGTGCCTCGGTGAAAATTCTGTGTAACCTTCCTGGAGTAATGGGTGCTTCCCCCAAGATCCAGTGATGGATAGGATCCAGTGACCAGCGCAACCCGATTCCTCAACAGAGGGCACTTTCTCAAGAAGCGGCCCCAGTGGTGTCGTCGCCAAAATGAAGTTTGGCATAACAGACTATGTCATTTTTGTGCTACTGCTGGTGTTCTCAGCAGGAATTGGGCTCTTCTATGCACTTAGTGGTGGGAAGCAGCGCACAGTCCAGGAATTTCTGCTGGCCAATCGCAGTATGACCTTCTTGCCAGTGGCACTCTCCTTGCTTGCCACATTCCAATCTGCTGTAGCCATCCTAGGTGTCCCCTCTGAGATCTATCGCTTTGGTACTGAGTACTGGTTCCTCGGATGCTCATACTTTCTGGGGCTCCTTATCCCAGCTCATGTCTTCATTCCTATCTTCTACCGCCTGCGTCTAACCAGCGCATATGAGGTGAGTGACAGCTTTGGAAGTGGCACTAAGCCTAAGACCGAAGAGGATGCTGGTAGAAGGAAGGATTAGCATCTTAATTAATGAACCACTTAATCTCACATTTTGTCTTCTGCCAGTTGGGCAGAAGAATGCCTACCAAGATTTTTGAAAGCATAGGTTGGCAGAGTCGTAAAGAACGGCTGTTGTTAGTGAGGTGAACAGTAACAGTGTAATTAATCTTTTTTTTTCTGCTGTGGCAACCCCAAAGAAATGGGTCATGCTTTCTTTACTTTTGCTGCTGACTGAGGTGACTTTTCAGTCAGCTGGTCATGCTTTACAAAAGCTCTTTACCCCAACACTAAATAATTTAGTAATAAGATAAATGGTTCCAATTGCAGTGTGTACCCTTGGGTTTGCCATCGCTTATTTCTCTGCATTGTGAGAACTGTCCTTTGATTTGTGCCCTCTGCTACGTGTTCCTTATCTCTTACCAGCCAGAGTAATAGAGAGGCCAGAATTTTTTTCCCATCATGCTGGAAACTGCTGCCTAAGGGAGCAGTTTGGATGAAGAAAATGTGACCGGAGGGATGAGGTTCACACCTGTGTTGCGCTAGAAGAATTGTGCAACAGCTGCAGCTGTGTTTCATTTTAGAAGAAAACATGTTTACGTTGGGAGATCGAGTCCTAAATTTCGCACATAAAGGTGTCACTTTTGTGTGGAAAGCTTTTTGGAAATCTAAATATACTATAGTTGGGTGAGAGGAAGATAGTGTGGGTATGGAGGAAGAGTATGGAAGGGAGGAAGATCTTTTTTGTATCTGTGCCTGGACACTAAGGCTCCAGTATGAGTCATGCAGGTCACATCTCCTGTGCCTCAGTCTTCCCCTTTGTCCTGATCGCTGAAAGATTCCATGCTTCACCCCTCAGTCCTTCTCAAGGGTATATATCCCTTTCTTCCCTCGTGACTTCGCTTTTCTGCCGCTTTGTCCCCCAGTACCTGGAACTGCGCTTTAACAAAGCAGTGAGGATATGTGGAACAGTCACCTTCATCTTCCAAATGGTGAGTACAGAAATGGCATTTGCCTCTCATGGGAGTGCTTTGCCTCTTTAAAAGGGGGAAAAAACCTCTACATGGTGTTCACATGGACATCAAGCTCCTAGTCCTCATTTTTAAGGTTTTCCAGCTGTGGTGAACTGTCTCCTCTCATCTCTTCCTCCCCCCCACCCACCTTTCTCACTCTACCTGAACCTCACTTCTTTTGTCCTCTACTGCTACTCCCATCTTTGTTTCTTCTGCCAAGATTGCAGAATGTGGACTGGAGCAAACTGGAAAGGCAGGCTAACTGAACTATCAAGCTACATGAGAAAAGGCTGATAAAATTGGGTCAGGTGCAGGGACAATCAGAGACTGAACCAGTATAGAGGAGATGCGGATAGGAAGAGTCACAGAAAACTATGCCCTGGCACTTATATTAAGAATTCGTTAGGAATGTGCCCTTATCAGAGCTGTGCCCTTATCAGACCATCCTTAATCCAAATAAGTGAACCATCGTAGCTTGTTTATCTGAAGTGATATGGGACAGAGTGTTTGAGGAATCACTGCTAAAGGATAAAAAAGAGGAAAAGGGTAGAAAGAAAGGAGATAACTAGCAGCAGAGAGAATACCTATTGTACAGGCATCCACGGGAACCCACCACTAACAGCACACCAATGATACCCCCATGATGGCTGTGACCCCTGACATCCCACACCAACCACACACAGAACACAAGGGAACACAGTACCCCCACTGCAGGAAAGGCAGGGCCGTGACCAGTAGGAGGCCTGGAATGAATATGATTTCAGGGAGTTCTGCAGTTGTAGGTTTCCATCTTTCCTGAAACAGTGGTACCTTTTGCCAGGGAGGCACACGACCTCCTAACCACATTGCTCTGGTCGAAGAAACCTGCACTGGATAACCAGTGCCTCTCCTGCACCAAAGGTTCAGGTCTTTGGATATGGGGTTATGAAGCACCGGCTTTTTGCCAGGCAAAGGCGGTCCAGATGTTTGGCCAGCAGCCACGGGACGCACAGCTGCACATTCACAGAACGCATTCCTGATACCTCTTCAATAGCTCCTGGGCAAAAACACCCATATATCAAGCAGACACAATCGGTTTGGTTTTTACTGGCTGGGGATGGGGAGGAGGCAGGGAGCTGACTACTAACAACCCCATCTGCAGCAAAACAGAAGAAGAGGCAAGACGAGGCTTGGTATTTCTTGCTCTGGGTCTGTTCCCTAGCTTCACACTCAACTGAGCACACCACTGAGAGACATGGTGTAGTAGGGCATTCAGGATCACTCAGTGCTGTGGTGTTGAAACTGACCGTGTGTACCAAAGCTGGGAAGACTGTAGAGAGACATGTAGGGCAGTGGAATTGCATAAGTATAGCCTGTTCAGGCCTCCCTTCTTTACTGTACTGGCTGCCCTCTGGCCTGAGCATAGCTGGGTCAAGCATTCTGCAGGGGCAGTGAAGCTGTCTTTCTCCCACAGGTCATTTACATGGGTGTTGTTCTCTATGCTCCAGCACTGGCTCTCAATGCAGGTAAGAAGAAGAAGAAGAGTTTGGATTTATATCCCCCCTTTCTCTCCTGTAGGAGACTCAAACGGGCTTGCAGTCTTTCCCTTCCCCCCCTCACAACAAACACCCTGTGAGGTAGGTGGGGCTGAGAGAGCTCCGAAGAACCATGACTAGCTCAAGGTCACCCAGCTGGCATGTGTTGGAGTGCACAAGCTAAGCTGGTTCACCAGATAATCCTCCACAGCTCAAGTGGCAGAGCGGGGAATCAAACCCGGTTCTCCAGATTAGAGTGCACCTGCTCTTACCCACTACACCACGCTGGTTCTCTCAGAAGGCCCAGTGCCAAGTGCCAGCACAGTTTTTGCATTGGGAGGACCTGTGGGAGAGGCTTGGCTTTGCATGCAGAAGGTCCCAGGTTCAGTCCCCAGCATTTCCAGTTAAAAGTGCCAGGTGATGTGAAAGGTCTGTGCCTGAGGCCCTGGAGAGCTTCTGCTAGTCTGAGTAGACAATACTGGCCGTGATGGGCCAATGAAAGACAGCTTGTTGCGTGTTAGAGCAGGGATGTCGAACATAAGAACATAAGAAAGAGCCTGCTGGATCAGACCAGAGTCCATCTAGTCCAGCACTCTGCTACTCGCAGTGGCCCACCAGGTGCCTTTGGGAGCTCACATGCAGGAGGTGAAAGCAACAGCCTTCTGCTGCTGCTGCTCCTGAGCACCTGGTCTGCTAAGGCATTTGCAGTCTCAGATCAAGGAGGATCAAGATTTGGGTGCTGTGTGGTTTCCGGGCTGTATGGCCGTGTTCTAGCAGCATTCTCTCCTGACGTTTCGCCTGCATCTGTGGCTGGCATCTTCAGATCCTCTTTTCTGCAATCAGGGCGTATTGGGGGGTGGGGTGGCCCTCTACATCAAAGAGAGCATAGTGTCACATAAAATAGACAATGCAGGGGGAGCTGATTCCTCTACAGAAGCACTGTGGATATCAATACCAGGGGTGAAGCATAGTTTAACATTAGGAATATATTATCGTCCCCCTGACCAAAGCGCACAAGAGGATTCTGAGATGGAAAAAGAAATTAGAGAGGCCAACAAAAGCAAAAATGTCGTGGTAATGGGCGATTTTAACTATCCCCATATAAACTGGAAAAATGCATGTTCAGGTCATAATAAGGAGAGAACATTCCTGGATATGCTAAATGACTGTGGCTTAGAGCAGATGGTTGTGGAACCAACCAGGGGAGATGTGATCCTAGATCTAATTCTATGTGGGACCCAGGACCTGGTGCGGGAAGTCAGTGTTGTTGAGCCGATAGGGAACAGCGACCACAATGCTGTCAGATTCAGTATCTCTGCATGCGAACAAGTGACAACTACTAATGTAGTTACATTCGCCTTCAGAAAGGGAAATTTCTCAAAGATGAGGGAGATAGTGCGCAGGAAGCTGAAAGGGAAAATCAAGAGAGTCAAAAATGTCCAAGATGCTTGGAGGTTATTTAAAAACACAGTCTTAAAAGCTCAACTGGAATGTGTTCCACAGGTTAGAAAAGGCAGCGCCCAGTCCAAAAGAAAGCCACCATGGTTAACAAGGGACGTTGAGGAAATTATTAGGGGAAAAAAGATGTCTTTTAGAAAATGGAAGTCCAACTTAACTGATAAAGAATACCAGAGAGAACACAAATGGTGGCAAAAGAGAAGCAAGTTAGCTGTAAGGGAGGCAAAAAAGGATTATGAGGAACGCATGGCTGTGAACATCAAAACCAGCAACAAACAGTTCTTCAAGTACATCAAAAGCAGGAAGCCAGCAAGGGAAGCGGTAGGCCCGTTAGATGACAAAGGAACAAAGGGGGTGCTAAAAGATGACAGGGAGATTGCAGAAAAGCTGAATGAATTCTTTGCATCTGTCTTCACCCAAGAGGAGGTGAGGAAAATTCCTGCACCTGAACCAAGCTTCTTAGGAGGCGAATCCGAGGAACCAACGAAGATAGTGGTAGACAAGGAAGAAGTTCTGGCAGCCATTGATAAACTAAATGCTACCAAATCCCCTGGCCCAGATTGCATTCACCCAAGAGTTCTTAAAGAGCTCAAGCATGAAATTGCTGATCTTCTCACTTTAATATGCAACTTATCCTTGAAATCAGGCTCCATCCCTGAAGACTGGAAGATGGCCAATGTCACACCAATCTTTAAGAAAGGATCTGGGGGGACCCGGGAAATTACAGGCCAGTCAGTTTGACATCTGTTCCTGGTAAATTAGTAGAATGTCATTAAAGATAAAATTATAAAACATGTACAAAAGCAAAACCTGCTGAGAAAGAGTCAGCAGAGGCAAATCCTGTCTTACAAACTTACTAGAGTTCTTTGAGGATGTAAATAGGCATGTGGATAAGGGGGAACCAGTGGACATTGTCTACTTGGATTTCCAAAAGGCTTTTGACAAAGTTCCTCACCAGAGACTATTGAGAAAACTCAGCAATGAAGGAATAAGAGGGGAAGTCCTCCTATGGATTAAAAACTGGTTGAGAAACAGGAAGCAAGAGTGGGTGTAAATGGGAAATTCTCACAATGGAGATGTGGGGAGTGGTGTCCCCCAAGGATCCGTATTGGGACCAGTGCTCTTAACCTATTCATAAATGACCTGGAAGTAGGGGTGGGTAGCGTGGTGGCCAAGTTTGCAGATGATACCAAATTATGTAGGGTGGTGAGAACCACAAAGGATTGCGAGGAGCTCCAAGCGGACCTTGATAAATTAGGTGAGTGGGCTAAGAAATGGCAAATGCAGTTCAATGTAGCAAAATGCAAAGTGATGCACATAGGGGCAAAAAATCCAAACTTCACATACACGCTACAGGGGTCAGTGCTATCAGTCACAGACCAGGAAAGGGATTTGGGCGTCTTAATTGATAGTTCCATGGGAATGTCAACTCAATGTATGGCAGCTGTGAAAAAGGCAAACTCTATGCTGGGGATAATCAGGAAAGGAATTGATAATAAAACTGCAAAGATTGTCATGCCCTTATATAAAGCCGTGGTGCCACCACACTTGGAGTACTGTGTTCAGTTCTGGTCACCACATCTCAAAAAGGATATTGAAGAGATAGAAAAAGTGCAGAGAAGGGCAATGAGGATGATTGAGGGACTGGAGCACCTTCCTTATGAGGAAAGGCTGCAGCGTTTGGGACTCTAGTTTGGAGAGGAGACGTCTGAGGGGGGATATGATTGAAGTCTATAAAATTATGCATGGGGTAGAAAATGTTGACAGAGAGAAATTTTTCTCTCTTTCTCACAATACTAGAACCAGGGGGCATTCATTGAAAATGCTGGGGCGAAGAATTAGAACTAATAAAAGGAAACACTTCTTCACGCAACGTGTGATTGGTGTTTGGAATATGCTGCCACAGGAGGTGGTGATGGCCACTAACCTGGATAGCTTTAAAAGGGGCTTGGACAGATTTATGGAGGAGAAGTCAATTTATGGCTACCAATCTTGATCCTCTTTGATCTGAGATTGCAAATGCCTTAACAGTCCAGGTGCTAGGGAGCAACAGCCGCAGAAGGCCATTGCTTTCACATCCTACATGTGAACTCCCAAAGGCACCTGGTGGGCCACTGCGAGTAGCAGAGAGCTGGACTAGATGGACTCTGGTCTGATCCAGCTGGCTTGTTCTTATGTTCTTATGTTCAATCACACATTGTGTGAAGAAGTGTTTCCTTTTATTAGTCCTAATTCTTCCCCCCAGCATTTTCATGTGGTGCTGGGACCGAATCCAGCCCCTTGAGGAAGCTTATCAGGCCCACAAGCAAGCTGAGGCAACTTCCCCTGCTCCTGCCAAGGCAGCCCCCCCCCCCCCGGCCCAGCCCAACCAAGTCACATTTCTGTCATATCCAGCCCTCATAACTAATGAGTCCTACATCCCTGGCTCAGACGGTCTCTTTTGTTGGGATGGTCTGGGTGGAAAGGTGGATTTTGGGGTTGGGATTCCTGAAGGCATCAACTGAGCAAGGCGCCTGCAGAGGGAGTCAGTGGGGAATGTGGGGATCTGAAAGGACCGGCCTGGGGATTTGTGGCTGTTCTGCTTGGAGGCTCAGTACTGGTTAATAAGGGATGGGGAATGTCATGTACTTGAAGGGAGTCTCGGCTGCAGCCTGGACATGCGAGAACAAGTGGCTGAGCCCCTCCCTGAGGACTCTTTTTTTCTTGGAATGCAGTGACCCATTTTGACCTCTGGGTTGGAGTCCTCGCCGTTGGCTGTGTCTGCATCCTCTACACCACCCTGGTAAGTGTAGACCCAAGGAGGGGAGAGTGAAGCTTGAGCCCATCTGGTCAACATCAGCAGGTGCTCCTATAAGAAACACCTCCCACCCCATGTGCCCAGGTTAGGACTGCTGCTTGCTGACCACTAGTGCGTCCATTGCATAGATTTTATGTCAGCTGCTCCACCAGTAGCTGCTCCAGGACCTCCACCTTCCAGTAGACTGTGCCCTCCTTCCCTTTTCAGGGTGGCCTCAAAGCTGTGATCTGGACAGACGTGTTCCAGACATTTGTCATGTTTGCGGGACAAGTGGCCGTGATCGTGGTTGGAACCATCAAAGTGGGTGGCATCGGTCGCGTCTGGCAGCTGGCAGATGAGCATGGCAAAGTGTCGGGCATCGAGTAAGTGTGAGCTCAGGCTTACCGGATCCTCCATCTTCTGTCCAAGCTGGGTGAAGTGAAGCACACTGGGTCTGTGCTTGCTGAGATCACTCACCATGGAGTGCCAGGACCCAGAAGCAATGACTTGTAAGAAGGATGTGTGTGTGTGTGTGTGTGTGCATGCTCTTTGCTGCTGTGTCACATAACTCCCTTCGTCCTCCGTAGCCTGAATCCCGATCCTTACGAACGTCACACCTTCTGGAGTCTGGCCTTTGGAGGAGTCTTCATGATGCTTTCTCTCTTTGGGGTGAATCAGGCCCAAGTCCAGCGATACTTGAGTTCCCGCACAGAGCGGCAGGCTGTGCTGTGAGTGTGAGCGGCGGGTGTAGTCCAACATGGTGCTTCATGCGGCTCATGCCCCACCCATCCATCCTGAGGCAGTCACTGGTCGCGTGGGGGAGGCTTGTGTGCCGCTCGTTCCTTTGGGCAACGTCTGATCTTTGCCCTTTCCAGCTCCTGCTATGCTGTGTTCCCCTGCCAGCAAATAGTGCTCTGTCTCGGCTGCCTCACCGGCTTGGTCATGTTCGCTTACTACCAGGAGAACTCCTTGACACCAGAGCAGAAGAATGCCTCACCTGATCAGGTTTGTCAGCGTTGCCATATCCGGCATACAGCCAGAACTTTCCCCTTCTTGCAGCTGTCAGATTGGAACAGGGTTGAGCTGAGATCTGCAAATGGATGCATTTACTTTGTCCCTTATTTATGCCTCTTCCCTTCCCCCACACATAGATTGTCACATTGAAGGGCAGACAAATGAATCTTGGGTGATACTGCCTAGGTCTGGCAGCAGTCCAGGCAGAGTACTTGGGGACGATGGTTGTTTTTGGAAAAATATTTATATCCTTCCTCAGAAATGGGCTCAAGGAAATTGCAATCAATATCTATTCAAAAACAACCACAGAAAGTGATCCTCGCCCGACATTCCAAAGCATAGCGATAACAATGATGACACTTGCTAATCTTTTTCTTCTTCGTTATTATTATTGTTAATAGGTTATGCTTTGTAAATTGATTATAGAATAGAAAGTCGCCATCTGAATTTACTCACCTTATTAGTCATGATGTTACATTCACAGTTATTTTCGTTTGATGTTATATTAGTATGTTTATGATATAATGTTATTATGTTGTTATGCTATTATGTTATGCTATTATGCTGCTATGCTATGAAATGTTATTATGTTGATTATGTCATGATTGCCGATATTTTGATATTTGAGATAATGTGTTCATTGATGTTGCTGATATTACGATTATTGTAACCATTATGCTGATTGATGTGGCTATTATTCTCTTGTGCACTGCCCTGAGCCTTTCGAGGGAGGGCAGTATATCTCCATATGAAATGCTTGCTTTTTGTTCTAAGGCAGGATGCTTTCAAAGCATCAGCTCTGGGTCCAATCCTGGTGCAATTTCAACCCATCTGAACAGCATCACTGACTGCATCTCTCCTCCCTGCTCTCCTCTCCCCACACTCTCCTCTTTGCAGATGGTCCTCTACTTTGTTATGGATGTGCTGCACGAAATGCCCGGGCTCCCTGGTCTCTTTGTGGCTTGCCTCTTCAGTGGCTCTCTTAGGTGAGTGTGCCAGTCCTCTTCCTCTTTTGTTTCCACGACCAGGTGTGGTCCAGTAGAGATCGTTGAGCTTTCCTTGGCTCCCTTGTCTTCTTTTGTCTATGCAGCACCATTTCCTCGGCCTTCAGCTCACTGGCAGCAGTGACAATGGAGGACCTTATCCGCCCTTATGTGGCTGAAATCTCTGAGCGACGTGCCACACTCTACTCCAAGTTGTTAGGTAAGTGGTACCTTTCTAGAATTTGGAAGAGCAGGGAGAGAGACGCTGGTCAGATGCAGCTTCTGGTGCCCCAGCTCCTTCCTCTAAGCCGGGCGAACTGTCACAGCACAGGGAACTTTTATATTTATATATTGGTGCTGTCGGCATTAGAATGTTTTGCAAGTTTTTAAACTTGTAAAACCTACTGTCTGACACTTGGGACTGGAATTGAACCCAGTTCTCCAGATTGATCTCCCCTCCACCCGGGCCTTCTATCTTTCCCTGCCTCTTAATACCCAGCTGGCTTTGCTCTCTTGACCCCCATCCCACCCACCTCCCTTTTCTCCTCAGCTCTGGGCTATGGACTCATCTGCCTGGGCATGGCTTACATCTCATCCATGATGGGTTCAGTGCTGCAGGTAAGGGAGGGTAAGGAGCAAAAAAAGGAAAATTCTGGGAGGGGGTTGGTCTGTGCACATGTTGGCTGGGCTTCTGGTGTGCGAGAAGGAGGGTCGGCCCAGATTAAAAAACATTTTCATCCTGATCTTGTCCCCAACCCACATGCTGCCACATACATAGTTGTCCCTGTGAAATGTTCACCAGTCAAGATTGGTTTTGACTGTGGGAGACCCATATCCCCAATGCCACCTCAGCCCAGTTTCCCCTGAGGTAAGGTTGCCAACTAATCTGGAGGAAAATGCCCTGTTTCATTAATAGATGCTTGGGTGTAGAATTTGGCAGCTCAAGTTTTTCAGGGCGTGATGGCTAGCAACAACACCTGAAAATAACCTCCCACTAGTCCTCTAGTAAAGGGATTAGGAGTGGCCTGAATCACCCAGATTAGTCCAGTCTCATCAGAGTTTGGAAGCTAAGCAAGGTGAGTCCTGTCTAGTATCTGGATGGGAGACCTCGAAGGAAGACCAGCATTGCTTTGCAGAAGAAGGCAATGGCAAACCATCTCTGCTTCTCCCTCCTAGAAAACCCCATGAGGGGACTCCATGAATCACTTGTGATGATAGTCCTGAATTTTTTGTGGGCAACCCTACTTTGGCTGCTCTTGAGCTGGTTACTCCAGTGGCGTAGTGCCAATGGGGCGGGGGGTGACACCCTGGGCGGCGCCGTGGCTGGGGCATGGCTGGGGCATTCCGGGGCAGGCGCTGCCACAGCAAGGGCACAGGGCACGTTCATGCCCCGGGCGCAGTTCCCCCTCGCTCCGCCCCTGGGTTACTCTTTAAGGGTTGTTGTCTTAGGCTAATAAATAAGATGGGAATGATAAAGAACAAAAGACATGCAAAATGACTGGGTCATTTCTCCCTGCCTACTCTCCTCTCCCGTTTTTTGCTTCCTTCAGTTTCTCTTCTCAGCTGGCCTGTTGTTTAAAACTTCACCTCTTGTTTGTTGTCTAAAACTCTGTTTCACTGATTGAAGTCAACCTGCACACATACATTATAAAGACCCAGATTTTATGAGCTCTTTGCATGAAGAACTCCATGAAAATAGAAAACCACCACCGTGGAGAGGGTTGGTTCTGCTGTCTCTTTGCTTGCATTGCTAGTTTTCTTTTAGCCAGGAGTCTTAGCATAGGGGGCATTCCAAAATATGATTCTCCAACCTTCAGTCTGGAGTGCTGCACTTTGTTCTAGCCCCTCCTTCTCCAGCATGTTCAGATTGGGCCTTGGTCACTAAATCACAAGGGCTTTTTCCTCTTGTCGCCTTTTTCCCCCTCCTTGGACCCCGCCCCCTTTTGTTCCTGTGCTTGGTGCACACTTTGGGGTTTGGTCTCTCTTGTACTTCAGCTTCTCACCCCCCCTCCCTTCCTTTCACACCCTTTGTGGTCTTGCTGGGCAGTTGTCCCCTCTGCCTACAGCCAGCAGACTCACTGCTATGCCAAGACTCTCCTGTTTCATCTCTCTCATCCTCTATCCTCTCTAACACTTCTCATAGAGTTTGCAGCTGTCTCTAAGTAACTAGATCTCAGATCATCCACCTGCACAGGGGTGTACTGCCGAGGGGGACATATGGGGTCAAATGTCCCCGGGCTGTGGCCATTTAGTCGCGTGGGGGGCGGCAAATTGCCCCCATGCCCCTCTTTTTTTCCCCCGGGTCCATATACTGACTTCAAGCCCTGGTGCAAAAAATTTTGTTTGGTCGTGGGTGGGGTGTGTGTGGAAAACTTAGATTTTGCACTGGACTACATTTTCCCTACTACACCCCTGTCCCCCTCCCCAGTATCCAGAAGATGGAGATCTTCCTGCTTTACTTCAAAGCCTTGACTTTCTTCTTTGTGTTCAGATATCATTTTTTATTGTTCTCCCCTCCACTTGGGCCTTCTGTATTTCTTTCCTCACGTCCTCACTCGACTCCATGCCTGTAAGGTATTTCCCTTTTGCAGCGTTCTAACATTGGCACTTGCTTGATCCTCCACCAGTCTTAGCTTATGCTGGCTCTTACCACTTAGCACAACCTATGTGGAGGAGCGGGGGATTGAACCCAGTTCTCCAGATTGATCAACCAGGCAATTTACATTTGACTACACACACAAAGACACACATGGAGAGAGCAACAAAAGTTTTGTTTTGTTATCAGGTCAACTGGAGTAAGGTCAGATTAGGTTAGCGAGGATGAAGTTTAAGGGGCAACTAAAGATCCTGAAATTGATGAAACTGGAGCTGCAGGAAGAGTGCCAGAAATTGCAGACAGACTGCAGCAGATGAACAAAAAGGCCCTTCTATTAAATGCCAATAAACCAGTAGGGGAGAATGGGATTCTTCCCAGAGTCAGCTGTTCTAATCAATTTTTCCCCCTTTTCTCTTTACTCACCTAACAATAGCCCCTTTACACACAACCAAATATGTTTAGATCTCAGATCATCCACCTGCACAGGGGTGTACTGCCGAGGGGGACACATGGGGTCAAATGTCCCCGGGCTGTGGCCATTTACACACAACCCCTTTACACACAACCAAATATGAGAAAAGGAGGAAAAATTGAATGGAGGGGATACTGCCCCACTTATGCTGGTCCCATTCCCTGTTTATGTGCAAGCAAAATGTGCATACCTAGTTCCTAGTTTATCTTCTCATCAAGCCTTGATTAGCCACTGTACATTCTTTCATACCATCCTCTGTACATGGAATTTCCTTCCACAATTTTTATTTTCTGTAGAAAACCACTGAAAACTCTTCCCTTCGCACCTCCATTACTTTCTAGTTCTGTTTGGTTTCCCCCACCCTCCCATTTTCTTTCGCCGTATCACGTCTGTAGTTGGGCCCACTACTGAGTAAGTAAAAACTTGAATTAAAAGGAGCCCCCAAGTGTTATTTTTCCTACACAAGTTTTTACAAAAATTATGGGTGGCTATGACAAGCCTTTTTCCCCCTACACAGCCTTCTAAGATTTTTGGGATCTAGGCTTCGTTTGAACTATAAAGGTAGCGAGGGTATAGGCTTTGGGTTCTACAGGTAGCAAGTGTTTAAGCATTGGGTTCTACAGGTAGCAACAATATAGGCTTTGGGTTCACTAGTGTGAGGTTAATTTTGTGGCGCAAAAGGAGATTACTGAGATCACTGAGGCTGCATTAATATATGAACAACTAAGAAGATTTATTTATTTACAGGTTGGTTTTAAAGGAACAAACCAGCAGCTCAGATCTCCAAGTAGACAAAGACAAAACCTGGCAGTGACACAAAAAATTAAACTGCTTAAGACTTTAGAGAGTAATTGGACTTTTCTACAAGGCTTCAGGCATGAATAGACTTTTATTGACAAGCTAGGTTGGATCCTTTCTCACACACTAGAGTCTACTCGCACCACCCTGCCCTTTCCCAGAATCAAATTGAGCAAGGTCTGCTCATCTTCAGAGACAGGTCTAACAATCGAGCACTCTCTTCTCTCTCAGAGATGGAGCTACACCACTCTGCCACACTGCCAGGCAGAGCTACCCTTCACTCTGCTCTTTTCTTGAGCTAGACCTGAGGTGTCTCTGAGGCAGAACTCAGCCGCTTCTTCTCCTGGGTGCCCTCCAACATCTCATCCCTCTTCTTGAAAGTAACTGGATGCTGGAGCAGCACTCCAGTGGGTGCATCTGAGGGACTGATTTTTCCCCTCAGGGGCAGGACAACCTCCTGTCCTTCGCAGTGAGAAATTCCATCTCAGAAGACGCAATTCTGCCTCGCTGTCATGCATAGCTGTAAATGCTTCCTCTTGAGAGGGCACCATCTGTGGTGCATTTGAGGCTTGTTTGAAAAGAATGGGTGTGTGTGTGTGTTTTCCCTTTTTAAAAAATGATTGTTTTCTTCGTATCCACATTTATTCAGATTCTGAATCATCTAAGATTCCTTTATTGGGGTGGTGGCTCTATTTAGACTGTGAACAAGGAATGTGTCTTTTTAAAAAAAAATTTAAAATATGTACAGCTTCTGATGTACTTCAGAGGATGAATGCTGGGAAATCTCCATTTTTTTCCTCCCCCTGCCCTTAGGCTGCTTTCAGCATCTTCGGCATGGTGGGGGGGCCACTCCTGGGAGTCTTCTGCCTTGGCATGTTCTTTCCTTGTGCCAACTCTGTGGTGAGTATTGCTTCCCGAGGTTTGGGGTGGGAAGTCTGCCAAACACCCTGAGGGATTACTTGAGAACTGGTTCTCTTTTCATCCATCACTGCGCAGTTCATGGCTTCCCCTCTCAACAAAAGCCAGGAATTGGGGTTTGACAGAACAATCCCAAGGTTCTTTTTCCCATGAACACTCCTGGGGGGTGGGGGGGAGCATGCCAAGGGCTAGTACATAGACGTGGCCAATGTGGGATGGAGGGAGTCAGACATTTATAGCCACTCTCCTCTGCGAGTCTGTGTCAAAGGCTTTAATGGAAGCCATTTGGGGCAAATGGCTGCCTCTGTGTGCAGGAAGCTCCTCACGCTCTTTCCCCCCTCTTCTGCCTCTCCAGGGTGCCATAGTTGGGTTGGTGGCTGGGCTAGCTATGGCCTTCTGGGTCGGCATTGGGAGCTTCCTCACCAATGTACAGGTCCAGCCTCCTCTGCCCAATGGAACCAGAATCCCTTCACTGGACGGGAACATCACAACTGTTGTCATGACAACGCTGCTCACCTCGGCCACGACGCCACAGAGGTAAGGAGGGTGCAAAGAAAATCCAATTCCCAGCAGCCTTTTGGGCTGAAAGAGGGAAAAGAAGTTGTAAACACTTGGCACTGCAGAAGTCCAAAGTCCATGTTCAGAGTAAATTATTCCAGTCAGCTGTCTTGCAACAGCTGTGAAATTAATGTGTGCTTTTGTAGGCTTTTGCGTGGCTTCACAAAGGAGGGAGGAAAGTGGTTAAGACCTCCAACCAGTTAAAAACAATCTGTCTTCAGCATGGCCCCCTAGGATAGTCACTGTAACCCTATCCTAAGACCTAGCAGTATCTAGCACGTACATAAAGCGTCTTCTCCACATATCAAGCCTTGTTATGGAAACCCCATGCAGGGGGCAGGGGCGGATTTCCCTTGTCTCCCATAGACAGATGACTCCATTGTTGAGCCAGACCTGCACTTCAGAAGGCCTTTCAGAGGTTTAATTTTAAGCATGGCTGGCACAGGATGTTCCCTCAGCAGCTGCACTTCTCATTGCAAGGGATCCTGCAGCTCTTGAGTCGTGCACTCCTTTGTACAACCGCCTCGAAAGAAGTTGAAGGACTTCTGAGCTCATGGGACATTGGGAGGCTAGAGGTGCAAATTAAGTTTGTGGGTGGGGGGGTGTATGATTCTTCTGGAAGACGAACCTCAGGTCTCAGAGAAAAGGGGAATGACTATTGGGCCATGCTTCTGGCGAGTCGCCCTTGTCCCAGTAGAAAGCTTTGGAGCTGCATGATGAGAGTTGGCCCACTGCAGAACCTAATAGGGGTCTACTTGCGTTCTCTCTAGGCCCACAGGACTAAAGAAATTCTACAACTTGTCATACATGTGGTACAGTGCACACAACTCCACCACTGTCGTTGTTGTGGGACTCCTGGTTAGCCTTCTCACAGGTATGTACAGTTCTACAGAATTACCAAGCTCTGGCCAAGTTGAAGAAGAGAAGAGAAGAAGAACCCTACCCCCCTTCTCTCCTGTAAGGAGACTCAAAGGGGCTTACAAACTCCTTTCCCTTCCCCCCTCACAGCAAACACCCTGTGAGGTGGGTGGGGCTGGGAGAGCTCAGAATAACTGACTTGCCCAAGGTCCCCCAGCTGACATGTGTTAGAGTTCACAAGCTAATCTAGTTCCCCAGATAAGCTTCCACAGCTCAAGTGGCAGAGCAGGGAATCAAACCCGGTTCTCCAGATTAGAGTGCACCTGGTCTTAACCACTACTCCACTGTAGTATTACCCGGGCCTTTTTACCTGGTGGAGCCTGGGATGTATCAACACATGAAGTGCTGTTCTAAAACTGCAGATATCTCTAGCTCAGTGTTGTTCCCTCGTGTGTGTGTTCGTGTACATTCTGCATTTGGGATGTCTTGGAGGCTGAATATGGGTGATCCTGGCACCAAAGGTGGGTTGTTGTTGCTGTTAATATCTCAGAGTTTACATAATAGTGGCCTTTGATGTTCTAGTGAAAAGTGAAGGGGAAAGTTCGAAAGAGGAGCGGGATAATTCAGTGGCAGCAGTTACTTAAGGGAAGGGTCTCGAAAATCATTTGCAAATGAGTGTGTGCGTGCGTGCGTGTGTGTGTGTTGATCAGGTGTGCATGTTTTACTCTGAGCCCTGTGCTTAAATTTTGGAATGTGAAGGATACTATCCTATCTGGCCTAGCAGATGGTAGCATGAGATATTTCTTCCCCATGAGTGAAGTAGGTGTGGGCATTGATAATTTTCTGATTCCCTTTCTGGTCCCTACAGTATAGAGAGTGGCCCTGCAAAGCTCCCAGTAATGCTGCCTTCCATCCTACACAGGCCCTATGCATGGTGACGCTGTAAACCCCCGCACTATCTTCCCAGTGCTGCCACGCCTGTTTTGCTGTCTGCCTCCAAAGTACCGCGATAAGCTGCGCTGTGGCGTCCGTGATGTTGCAGAGGTGAGAGCCTGGGGTGGGGGAATGAAAAGCATTGCATGCTGGGATATGGCTTTTCCCCACTCCTCCCCCTGTGTATTTGCAGGAGCCCCCTAAACCTGCATACTATGTGCCAACTGGATGGCTTGAGGGAGACACTATCTCTCCATTCCCCAATGAAGCCATGTAGACACGCATCAGCACTACAGAAGGAGAGAAGCATTGTGGTTCTCCTGGAACCTTTCCATTCCTTCTCTGTCATGCTCCATGTCTGCCTCAAGCTTCTAGTCCCTGTTTTTCAATTTGTGGCCCTTGGAGTTGGGTCAGCACTGCCAAGTCACGGCTGTCACTCACTGGGTCTTTCTGTACTGTGCCTTCCACCCCCACCGCCCCCAGTCCAGGGTGTGTTCTTCGATTACTCTGCATGCCCAGTCCAGCACAGTGTGCTCGGCTGAGTCTTGTGCAGGACCCCTGTGTCAGGTAACAGGTCCTTCTCTCTACTGGCTTCTCCCTCGGTGCTCTGGACAAATCTCCTCTCTTTCTTTTCTCCTTCATATTCTTTCTGGCACCCCCGTTCAGCCAGCACTTGAACTCCTGGCACCCCTTCCCCAATTCTGCTTTCTGAATGTGGAGCAAAAGAAACCTTCTTTCACTGCTTGCTGAACTTTTTCCCCTCCTTAATCTCCACTCCTGCAGCAAATCCATGCCTGAGCCATGCCGGGCTGTGATCTGCCTCCTGACTTCCCAGCCTTCTCAATCCCTGGCTTCTTGCTTTATCCCAGACAACTGCAAGCTGCCTGGCTTGAGACTCGGTTGGCATTCCTCCACAGCTGTGCAAGGCCTGATGTGCGCCATTAGTGCTATAGACCAGTAAATATTAACTGAAAGGAGCAGCAGCTGCAGTGTTGCCTGACATCTTCAATTCCCAAAGCATTTGGATTGGGAAAGGCTTTGAGCCAGGATTCACAGCTGCAAAGTTCAGGCGTAGGGAAGACTGTGTTTAGCCTTGCCCAAAGGATGGGGAGTTTGGCCTGCAGTTTAAGGCTATTAAGGACAATAACTTTGGGTTTTGAAAGGGGCTGAATGGAAAACGTCAGGGAAGCTCAGCCATCTGTTAGGACCAGAGGCATTGCAGGGGGTGGGGGGAAAGGCGCCTGGGCGGAAAGGCGCCCCCACCCCAACCTGCCCCATTTACCTTAGCCGGTGGGAGCCTGCTGCGGGCCGCCCTTTGAACAGCCTGGTGGGGCTGGGCCAAGGGGTGCCCAGTGGCAGCCCAGCCAGGCTGCTCCTTCAGCCAGCAGAGTCTCTGCCGGCTGAAGCAGCGGCAGGGCCGGGCCAAGGGGAGGATGTGGGGGCGATTCTCTGCCCCCCCCCCATGTGACCAGCTGGCATGGTCTGGTTAGGACTAGTGCGTATGGTGCTGGAAAAAGCATCTAAGGGACCAGGATGCTGATGAGCCGCTTTGGAGGTCAACCGGGAATGGGGTGTGTGTGTGTGTGTGTACCAGAACGAACTGGAGAGGACAGTGGCTGACTTGCTGCCTCTGGCTGTCTTGTTAGGATGGAAGCTGCTCAGACCCAGCATCTTTAGCCTTGGAGAAAACCAGCAATGGGCTGCCGAATGGACTGCCAGAAGGCCTGCCCCCAGGGAATGACACGGAGGAAGTAGAAACGGGTGAAGGATTTCCCCGGGCAGATGGGGCTCACACCTACATCATGCAGGAGACGGCCCTCTGACCTGGGCAGAGCGAAGAGCCTGGTAGTGAATATCGGCGGGGATTGGTTCTCTCCTCGGATGGGAGCCCCCCGGGGAGGGGCTGCTTGCACAAGAGGTGCTCCTGGTGCCTCCTGATTTCCATCAAGGCTTATTGTGTGCTGGACGTAAATCTCCTGTCGTGCCGTGCCAAGTGGCCTTGGGGCCACGTTCACCTGACCTGACTGTGGTACATTCCCTTCCAAAGTTCAGTGCTGCTTCTGGTATTGTATTGTGAATGTACCTTGGGGAGATGTGTGCACACTGCCCACCCCCCAAATTCCAAAGCACAAAAGGCCACAGCAGGACTCTCCGTGGCTTTGAGGTGCCTCTTCTTCCACACCCAGCTCTCAGTACGTACATGTCTCCCACTCACTCATCTGGAGGAGGGCGGGCCTTGCCAAAGAAGTTACTTGGTCTTGTGGTGGGGGTCACCCTGCTGCTGCTGCTGCCGCCAGTTCAGCAACCTTGCAGTGGATCAGCCAATGGGGGCTACAGTTTCATTCCGCTTTTGTCACCTGCAGCAAGTACTGCTGTGATAGGGTGCAGAATCAAGTGTTCAATAATCCATACGTAGTGTCCTCGGATTGCCTGGTTCAGTTCCAAACTCCTCAGGGAGGAGGGTGGGTTGCGCTCTGGGAAACATTCCTGCTTCCTGAGTGGCTCTTGTCACCTAGGGTCAAGCCACAGAAGATGTTCAGCCGTGAGTTGGGTCCAGGTTCTCCTGCGTTCGGTTCATATGCAGCCTTTCAAGAAGGCAAATTATGCCCCCAGGGATATGTCAGCCTGGAAAATGCCTCTGTCTGGAATACAAGCTGGGTCAGGAGAACCCCAGCTTGACTCATAGCCAAATCTCATGCAGTTTGGTCCATCTAAAGGTAATTCCTGTTTTCCCCCCTATTGTATTGTCTTGGCAGGGACAGGGTTGAGAGTGGGACCGAATGCTAGACCTTTCTCCTCATTCTCTGTTTTTGTACCGTGTACTCCCTGTCCATGAAAAGGTGTGAATACTTCCTGGACCATGTTTTTTGTCTCTCTGATACTCAGCAACAATTTTTGCTGCTAATAAAAAAATATTATGTTTGGTTCTTTTGGTTTCAGGTGTATGGGGAGGAGAAAGTGGATTCCTGCCAGGGATCATGTCATCTTGACCCTGGCATCATCCTCTTTCCATGGTTGTACCGCTGACAAAGCAATCTTGACCAAAGTCTGGGCTTTTTCGACCCTGACCCCAGCCTGGTGGGAATCACTATCGAATGAGACCTGGGTCCTGTGGATCTTAGAAGAAGGAGAAAAGTTGGATTTATATCCCTACTTTCTTGCCTGTGAGGCGACTCAAAGGGGCTTACAAACTCCTTTCCCTTCCCCCCTCACAACAAACACCCTGTGAGGTAGGTGGGGTTGATAGAGCTCAGAAGAACTGTGACTAGCTCAAGGTCACCCAGCTGGCGTGTGTTGGAATGTACAGGCTAATATGAATTCCCCAGATGAGCCTCCACAGCTCAAGCAGTAGAGCGGGGAATCAAACCCAGTTCCTCCAGATTAGAGTACACCTGCTCTTAACCTCTGCCCCTCTTAGCTCAATTCCCCAGGGCCATCAAGACGGGGATATTCTGCCAGGCCTAAGGTTGATGGCAACCTAGTTGAGCTTTATGTTGATGGACCTAGTTGATGGACCCTAGTTTAAGGTTGATGGACCCTAGTGGAGCTTTATGTCCCCTGCTGCGTCAGTATCAGTTTTCGAAAATCCTTTCACCTATAGGAAGCGGATTCCCCTTGGATAGGTGATAATAACACAAGAGGGAATTTTGTTGTTAGGGTGCCCTCTTGTACGTATTTTTAGGTAGTTATAAATATATATAGAGAGAGGTTTATAAGTTTGTTTTCATAAAGATATATACTACAGCCACTTAAGTTGGAGGAAGGCTTCTTGGGGTGGATAAAGGTTTCAAATTTTGCTAATTGGAGTGGAAGGAAACAGACCAGTAATTGGTATGATGAAAGAATATGACAAAACAAATAATGTCAGGGCTATTTTCAGGTTTTGAGGGGCTCTAGGCAGAAAGTGCCCAGAGGCCCCCTCTGCCCACCAACAGTCCCCATTCATAACTTTCCACCTCCCACCTGTGCTCTTCCACCTGCATGTTCAACCTTCTGCCATGTGTAAGCCTTCCCACTGCCCATGCTCACTACCTGCCCACGTTTTCCCTCAACCGCATTAGCCAGTGCATGCAGCTTGGGAGTTCAGCATCTCCACTGCTCAGTGGAGACGCTACACTCCAAGCTGCATGCACTGGCTAATGCATGCATGCCTTTCCCCAATGAAGTGGGGCAGCTGGGAGTATGGGTAGCAGATCACTTCAAGCAAACAGGTGGGGAAGGGCATGCAGTCAGCTGGCCAAGGAGATACATGGGTGGAGGGTGAACGGCAGTAGGCCCCAGCAGCTGCCCCACCTCAGGGTATGTTGACCCTGGCCCTGAGGAACGCTTTATGTTTCTTGTTTTCATTCTCAGGCCTATTGGGCTTGAAGTGGGTAGGACTTGGTTGTCATCTTCCTTCTGTCCCCTCTGCCCTCTGAGCACAAGTTCTGGAAAAGAACAGGATTGCAGAGCCTGATCTCAGAGTTACTTCCCCACCTTTTTGGAATCCAGGATTGGTTCCTGATCCTTCTGTACTCCTTAATGGAGCTATGGGGCTAGGATGATGCTGGGTTGGGAGTTGTCTACAAGGGCACCCCCATAGTCTCCAGCAACAGCTGTTTTATTTATTCATTTATTCATTCCCCTTCTCACAAAGCTGTGCCACACTCCTGTGACCAGGACAGAAACTAAAAAGGGTTAATGCAACAACTACAGCTGCTCAGCCACGGTTTTGGCCAGGCATGCCAAGGTGCAAGGTTCACTGCTTTAATCGCTTTGGAGAGTCAAGGATGTCGGTTTACAGTCTTGCTACGTCTAAACTCTAGCAACTTCAAGAAGGGGGTCAGTGCAGCCCTGAATGTTTTTGTGAAGGACTCTGCTGAGAAACTGCAGCCTACTGTGTTTCTCCAAAGGCTTCTACAACCTCCCATCACTCCAGCCTGGTAGAGAGTGGAAGCCACAGCGGATTCCCCCACCCACAAGCCCCCTTCCTGCTTAGCAAACCATTTTGTCCACAACTCACCTCATCCTTTGGACTCCAAATAGCAATGCAAGGAACTTATCCAAAAAACAGTGAAATGGATACAAAAATAGTAGCAACAGAAGGCAACTCTCTCTGTACCTGAGCTGTGATTCTCAAAACTCATCTGTGTGAGGTGTACTTAGAATACTTCCCAAAAATTGCTCAGACCTTGGTAAGTTCCCAGGGGAAAGCAGTGCAGATGTGAAGCACGACTCCGTGTGTCCCTTGCTATTCAACCAGGGCACATAAACTGCCTTCCTAAGCAGACTCACACACTTCGGAGACCATTGAAATCAATGCAGTTAGAAGAGTATCACTCTGGCATCTGAAATAATTCCATGGCACATTTGTGGCATTCTTTAGAAATCACAGGGGAACACAGGTCATCTTGGAAATAAGTTCCAGTCCTGGGATGTCCCCTCTCCCAGTGCCTGCAATCTCTTTTGCTTTTGTATGCAAGTGTCCTGTTACCTTTTTTGGAGGAGGCAGGCTGCCTGTTTCATAGCATCTTCACATTTCCTTTGAACCAAGAGCTGATACTTGAAGCTGCTGGCCTGCAGATTTCCTCCCTCCTTCCAACCTCCAGCTTCTGGCTTGACCTCGATCTTCACAAAGCCTATCAGGCTATCATTTCCACTACTTGGGTGCTTTCTTAGAACCAAGTGTTAAGTCTTAGAACCAAGTGTTAAGAACATAAGAAAGAGCCTGATGGATCAGACCAGAGTCCATCTAGTCCAGCACTCTGCTACTCGCAGTGGCCCACCAGGTGCCTTTGGGAGCTCACATGCAGGATGTGAAAGCAATGGCCTTCTGCTGCTGCAGCTGTTGCTCCTGAGCACCTGGTCTGCTAAGGCATTTGCAATCTCAGATCAAGGAGGATCAAGGTTGGTAGCCATAGATCGACTTCTCCATAAATCTGTCCAAGCCCCTTTTAAAGCTAAAAAGTTAGATCTAGTCCTTATGAAAGAAAAGTACACCATTCACACCCATTTCTGTTGGCATGCACCATTTGCTTTTATACATGGATCACACATGAACACCATGGTCCATCAAGATCAATACTGTCTACTCAGCCTGGTCACACTTCTCTAGGGCCTCTGATGTCTTTCACATGACATACTCTGGGGACTGAACCTGGGACCTTTTGGGGGCAAAGCAGAGACTTTCCCACTGTGCCACAGCCCCTCTCCTGGATAGTACAGTTGGCACAAAGGAGAAAAGTCTTGGTTTCAAGACACCTGTGGGCCTGAAGTAGGAAAAGGCATTCTGCAAATGCTCAGAAGGTACCTGCTTCCCACTGATCCCTTTATATATTCTATGGTGAAGTATGGACATAGTTCTGGAGCAAAACCTTGTGGAAGTATACAGGTGGGTCAGGTTTCTCTAAGAATGGATGCAACTGAAGACGCAATCTCAGCTGGTAAAAGATGTTCTGGGTTACTCCTACCATTTAACTAAGGCAAACACACATTCACAGACCTATGTATAAGCATCTCTTGTGTTAAACTGCTATCTGGAAATGGTGAAGGGTTGGATGAGGTAAACTGAAGCTTAGACTTAGACGAGCAGATGTGCTCAGGGTGAGGACCAGTGCTGGCATGGAAATGGGGACTCTCCTCATTTGGGATGGGGCTACACTCCCCTTGAAAGATTGAGTGTAAGCCCAGATTCCATACTTCCCCCGCTGGTCTGAGATTCCTCTGTCTCGTGGCCTTCCTGCATCTCCCAGGCAACAACTCTGGACAGCCTTGACCCATGGGTAGCCCAGCTGCTTAGGAATTTGTTGGCCAAGTTTTCTTGAGAATGTAACAGGTCAAGTAGCCCCTAAAAATAGTCTTGAGATCTGTGGGGAAAGAAAGCTAGCAGTACACAGGGCTGGGGTGACTCTCCCCCGCCTCCTCTGATGTCTCCCTGCCAGCACCTGAAAGAGGGAGGCAGGAGACTGGCTCATTAATGTGCTCCTTAGTACAGGCTCCAGTTCAGGCCCAGGATGGATTTATGAGCTCAGCCTTGGCCCCGGCCTCTTTCCCAGAAAACAGTTGCAGCTGCAGTCTTTCCCCTATATTTGTGGGGGGGGGGGAGTGGCTGGCTGTGGGGAGAGCTGCTGAAACTTCCTACCTGCCGACCCAAGCATCCATCAGTTGCCACAGAAAGAAAGACTTTCTCACCCCATGTTACCTTACCCCACAGGTTCAAGTGCTGGGCCGGCCCTAGAACTGCCTAGACTCCCTGGACATTCAGACGTGGAAAATCTACTTCCTTATTCTTTTTAGGGCACTCTGGGCATGCTCACAGAACCTTGTTAGAGAAGTACTGGGAGGAAAGAGTGCTCTTTGTTTACAATGTTTATGAATCGATCTTCACACAAGAGCACCACCCACTGCAAACGGAAAACATATTGTGAATTTCTCTTCTGTGAAGGCAAAACTGCATGTCCCAATATAATTCAAACAGTCAATTTTCAGCTTCAAAAATCCATGTTTCCAATGAGAAAGTGAGGAGGAGGGAAATGAGGGAAATAAGCAAAAAATATAGGGGTGGCTGTTACATAAAACGCTACTGTCAGGTATAACATTTGTTGCTATCATCCATTTGGAAAACTGAAAATGCTGTGGAGAGTAATAATGACCATAAGAACATAAGAAGAGCCATGCTTGATCAGACTAAAGGACTATCTAGTGCAGCATTTTGTGCACACAGGGGCCAACCAGCTGCCCTCTAGGAAAGCCACAAGCAGGAGGAGGAGGAAGAGGGTTTATAACCCCCCTTTCTCGCCTGTAAGGAGACTCAAAATGGGCTTACAATCTCCTTTCCTTTCCCCCCTCACAACAAACACCCTGCAAGGTAGGCGGGGCTGAGAGAGCTCCAAAGAACTGTGACTAGCCCAAGGTCACCCAGCTGGCATGTGTTGACATACACAAGCTAATCTAGTTTACCAGATAAGACTCCACAGCTCAAGTGGCAGAGCCGGGAATCAAACCTGGTTGTCCAGCTTGGAGTGCACCTGCTCTTAACCACTACACCACGCCACAGAGCCTTCTTCCCGTGCTCCCCAACAACTGATTTATACAGGCATACTAGATGCAGGAGGTATCTATCATGGTTAGAAGCCAGTGTGATTAGTAGCCACGGAAGCATCAGTGATCTAACTACTCCCCATTTAATTGGGAAAACAAAACTAGGTCTTGTGACTAAGCTATGGAGACAGTAAACCCTGAAGGGCTGTTCAACCCCTCTTCCCCATTAAAGTGGTGGGCAGCTAGAACTTAGGGGTGGAAACCTGGCACAAAGCAAGCAGGCGAGGTCTCTCTCTCTGAAGCTGGCAAGCAGGTGAGGGGAAGAAGAGGGCAAGGAAAGGCCTGTAGATTTCCTTGTGTAGCGAGAGTCCTGCCACAGGGTGAAGAGAAACAACAATCACCATCAAAAGCCCCAATGGTGCAGTTTACAGAGGGAGGTACTGTTGGGGTCACAGAGTTGCTCCTCTTGCCTCAAGTCTTGGCTGGGGCCACCCACTAAAGACAGCAAAGGGAGTGGGTGTGGGGATGCCTCCGGTCCAGGAACTGGCATAGAGGCAGGACCTCATGGGCCATTTCTGCAACAGAAGAAGAGGGGAAATATTAAGGATGGAATTCCCAAGCCCTCTGTGTCTTCAAAGGTTTTTGCTCTTTGATAAAACACAAGTGGGCTACTATAGGGGCTTCCGGAGCTGTGGCATTCAGCAGCACCTCACCCAAAGGAAACGGGGGCTGCCATGCAGAGGTCCCCAGCCCTGCATTTCTTCTACCGCCCCCCAACCTGGCTCCACCATTCCCCCTTTCTATGCTTTCAAGCTGCAGCTGATGTACAGTAACCCTTCATGGGATTTTCAAGGCCAGACAGTTCAGAGGTGGTCTGCTATTGCCCACCTCTGCCTAATGACTCTGGATTCCTTGGTGGTCTCCCCTCCAAATAGCAAACAAGGCTGACCCTGCTTAGCTTCTGGGATCTGCTGAGATCAGGCTAGCCTAGACCATCCCTCTATCCATTCATTTTGCTACCACTCCACGGCAGTACAGACTAAGAGGTAACCAGGGAAAAGTGACAGTGAGGTGTTACCTAGCAGTAGCTTTCCCCTAATGATTAGGGATGCCAACCTCCAGGTGGTGGCTGCAAATCTCTGGGGATCACATCTCCTCTCCAGAGATCAGTTTACCTGGAGAAAGTGGCCACTTCGGAAGGTGGACTCTATGGCATTCGACCTCATTGAAGTCCCTTCCCAAACAATACTGTCCTCAGGCTCCACCCCCAAATCTTCAAGTATTTCCCCACTTAGAGCTGGCAACCCTACTATTGATGCCTAACCAATCCCCCTCATGGGAGTTCAGCAGCATCCAGTACCTTTAGAGGGTGCAAGAAGACTGTTGGCGCTATCCTGGGTCCGGGGAGGCCTTGCTCAAGGGTCCGGCTCAGGTGGGCAATGTAGCTGGTTGCCAGGAGAAGCACGTCTAACTTGGAGAGCTTGGTGTCAGGTGGGACCGTGGGCAGTGCCGCTTGCAGCGCCAAGAATGCCTGATGGAGAGTCCGCACACGGCTTCGCTCCCGAGCAGCATTCACCGGGCACTGCACCTTCTCGGCAGCTCCGAGGGCAAGAGCAGCACGCCTCCGGCCCTGCGTGGAGGAAGCAGCCGCTTGAGAGACACGGACAAGTGGACTTGCCTCCAGCCCAGCTGCTTAGAATTGCCAGCTTCCCCTCCCACCCTCTGCTTAAAGTTTCCCCAAGAACTGGAGCAGCTTGGCTCTACCCCATCTCCGCAATCTGCCCTGGTTCCTCAAATGCTCCAGGCAGCTTCATCCTCTGCTGTCCTGTCTCTTCAATAAGTGCAACTATTTAAGCCCAGTTCAGAAAGCACCTACAAGATTTCACAGTTCCAGATAGTCTGAATCCCACAATACTAAGAAGCTAACAGTGCAGTCCTTAACAGAGTGACACCCTTCTAAGCCCTCTGAGGTCCATGTGCTTAGAAGGGTGTCACTCTGCTCGGGATTGCACTGTCAGCACACCCACCAACCTCGTACTGTGAAGCATCTCCTGCTATTCCCCCCCAAGTGTGTTTCATTCATTACCCCTTTTGTGGCTGAGATCTGTGGTCCATCGCTGGGCAGCAGGGTCTCTCTTCTGCCGGTTTTCCTCTGGCCCCTGCTCCGTTCCGCTCGTCCCATCCTCCTAGTGCCAAAGGAAGACCACGTCTTCCTTTGGATGTCTTTGCAACTCCCACAATGTGGGAGATTAGTTGGTTTAAGGGTCCCGGTGTCCAGCGTGAGTAGTTGTTGAGCAGCGCCCACCTCCTTGAACTCAAACATCCCTCTTGCTACTGGTACAGAGGCCAAAAGGCACCCAGTGTACCTCATCAGCTGGCGGTTTCCAGGAAGGGCAGAAGTTGTAGTTACCACTGTGCTGTTGCAGAGAGAGATGCTGACTCCTGGTGGATTCCCTGGGAGCCTGCCTTGCCTCCCAACCCCCCATGCAGTGCACAGTTTTCCTGGGAGGTCCAAACACCAGCCCAGCCCCCCTGTTGTTCTGGGAAAGCTTGGCCAGCTCCACCTCGGATCCTCTCATCAGGCAGAACCCCCAAAGGACTAGGAATCAGCGCTGAGAAGAAAATGACACAATGCATGAAGCTGCCTTATACTGAGTATACCCTTGGCCCATCAGAGTCAGTATTGTCTACAAAGACTGGCCAGCAGCTCTCTGGGGTTTCAGGTCTTGCACATCACCCAGTGCCTGATTCCTTTTAACTGGAGATGCTAGGAACTGAACCTGGGACCTTCTGCACGCCGAGCAGACTCTATCACTGAGCCACAGCCCTTCCCTGTGTCCTGTTAGCCTACTAAACAGGGGCTTAGTTACATTATATTCTATCTACCTCAGTGGTTCTCAACCTTCCTAATGCCGCGACCCTTTAATACAGTTCCTCATATTGTGGTGACCCCCAACCCTAACATTTGTCCATTTTACAGATGGAGAACACTGATGCAGAGAGTCCTAGATGACCCCTGTGAAAGGGTCGTTTGACCCCCAAAGGGGTCCTGACCCACAGGTTGAGAACCACTGATCTACCTGTGGGTCTTCCCTGCCAAATGGCACATAGAGGACCCAAATCTTGGCATCACTCCAGAGGCTACCCTTAAAGTTAGACTACTAGCCCATGTAGCCTAGAATGGTCCACTCTGACAGGTTCTATCCTCAGCCCTGCTACCAAAATCTTTTAGCTAGAAATGCCTGACAATGAACCTAAACTTGTGCTTCAAGGCAGGGCTCCTGCTTAATCTGCAGCCAGGAGCCGCCTCCCTGGGGGAAAGATCTGTTGCCTTCATTTTGATAGGGCAATCCAACTTTCCCGTAATTTGTCCATCACCTTCACCATTTGGGGAGGATGGCAAAATATTCCCATCTACTTTTTTTTTAAGCCACAGCTTAATGGATCAGCCTGGAAGTCATGTATAAAATGGACAGGATAGGTAGAAGCAGTGGTGGGATTCAAATAATTTAACAACTGATTGTTTACAAGCACCTTTTTAACAACTGGTTCTGCCGAAGTGGTGCGAACCTGCTGAATCCCACTATGGGTAGAAGACTTTGTACTGTGCTCCAAACTAAATGTTCCACCTCTGCACCTTGACAATATACTTCTCATCTTCCCATGACGTTGTTCTTCTCAATCAGACACTTTCTCCCGCTGTTCTCTCCTTGTGTTCTTCCAAAGTGTGCCACCCCTCTTCCCTTACACCAGTGGTTCTCAAACTGGTGGTTGGGACCCCTTTGGGGGTCCAACGACCCTTTCACAGGGGTCGCCTAAGACTCTCTGCATCAGTGTTCTCCATCTGTAAAATGGATAAATGTTAGGGTTGGGGGTCACCACAACATGAGGAACTGTATTAAAGGGTCGCGACATTAGGAAGGTTGAGAACCACTGCAACACCCTTGTCAAGCCACTTCGTTCTCCACTTCAAGGCCCACATTTTTAACAAGGCCTTTTCAGGGAGATGAAGCCCATCCTCAGCTATTCACCACAAATGGAGCTTCCAAACTAAAAGGCAGTGCATCTCTGAATACCAGTTGCCGGAGAGGTTGGGGTGGCTTCCTGCCATGTTTGTAGACTTCCCATGGGGATCAAACAGAAAGAGAATACTTTTCTTGATTCTGACCCAGGAAAGAAATGCTCCATGAACTTCCTTAGCTGTGATTCCACTTTCACTGGAGGCATCCTGAATCCATCCTATTATTCCTTGGCCACTCTTCAGTGCCATCTGAAGCAGGTCTGTTCACCAGGGCTTACTCCCAGGAAAGCATTTTTAGGATTGAATAGTCGGTTACCTAGCACAAAACAAAGCATTCTGGAGATGAGCTGTGTTTCTCAGAGGATGCATACATCACCTAGAAGACAATTAATAGTGCTATAAAAACTTTAAAGAAGACCAGGCATGCAATTAGCCAGCTCTGTGGTAGCCCTTTTCCAATCTGAGCCAAATAGGGTGTGCTATTTGGCATACCCTATCATTAGTTAACGTTTTTTATCTAGAAAAGTGACATGCCACTTCTCCAAAGTCCTGCTCAAGATAGTTCAAAAAGTTAAACCAGATGCAATAACATCATTAAAATAATAACTGTAAAATTATAATTACTAAAGCAAGCCACAAAAAAAATTAAAGGTTCTGAAATGATATCCATAAAATACCTCAGCCTAAAAGCGGAGCGTTAAAAACAATTTAAATATGCAACACTTCAGTTAATGGGAAAGGTACCTTGTACTTAAAGGACACTAAAGTTGGGGTTGCATGTTCATTGCATGTGGATGTGGGTGTGGTGGTGGTGCAAATCTTCCAAAGGCAAGGATATCATGACTGAAAAAAACCTATACACCACATCTGCAGGTTGGGCACGGAGATCTGGCCTTGTAAAGGTTCTCCTAACTGGCAGGATGGACTTATGGGAGGGGACATTACTTTGGATATCCTGCCCACTCACGCCATTTAGGCCTTGAAGGCAAGAACCAGCACACTAAATTGTACTTGGAAGCAAGTATGCATCCCCTGCGGATCTTACACTATAGCGATGATTTCATCCTGATATCCAGCCCTGACAATACCAAGGTTACCTCATCTGTGACCAACTGAAGTTTCTATGATTTCAATGGCACACACGTGTGTGGCACACAATAGCACCTTAGAAACCAACAACATGTTTGCAACATAAGCTTTTGAGAGTCAAAGATCCTTTTGTCAGATGTGGGAACGTAGTTCCTGATGGAGTCTGCTAGAGAGCACACAGTATTTAGGCAAATTCTACACACATACGCACAATCAAGTCAGCATAAACGTGCATAAGCCTATCCATCGGGCACAGTCGTTTGCCCTCGTCTACCTGCTCTTTCAAAGTGTCTACCCTGTCCAGCTTCCGCCCTTCAGAAAGATGGCGCGTATAAGTATGTGAAGCCCGTGAGATGATCACGTGATGCGAGGCACGGCGCGCCGGCCGGCTGAGCTTCTATGCTGACGTGTACCGAGAAGTCCGTGCTTGCGCTGTGCGGAAGATTGCGAAGTTTACGCATGCCCAGTAGGGGACTGAGTGCTGCGGCTACCGGGAACGGACTGAAACTAAGGAGGAAGGGGAGGGGAGGACGTCGGGGCGGGCGAGGAAGAGGTCAAAGGTCGTGTCGGAGGGAGGGTTAAGTGAGGGGAAGGTTTCCCTAGGGTTGGCATGAGCTGACCTTTGGCCCCTCTGTCGCCACGGCCATGGCCCCCCGGCGGCCCCCGGAGCTCTACCGGGCTCCCTTCCCCCTCTACGCCCTGCGCGTCCATCGAGAGGCTGGCCTGGTTCTGATCGCGGGTGGCGGCGGAGCTGCCAAGACCGGCATCAAGAATGGCCTGGTAAGCAGAGGGAGGGAGCTGCTGCGCCCATCGCCTGGCGTCGGTCCGGGTCTGCACCTGTCAACGTGCCCGTGATAACTTGGCACGGACTGGCATAGAGAATGCCAGTTCTGTGCCCATCATCTGGCCATCGGGCAGAAGCAGTGTCACTGTGTCTTGAGACAGGTGGAACTCTTGCTCGGGTACAAGGTTTGGCCACCTCTAGGTGTAACTGGTTTCTGCCCACTGAACGGACACATTGCGCCGCATTTACCTGGCGCTTTCTGGAGAAAGCAAACAGAGTCCAGCAGTACTTCAGGGACAAAGCATTTATTCCAGCCTACCTTTCGTGTGTTAACAGACACTTTATCAGGTGCAGATGTCCAAAGAGGATGTGCAGGTGGGCACTTCATGCATCTGATGAAGTGACCCATGATGCAGGAACAGATTTTCTGAGTCCTATTTTGTTTTGCTGCTACAGACTAACACAGCTACCCGGAATTGGTGTGCTACAGCAGTTACTTTGCTAGTTAGTGCTCTGGAATGAGGTACTGCATCAGGCCAGCAAAAAGGGAAAGGTTGCCCTGTGCAATGTGGGAGAGTCTGACTGGGGTGCTCTGGAGCTGCTGTTCCCCCAAAGGACCATTGGCTTGTGGATTTCCTGCTGCTGTCCTCCTAGTTTCAAGGACCAGAGACAGGATGCTGGGACGGTATCACAGTGGTGGGGAGAAGGGGGACTGGCAATTGTGTGGAACAACTCCTCCGTTATGATGGGGGGCAGGGGCAAAATCTGTGGAAATACAAAGGAGTCAATTATGGAATTGATTTTGATGCATGTTGTGGGCTCTTCATCCAAATCTCTTCTCCGTCTCTCTTTCCCAGCACTTCTTGCAACTGGACTGGAGAGGAGGCGAACTGTCTGCTTCACTGTTGCATGCGCACGACACAGAGACACGAGCCACCATGACCATGGCGTTGGCAGGGGACGTCATTGCTGCTGGACAGGATGCCGACTGCCACATCCTGAATTTCCATCTGCAGAAACCCAGTCAGAAAGGGGGCAGTGGTGATTCTGCCGCCAATAAAGCAAGTGAGGACTTAGTGGTTACTTTGAGGGGGTGGGATTATGTAACCTATCCCACCTAGAGAGTCCAGGGCAGGTGGAAGAGTCAAGAGAAGAGTCCTGTGTATAAAATGTCCATTAAAATATACAGTATGCAGAAATAAACATTACCTACAGTGATTAATTACCAACCTTCAGTGTTTTCTGAAGATGCTCTATTTTGTTCAGATTTTAGCAGATCTGCAGAATAGGAATGTTGGCCTATAGATTTCCTCTGTGCAGGGCTCTGCTTAGCAAATAGAGTCAGGACAGCCTGCCCCTCTTGACTTAGTTTAGTGGTGTCTGAACAGTTTCCTGCAAGCCAAGGAAACAGGGCTGAGAAGCCTACCAAGGTGATCTGTGGCAGATAAAGGGCAGATGTGCCTGGAGTTGTCTATCAATTTCATTCTGCCTGCAGGTGGTGACGAGAAGGGTCCCCGGAGGCGCAAGGGCCCCCTACCCAGTGGACCGCGAAGTAACAGCGATACGTGCAAAGAGACAACTGAAGTGACTGTGGAAACTCTGCACCGTGTCCAGACAGATACCAGCACAGATGCCCTGCAGAAGGCCGTGTGTTTCAGTGATGACCATACCCTCCTGGCCACTGGTGGTGTGGATGGATTCCTGCGGGTCTGGGAGGTACAAGCAACTCTGGTCCAGGGGTGGGGGCCAGGAGAGATGGCCTGCAACTGAGGACAGGGTTAAAAGCGTGCTGTAATTAGGCACTGGCTCTTTATATGTGAAAGCATAAGAAGTGCTCTCCCTCTCTTCCCCAAATTAGTCCTCCTGAGGGCAATGCAAATGCCTCTTCTCTCTGTCCCCTAGTTTCCCAGCATGAAGAAAACTCTTGAGTTCCAGGCTCACAAGGGAGAGATTGAAGACATAGCACTCAGTCCGGATAATAAGGTGAGGGTGTTGTCTTGTCCAAGACCAGATTTATCTACCGTGTCCCTGCTATGAAAGGCTGTATTTGTCGGTGAAGAGAGAGGTTTGTTGCTAGATTTCCCACAGCCTTATCCTTGGCATGTCACAGCAACAGTGTCCTTCTGCTCCGCCACCTAGGCAGGGAAGAATAGTGTGAACTGTGATGTATTGACATATGTAACATGAAATAATTTATGCTAGAGATTTCCTGGTCAGTATACATATGGGTAGTCAGCAAGTCTTCATTGTTTGTCTTGTCTGTGTGGATAGCTGATGTCCTGCATCCCACCACTTCTGGAATACTACTCCCTACCCCTTCTTGTTCGTGAGTTTCTGTGGATCTTATGGTTATTCATGAGACCCAGGGGTGTACCTGCCAGTGGGACAGGAGGCAGGTAACATGGGGGGCACAAAATCGCCTCCCACACACCAAAGCCTGCCACGGGCCTGCCAGGTGTCCCTCGACTTGGGGCGCCCGGCAGGCTTATGAAAGGCTCCCAGCACCGGCTTCTGCCAGCCTCCCCACCTGGGGGCGCGGGGGTGTAGCAGCCTGCTGCAAGCGCACTTCGAGGGGCACTTTGGCAGGCTCGCAGCAGGCTGCCGGCACCCCGCCACCTCTATTGGAGACTGGTAGAAGCTGCTGGGTTGGGGGCAGGGGCTGGGCGGGTGTGTGTGCGTGCATTCAGGCACCATTTCATACCCCCGCCCAAATATGCATCTGATGAGACCTCTAAGCCTGTGCTCAAGATTTGCGTGGAGTTGTGTGCTTTGAGCTGCCCCCCCTGCTATATGAATCTCTTTTGGCAACCTGAGTGCCCATTAGAATTGATTGTTGGAGCTGCTAGTGTAGATGGTCAAAACCTCAGGAGAGTTGCCTGGTTCTAACCCAAAGCAGTGCTTTTGACGGCAAAAGATGCCTGCGAGAACATGTAGGGACTGTGTGCCTTTATGTCCTCGGCTCAGGCAGATGCTCTCAGAATGTCACTGGGATATTGAATCTGGATCTGTTCGGTCAGAGTGGAGCATCTTGGTTTTCTGCAGCCAGGGAACAGCACCTCAGCATTTGAGGGGAAAAAGACCAAAGAACATTTTTGTAAAAAAAACAAAACAAAGTCTGTCTTTAGTCCTAGGTATATTTAATATTCTGGAATGTTTATAGAGATGCATTTAGCTGTTACTCAAGCCAGGTGTTCAGAGCAGAAGTCCCTTATTTTAAAGGATTAAAAAATCTGCTTTGCCTTGCCTGGCACCAACAGTCTCGATCTGTACCTGAAGCAGACAAAGGCTGAATGCATGTACCATTCAGAACTGGAAAAATATTCCAAATCTTGTGGTGGGTTTTCCGGGCTGTGTGGCCATGGTCTGGTGGATCTTGTTTCGGCTGCATCTGTGGCTGTCATCCTCAGAGGTTTATCACAGAGGGACGTCTGTTACACACTGAATCCAGTGAGAAGGGAATGTTTTAATGGGGTATAAATTGTCATGTCCTCGGGTGGGGAACCAATCAGTAAGTGTTTGTGTGGAACTTGCTATGCAAGAGTGTGGTTGATAGTATAGTATTGCAGGTGGGGTTTTTCAGTCCAGGGAGTGATTCACATTGGATTCCGCAGATGCAGGTGAAACATTAGGAACAAGATCCACCAGACCACGGCCACACAGCCTGGAAAACCCACCACAACCAGTTGAATCTGATTGCTAGGCATTCCGGTATAAGATGACATGGGGTGGGGTGAGGATTCCTCTGGTAGGTTGTTCCCTCAGAGATAATCTAATGGATAGAAAAATCTCCATAACAGGCCAAACTAGCCAGCTCTTATGAGAGCTTGTAAGCTAAGAAGAGTCGGCACTTAGATGAGATGGGAGACATCAAGAGAGACTGGCGCGACTGTGCAGTGGAAAGCAATTGCAAACCACCTCTGCTCATCTCTCACCTTGAAAACTCCATGAGGTGGAAGTTCGTGGGGTTGCTCTGAGTTGGTCATGACTCAGAGGCAGAAAAAGGCGGAGCAGTTGAGACCTTTGTCCCCCTCTGGCTGGGGTTGTGCAGGGCAGGTGTTGAGTGTCCTAGCGATGAATGTAGCACCGCCCTCTTGTGGGTCCGCAGATCGTGACAGTGGGACGGGACTTCCAGTGCTGCGTGTGGCAGCGGGACCAGATGGTGACAGCGCTGCACTGGAACGAGAACCTTCCGGGCATCCCAGATAAGGCCTACCGCTACCAGGCTTGCAGGTAATGATCTGGGCCTTGCACGTGCTTGCTTATGTTTAAGCAAATCAATTGCTCTGATGCCTTCTCTTCCTGGCACAGGTTTGGGACAGTGGAGGACCAAGCCAAGGCATTGCGGCTGTACACGGTGCAGATCCCTTACAAGCGGGAACGCCGGCCACCCCCTTGCTACATTACCAAGTGGGATGGGCACAGCTTCCTGCCCCTACTTACTCAGCCATGCGGTAACGAGGTAATCTCCTGCCTCTCTGTCAGGTAGGCCCACCTGGAAGGTTTTCTTCCTTTTACTTTTTAAGAACTTTTATTTAATTTCTACCCTAGCCAATGGTCAGGCTTCTTTTTTATGTCCCTCTCTCCCTCCTCTGGAAAGCTGGGAGGAGGCCAGGAAAGGAATTGCGTGTAGGTGGCATGTGATAGAATTTTATTTCTGAAAAGAGAGAAGTCAGGCCAACTTGCAAGTCGCATCCTCTGTTGGGCGCATTCCCCAATCCCAGGTATAATCAGTGACTAAAGAAAGGTGGTCTGCTGTCTTAGAAGTTGTTTGTGCGTTTCAAGATTAAAAAGCAATTCCAGTCCACTTCAGCACCTGTCTGCCTGGCTCTGTAGCTACCAATTGTGTCTGTCTCTTGCAGTGACAGTGGCACGTTCCTGGGTCTGGGCACTGTGACGGGCTCCGTTGCCATCTTTGTCTCCTTCTCCTTGCAGGTATGGAGTCTTCAGGTCATGTGCAAGACTGAGCCAGATCAGGGGAAGGGAGGCATCTGTACAGCTAGATCAGGGGTCTGCAACCTGTGGCTCTCCAGATGTTTATGGACTACAAATCCCATCAGCCCCTGCCAGCTTGGCCAATTGGGATGGGAATTGTAGTCCATGAACATCTGGGGAGCCGCAGGTTGCAGACCCCTGAGCTAGATCGTAGGGTGGCTGTGTTTTGGAGTGGGGCCACGGGATTTGCGTGCACTATTTCGTGGGGCTGGATTAACCACCAGGCAGACTATGGTCCCTGTGGACTGAACATAGGGCTGGCAATCTGATGCCTTTTCCTCCGGGGGTGGGGGGTCACCAGGGCACTGGAGTGATAATGTTGTCAAGCCCCTGCTCAAGTACGCTAGGTCTAGCTGAGCCTCTGCTAAAAAAAAACCCTGTGTCTTCACCCACAGAGGTTGTACTATGTGCGGGAGGCCCATGGCATCGTGGTCACTGCTGTTGCCTTCCTGCCCGAAACCCCTGAGCTGCTGAAGGAGAATGAGGTGGCCCTGCTGAGTGTGGCCGTGGACAGCCGCTGCCGTCTGCACCGGATCCCCTGCCGGCGTACGTCCCGGGGTAGGAGGGTGGAAGCTGGGGCTGAAGGGTACCAATGCCAAGGCTGGAGATCTCAGCCTTCCTGTGAGCTCTTCTCGCAGTGGGTCTTTCTAGGAGGTGGGACGTGGGGCAGCACTCCTTGTTTCTGAATGAAGTGTGGGGTAACACACATGTGCTCAGCACACACAACTTAAACACTCCTGTCTCTTCACAGGGAGTTTCCCGGTGTGGCTGGTGCTGCTCTTGTGTGCTGGACTGCTTGTGGGCACGATCCTACTGCTACAGTTGGCCTTCCCAGGCTTCCTCTAGTCCTCCTTGTTCGCAACAGGAAGCATGGAGTCCGCTCTAGCCTCCCTCGGGGACTACGCTGACCCCATTCCTGGGCTCACAGGCTGGAGTGACTCAGAAAGCTGGGCATGGAGCACTCCACTTGAACGTGTGCTCAGATGAGCTGGACTGAGCTGCTTGCCTGGAGGAAGGGGGGCAGGACCATGTTTGGATCAAGTCCTGGGCATGAACTTTGTTCCTTCTTGTCTTATACCCTGGAGGAGGATTCCCGCCTCCGCTCCGTTTTTTGACTGTTCAATTGAAACATTCCAGCCTTGACTGCTCTGAGCGGGCAAGTCCCGTTCCATCCCACGGACAAAGCCTCGCAGCTGTAATTAAATAGGATGACGGAGCAAAATCTCTTCTCCCTGCTGTCCCTGATTGTCTGATGCCTCTTCCTTTCCTTTGGGGGCTTATGCAGGGCTCTATTTGAAGGGGGGGGGGGTGACTGTAGCAGGTCCTTTGCTATCACTAACAGCAGTGCTTCCTGCTGGGCTTGGAAGGGTGGAGCCCAGCTGCTGCTTAGTGCTCTAGCATTGCCAGTGTGGGTGGAAGGGTTGGGGTCGTGGCTTGGTGGTAGAGCACCTGCCTTGCATGCAGAAGTTTCCACGTTCAAGGCCCAGCAGCTCCACTTGAAAGAATTAAGCAGCAGGTGCGGTGACAACTTTCTACCTGATGGCTCAGTAGGGTAGACAATACTGACCTGTTCAGTTCAGTGGACTGTCTCAGTATCAGGTATTTCCCGTGTCCCAAGTAAATGTATAGGTGTGTGATTCGGTCCACAGTTGGATGTTCCTTGTATCATCAAGGTGCAGCTGTTACAACAGCCTTTGCCCATTGAACAGGGAATGCTAGGAATTCTCTGTGCCACTCCAAGCTACCTGCACCTGTTTGCATTAACACTTCTTCTGGGGCTAAGCAAGGTGAATGGAGAATGCCCCTGCTCCTATCACCAGTTCCTTATTCTTTCAATTGACACAGCTTCTGAACTGGGCCTCTCTTACCCCTTGAGGCAGCCACTAACTGGGAACTTGAGTTTAGGGGCTGCTTAGCCTTGGCCTCCCTGATCTTCCTACCGGTTAGTGCCACTGGGCCACCCCACTGCAGTATTTCTGCCGTCCTGCATGCTCTTCTCCCTCCCCTCCCCCTTTCATTGTGCAACAAGCACCCACAGCTAGCTTGTCTCCAAAACGGAAATTACCATTGGCCACAGAAGGTACCCGGTCTTTTTCTCCAGAGCACGGTGATCACCCAGGTGCATTCAGTGGCATTTTTCTCCAGAGCCGTGGCTAGCCTGGACTCAGGGGTGCAGCAGGTGACTTGTGATTCATCCTCCTCACAACCTCTGCTTAAAATATTGGGGCAGGGCCCAAGATGGCCCCCCATCAGGCCAGAAAGATGGCAAGGGGGATGCCCTGAGCTTTGGCCCAGGCTGACAGGTGCAGAAGGAAATCTGAACAGAGGTGGACCGTGGGCCAATATCCATGCTTTCTGCTCCCACTTCTGTGACCTTCTCTGCAGAGGGCTGCTCAAGGCCAGCGGTGAGATTATCTACTACGCCAATCTGTAGGCATTTTGTGTGAGCCATTACTGAAAAGGGAAACAGCACATCCCTGCTATCTTAAATTCTTAAATTCACAACTAGTGAAGGAAAGATAATGTGATCATATGTGAAAGTCTGAACAGCCAAGGGTAACATGCTACCCGTTTACTGTTGCCTCTCCTTGTGGCAGAAGCATAGAGCAGCTTAATATTCCAAGCACCTGAATTCCTTCTGTTCAAATTTAGTCTTCAAAGCTTTTTGGGTTTTGGTGCATAAAGTTGAATTTAGGGGCCTCTGACCTCATAGTGAAACTTCCTGTAAGAACACTTTGCTGTAAATGTGCCCCTCCCTAAGGAAAACAACATTGTCTTCACTGAGAGCAAGGAGTCAAGTTGTGCACCACCTTCCCCTTTAATAATCACACACACAGTCGCATTAACAGCTACCTTTAAGCAGCAGCTGGACAAAACATTTGGCTTTAGGCTGATCCTGCACTGAGCAGGGAGTTGGACTAGATGGCTTGTATGGCCGCTGCCAACTCTATGATTCCAACTAGATTATGTGCAAATATGCAATAGGCCTCAGTGGTTTGGTGCCATCGGCTACCTGGAAGGAACCGGCTCTGACCCTTGACTGTGCAGGGATGAGATTCTGTTGAGGCTCTCTGTGGCCTCATGGGGAAATGTATTTTTTTTCCAGTGTACATGCTCTTTTCTTATAAACAATTTGTATTGCAGACATGGCACAAAGCCTTTTTTGGCTGAAGCCATTTGCTTTTGTGAAATGAAGGGGAAGGGAAGTTTAATTGGCAGGAGTAGCAGATTTCATACTGGTACGCAAGTGAAGTGCTCTCCAAGAGGGTTAAATAGCATTTCTCTTTGGTTCAGCGGAGCCCACAACTAGCTTCATTCCAAGAAGTGAAATGCTTACCCCTCTGTGACACTGGAAAACTAGCTTTGTCTTTGGCTCAGCATCCCACCATTTGCTCTCCAAATGAATCAATTCTCGGATCCTGGCAGAGGATGCTGATGAGAACACATTGGGATATCCCCTCAGGGCACAGCCTGTCATATGGGACACATCACATTAGGAGACAAAGATGAATTCGTAGCATGTTGGCACCTGGCTTGGCTTCCGGCTGGCCACCTCCCTAAAAGAGATGGTTAATGCAGACCCTTCACACGTGAGGGCTTGTAGGATCAGAGCCATAGATGGACAGAACAGGGTCATCTTCATGGGCATCATCTGATTGATCCAGCGGCTGAGCAGTCTGGCCCTGTTCATGCTCCTTGCCTCCCTCAGCTGCTGTGGCAGCCTGCAGTTCCTCTTGATGTTCAAAGACGGCGCCCACAAACTGGGCAAAGACACGGTCCATGTAACTCTTGTGGCGTGGGAAGAGGCCCTCCAGGAAGCCTATGTGGCCCCCATGGGATGTTACCAGGAAGGCCAACGTGGGCACATCCTGAGCTGCATCCAGAGGAATAGCTGCAACAGCAAAAGCCAAGTCAGAGCTGCTTTCTCCAGAGCAGGGGTTTCCAACTCTGGCATCCCTGATGTTCATGGACTACAATTCCCATCAGCCCCTGGGACTGGGGCACCAGAGTTGGACACAACTGCTCCAGAGAGTTCAGCCTGGAAGAGCAGGAATGGGTTGGAGGGGGGGAGGTGGTATAAAACTCACCATGCTGAGGGGAGAAAGGGTCATCAGAGGCATTAAGGCACAACACAGGCACGTGGAAGCGCTGCACTTTGTGACATGGGCTAGCTGCTTGGTAGTACTCCTCGCATGAATTGTACCCAAAGGCCACGGCTGTGTAGCGCTCATCGAACTCCCGAATGCTGCGAGCCTAGTTGGCAGGAGGGGTGGGGAAGGAAAAGAATGAGGGCACACCAAGCCTCTAGGCACTGCAAGGCCAGGGCAAGGGAAGGCAGACAAAAAGATGCTGGGATTGGGGGAAATAGTACCTTCAGCACATGATCCACATCCAGTATCTCGGCAACGACCTTCCTGTGCCTGGAATATGATGCAGAGTCAGTGGGGGGACCAAAAGGTAATGAGAAGGGGAGGGAAGACCTTTCTTGGGGTCTCACCACAACAGAAGGAGAAGGATCCCATTTGCTCTGGGGGTGGTCACCTATACCTTGTTCAGGATAAAGGTGACAAGAGATTTGTGAATTCATCTGCTATTTTCTGGGCCGTCTTTGTCCTAGAATGCTCTGCTTGGGTCCTAGTGCCTACCTAGTGCTGTCCCCAAGGTACTAGGACCTAAGCAGAGCATTCCAGAACAAAGACGATCTAGAAAATAGTGGATGAATTCATAAACCTAGCTTTATCCTGAACAGGGTCTTGAGGTCCTCCTTACTCTGAAGATCCACACATCCTCTCCCTCCCTCCCTTTCATTCTGTCCTCAACCATGTGAGTCCAGTACTTCCGTTTCTTGTGCCTCCCCTCCAAAACACACACCGTTGGATTAGGTTCCGCAAGTTGGCCGTGAGCCGCTGGTTGAAAAGCACCAGGTTGAGGGGGGTCTCGAGTGAGTGGGTGGTCTCAAAGGAATCCCAGCTAGCAGAGAAGGTCATGGCAGCCACCAGCCCAGCCTCGCGGCCTTTTCGCCCCAGGTAGTTGAGCACCAAAATCCTGCCAGGGAGGAGGTAAACAATCTGTGGGAGGCAAAGGTTATAGAGTCGCCCTCCCCCACTATAGTCCTGAGGACAGCTATACCCTTTCCACCAAAACATCTCAAGATATTTGTGAATTTAACCGCCACCTCTTCCTGGACCTTTTTAGGGAATGCTCCACAGTGGTCCTGGTGCCTACCTAGTTCCGTTCCCCCCACACTTTTGAATATTTACGAGCATTAAAGAATCATTTTTGAATGCAGCCTTGGTCAAAAACAGAATTCTGTGCACTATTAAACATGGTAATTTGATAAAATGGCATTTATAGTGCATTGAACAACTATCAGCAAAACTGGTCTTTTTCTATAATTGCGCCCCCCCCCCCCATTTTCTGCCCAGTTCAGGAGCCTCCATGCTGCTGCGGCCATCATCCAATGGCCATTTCACTCTAAAAAAGTTGGTGGATAAGGTTTGTGTTCCTTGCCAACATGTGTTTTTTTTATTTTCTTTCTTTTTTGTTTTAAATGAACAATCTTCGAAGCTTAGCAGAATGCATATTAGAGTAGCAACCACTCAGAGGGCTGGTCTACCTCCCGTTAAGAAGCATTGAACCGAGCAGAAAATGGCACGTGCAATTACAGAAAAAAAGCATGTCTTGCTGATAGTAGTCCAATGCACTTTAAATGATATTTTATCTGATCATCATGTTTAACAGTGCACAGAATTATGGTTTTGACGAAGGCTGTGTTTAAAAAAATATTCTTTAATGCTCATAAACAATAGGGACTATTTTGAATAGTGAAAATACGCTTCTTTCACTTCCGCCAAACCATGAACTTAGACCTTTCAGTGGAAAAGAGTATAGCCATCAGGCAGTCCTGGATTAACCATTAAATACAATAAATACGTGCTTAGGACACCAAGGGGAAAGGGGGTATCAGTTTTTGCCAAAATCTGCAATTTCTCCCTGCTGATATTGGGAATGCTTTCACCACACGAAGCATTAAGCAGGCTAGGAGATACCAGCTGGTTCAGTGAGGAGTACTTGTCTTGTGACAGCAAGTTTCTGAGTCACTCAGGACTATTAGTCTTGCACACAAATAAGCTGCATGTGCTTGGTTAGCAACATCACTACTATTAGGGAGATACAGCATGCTTGTTTACATGCATGCTGGTTTACATCAAAGTCTGAGGGGAAGGGATACAATATTGAAAAGGAAGTGACTAATTATGTGCACAGTTGAATACTTGTTTTTCTAAAGCTCATAAAGCTATGAGCTGGATGGCCCAGGCTAGCCCATTCTGGTCAGATCAGGGAAGATATGCAGAGTTAGCCCTGGTTAATTTTTGGATGGGAGAGCACCAAGGAAGTCTAGAGCCCCTGTGCAAAAAAGGCAGGCAATGGCAAACCCCCTCTGAATGTATTTTGCCTTGAAAACTCCATCAGGGGTCACCATAAATCAGATATAACTAGACAGCAGGAAAAAAACCCCACAGTTTTTGCAGGATACTCTGAACACAGAGGGGTACTGTCAGCTTTATCTGGTGTGGGTGGAGACAATTGGGATCTTTAACTATAACTAGCAAAAATCACTGAAGATGTGGGCCTTCTTATAACTCAGGAAAAGCTGAAATCACAGCCCAGAAGCATTTGTACATTTCATTTGGATGGCTCTGCTGATTTTAAGGACCTGTTAAAAGAACCTCTGTGGTGTGTCTTCTCCGTTCTTTGAACTAAATCACATTTTTCCTAGTTGTATTATGTTGTTGTTCATTAAATGTTGTGCGATTATTCGGGGGTAACTTACTTTTTTTCATTATTTGGCTCATGTATGAAACTGATGACCAGCCAATTTGGACCAGTAGGCATGAGTCACATTGAAACCTCATACTGGTTCTGTCTGCTGTGGCTGCTACTCATTTGACAAGGCCTGAATATTTGGTTTTGCTCTTATTTCTGATTACCCACCAGAAAAAGAACCTCATGAGGTGTAGAAGCTCATTGACTAGGATTTTAGCTGCCCCCTAAAAAGGTGACGGGGCAGCTTGTTTGCTCCCAAGGGACTTTTTCCTTTTTGTGGATAGAAAAGCTCCAGGACTTATCAACGTGATTAGAAAAAACAGAAACACGTTGCTATAGTGCGTCCTAAACAGAGTTACACCCATCTAAGTGCATTGAAGTCAATGGGCGTAGAAGGGTATAAATCTGCTTAGAATCACATTGTCAGTAGCAGGGTTTCTTTTTCTAAAAATTCTCTTTCTGGTTGCTCCTAAAAATGGACTTTTCCTTCTACATTCCAAGCCCACCTAATATAATAAAGGAAAAGAATGACTGGCAGCCCTTAGAGGGGGGTGGGGTGGGGTGGAATAACACAGCAGACTAAAATGAGTGGGACTGACAGCTGTGTAAGAGAGTGGGGAGCCAGTGGTTTAGAAAAACATTCACTTCTTTAAAAATGGGATTGCGTCTGTCAAGATTAAAAAGTGCCCAAGGGCAACATACCACAAAAACAAGGATGACAAAACAATGGGGAAGTCATCAACTCGATCACACCCTGCAAGCAGGCCCTGACAGAGCAAGAACTAGCTGGGGTGGGGCTGTTTAGTGGTGTTTCCCTACAAACAAATGACGCATGTGGCCCAAGCAAGATTTATGGATTTTGTAGCTTTGAGGAAGCTCCTGATTGGGCCAGGAAATACCCAAGCAGGTTGACCAATCTGAAAGGTGAATAGGAGTATAGACTAGGGCCTCTTTTTGGTCAAGATGTCAATGGCAAAGTATCTGTTTGGCATGTAATCAGGTCGCAGGTTCTGTCCCCAGCATCTCTGATAAAACGCCAATGCCTGAAAATAGCCATCAAAGTGGATATTACTGACCTTGGTGTACCAGTGGTCTGAGGCAACATAAGGCAGATTCAAATGTTCATCTGTGTTCCTTTGACAATTATATCTTCCTCCACAAACTGTCGCCCAAGCTGAAACTCACCCGCCCAATGAAACGCCAACTGCCATCAGCGGTGCGCAAGGAAACTGGCTCTTGATGTGAGCCACTACCAGCTCCAAGTCTTCAGTGTTATTGGCAGAGAAAGCCTTGTAGGTCTGAGAGAGAGAAGCAGGCCTAGTGAAAACCTAGTGACAGTACTGGGAAACTTCAGCCCAGTGGCAGAGAAGTTACCTTTTCTGCAGAGAAAACCAACCTGCCCAGTCTGGAATGGGCATGATAAGCATTTTCAAACCCAGAAATGCCAAAGAATCTATCACCAAAAACACCCAGCATGCCCAGTATCACACAAGCAAAGTGTGGGCAAAAGGGGAACGCAAGAACAGGGTTTAGAAGCACTCACCAGCAATTCTTCTCCTTTGCAACCTCTGTTATTGAACACAACTGCTCTGGAAGAGAAAGAGAAGATGAGCCAATTGACGGAGCATCTCCCTCTACCTTGGTACTGCCCTACCCAAGAGGCCTTCAGCACTCACTATCCCTGGCTCATGCCAACGTTTGCCCCTCAGACAATATTTAGTCTTTTAAATGTAGTCATTTGAACTAAGGTGGCAATGAAGCTCTTCCTCACCTTTTAAAATATTTTACCTCACATTGGTGACTCAGGGTGACTCAAAGCTAGACATTACATTTCTGTGAACCTTTTGATTTTAAAATGCCCCTCAAAATCTATGCAGAGATGATTCACCATTTAATACCTAAAAGGCCTGCCTGAATAAAGTGACCTTCTGTTGCCTGCAGAAGTAGGCCAAGTACGAGCCTTCTGTATTTTCTCCAGTTAACCATTTTAGAAAACTAGAGCTTCTGTTATCAAGAAGCAAGCCTGGATGGTAGTCAGATGAATAGCTCCAACTGAAGCAGAATCTGAGGGAACCTGATGTGGGTCCTTAGGTTCCTGTCAGATGAGGCGATCCTTCAAGCAGACAGGTCCCAGCTCTTGTAGATACGAGAGGATTATTTAAAATTTGCACACCCCAAGGGGAAGGTACTCCACACATAGTTCTTTGTCCCTGCTCTACAGTTATCAAGCTTGGCACAGATTACCTAGTGAAGCTTTCTCACCTGTAGCCCTGCTGTTGGGCAGTGCGCACCATGTGCAGAATGTAGGTTTCCTCGCTGTTTCCCGTCAGGCCTGGCAGGAATAAGACAATGGGGCACCTCTCTGGGTCAGAGCAACTTGAACTCTTCTCTTCATCATTGGCCCAGTCCAGCAAGAGTTGCCCTCCATCTGCAGTTTGTAGCACCTCACTGAATGGAAAATGGAGGAACAAGGACATAGGGTAGATGGACTAGAAAACAGGACATTATAGCACAGAGGCCGGGCAGGGATCAACAGTATGCAAGGGGATCAAAACCAGGTGCTCACCTGCCTAAACAGATGCCAACAGCTGCTAATGAAGTCTAAGGAAGAATAACTGCCCCCTGAGCCATTCCCAGTCTTCCCCTCCAGTACTACCTGCGGTAGGAGATAGGCGGGCGGGATTTGAGGAAGACCCGGACAATGGTCTGTAGCCGGCCCTCGAAGCACCATGGTGTAGGGTAGAATGTCTCATTCACAATGGGACAATATTTCTCCAGGAAGGAGCGGAACGGCTGAGAAGCCACCAGCAGGGGGCGCTGTAAGAGAAAAACAGCCAAAGTGGTTTCAGTTTCAGATGACCCACCAATACCCCCAGGACTTTTGGGAGGAAATGATAAAATAGGAGATTTGTAATCGTCACTTGCTGAGGTAACAGTTGTCCTGAGGCAACCAGGAAAGAAACTGAGTTCTTTTTTTTAACTTCAGGCTGTCTATGTGTTGCAAATGGCTACGTTGTATCCATGGGCAAGCAGGCTAGTGGTTTTGAGGGACAAGATGCAACAGACCTCTGCTTCTGTTGTTATGTCCAGCACCCCACAGCCAATCAATCAATTAGCAGTTGAGATAACTTATTTTCAAGATTTAGACTCCTTTGTATTGTTGAAGGTTTTCAGAGCTGGAGGTCTGGCAGTTAGCACGAAACGTCCCCCCGCATCTGTGGCTGGCATCTTCAGAGGCAAGTCAACGTAAGATGTGTTTCTCTCCATGGCACAGTGTGGAGTGATTTGTGTGTAGGTGGATATTTATTTTGCCCACCTGTCTGGTGGGAGGGTTTTTTGTTAATTTTCAGAATCTCTTCCTTTTTGTTGAAACCATTGAAATCCACAAACATGGAGACAGTTTCAGCAAAAAGAGAGTCTGAAATTCAACAAAACCTAGCTACTGGTACTAAAAAATAACAAGACCAAAAACCAGGGGATCTTTCAAACACTATTCAGCAATCCACCAGATACTACAAACTCCTTCCATTCCCCTCCCACCACCGCACTCTGGTTTCTGAGATGAGTGATATACATTCAAATTACCAGGACACATGCAAATACATGCAATAAATGAACTCCATCTGATGCGCCTCACCCTCTCCCATTTCAGAGGAGGACAAAATAGATACCCAACAATACAAATCACTCCACACTGTGCCATGGAAAGAAATACAACTTGCTGTGGCATGCCTCTGTGACACGCAAGAAATGTCATTCCACATGTGCAGGGTAAAACATTAGGCATTAAAAGCACAAGACCACAGTCACACAGCTCAGAAAAACCACAACAGCCATTTAGAGTTTTAGACCTCCAGTTCAGAAACTCAAAGACCAAGTCAATGCAACCAGTCCTCAAGAATTGTGTATCTGGCAAGGTGGGTTTGAGTACAGGAAAGTTCTCCTCCATTTTAACTTCACAATAACCATTTGAGGTACGTGATGCTGAGAGGGGTGGTGGCAGTGGTGACTAGCCTAAAGTCATCCAGCAAGCTTTATGCCTGAGGAGGGATTTGAGCCTGCGTTTCCCCAGGTGAACAATGATATATGAGATGGGTTTCTCACTTGATCTGTTCAGGTACCAGGGTGGCCAACCTGTGGTGCTCCAGATGTTCAGGGGCTGATGGGAATTGTAGTCCATGAACATCTGGAGCACCACAGGTTGGCCACCTCTGATTACACAGATCTCAAATTCATGGAACCCAGCCTGTAATTAAGTTCCAGTCAAGAACTGAGGCAAATTCCCAGGATAACACAGGAACTGCCCATGGTGTACAATTCTCCTTATCCTCCTTCAGGTGATGGCTCCCATGCAGGCATCTTTGCTTTGATGAACAATAGAAGTATCTGTGAAGTGGATCAGCTGCCCTTAGACAGAAGCACTTCCCGACCAACCCACAATCATTCCCAACCCCAGAGTAACAGGGTTTACACTGGCTTTGTGGTGGTTTTTTTTCTCCCTACCGGCAAGTGTCTAGTCACAAGGAGGCAAGCTGATTCTCCTTGGAAACTGGAGACTTTCTCCACTTGGGCAAAGCGTCCAGCTGCGGGACAAAAATCAGCAAGAGAGCCTCAGGCACCATTACCACAGAAGGAGCAGCGTATGCTAGAGGGGTCCAGATGACAACCTCTGCATGGAAATCCATTCGCATGCAGTCTCCTGCTGGCCCACAAGCAAGAGGAAAGAGACAAGAGAAACAAACAGGAGAAGCCGGTGATGGGAGGTGAGAAACCGGGTGTCCGTTTCCATACTTAATAATAACTACTATCAGATTCCCAGCTAGCGCTTCAAGACCTACACTCTGAGGCAGGAATAAGCCTTAAACATGTGACTTCATAATCAAGGAAAGAATGTCTCCAAGTATTGTCGAAGGCTTTCACAGCCGGATTCAACTGGTTGTTGTGGGTTTTCCGGGCTGTGTGGCTGTGGTCTGGTAGATCTTGTATCTAACATTTATCCTGCATCTGTGGCCGGCATCTTCAGAGGTGTATCACAGGGAGAAGACCATGGTCACACAGCCAGACCACAGCCACACAGCCCGGAAAACCCACAACAACCAGTCTCCAAGTATGTTCACAGCATCTTTTTCCTTTCACAAGAAAAAACTTCCGTCTGGGATATCAAGGCAGAACTTCAAACTTTCTGGAAAGCCCCACCACTTTTTTTTTTTAAATCAACCACTAGGAATCCCATAGGCAGGCATAGGGGAAGGGCGGGGGCATAAGCAGTCTGCTGTGCCAACGGGGGGGGGGGAGGGGTAGTTGGGAAACCCCCAACAACCGTGCCAACCTGCAGGCCTAGCGTTAATATCATCCCCCCTAAACACACACAAGGAAGTGAGTTCAGAGCGAAGACATAGCAGGGTTGTTTCTTTAAAGGAGAAGACCCCCGCAACCTCCCTTTTGCATAAAGCCGCGCTCCCCGAATAAGCAAGCTGGGATGGTTGGGGTTTCTCATGGAAAGCGGGAAGGCACTCTGCACATGTTCAGTCGGCACAAAAGGACGAATGAAGCGCAGGAAGCAGAAACAGGGGACCAAAGCTGAGCCACACTCGTTTTCCAGAGGTGCGAACAGCTGGCCGGGCAGAATAGCCCTTCCCGCCCGTCCTTCTACCCCCGGTTCCCGTAGAGGGAGACCACGCTCGCTTCCTCCCGCCTGTCCGACCCGCCGAAGCCGCTCGAGGAGGCGGCGCTGACCTTGGGGACGCGAGCCCAGTAATAGCCGAGCAAACCGGTGCTGAAGCCCACCAGCAGCGACAATCCCAGCATCTTCTCCCGTCCCAAGCAGCGCGGCTTGTCGCCAGCACTAATCCTTATCCCTTTCGGGCGACGGCCCCTACCAGGAAGCTGCAAGCACCGCCCACCTCCTCAGCTGGGCTGCCCACTTTGAGATGGGCTGAAGCCAATCCCCGCCCACTGGCGGCCATCTTTGTGACGGGCACAATGCATTCAAGCCGGAGGGGGGCAGAAGCAAAGGGAAAGAGTATTGTCCTCTGACTCGCGTCTGTTGCAGCCAAAGTAACCACAACACCGACAACAGGAGTCTTGTGACTCCTTAGAGACGGAAGTTGCAACTCTTAAGGTCACTTTCCTGGAAATGAGCTCTCTTAAGTAAAGTGGGACTTATTTCTGAGCAGACCTGCTACAAATTTCTCCCAAAGAGATGTTTGTATTATTGATCAAGATTCGAGTTCAGTAACACCTTAAAGCAGAGGTGTCCAACTCTGGCCCTCCAGATGTTGATGGACTAGTGTTCCCATCAGTCCCTGCCACCATTGCCAATTGGAAATCATACTCCATGAGCATCTGAAGGGCCAGAGCTGGCCACCCCTTACTTAATGATCTTCAAGATGTCCAGGGTATCTGGTAAGATACCAGAAACTTATACCCTGGAAAGTTTACTGGTTGGTTTTTAAGGTGCTGCTGTGCTCGAACCTTGGCCATATACCACAGACCCACCTGAAACCTTGAGGATCCCCTCATAGTGTTACTGCTGCTGCTCGGGTAACATTAAGTGATTTCAGTTCAGGCAACGTAGTGAGGCGCAGGAAGCTGATGCTCTTCGAAAACAGAATATCTTTATTCGAAAGTGATTGCCACAGCTCAGGCAGGGGACCGTGCGGCTGTAGCTGAATGCAGGACCTTTTATACACAAACATCAAAGGAGGGCAAGGGGGCAGGTAAGGGGGCAGGCCCCTTACCTTGCAACAATAAAGAAACATCAAAGGTACAGTTACAACTTTGTGAATGGAACCATGAGATCTCGCTGTCAAGCATCTTCCCACGAGACTTTACAAGAGCGCAGGAACAGGGAGCGGAGAGTGTCCATTCATAAAACTGGGTGAGGCTGTTAATGCACCCAGGTATCCGGTTATCAGATGGGCTGCTTCCTTGAGTTATGTCCTGAGGCTCCTGCGCCTCAGTCCTGCAACAAAAGAAAGTTCAAATGGTCCAATGGTGGTCTTGGCATGTTCTTCAATGACTGGGACATCTGGGGTGCCGTCATCAGATTCAATTTGTAATTCCAAACGGGTTTTTGTTTTTGCTGAAGAGATTTACCGGGTGTTGGTCCAAACTGAATTCCAGGACTAACTTCCTTGGGTGCTGTAATACCGTGTTTCCCCGAAAATAAGACAGTGTCTTATATTAATTTTTGCTCCCAAAGATGCGCTATGTCTTATTTTCAGGGGATGTCTTATTTTTCTGTGTTCTGTTCGTCGGGCATGCTTCCAAATAAAAACTTTGCTACGTCTTACTTTTGGGGGATGCCTTATATTTCGCACTTCAGCAAAACCTCTACTATGTCTTATTTTCCGGGGATGTCTTATATTCGGGGAAACAGGGTATCAGCTGCTACAAGTGATTGCTTTTACTAACAGATAGAAATATCTAAAGTAACATTTCTAATTTAAACATTAGATGCAATCCTAAAGAACTTACAATGTAATAAACAGCACCCACATATATATGTAAATAAGAATATCCTAAACTAACATTAATAAACCTTGAATCAACTGGAAAACCTAGTTAAGACGTATGAGTGACATAAGCATAAACATTAGGCAAACAATAAATCCAACACTGAGGGGCCTACACTAAGTCTTAAAAGAAATAAAAGCAGGAAGAAAATCATGTGAAACATTGGCACAACCACATATACACGTCCTTTCCAGACCCTATGGAGACTTCTGGGTAATACTGGTCTCTTTGCTCTGGTCCTTAGCCAGTGCAGTCTAGCGATAGGCTTAGGAAAATATTTTTTAATATTTTCCTGGCGGTAACAATAGCATATTGACAAGCAGGTTTTATTCCCCCAAAACTTGTGCTGAAATACCACATGGCTAGCCTTTAAGGCGGTACAAGATTTCTAGTCCTTTTTATTTTCACTTAAACGGCTGTCCCTCTGGAGCTATTAGCCAATTTATTGCCTCAGTCGGAAGCTTTCCTCGGCTAAAGCCCACTTCATAGAAAGAGAAAAACGCATCTCGTGCCTGTGACCCAGTGGGACTGCTGCCCAGAAAGCTTCTGGCAGAATAATTCTTTTATTCTCCAGGGTGGCTTTTTCTAACATTTGCTGTTTGTAACTGTTAACGCTTCGGACCACTGCCTGATGCCTTCTCCAACAGTTCAATAGCATTTCTCTCTGTCTTTTTATTTAAACTTCTGAATGTTTCCTCTGTTTCACAACAAGTGGGCAAGAAAGGGTATTTGTTGAGAGAGAGTGAGGCTGAGGTTGTCTCAAAGCACCACACCAAGGTTTGAGTATCTTTCACTGAATCTTTCTGTGGATTCCAGCTTTTTACTTCTGAGTATGTCTTTACTAAAGGCTTGGTACCCTGCCTTTCCTTTTGGCGACTGGTGGCATACTAACCCACAGGTGGAGAAGCCTGCCAATTGTGACTTGGAACAAGAAAGGGGAATCGCAGGGGGAAATCGACAAGACCATTGCCCCTTTACCCCAAGCCCAATAAAAACAATGTTCAAAACTGCTGTGAACACCAGCTGATGAGTAGTAGAGAGTGCCTCTTGAGCATGCATAGAGTATTTTTCTTTCCTTCACTCAAATTTGCAAGCTGGTTCTGAGCCCCTTATAACTATTACATTTGCATTAACCCCTTCTTTCAAAAAGCAAAGGATGGCACACATGGCCTTGTCTCATTTTGTCTACACAACAACCCGACAAGGTAGATGAGCCTGGAAGGCTAACTATACGGCATAATAGATTAGATTTTCCCAAAGCCACGAAGAGGCTGAGTCGCGATTTCAACACAAATCTTCCTGGCAGAGGCTCAACAGTCTCTGCATTGTTCTTGGTTGCCTGGCTCGAAAGGTTACGGATGCACACCATCCCTCCCCTTTACACGACACCTCTGGGATGATGTGGAAAAACAAGGCAAACTGAAATCTTATTCATTTATTTTTATGACACTGATAGCCAAATGTTCTCCCCAATGGGGACCCAAAGCTGTTTATATCTTGCAACAACCCTGTGATGTAGGCTGAGAGTGTGTGCCTGGCTCAGGGTCATCCAGTGAGCTTCTATGGCATTGGGGATTCGAACCTGGGACTCTCAGTGTTGGGCTAGGAATTGGGAGAATCAGGTTAAAATCTCAGATGTGCCATGGAAGCTTGTAGGGTGACCTTTGGCCAGTCCCAGTCACACGCTCTCAGCCAAATCTACCTCACAGGGTTGTTGTGAGGATAAAGTGGAGGAGAGTTATGTAAGGCACCTTGTGACCCCATGTGGGAGGAAAGGTGGGGTACAAATGACACAAATAAATACATACTGTATCACACTGCCTCTTTTTAAAAGTGTGACAGAAATCTATTTCAATTTTTAAAAATCTGTTTTGTAATATACAACAACAACAACAAAATATAACACAAATCCCAGTGCGTTTCGAGCATCTTCTTTAGGGAAATGGTTGAAGTCAAACACATATAAACATTCGTCTAAATCCATAGCGCTTAGGCCCATTCTACATCAGCCAACAAACAAGGCTGTAGGATGCTATAAAACCTGTTTTGGCGGGAGGACTTTGCACAGATCCCGCCTCCAAAATGAGTCTGTCCTATTTTATTTCCCCCAACCTGGGTTTTTCAAAAATCTCTGAACTAGTTATTCTTTTGAAAAATCCTGAGTTGGAGCCGCTCCTAAGTGAATGACCAGGCAGGAGCCGCTTTATTTGCCTCTCTTTAACTGTGCCTTCAACGGGGAGAGCCTGCCATTGCCCACCTATTCCAGGGAAGTTCCTTTTCCTTAAAAAAAATTTGTGGGTTGCGTTTGCGTAGCTACGCAGGTGCAGCCAGTCATATTGTGGGGTGATTGGCATGGGTGTGGGGGTTCATCACTGCATGCCTGCATAGCTATGCATGTTTTGCCAGAAATTTTTTTAAAAGAGAGAAGCATCTCCCTGCAAAGGCCACAGCAACCCAGACTGTTTCCCTAGGCTCCAATCACTCCCTGCACGGGACACATGTGAATGGGTAAACAGGAAAACAGGTTCCTTTATCAGGACTGCAACCCGTTATACATTTATTGCGTGGAATTGTCCTTACATCTCTTTCTATCATTTTTGCTGGCGGCTTGTTTGAGGGCTACATCTGGAAAGGGCAGCTGCCACTGTCCAAGGCGAGATAGGAAGAGACCTGTGGAATCCCAAAGCTCACGCCAGCTCTAGAGCTCTCTCCTAAGCAAACCGAAAAGGATCTTAAAACCAAAATCACACACAAAACCGATTTTGTAGTCCGCTTCGGTTAGGGATTCCTTGTACATACTCTGGGCTGGTTCTTACGAGATGATGAGGGAGAGCCCAATACACACACACACACACACACACACACACCCGGCCCGCAGCTCTTTTACGCCTCTTGCAGAAAGTCCCAGGTTCGATCCCCCGTGTAGCGTTGCTGACTGGCAGAACTGCTAGCAACAAAGACTGGGGAGAGCCGACGCAGGGAGCTTCATTCGCCACGCGGCCAGAGGGCGGGGGAAGGGGGCTGCCGGGGTGGGGCTGCGGTGGGGCGCAGGGCAGAGCCGAGCGAGGGACCGCCAGCGCCCGCCTCTCCCACCACACGACGCCACGTGGCCCCTGGGACTGCGCTGGGCCCCAAGCGACGGCGGAGGGAGAAAGAGGCAGCCCGTGTCCCCCTCCACCCCACGCGCCATCTGCAAGCCGAGCGGAGGTGGCTGCAGGCCGGTGCGTGACGAGGAGCCTTCCCCCCGCGTGTGCGCGGCCAGCCGTGGACGGCGCCGCACTGCAGTGTCAGGAGGGGAGAGGAAGGGTGGGCGGCGCGCGCGCCGGAGGGTCTGCCTGGGAGGGGGCTGGCACCTGCTGCACGTGGTTTGGGGGGGGGGGTGCTTTCAGATCGGAGGGCAGCTTGGTGCCTGCCAGAGGAATGAATGGGCAGGAGTCGAGCCTCATCACTTTCGGGGGCTCCTCTCCGTTTGTCGAATATTTGCCTGGGATGTTGTGTGGCTGCTCGGTTTGGGTCACTGTGGACAGCTTGCCTGTGTGTCTGGGGGGGTCCATCAGATGGCACCATTGTGCATGTGGACCTCTGGCTGACCGCTGTTGGAAACAGAATGCAGGAGGGGGGGAGGGGGGCAGAAAAATACCTGATAAGCAACTCACTATTTTGTGTAATGTACTCCACTGATCTGTTTGATTTGGGGGCATTTAAAACCATTTCTTTATCTTTACACCCTGCTTTTTGCCCCAGTGGAGACCCAGGGCCATTTACAACATTCCTCCTTGACTTGTTTTGCTGCCAATAAAGGTATGAAATATGCCTTGACCCCTTTGTACCCATACTACTACCTAGAGCAGGGGTGTCCAACTCTGGCACCCCAGATGTTCATGGACTACGATTCCCATCAGCCAATTGGCCATGCTGGCAGGGACTGATGGGAATCGTAGTCCATGAACATCTGGGGCGGCAGAGTTGGACATCCCTGACCTAGAGTAATAATGGTATATCATGCTGTGGGAAGTAGCCACTGGAGGTCTCCCTGCCATGCTGACCCCTTGCAGGGCATTCACTGATGCAGGCTCTTCATTTTCCTCCTAGGTTGGTTCCTGAATGGTGCCAGGATGAAGGAGGTTCTTTTAGCTGCTCTGCTGCTCATTCTGCCAGTCAGCTGGGCAGCGCCAAAGGATGGCAGTAAGAGGTACCAGGGAGGGAAATGAGGAGGGGAAGGAACCGGGAACTGCCTCTCTAAATCGGGGATGCTGGAGCAAGCAGGGTCTTCTCACACCTAGATGGATGGAATGAGAGTGGGGCCTTTTGTGTTTTGCCCCATTTCAGATGCTCAGAAGGGCATTCTCCTCAGGAGTGGGCTGCAGAGTGAAAACGGCTCCAGAGCAAGTCAAGCCTTTGCTGTGCAGCAGTCCAGCCCTGCAGGGGTCACTCCATGCATTAGCTCACCACTGCATCACCCCCCCCAGATTGGATGCAGTGCGGGAGAAGACACCTACCACTATTCTTGATGTATGGGCTGGGCTGAGTGGCTCCTGAGCAATTGGCAGTACTGCTGGAGGTCTGCTCTGCTTGTTCCTGGCTTTCAGTAGCCCACCAGGACATTTCACTGTAAGTTAAATGGCCAATCAGCCCCTGATCTACCCCCTATCTTTGTTAATTCTAGGCCAGAGACCCTCAATGATTCAAGGGATCATCCGATCCTCAACCCTCTGCATCCAGGGAAGGAGAATGTGAGGTGAGTGGTTTGTCCCTTGCACCCACGCAAACACACACTGCCCATACCAAGTTTGCTTCCAGGTTTCTAAGCCTTGTTCAGCAGCACCTTTTTGACTAGAGCGGAGGCAGAGATGCAGGGGAACAGAGAATAGATGGAGACAGTAATTGACAGGTAAAAGTTCCCTCCCATCCTGCTGTGATTCCCACAAATTCACACCCCTGTCTTTAACAGGCATAACCACACCATGCGGCTCAAGTATAGAACCTCCTTCCCTTCAGTCCCAAAGATGAGCCATTCAGTTCTGATTCCTCGCCAAGCAGAAAAGACTCCCTTCTCCCACCCCAAGAACAAACTGGAAGTTCTCAGTTGTGCTTGGTGGCCACTCAGTGCATAACTAGAAAGATGTCAACTGCAGAGCTCGTTTTCAGGGCTAAGGTTTTTATTTGTTTGTTTGTTTGATTTCTAAACCGCCCTCCCCTAGGGGCTCAGGGCGGTGAACAACAATGATAAAACAACTTAAAAACATACCATAAAAACTTATTTGCAATAATAAGAATAAAAACCGGAACCATATCTCATCAGATGGTGTCATCCTCCCCCCTCCCTACCTTTATGCCCACAGGAGGCCAGATGAAATGGCAGCGATGTTTTCAACCAGGTTCTGCCCATGCACAGAGTGTAGTTTCTTCACTGCTGAGTAGGGTTGGTGGTGAACCTTGCATACATGTGGGATTTTGGGATAAAGTTTCTAATGCGTTTTCCCTTTCCAGGCATACTTAAGTCCTGATTTCCCCCCCTGAAATTTATCAGGATACACAGGGCTCTGTCTCAGCTCATTTGGAGCAACTGGGTGCATATCTGAAAGCAATTCCAGGGCCCTTCAAGCAATACCTCCAGTCGCTATCATCCTTTACCCTCACTCTGGAGCTTTCCAACTCTATCTGTACCAACTGGTGGTTCCATTTGTCACAGGATGCTCCAAGACTACTTGAAGAACGTTGGTCAGGTTGAGAAGGATGCTGATGCCATGACAAGGGAACAGGGTAAGAACCACACTCGTGTTTGAGGCCAGCCTCTGGCAGTAGGTGGCATCTCTCGATCTCATATCTAAAGGTCTGTCCCCTCCCCCTCCCTTGCATGCCACCCCTCCCCTCGCTAGGGTGGGTGGACCATATCCAGATCCCGGGTCCCCTCCCTTGCATGCCACCCCTCCCTCCCTCCCATTCCCTTGCATGCCACCCCTCCCCCTCCCTTCACTAGGGTGGGTGGGCCAGGTCCAGATGCGGGGGCCCCTCCCTTGCATGCCACCCCTTACTCCCCTTTCATGCCACCCCTCCCTCCCCTCCCTCTCCCTCTGGGTGGGTGGGCCATGTCCATATGCCGGGGCCCCTCCCTCCCCTCCCTTGCATGCCACCCCTCACTCCCTCCCATCCTCTCCCTCACTCCCTCCCTGCAAGTACAGCATTTGGTTGACTGTTCTGAGCTGAAGCAGGATGAGTGGGTGATCTGCCCCAAGTGCCTGGTGTTGTTTTGAGTGGATTGGTAGTAAGGAAATCCCAAGTCTGGGATTTCTGAGAGCCAGCGTGGTGTAATGGTTAATAGAACAGGTGCACTCTAATCTAGAGAACCGGGTTTGACTCCCTGCTCTGCCACTTGAGCTATGGAGGCTTATCTGCTGAACCAGATTAGCTTGTGCACTCCAACACATGCCAGCTGGGTGATCTTGGGCTAGTCACAGTTCTTTGGAACTCTCTCAGCCCCACCTACCTCACAGGTGTTTGTTGTGAGGGGGGAAGGGAAAGGCGTTTGTAAGCTCCTTTGAGTCTCCTTACAGGAGAGAAGGGGGGGCATAAATCCATACTCTTCTTATCCCCTATCTCTATAGTTCTGCTGATGTTCTAGGAAACAGAGGGACACAAAGAATACATCTGAACAAATTTTACTGCATGACATGAGAAAAAGTGGAATGCAGCAACTTGCTGAATGAAGCATTCCAAAGCAAATGCAGAAATAAGTTTCTAATGGAATTTTAAAAATGCAAACAAAGTAATAACAAAGTGTGTAGAACTTGCATGTTAACTGGACTGATCCATTAAAAGGAAAAAACCCTAAAGTAAAATTATAGAGTACATATCCTCATTAGGATCAAAGCAATTATCAAGCTTTTGATTTCCCCAGAACTCTTCTTCAGTCCAGTTGTTAAACAAAAATGAGAACACAAAGGAGGGAAGTGAGGGGGGAAATATTACTGAACAAAATGGAGGATCTATGATGTAGATTTAATTAAGGTAGTCCATGCTAGACACAGAAAAGATTTTTGATTGCACCAAAGTCTGCTAGTCCAATATTGCTGAAGAACATATCTCACTCCCTTCCATAGGGTGTGTGTGTGGGTGTTTTTTGTATAACATCCACTACTGATTTACTATAGTGTAATCTCAAGCTTACTTCATCAGGAAACTTCAGGGGCAGTGTATGTGTATGTTTCTATTTCTATTTACATTTATAACCCGCCCTTTACCACAGTCTTGGGGGAGGGGGGTTACATTGTATATATATTGAGTAGTGGGCAATATGTATGCCTATGTGTACACTATGTAGTAGAAAGGCCATAATGCCAGAGGTTTAATCCGGACCTTTTCCTTTTTTTCTGCTACCAAGACACAGGTACCTTATGGCAACCCTTCATAAGTGGTTCGCCATTGCCTGCCTCCGTGTCACGACCCTCATATTCCTTGGAGGTCTCCCATCCAACCACTAGCCAGGGTCAGGGTTCAAAGTCTGTGACTTGCCCAGCAAACTTCCATGATGCTAGTGGAGATTGGAACCTGGGTTTTCTAGGTCCTAGTTGGACACCTTAACCACTATACCAGGGATGTCCAATTCTGGCGCTTCAGATTTTCATGGACTACAATTCCCATCAGCCCCTGGTGGCATGGCCAAAGAGGCTGATGGAAATTGTAGTCCATGAACATCTGAAGCACCAGAATTGGACACCGCTGCACTACACCATACATTCCTATGCAAAACTAAATATATATACAAGTACAGTGACCATTCAGAATAACTGTAATTGGTGCTGACATAATCTCTATTGAGTAATTTAATAGCTATAATTGACCCAGAAAGTTACCATGTCTGTTCAAGGCCTGGTTAAGACAATTAAACTTATTGTTCAGTTCTACTTCAGCTGTTTCACACTGGAGTCGCTCTTTGAAGTTGAACAATGGTGACATCCATCTTGAGGAACAATTACAGAGATCTTGAAAGCTCCCTCCTGACTTTGTGATGTGTTAATTAATCTTGATAAAGATATCATCTAATTGTGCACAGAGGTATATTTTATTGATTTATTTAGACAATTGATATGCTGACTCTCCAGAGACCTGCTTGAGGCAGCTCAACAAACAGAAGCAATATAATAAAATAATAAGCTGCAAAATAAAAGTTATTATTAAAACAAGCCACTAAAAATAAGTCAGGGATATAAAAACAATAAGGCAAACACTGAGCAACCTAAAATGATGTTCAAGCAGACCCTTTAAAAAAGCTTTAACATATTGAAATCCTCAAAGCCTGGGTAAAAAAATGTTTTGGCTTTGCACCTACAGGACTGTAATGAATTAGGTGCCACCACTGAAAAAGCCTTGTCACTGATTAACATCTACCTGACATCTGCAGATATGAAGGCGAGAGAGCAAGGTTTGGGAAGAGGGTCTTAAGTGGCAGGCGGGCTGGACAATACCTGAGGAGGCAGAGGGCCGTGACGTATGTACATCCTGATAAAAATAAAAAGCAAATTAAAAAGAGAATTTCAATTTTTTCAGATAATTTCTTCAGTCTGTTTAGACTTGAGTGACCCTACATAGGATTGTATTACACATCTCCTTTTGATTTAGCTGGCATGTGATTCTTAGAAGGTGTGATGATTTAAGGCAGATTCCCACTCTTCTAATGTGAAATAATACTCATGAAGTTGAAGTTGGAAAAGGCTCTCAGATGAGAAACAGTCAGCATTTTTAATGCCTGGTGGCAATGATTCCACCTTAAAAGATGTCCTTCCCTTTCTCTGAGACATGGACTGAGTTGATGTGGCACATCACTGTTTCCCCCCTGCTGCCTTGTGATCAGCTTTGACCAACAGAAACCAAGAATAAAATTACATAGTGTAACACAGACCTAAAATAAGAAACTAGCTGGCTGCAGCTTACAGTACCTTGCCCTGTTGGAGGCTGAGGATGCTGCTGCACCTCAGCAGGCAAGCAACACATTTTGCTTCCTCTTCCCCAAGTTAGAGTGGCCTTTAGAGTGCTTTAGTGGTAACCTTAAAGCCAAGGGGGAGCTCTCTCTCTCTTTACAAATGCTGTTTGCAAGGATTTCCCTGTGTGGCAAGCAGTGCAACTTAGCAGAGGTTGTCCCATCAGAGCAGACCCTGAGCAGACACATTGGGTTGAATCTCTTGGAAAATCTCTGTGTACTCCAGGCCTTACACCTTTCCCTGGGTGTGCAACACACATACAACACAAGCTATTTCTTCTGGTACAATTTGAAATGCAAATTAAACGTTGCAAAGCATGGATTGCACATTTGATTGCTCCTTGAAGTGCTATGTGTTGGAAGAACCCATGGGGCTACTGCTTGTGCAAACAGAACTGTGCTGAGTACATTTTCCTTCCCAGTGCACCTTACCAGAAGCACCTTATAAACTCCAGGCCCAGCAAGCTCCGTGCATCCCACCCAGCTGCCTGCATTCAGGCTCAGCATCCCCAATTTTGCTGCCAGAAGTACATGCATGCTTCCCAATTCCAGCCCAATTCCAGCCCTAGCATTTGACCTATCATTAAGTTTGGTGGCCAGTTTACTAAAATGACCTAGATTTGTTTTCTTTACCCAGTGGGGCCCCTTTGTGCTGCATGAGAAAAACAGCTCCCCTACCATTAAAATGTGATGGTTTTGCTATTGTAATCTCATGGCAGTCTCTGCGGGCAACTCAATCCATGTTTCCACTGCACATCAGCAGTAATTGAATTCTGCTTACCTTCCTACCACTGTTCCTTTATTTTCAGCGCTTGCTCAGTTGCAAGCTTCATACAGGCAAGTTACAGGCAGGAGGCAGAAAACATACCTTATAGGGTTGAGGTGAGACTAAAGTGAAGGGGAGCCATACGTGTAACCCTGAGTTCCTTGGAGGAAGAGTGAGATTAAAATTGAAAGAATGAAGGGGTTATTTCTGTATTTTCATTAATAATCCACCTTTTTCACTGGTGCTCCAGTCAGATTACAAGTATGGTATGATATATGTGTTGAGCCAACAGGAAGTCTCATTGCTTGTAATCTTCCTTGAGTCTAGGTGAGAAAGATGGACCACCAATGGAAATCCATCACTACCATCATCATCATTCCCACAGTGTCTCCCCAGTCGTTTTCCTTGTGGCTTACACAGTCTTCTCCCCTTACCTGCAGCTCTCTTGCTTCTGTTTGCTCTTCATGACTATGACAAGAGTGGTCGACTGGATGGCCTTGAATTCATGCGGTTGCTTAGTGAGCTGGCAGCAGGACAGGCCAAAAGACAGCCCGTGCCTGACTTGGTAGGTACTGTTTTGTTCCTTGGCCTTTGTTGTGTCAGGTGCATCAGCACTTCTGCCAGCCCTAAGAGAAATACACCCTCTGCCATCCTGTTCTGCTGTTGCTTGCATCCTCTGGTTTCCATTTCCTGTTGCACCCCTGTGGCCACCACTCTTGGCTCTCCGTCATAACTCCATCAAGAGTAGGGACTGTCAACCTTATTGAACCTGTGAGCGCTCTGGAGGTAGAGGCCGCAACAACAAAATGGCTGCCATGGAGGGGAAGTTGGAACCAATGGCAAAATGGCGATCATGGTGTCTGGGGCCAGCCACAAAATGGCTGCCCCTGGGTCAATCACAAAATGTTGTCAAGGTTACACAGAATGTTAGAAGGTACCAAAACAAGCATCTTCCTATAGTGGGAGCAGCTGTTTCAAGCCATTAGATCTTCAGGGATCTATCAAAAAACAAAATATGTAAGTCATTATACTATACTGCATTCACATGCAAGTAAAAAAACACTGTGTAGAAATATTTCAAGAACACAATGTGCTTATTATTTTTATTCCATGTGAATGCAGCAGTCTTATTACTAATGTATTTTTGTGACAGTCCCCTGAGAGCGCTAATTGCTCAGAATATTTGAATAAAATCTTTTGTCTCCTGCTACGTTTCAGTTTTCTCCTCCTCAGTGAAATTCCCTTGAGTTTCAGGGATGGTTCTAAAGAGGCCTGGAGCAGATATGCAGAGCAGACTGTACCACTTCAGACTGCAGGGAGATCACCTTTTATTTTTAGCATCTTTCCCATTGTATAAAAACTTCAGGCAAAGAGCCTTTCTCCCTCCCTACTAGTTTTAATGTTTCCCCCCCCCTGCTGGATTAGTTTTTCCCCTGCTGGATTAGCACATTCAAATCCACCTGCAATGTGGAGTGAAACAGTCTCCTCTATTTCCTCAGGCCTTCCTCTTCTCATTCTTGGGGCATGTGTGAAACAGGCCTCAGCAGTAGTGCCCACAGGGTGTGGGGGAGGCGCGACGCCCCAGGCAGAGCCACAGCAGAGGCGTAGCTGGGCCATGGAAGTTCAAGGCTCTTAGGCAGGGGTCTTCAAACTATGGCCCTCCAGATGTTCATAGACTACAATTTCCATGAGCCCTACCACTTGACCATGCTGGCAGGGGCTGATGGGAATTGTAGTCCATGAACATCTGGAGGGCCACAGTTTGAAGACCCCTGCTCTTAGGTGTCACTAAGCTTTTCCCTGGGGAAACTGATCAGCTTGAGTTAACTTGATTTCTCTGGTCTGCATGCCCCTTCTGCAAAACCCATTCAAGCTCTTCTCGTTACCCAATTATGAGACCAGAACAGGTCTTTTGGAGTTGCCTCCGTCACCTCAAACTCTGGTTGCCACAGGCTTCTTATAAAAAGGGCAGGAATATTCAAGTTTGTTCCCTAGGAATTCCTAGCTGCCAACAGTTTCCTCATTTTAAATCATCCAGAAGGTGGGCACAACTGGGCCTTCAAGTGAAGTGAAGTTGAGGCCTAAGTTTGGTTTTTGACACTGTATTCCTAAAGACTATGCTGCTCCACTGACCTTATTCTCTGTGTCCCATTTGTTTTGCCCTTCAGGGCACTTGCTTGGCTGCATCTAGCAGAGTTTGTCACATGACCTCAATATGACCTCACATATAGTGTTGAACATTGTGGTATTTTAAGGCTTAGAAGGAAGATGCTTGGAAGGAAGATCTATGGGTATAGATAGAGGACACTGGAGGCATCTGTTAGGTAGAGTTTAAATAAACTCCATTATCTTAGTAAGACTGCAAGAAAGGCAAATAAAAGATTAAATCTCTGGAAAAACAGAGACCATAACAGAAATGTTGGCTTGACCTTTTCATCTCCCTGTGCAGGTTGTGCTGATGGTGGACAGCATCCTGGAGACACAGGACTTGAACCAGGATGGGTTGCTGGAGCCCTCCGAGCTGTTTCTCAGCCCCTGGCAAGATCAGGCACCAGCAGCGCTTGCCGCCCCCAGCGGACAGGATGGGGCAGTGTTGTGGGCCCCTCCAGAGTCGGATGCACAAAGTGTTGGGCTCTCAGACCTCCCGCTCCAGGAAGGTACAGAAGAGCCATCATCTTCCCCAGAGACTTTTCAGGAGCAGGGAGTCATGGAGGCCCCCTCCCTGAGTCCTGCAGCACAAATGCATAAAGGGGATTCTGGCCAGGAAGCACCACTGGACACACAGGAACAAGCACCTGAGATGCCTCCTGGTCCCAGAAACTGAAACATACCTGGGTCAGGAAAGGAAGAATCCTGGCGTTTGGCTTGGTCTTATGGACAGAGGAACAGAGCTACCCCAGAGCAGTTCCTTAGAAGGGGCTGCAGGCAGGTGGTGAACTGGAACTGAAAAATCCCACCCCAGTCCCTCAGTTCACTCCCTTTCAGCCAGTTCAGTCTTGCCGCTGCTGCTTCCTATTGCACCTGTGTCCCTGGAACCACCCAGACCTCTCACCCTCTCAGTTGTCAGTGCATTCTGCAGCTCTAGAGCTTTGGCCACAAACCTTTGCTCCCCTTGCCTGCTCTAAATATCATCCCATTCAAAATGGCGACTGAGAATTCCAGACACATCCATCCTTTGATGGACTGATCAGCTTTGCCCGGATCAGAAGCCCAGGACCAGACTTTGATATCCTTCATAGAACAACACCTCTTGGCAGAGAAGGCTTCATCCACCGTTCTGGATACCAAGCAAGCAGCTCTAGGGGCTGCAGTGCCAGTGATGCTCTCCTCCCCCAAGTACCCTACCCAGGCCAAGCAGGCAAAGAACCATTTCCCACTCCCACCCTCTAGACTCAGGATGGGCAATAGAGAAGCACAACGCCTCCTGCTCACTCCATGCAAGGGAGTGCCTTGGCTGCCTTGGCTGCTCCCAACACATGAAGCTGTCTTCTATCAAGCGAGTACTTGGCCCCTTCTGCACATGCAGAATAATGCACTTTCAATTCACTTTCACAATTATTTACAGGTGGATTCTGCTATTCCACACAGTAAAATCCAGCTGCAAAGTGCATTGAAAGCGGATTGAAAGTGCATCATTCTGCATGTGCGGAAGGGGCCCTTGGTCTATTAAGGCCAGTGTTGTCCACTGTGACTGGCAGGAGCTCTCTAAAGTCTTGCAGTGGAAGTCTTTCACATCAGCTGATCACAACTGATCCTTTTAACTAGCAATACCCAGATTTGAACCTGGGATCTCCACCATGCAAAGCTGACGCTCCACCACTGAGCCACAACATCCCTCCCAAGTGGGTAGCTGCTGTTGACTGTGTAGGCCCCATAAGGGGACGAGTGCTGACTGCATTGCTCCAGCATCAACATCTCTCACTCTCCTGTATTTTGATAAAACTCTTGTGTTTTGTCCTAATAAAGTGTCTTTGACCTTCATGTGTTTGTGTCACAGAAGAAACAAACAAGCGGCCCGACAACATCTTGGAGGGAGCTGCTCAGGAGACCAGGGCAGTCTGGACTGTGTTTTGTGCTGGGCTCTGTCCACAGTAATCTAAGCTAGCAGAATCAGCAATGCTCAGGACTCTCAAGACTTGTCAGGCCAAATCAGATCATGTAGCCTGGCACTCATTCAACTCACTGTGACCTCCCAATGCTATAGAGAAAACCACAGTGGCAGCATCTGTTCCATAGTGAATCTCCACCCTTTAGAGATCTTCCGGCTGGCGATTAATAGCCTCCTATTCTCCACACGCTCATACTCCATAAAGCTACTTGTTTATCATAAGGCTGGAATTCCTCCCCCCACACAAAAAAAGATACCCGTGACTCTTCATGAAGCATAATGCATGGCGGGGTGGAGAGTGCACAGGAAGAGTGCCAAACTACACATCCTGATTCTCCCTCAGCTGCAACTTCTCCCTCCTTCCACTGTCATTTTGAAAGACAAAGAACGCCCCAGCCATGTCCAGATGCCTGCCCCTTGCTCCTGTCCTGGGTCTTTTCTGAATTGTAATCTGTGCCGTTCCTGGCTGTCCGAGAGATTGACAGCCGTTCTCTGCAAACCTTTTGTGTGGAACTTGCACACAGAGTCAGTCACAGTCTGTACGTTTGAGTGCTTTTATTGATCTTCAGTTGGGAAGTGGTGACTTAGAGGAGAATCCCCACTGGGGACAAGAGTGCCAGGGCCAGCCAGAGCAGATGGCCGGGGGCGTGTAGGGCAGCAAGCAGTGGTGGGATTCACCAGGTTCGCACCACTTCAGCAGAACCGATTGTTAAAATGGTGCTTGTAAAAAACCAGTTGTTAAATTATTTGAATCCCACCACTGGCAGAAAGTCAGGCTTGGCCTATCCCTTTCCCACCAGCTGAGAGTTGCATAGAGGCAGCAGCAGCATCCGTGGTGTGTTTGCAGTGCAGCGGTGGGAGATTTTGGTCCTTGGCTCAGAAAAGGGTCCCAGACCCTGCAGAAACGGCTTCCGGAATGCAGCTCATACGATCCCGTCGTAGCCATGCACCCCACACTTCCGGCCAGCTACCCGGCACCCATATGTGATGGCCTCGTGAAGGGGTTTCCCTGCCGCAGAAAGCAGAGTGTCAGCTGTGTCCAAAATGCAGGGGAATGGCTAGCAGCCTGTTTGAATCTGCTAAGGCTTGAAGGGTAAATCTGGAGAGGGAAGCATCTACATCTGTGCTGTACCTTAGTGCTGCTATCTGACAAGGCTTGTTAAATTAGACAGGACAGAACTGTTGTCAGGGGGGGTGGGATACCAGTACTCACCTCCACTTAGGGAAAGGATAACAGCAGCGTTGAACGTGTCCCCAGCCCCCAATGTGTCCACAACACTGTCAGGGGGGAAGGCGTCTGAGTGGACCAGCTGACCATCTGGCCCCATCGCATCGGCCCCTTTCTCAGCCCAAGCGCAGATCAAGGTGGCCCTAGAGGGCAGCAGGGAAGAGAGAGAGTTTGTGGGGTGAGGATGCAAGAGCCCCCTCCCAGCACGCTCCCTGCTTGTGAACACTGCAAGGTAGTGGTGTTATTAAAGAAAGCTGCATTTCTTTGGGAGTGGGAGCCATTTGCAGTGTGCATACATGTGCCTTCATGGACGAGAAGCAGCTTCAGGTCGGGGTCAAGAAATATTTTCAGACCAGTTGAGCAAACTGGTGGAGGGAATTGTGACAGAAGGCTAATGAGTCTCACTCTCCGGCTTCCTCAAAAGAGTGTTAAGGGCAGATGCCAACTGTGGGTTAAAGCAGGAACTTTCCCCTGCTGCTGAAGGGAACCCTTTGCCCTCTGACTCTATGCCACTGATCCACTTCATACATTCCCGTCTCCCCCGAGGACTGGCGAAAGTACTCTGAGGCAAGTCCAGCCACATCACTCCACCTGACTTTGGGGCCTCCACCTACCCGGGTTTCACACGCCCGTATAGCCCCTCCACAGCTTCAGAAGCAGAGCAGAAACCAAAATCTTTAGCCACGTCCTTACTGACAAACACCTGGAGACAGAGAAATGCAGAAAAATCACTGTCACTACAAGCCCCTTTGTCTAGCCCAGCTCAGCTGCCTGTCGGCAAGAAGCTTGGGGTGTAGGGGGCTTCATAAACAGGCCACGAAAGGAATGCTGAGCACACAGGAAGCCACTTTTACTGCATCACACTATTGCTCTATCTAGGTCAGTTATCGCCTACTCTGACTGGCAGAGGTTCTCCTCGACTAGAAGTCTTCCGCGTTAGCTGATCCTTTTAAACTGGAGGTGTTGGGGACTGAACCCAGGATTTTTTGCTTGCAAAGCAGATGCTTGGGCACTGGACCCTCCCTTGGTTCTTCTCTTCTATACTGTTGTTAGAATTAGCTAGCAGGTATCTGGACATGCCAGCTGCCCGTGCTTCTAGCTGAACAAATGGATGCAACATAAGAAGATAAGAACTAGCCTGCTGGATCAGACCAGAGTCCATCTAGTCCAGCACTCTGCTACTCACAGTGGCCCACCAGGTGCTTTGGGAGCTCACATGCAGGATGTGAAAGCAATGGGCTGCTGCTGCTGCTGCTGCTGTTCCTCCTGAGCACCTGGTCTGCTAAGGAATTTGCAATCTGAGATCAAGGAAGATCAAGTCAATAGCAGAAGGCCAACTAAGCCATTAAAATACATTTTGACTTCCAAAGTATCTTGAGCATTGTAGATTCTTCCATAGGAATTTTTTTTGTAATGCTACAGATGCAGATCTCTACAGCAGCTGCCGATCAAAAACTCTGCAGAAGATGTGCAGCTCAACCAGATCTTGCACGCTTGCAGTGTAACCACTAATGGGATAATGGCTGTCTGGCACTTCCTGGTCCAGGGTGGAATGCCTCTCTTTGGGTTGTTCCTCAAGTAGCCACAGCCTTCCCAAGTTCAGCCAAGACACCCCCTTAGATTCCCGACAGCTTCCTCCCTTTTAGGGTTCCCTACCACGTCTCCATAGCCAAAGAGCTGGTACAGTTCTTGCCGTGGCTTCTCCACCTCCACAGATGTGCCCACTTGCTGAGATTCAGAGCAGGCGTGGTTATACTCTTCTACCCGTTGCAGCATCTTCACCTGTTCAGAGGCATTCCTGCCCTGGGAAGAAAACTGTTCTTAGTGGGGCAGGCTACTCAGATTGTCTGTGCAGACACCTCTGCCCCACCCATCCCTTGCAATAGCTGAATCTCCAGCTCGGTGAAGACCCTGTTGTGAGTATGACAAACTGGGTGGAGAGAATTGTAGGGATGGACAATGCCCCTTCCAATTTCTCCAGGAGGCTGCAAGCTCCCTGATCCACAGCTGACACATGGCATTTCCCTAATGCTTCACATCTATGATCTCATGATAATCCAATAGTTCTGTAATACACACCCTGTATTATCATCACCCGCAAATGTCTGAGCTGTCCTCTCAGGTGTTCCATGCATGGTGTAGGGTAAGTTTTTCTCTCATGTTGGGGCTTTGGCAAACAACCCTGGGGAAGCAGCCCTGGGACTAAGGCTGAGCCAACATCTGCTTATATAAAGTTGCCTTATACTAACTGACCATTGATGGTGCCTTCTCATCAGTAGCAGGTTAGGCTCTTTTAAAGGGACCAAAGCTAAGACCTTCTGAATACAAAAGGAGGAGCATATATCCACTATCTTCCAAGGCCATGTTTTGGGTCACACATGCCCCCCCACCAAAAGTTAGGCAGGTGACAAACTGAAAAATAACTTTGTTGGCCATGGCACCGAAACTATGGAACTCCCTCCCCAGGGATATTTATCTGTCTTCTTCCATCATTATCTTCCACAAGCAGACAAATACTTTTTTTGTTTCATCTAGAGTTCTCCTCTTCCTGCTGTATATTTTAATTACTATTTTATGTATTTTAATATTTATTTTTGTTTTTAATGGCTTTGTATCTTAATGGGTTTTTTTTTGCTGTTTATGATATTTTAACTGTTAGCCATCTTGATACCCCTCTATGGGCACAAAGGCAGCAAACAAATTTTGGAAGGAAGTGCTCTCTTTGACTCATTTAGCTTTTATTTGTTGGCATTTGTGATGAGCATTCATAGGCTAGTTAGCAAGCCTTTATTGGTATAGACAGCAGTACAACAATAATAAAAACAGATTAAAAAGCATATACAATACAGGATATACATGTTAGGACGAAGGAAATCTACTGGCATTTAGTAATTTTCAGGAGAAAGTCTGCCACTATCATACAGAGGCATTCATAGGCAATTTTAAATTGTGGTCTTGCATGTGTGTTTTACAATTGTTTTTTTTTTTAATATACTGTAAGCTGCCTTGAGTTCTGCAAGGCAGAAAGGGTAATAAATGTTTTAAATAAACATCTATAGAGAGATGCATAACTTGGTGAACTCAGCAGCAGCAGGCAGTGGAAGCAAAGAACCATCCACAGATAAGCAAAAGGATACTCTTATATCAAATGAGGATCTTCTCAGACAGCTCCACTATCGATATTCCACAGGCGATAGAAACACAAAGGGTCAACATTCCAGGTTGCAGTCTTACTTAGGAGCAAGCTCCATTCTGTCTAGTGGGTATACTTTTAGCTCACCACACTTAGGATAGCAGTCTCACTCACCTCCCAGTGAATCCACTTGTATTGAGACAGGTTAACCTGCTCAAAATCAGCATCTGTAACATCAGGCAGGTTGCTTTAGAGAGGGGTGGGAGGGACAGATATGGAGACAAGGATCGATGAGACAGCAGAGGACACGTGCTATGGTGACCCCCCCCCCTTCACCACCCCAGGTTATTTATTTAAATCAATTAATCAGGAAAGCAGGCAATCATGATTAAAATGCATACCTGTCGGAAAAAATTGACAAGAGAACAACCCTTAAGCCTCCACTAACCCTGTTCAACTCTGCCTTCCTTGTCTGGTAGCCAACCCTCCCCCCCCCCCCCAAAAGAAACCAGACTGCCTAGAATTGTGTTTCCATGGCACCCTTCCAGGTGTTTCTGGGCAGCTCATAGCCAAGGCATTAAGGAGCCAGCCATCCCTGTCTTTCAACCTCAGAAGCTGGTACCCAGGGGCAGACTGCTTCTGACCACAGAGGTTCTGTTTATGAGTAAGGGGGGGGGGGGCAGGCTCTGCAAGCACAGTGGTAGTTTTCCTTCCCAGCAGTATTCAGGAAGAAATTCTAAGTGTTGGCTTCAACTTAACGAAGCCCTGAGGGGTTTGTTTCTAACATCCTGAAGATGTCATGACAATGTGTCCAAGAAGCCTGGACTCTTAACTCAATGCTGTAAAATTTGAACAGACCACTAGGGTGCTCCTGGACCCAGGTACTGGATATACAGATTGCAGCTGTGGTCAGGAGTATAATTTACCAGCTTCAAAGAGTTAGCTAGCTGCAGCCTTTCCTGGGCAGAAAAGATCTGACCTCTGTGGTACATGCCCTGGTTAAATCTAGATTAGACCACTGCAACATGCTCTACATGGGGCGACCCTTAAGAAGTGTTTAGAAACTTCCTTTAGTGCAGAAAACTGCACCCAGGATGTTGATGAGTGGGTCATAGGAACCATGTCATTCCAATCTTGCCCCATCTATACTGGCTTCCAGTTTGTTTCTGGGTAGAAGTCAAAACATTGGTTTTGAACCTTAAAGCCCTATACGGTTTGGGACCAGAATACCTGAAGGGCTGTCTACTCCATTGTGAACCTACTCATCTTGATCATCTTCCAAGGTCCTGCTTTGTGTACCCCCACCTTCTGAGATTAGGTGGGTGGCCGCTCAGAAGAGTCCTGATCTGGATGACCCAGGATAGCCCAATCTTGTCAAATCTTGGAAGGTATGCAGAGTTGGTTGTGGTTAGTATTTGGATGGGAGACAACCAAGGAAGTCCAGGGTCTTTAGGCAGTGGAAGGCACCTCTGTTAGTCTCTTTGCCTTGCAAACTCTATGGGGTCACCATAAGTCAGCTGCAATTAAACAGTGCTTTATTCACACAACCCACGAGTAAGCACCAAAACTCTGAATTTCCTGGTTGTGGTGGGTTTTCCAGGCTGTGTGGCCGTGGTCTGGTGGATCTTGTTCCTAATGTTTCACCTGCCTCTGTGGCTGGCATCTTTTGTGATATACCTCTGAAGATGCCAGCCACAGAGGAAACAAACAAGTGTTTGAGTTGGTTTTAATCATTTTACAATGTGATTTTATTATCTATGCTATACAGCCCCATCAAGCTGGAGCCAGCAGGACATGGCGCCTATGAAACACCACCCTGCCGCCTCCATCGGGCTTCCAGTGGTGTGGGGAGCAAGGAAAAGCTCCAATCCCCCCACCCCGCCCCGCGACTGGAAAGGCCCATAGGGCTTACAGGACTATAAATGACTGGGACAGGCCTCAACCCCTCTCCCCAAACAAAAAGAAGCTCTTGATGCTCTCCACTCTGAAACGTTCAAGTAGGAGACAGCTTCAGTGTTTCCGCACTCCTACATTCGTGCTGAGTGACCTTGGGCTAGTCACAGTTCTTTGGAACTCTCTCAGCCCCACCTACCTCACAAGGTGTCTGTTGTGGGGAGAGGAAGGGGAAGGAGCTTGTAAGCCACCTTGAGTCTCCTTACAGGAGAGAAAGGTGGGGTATAAATCCAAACTCTTCTTCTTCTTCTGAAAAGAAGGTAGTATGGACCAGCACATAGTAGCAGTAACAAAGTGGCTAAAGTGGGTATCAATCATCTTGTGCTTCAAGCCCTCTTGAGAGGCCGTACTGGTAAGAAATTGACACTACCTTGATGCCAGAGGGTAGCCCATCTTACTAGATATCTCAGCGTTCAAAGCATCAGATCAGACACCCCCAAATGGGCAGTTAATCAGTTTCAAGTAATGCCAAAGTACATCACCACCTGCTTGACCTTGCCTTTTTTGGTTGCCATGGAAACTGGTCAGTCTTTGGCTGTTCTGGAAGTGATTGCACAGAAACCTTGTACACCAATCTCAGGCCTACTGCCTTCATTGGTATACAAGAGAGGCTCCATTTCCTATGAAAGATGGGTTCAGGGTTACATTGATTGGGCAAGCTTGTCCAAATCCTAGACGTGTGGGGCTTAACTGTGGTTATTCCATTTGGCTGGAAAAGAACATTCACCCATGCGCAGAAAAACTCATATTTTCAATTCATGGACCTCTACTACTAAAAACAATACTGAGACACAGTGAGGTATTGAGGGTTACAGTCGGGGGGGGGGGGGGGGCGCTAGTAGGCCAAGGGTTAATAGTTGACTCTCAGCCCCCATTTTGGGAACTGGACTCTACCCCATTTCAATTATTAACCACTAGAACCCTCAAAACCTGCCCCAGGGGCAAAGGCCGCCTGGAAGACATTCCAGGACCTGGGCAGGCCCCTAGAAATCATTAACCAAGGCTTTCTGCTCCACTGGCTGCAGAATGGGAATTCTGTGTCCCCTTCCCATAAAGATTTATTTATTTTATTTATTTATTAGATTTTTATACCGCCCTATCCCCGAAGATTAAGACCCCCGCTGCCCCCAGGAGCACACACTTGAGCACAACATCATATTTAAATGGCGAGGTTGAATATTTACTAGGTCCTGAGCAGGTACAGGATTCAAAAGACAACCATGGAAAGTGGGAGGGCATTCTCGCAGCACATGGAAGGAGGAGGAACACCGAGACTCCTCCCGAGTTCACAGAAGCACTGCCCCACTCCCACTGCACAATGGTATCTCTTCATTCTGCCTTGCATTACCAGTCCCAGGTGAGCCTGTTTGAAGGCCCACAACTTCTCACCTTCCGCTGTCCAGATTCCAGACGTGTCCCCTGCTCTGGTCTAGAAGCTCTCACATCTGCAGGTCCATGAGTCAACAAGACTCAAAGAAGAAGGGAATATCCCAACAATAGTGTGCAATTACCAGGATGGACAAATCATGAATTAAGATTGATGAAGATGATTGGCTGCATTGTGTAGAATTAGTAGATGAATCTATGGAGAATTAGGCGAGTCAGCTCTTGCTTGATTGCGCACAAATAGTATTTTCCCTCCCACTGGGTGGCGCCGTTCTGGGAACCTGCTTGGGTGGTGGGGACTCTTTTGATCTGCTCGAGCAAACCCTTACACGTCCTGATTCAGGGCACTGTCTTTGAATCCTAGCACCGTAAGCTGGAGGTCACAGGACCTTACATAGTTTGGTTTGTAATTTCAGCACAGCTGTGGCTATGGATCAGAGGATGAAGAACTGAATCAGAACTTGCATGTCCTGGCTGCTGAACCACCAGCTTATTGAGTGGCATCCCATCATCTGAGCCTCAATTCTTCCAGCCTGTAAAAAACCTCAACCTGCCTGGTGGGTCACCAGCTGTCTTTTAATAGTTGCACCGTAAGAAGAAATTCAGCAAAGATTCTCTGTGTACCAAGCTTTACCTGCTGAACTGGTGTCTGTCAAAAGGGGCAATCTCAAAACATTGTGACGACCAACAAGATACCAATCAAAAAGCACTTTGTACATCAAGACTACTAGATGGATAATTAATATTAATTATTGCTGATAAGAACAAAGCGTCTGGGGTTTATATCAGTTGTCAAACTCCAAAGTCCTGGCCCAATAATGGTGAAATCGTTACCTGGAAAGAAATCTGCTTTTACTAACAGATTAGCATTATTCCCATCTGCACTGTGATGGGCACATCCAACTTTTTCTATAATTGGAAAGACTGAAACCCCACCTATAGTGAGGATCCCTTCGGTATGGTCCAATTGTTTGAAGCTATTTTTAGTACGTACCTCCCCACTTACGTCAACAACCAGCAGCTTCTGGACTCCCTTTTTCGAGCAAGGAGTGAGGTCTGGTCCTGCAGGCAGTCAATCTTGCGGCTACTGAGGACCCTGATGCCCGTTGTAATGCAGGTAGCAATAATGCCAATCCATTAGTAAAAGCAGATTTCTTTCAGGGTAACAATCCAAATTGGAATCCAAACAACCAAGCTCGTATAGAGAACCTGGTCCTTTATTGGCAGATTATTTTGTGGGGCAGCTGTATCAGAATTCCTTGCAAACATAATTTGTTGAAAGTCCGCCATCTAAAGTGGGTGGGGCCCAACATGGGGCGCCTTAATATGTGTGCCTCCCCTACCCATTTGACACCACAAGAGGAGAAGAGAAACGGCACCCTACAGAGATCCTTTTCCACAAAGGTGGGACAAGTTGTAAAGGTGGGAATCCACAGGAGCTTCTGCCAGGTCAAAGCCTATTTTTCTTCTACTGAGGAAGAAAAGTTTTTTTCTTCTCCTTAAATTCTACTCCCTTTCCAGGGAACCTAAAGTATCACAATTCCCAGGCAGCCTTTACATCATAAAAAATAATAGATATTTATGAGGTTGTTCCTTCCATAGTTCTGCTGAAGTATATAGCACAATGGCTATGAGAATGAGTTGTAATCTAGGAGGATCCTGATTCAAACATCCCCTCACTTGCCACAGGCAAGTCCTTTTTCAGCATCAATCTCCTTTGCAACACAGGATGATAGCAGAGCCCTGTCTTCCATGGGCGTTGGGAGGATGGATCAAAACAGATGCACGAAGGGCCATGACCACTGAAAATACAATACATCTGCTTGTTATTAGGGAGATTCAGCTTTGTTATTCAGGGCCGAGAAGAACTGTCTCTGCCAAAATTCTCTCTTCAGGCAACTATTAAAGGGACAGGAGTCCAGCCTTTCTCTGCAGCTGGGTCCACAGAGCTGAACAGATGTGCAGAAATAAGTCTGAGACATTCTGGCAGGGCTTCTGACCCATACTTCAGTTGCTATATTTCGGCATGTTGCCCAGATGTTGAAAGCAGAAGAGTGTCGCAGGGGGTGTTGGCAACCTTACTCTCAAGACTACATTTTACCTCTCCACAGACTTTAGTCTCCCCACACAAGGAATACAAAAAGGCCAAACCTGTCTTAGACTGCTAATATGACTGTAACCAGGAATGCTGTGTGAGGGGTGGGTTCTAGCCCCTTCCTCCACTTGCAATGCCCATAGCCCAGTTACTGAGACAATGTCTTGCATGCTGAAGGTCACTGGTTCAATCCCTCATATCTCCAGTTATAGGACCTCTTGGGAAAGGCTCTAGAGAATGACTGTCAGGCAAATCAGACAATGCTGGGCCCAATGGCTGCTTTGCTTTCTTCAAGAGGAGGACCAAAGCTCAGTGACAAGGGATCCATGCAGAATGACCCTGGCATCTCCACCTAAAAAACCCCAGTTAACTCATGATGACAAACATTTCTTCTGCCAGAGACACTAGAGAGCCACTTCCAGTCAGAGCAGGCAATGGCCAGATGTTGTATTGGTAAGTTCTTACATCCAGTTATGCAGCGCTTCCACACAAAAGCCAAAAACCAGCAGAACACAATTTTGACCCAATAATTCTGATTCCCAAGAGCCTCTGCTTTTGGAGTTTGGATCCTTCTGCAAAGCCAATGAAGGTGGAATAGGAGAAGGGTCTGCTAAATGAGATTTTCCCAGCGGCCAGCATATTTTCCTGCTGCTTCCTAATGGTCAGCAGACTTTTTTTTAAAATGCAGAAATGCGGGTTCAACTATGCAAATGTGCTTGAGCTGCAGGTCACATGACCAATGCTTCCTGATGCAAAATATTCAGAATTCAGACAGATTTGAGTTCTCCTCTACATCAAAGACTCTCTCCATAGGAATGAGAGGAACAGGTAGATATACTTTAGAGTGTACTTTTCCTGTCTTGTCATACTGAGAGCATGAAACAGGTGAAATCACTGTTAATACCAACATGGCCCTAGTGTTTCATGTTAGGAAGTGATTGACTGAAAGGACAAAGGGCTTGCTAGAGTAGGCCTGGTCCCTAAAGCAAATGGCAGGGTGCCCTCTGGCGCCACCCATTGGCAGGGCAGAAGAAGCAGCAGCAGCCAGGCTGGGCCTTACGTGTCAAAGAGAGTGACTGTCCGAGAGCCATTGGTTTTGTTGACGATGCAGCAGGCACATGGCGTCTCCCCCCAGCTCTGCCAGACCACATGAGCCACATTCACGTTACGGTGCTGGAAATCAGACAGGATGAATCTTGGGGCCAGGGAAGGGGGAGAGAAAGAGGAGGATTAGAGTAGAAAGCAAGGAACACTCTGCCTACGCACCTAGCGGCATGAAGGATGGTGCGGGTGCCTGTCGTCGTGTTGCTGATCACCATCGAGAGGGGCAGCGAACATGCCAGGTGCTCGGCCACATGGGCAAGGTCCACGTTGCAGCGTTGGAAATCATCACGGACAAAGCTGGGTGTGCAGAGAACAGAAGCATCTTGGGGAGGGCTCTCTGTGGGGATGGAACAGAAGCCAGGAGACCTGGTTCCCAACCAGAACAGGCATTCCTGCTATCCAACAGGAACTAGCCCCCAAAAGCACTAGGAGCTGCAGTGAACATTCAAGTGAGCAGAGGTGTTGTTGGCGGGGGAGGAAATGGCACTCGGGGCAAAACCTGCTCTGGGCCTCGTCCCTGCGAGCCACTTACCTGGCTGGGCCGCCACTAGGCACCCCTCGGCCTTATCCCGCCAGGCTGCTCCTTCAACCGGCAGAGCCTCTGCCAGCCAAAGGAGCAGCCTGGCAGGACAGGGCTGAGAGGAGGGGTGTGGGGGCACTTCTCTGCCCCCCACATGACCAGCTGGGTGTGTCCGGGGACATGTGACACCACATGTCCCGTGAGCGCTCCGCCTCTGCAAGTGAGATAGTGGTCTTCGTGCCAAGGGGTCCAACTCTATCCAGGGAACCCAAGCCTCTCTGCTGCAATCTAGTCTATTTTCCTTCCCATAGAGGGCAACAGAGTCTCATACTCATCACTTCATCCCTTCCTAAAAAAAGAAAGATGCCAGCAGATATGACTTCTTCAGGGAATGAAACATGTAGGCAGCTCTGAAGGCTATCTGTCCTTTTACAGTTTGAGCCGCTTTAAAGGAACCAGTTTCTTGCAAGCCCCAAATTGTGCATCTACATACTTTGTTCTCTTAATGGTTATGTTGCACAAAATGTCACTCCCAAATAACAGTGATTGGTTTCTAAAAAAAAAATGAAAGGAACCCTAGGTTCCACCTTCCACTTGGAAGGCACGCCCATTCTTTAATCTAGACTTTGGGAAGTGACTTTGAGCCTGTGAGAAAGAAAGATTTGTGATTAAATAAACAAATCAACACACGGTATCTACCCAATGGTGACTAAAAGTATTCCGGGGCACAGGCTTTATTATGGCCCATGTTTCAGGTTTCAGTCCCACTGTTCTAAAAAGACCAAGGCTCAGAAGGACTCTGCGCATGTAAAGACATTTTTGCTTGCTCTGATTTCACATATTTGAAGGCCAGAGCCTGCCATTTAAAATGGGCTCCCAAATGCATTGTTAAAACCAAAGCAAGATCTGGAAACTGTGGTAGGCAGCTGCAACCGAGGAGGCCCAAGGCTTGTCGTTCTCTACTAGCCCTGCAACGCACCATGGCTCTCCCTCTCTCAAAAGCAGCAAAGGTAAATGTGGCCAGAACAGAGAGATGCTTTGACCCTTGTGTCTGAATCTCACACTATGCTGGGCATATCTGCCAACTGACCTAGCACGGACTGCAGCATGCTTCCGTTCCAGGGTCATGAGCATCCCATCAAAGAAGAAACAAGGGTTACGGCAGGATAGCAGAGGGGGGAAATGTGCTAAAGAGAAGGAGAGCTTTATTTATTTATTATGGCATGTATATCCTGCCTTTCCTCTGGGTTCAAGGCAGTTTCCAAGGGAAGAGATGGCCCCAGAAGGAAATGCATTCCACTACCACTACCCTGAATATTACTTTGGAGGCTGTGCTGAGAAGCCATTCCACAGAGTACCAGAAAAGAGTCAGAAACTTACACTGAAGAGGAGACCTGTGGGGACTTTTTACCTTGGTCCTTTCTGCAACAAAGCACTTATTACCCCAAACTAGTTGGGCACTACCCAAATAGAAGCAGCGATGCCAACCCAAGCTGTATTCCTGTTGGCTAAGGCAAGGAAGCAGAGATTAATGTTGTGTCTACCCTGTCCCCCAATGCTCTTACACTTGTGCCCAAACACACATGTTCTAGGAACCTGCTTAAGTCCAGCAGACGTGTAGCTCCGGGGGGGAGGGGGGTGTGACGCACTGGGCACGCGCCCCTGTGGGGGTGTGGTGAGGGTGTTCCGGGGGCGTTCTGGGGCAGGACGGGGGCGGAGGATACATGGGTGCACCGGGTGCTTTCCCCCCTAGCTATACCTCTGAAGTTCAGAAGACAATCAATTTCTCCAGCAACTGAAGGAGAAAAGGTGCAAGTCTCCCCCATACTTACTTGGCAGCATGGCCTGGAGCCAGTGAGCCCATAAAAGCACAGGGTGCCCCAAGCAGAGACAAGACCGTGCAGGTGTTGGAGGCATTCCCCCCTCGTTGCCAGCGCTGTGACAGACACCTGGAAACACACCAAAGGCCAGCCTCAATGGAGCTTACTCTTTTGTGCAAAAAACAATTGGCAGAATAAAATGCACAATCTTGATTATTTTCAAAAGTGTTTCAGATAGCCATTAGCAATTTCAAACCAACATTTATTGGTTTGTTAACATTATAGTCCACTTTTCCCACTAGGACAACTAATAAGCAATGCAATAACATTGTAGAAATCAGAAATGTGAAAACAGAACTGAAACAAAACATAAATACAGGGCTGAATTAAGCTAGTGTGAAGACTGCAGCATATGTTATAAAGGAACCCTAATTTTTTTCTATAAAATGCATGTAAATATTAAAACAGAAATTATTTACTTGCAAGGTAAAGTAATTCTATTTTTTTTCATTTATCATTCAGCCAGATAATACATCAAATAACTGACATTACTACTTACATACAGGTATCAATGTCAAAAGTCAAAAGTAAGAAAACTACAATTTTAAAGCTATATTTTCTAGATTTAGCATTACCTGCCCTGACAAGATTGTGAGATGCCGATTGCACCAGAAAGTTTACAAATATTTTGTGTGGGGCCCTCGAAAATGCAGGGACTGTAGTATACGCTACTTTTGTCTACCAGGTTAATACAGCACTGCATAAATATTAACATGACACAAGTTAATAATGTGAAAATGATATAGCTGGATCTGATTTACATCAACTGGCAGTAGGAACTATACACAGTAATAAAGACTCTGATAGGTCTGCCAACTCTGCACATGTTTCAGCAAAACATCCAGAACCAGGCAGAGCTCACAACTTGCTTGGATGCCAAGGCACCTGCCCAGCAATAACAGCCACAATCGGACTGAGCAATGCCAGCACCCACTAGATTTGGGGCTCTGGGTCACTGGACGATGCTCTTGGCCTCTAGGTCGAGTGACATTCATCACGGATTAGCTGTCACAAAACCAGCATTGCATCCACTCTCGTTAATAGATGGGAACGGGGTAAGTGAGGAGGAGGAGAAGTCTATTCTACATTCGCGGTCGAGCATGCAACTATTGCAGGAGAAGCAGTTTAATTCGGATTAAAGAACACCCGATGACCCACATGCCGTTTGCCCGATCACCACCGCCGCAGTCGGTCCCTCTCACTTGCACACAACATCACCCTTCACCCGAGGCCCTGATCTTTCCCCACCCACCCCGGGGATATGGAGCGACCTCCAACATGTACCTGGTGTCCGTGTCCTCCGCCGGGTAGCTCTCCACCACGCTGATGATATCCAGGCACACGAGGCCGACGCACAGAATCGGCTTCTCCCCCATGGATGCTGGGCGATGCCTGCGTTGCTTGTACAGCGCCTGGCACACAGCAGAGGCGATCGATGGCCGGCCCGCCCTCCGGCCACCACCGGCCCAGCCCACCTCCGCAGCTTTCGCCGTCCCCAGATCCCTCCTCGCCGACGCAGACTCCACCGGCCGCCCAGCCCCTTCGTCTGTTCCTGGCTTCCTGCAACTATTGGCCACACGCCGATTGGTTGCTTTCTTCTACTATGCAAATTAGCGTCACCCCATTGGCTGCATAGGGCATCACTGCTGCTATGTCCCTTTGGTCCGCCCTTGAAATTAGTGTCGCCAATCAGGCGCCTTTGCTTTGGGCCTGCCCCTCTCCTCCGGGTTATTCGGTACTCCTCGGCGCGCTTTTGTAAATTGAGTTTGCAATACTGGATGTTTTCGGAGAAAGGGTCGCCGGCCTTCCAGCGGCACAGGGCTCTTCGTGCATTTCTGCCCTTTCATCAGATCAGGTGGCTTGCCTGACTTTCTAGCCTTCGTCTTAAGAACATAAGAACATAAGAACTAGCCAGCTGGATCAGACCAGAGTCCATCTAGTCCAGCATTCTGCTACTCGCAGTGGTTCACCAGGTGCCTTTGGGAGCTCTTCTGGTCTCATCTTAAAGTGCGACTTGCCATCCAGTGCGTTCCAGATTTGGGGGCGCGGGGAGGGGGGTGTTGGGGAGGGGCGAGGAAGAGAAAATAAGATTGAACGCAAGGAATAAAAAGCCTCCTTCATACTTTTATGAACAAAAAGAATTAGGACCCAAGCGGAGCAGGAGCATTCTAAAACAAAGAGCACATGGCAGATGAAGTTACAGTTCTACTCAGTTCTTTTTGTTGAATAGACTCAGCCCCTATTGGATTTCAAACAGCCAGGCATTTTTAGAGCATTGGTAGTAGACACTTTCTTCTACCTAATCTGGTCGCCATATCTCAAAAAGGATGTCGAAGAGATAGAAAAAGTGCAGAGAAGGGCAACAAGGATGATTGAGGGACTGGAGCACCTTCCTTAGGAGGAGAGGCTGCAGCATTTGGGACTCTTTAGTTTGGAGAGGAGACGTCTGAGGGGGGATATGATTGAAGTCTATAAAGTTATGCATGGGGTAGAAAATGTCGACAGAGAGAAATTTCTCTCTCTCGCAATACTAGAACCAGGGGGCATACATTGAAAATGCTGGGGGGAAGAATTAGGACTGATAAAAGGAAACATTTCTTCATGCAAGGCGTGATTGGTGTTTGGAATATGCTGCCACAGGAGGTGGTGATGGCCACTAACCTGGAGAGCTATAAAAGTGGCTTGGATAGATTTATGGAGCAGAAGTCGATCTATGTGGCGGGGGGTGCAGAACCTGCTGACTCTCCAGATGTTCAGGAACTACAATTCCCATCAGCCTCTGTCAGCATGGCCAATTGGCCATGCTGGTAGGGGCTGATGGGAATTGTAGTTCCTGAACATCTGGAGAGCCGCAGGTTCCCTACCCCTGATCTATGGCTACCAATCTTGATCCTCCTTGATCTGGCAAATGCCTCAGCAGACCAGGTACTCGGGAGCAGCAGAAGGCTATTGCTTTCACCTCCTGCATGTGAGCTCCCAAAGGCATCTGGTGAGCGGGCCACTGCGAGTAGCAGAGTGCTGGACTAGATGGACTCTGGTCTGATCCAGCGGACTCTTTCTTATGTTCTTATAACAAGAAGTGTTGATTTTTTTTCTCTCAAGCATCCTTGTTGTTTGTGGGACCCAGATTTTAATCAATCAACTCAGTTGACATTTGGATTACATCTTTAATCAAGCTTGTGATGCTTTGGAAAAGGCACTGCGGGCACTGCTGGCAAGCAACTTTGTGAGGTCTCAGGCAAGCAGAGAATGCTTCTCATAGAGAAAAGGCAGATTATAAAATGTGAAAAACAATTCAGACAGCATGAGACATCCAATAAAGAAGGCAATAGAGCTAAGGGTTGTGTGTGTACAGTGTCGTCACGTTGCAGCCGATTTATGGGAAACCCAGCAAGGGGCATTCAAGGCAAGTGAGAAGCGGAGGTCATTTACCATTGCCCTTCTCTTCACAGCCTTCCTTGATGGTTTTCCTTCCAAGTACTCGGCGTGCTGAACTTCAGAGATCTGATGAGATCGGACTCTACCATGCCACCTTCCCTCCAGAATTAGGATTACAGAATGTCTAAGTATGATACACCATAATACAGAAAGCTGGTTACAAAGGTAGAAAACAATGTAGTAAAAGAAAGATGATACATATAATAAACACTGCAGTAAACTACAATTCCCTTATAAAGGCACCCTCCTGAATTGTTTCATTGTACTACAGTTCTAATTGCTTTATTGAAATGACTTCCTGAATATTTCTTTTTTTCATATTTGACGGAATGATAGAAGAGTGGAAACATTCCTGATCTCAGGCGGGTCATGGAAGGTAAAAGCCATAACAAAGAACACACGTACAGGCAGTTGCCGATCTTCCCCATTACTCTCAGAATGCTTTGCTCAGGAGAGCCAGAATTATGTAGTGGTTTAGAGTGGTGAACTCTAATAAAGAGAACTGGATTTGATTCTCCATTCCTCTACATGAATGACAGACTCTTATTTGGTGAACTGGATTTGTTTCCCCACTCCTATAGATGATGCCTGCTGGGCAAGCCACTGTTCTCTCAGAACTCTGTCAGCCCCACCTACCTCACAAGGTTGTGGGAAGAGAAAGGAGTTTGTAAGCCACTTTGAGACTCCTCACAGGAGGGAAAGACGGTATAAATCCAAACTCCTTTTATGAGTGTATTATTTATCTGTTAAAAAAGCAGGTCATAGAATATGGCTACAACTTCCAAGTTCTCTCCAAGGACAACCCATTGTAGTAGTGTAGATGACATTATCAAAACATAAGAGGTAGCTGACTAGTTTGCCAGTTTATCAGCCAAAGGTGATAAAAGACACTCCTGGTCAGCACCGATCAGTCAGCAGAGCAGAATGCCAAGGAATCCTTAAACCATAAATCTGATCCTTCAGGGGGAGTGGCCTGCATGTAGGTAAGGGGGGGGGGGTTCTCGGGTTTGAACCCCCCCATTCATGTCCGAAGCTCCGCCCACCCGTTTGTGGGTTTTTAAAACGTTTTAGTGATTTTTTGGTTTTTGGCATGCAGGGGGCGCATTGTTTGGGCTAGCAGCACCAAACTTTCAGGGATTGTTTGGGGGACTCTCCTGATGATACTACCCGGGTTTGGTGAGGTTTGGTTCAGGGGGTCCAAGGTTATGGACTCCCAAAGGGGGTGCCCCCATCCTCCATTGTTTCCAATGGAAACTAATAGATGGGGACTACACCTTTGGGGGTCTATAACTTTGGACCCCCTGAACCAAACTTCACCAAACCTGGGATGCATTATCAGGAGAGTCTCTTATTGATACCACCCAGGTTTTGTGAAGTTTGGTCCAGGGGGTCCAAAGCTATGGACTTCCAAAGGGAGCATGCCCCATCCTCCATTGTTTTCTGCAATGGGGGGAGCTAATAGAAGATGAAGGCTACTACATCTTTGAGGGTCCATAACTTTGGACATCCTGAATCAAACTTCTCACACCAAACCTCAGGAGGGATCATCGGGAGAAGTCTCTTATTGATACCACCTCAGGTTTTGTGAAGTTTGGTCCAGGGAGGTCCCAAAGCTATGGACTCCCAAAGGGAGTGCGCCCCATCCCTCCATTGTTTCCAACTGGGAGCTAATAGGAGATGAAGGACTACACTTTGAGGGTCCATGCTTTGGACCCCCTGAACCAAACTACACCAAGCCTGGGTGGTATCATTAGGAGAGACTCCTAAAAAGATACCCTGAAAGTTTGGAGGTACTTCTAGCTTCTTTTAACCGATACACCACTGACAGCAGGCACCCACCAGTACACAGATTCTCCTTTTAAATCCCCCCCCTTCAGCATGGATTTAAAGGGAGAATCTGAGGTCCTCAGTTTAGAAGAAGAAGAAGAGTTTGGATTTATATCCCCCCTTTCTCTCCTGTAGGAGACTCAAAGGGGCTTACAATCTCCTTGCCCTTGCTCCCTCACAACAAACACCCTGTGAGGTTGGGTGGGGCTTTGAGAGGAGCCTCTGAAAAGCATTGAGCTAGCCCAAGGTCACTTGGCTGGCGTGTGTGGGAGTGCACAGGCTAATCTGAATTCCCCAGATAAGCCTCCACAGCTCAAGTGGCAGAGCAGGAAATCAAACCTGGTTCCTCCAGATTAGAATGCACCCGCTCTTAACCACTACACCACATTGAAAGTGATGCTGTTTCAGGGTGGGGGATAATCCACCCCCAAACAGCATCACTTTCAATGTTGTTTAACTAGGGACCCCAGATTCTCCCTTTAAGGTGGATCTAGTTTAAACACCATTGAAAGTGATGCTGTTTGGGGGTGGATTCCTGCATCACAGCGGCTGCCCCGGGGGGGGCGGGGGGCGCAAAACTCAGATTTTGCACCAGGCTCCATTTTCCCTCTATGCCTCAGCCCAGAGGGTCAGGGCAGGGGAGTCTGCCATCCCCAACCTCGGAGAGCTGCTTTTATAAGCTCTAGGCCAGGGGCGGGGCTTGGGGAGGCATGGCCATGCCCTGGGGCGGGTGGGGTATGGCCCCACCCCGAACCCCCCCCCTAAAAAATCTATACCTACGTCCCTGGGGAGTGTGATGCAAGCTAGTATAAACATACTCCCCAAACTGACAATGCAGTGATCCGTCAATCATAGTTATTTTATCTGATTTATTAAATATTTTCAAGACTGAATCCTATTGGCATTCAGCTGACAGTTATTATCTAGTTCATAATAGTCTGGGTGCTGGTATATGCATTACAAATGCTCTTGATCTTGAATGAAAACTGAACTACACATATTGTTTATTTTAAATACTTTATATCCCATATACCTCTCAAGGCTTCTGAGGAATCTTACATAAATCAATAAAAATAATCCTCAATTAGAACAGTCCCTAAAAATAGTCAATTATCACTAATGAGATCGCCAGTAAAAATAATCAAAAGATACAACAGCAAGCAACCAAAAACATGCAAAAATAATCTTTACAATAATCAATAACAGCCAGCAGAGAAACTAATAATAAAATTGTACAAAAATCCATCCTAATCTAATCTGTCAACCTCAATCAAAAGCCCTGCTGGAAAGTGACATCAAGTTGCAGCTAACTGCAACAGTGTTTTCAAAGCAAGAGACACACAGAAGTGTGGCCTGCCATTGCCTGCCTTTCCATAGCAACCCTGGACTGCCTTCCCATAGCAACCCTGGACTTCCTTGAACTCCCATCCAAGTACTAACAAGGGCTGACCCACTTAGCTTCTGAGGTCTGACAAGATCAGGCAAGCCTGGACCATCCAGGTCAAGGGGAAGACTCTTAAAAAGGCAAACTTCAGCAAGTCAAGTTAGATGCCAGATAAACAACAATGGGAAGAGTGTGCCAAAGGCCAGGGGCCACAGCAGAGGAGGCCCTGTTTGTTTGTTTTTTGCAGGATACTCACCTCCCTGCATTCCATATTGCCTGACGATCTCTCCTAGCGTCAGGCTATAGATATTGGCATCAAGGTTGAACCTTGTGGCACCATGCAAGATAACTTCTCTGGGGTAAAACAGTAGTCATTGAATGGTAACTTCTCCAACTGGCCAGACAGGAAGGGATAAAATCACTGCAAAGTGGTGCCCTCAATCTTCTCATCCAATTCAGAAATTATTGATGAGCAATCAAATCAAAAACACTGAGAGGTTTGAAAGTATCAAGAGCAATCTGTCTCAGGATGAGGACTGTTTCATCTGGGGATGATCCACGACTGCCCATTTGGACTTTACCCCAGAGTGGAAGACTAGAGATGGGCCTGCAATTATCCAAAGCTCTCAGATAAACAGATTCAAAAAACACAATTTGATGGATAGCTTGCTTCAGAACTATGGTCGTGATCCCGCAGTGATAGGAGAAGGGCTTAAGCAAGCCATGAGCACTTCGAATAACTTTCCTCAGGAGATACCAAGTAAAACTGACCAAGCAGCAACTTTAACCCAGTATAATAGCAGCATCCCAGTCTCATTGGTTGTAATTAGTTTTCTCAACAGCACTGTGAAGTAGCATCATAAGAAATGGTGGGGCTGTACAGGTGTTTTATGGTGGATGATGATGAGTTCCTTCCAAGGAGCCGCCAGCCCTGACACACTCTCTTGGCCCCTTCAGCCCTGGAGTAGGCAAGGGCTCTGACTGGTGGTCACAACTCTGGCACAAAAGCTTGACTGGGGAGGGCCCAGAGCATCTTTCCTGCTCCCATGGGCAACTCTGTCTTCAGTCAGGGTGTGGCTAGTTGAAGAAGAAAAGTTTGGATTTATTTCCCCCTTTCTCTCCTGCAGGAGACTCAAAGGGACTTACAATCTCCTTGCCCTTCCCCCCTCACAACAAGCACCCTGTGGGGTAGGTGGGGCTGAGAGAGCTCCATGGAGCTGTGACTAGCCCAAGGTCACCCAGCTGGGGTGTGTGGGAGGGTACAGGGTAATCTGAATTCCCCAGATAAGCCTCCACAGCTCAAGTGTCAGAGCGGGGAATCAAACCCGGTTCCTCCAGATTAGAGTGACCTGCTCTTAACCACTACACCATTCAGTTGAATGGTCTGAATGACACAGGCGAAATGAACAAAAAGTCTAATTTAGGGTAAGAATTATTTTGATGTATTATTATGCCCTGACCTGGATAGCCCAGGCTAGCCTGACCTTGTCAGATCTCAGAAGCTAAGCAGGGTTGCTTTGACTAGAATTTGGAGAAGAGATCTTCAAGGACTACCAGACCTGTGTGACACGGAGGCAGGCAAGGGCAAACTGCCTCTGAACAGCTATGGCCTTTAAAATCCTGTGGGATTACCATAAGTCAGATGTGAGTTGACCCAGGGCAAAAAATTCCTGGGAAAGCTGGCAGGAAGACTATAAACAATAAAGTGACTATCTTCCCTGGTCACCTGATCTTGTTCAGGTCAGATAAAATCATTTCCAGCTTGGGGAGGAAGGATCAGCTCCCTTCAAAAGCAACCTCATCATTGCCTGGAGTTGCCAAGTCTGGAGATTCTTGGAGATTTGGGGGTGGAGTCTTGGGAAAGTAGAGATTAAGGAGGCGAGAGACCTCAGTGGCGTGTAATGCCATGACCGTCTTCCAAATAAGCCATTTTCCCCAGAGGAATTAATCTGTTTGCAGATGAGTTGTAATTTTGAGAATTATTGAGGGTTTAGCTGGAAGTAAGGCAAGCCTACTACTGCCTTGCTTCAGGATGTGAGCATCTTCCCCCTCCCCATGCAGAGTCTTATTGGCTTTCCCTCATGGCTTGGTCTTTTCACCTCTGATTGGCTTCTATTTTTCCCTCCATTTTCCAAAGTGCAATCCTGAGGCTTGGAGGGTGACTGGGAGATGTCGGTCGGTCGGTCGGTCGGTCGGTCGGTCGGTCGGTCGGTATTTCTGGTGTTGACCGACTGTTTCAGCCTCTTCCATGCAATATTCAGTGCTTTCAGGATCTTGCTCAAATGTTCTCTTCCAGGTGTTTTGGGGGTGTCCTCGCTGTCATTTGGCATCAGGAGGTATCCACCTCATTGCTGCTTTTGGGATCCAACCATTCTCCATGCGAAGGACGTGGCCAGCCAGTTGAAGTCTTCTGTGTGCAACGATGGTATGGAGTTTGCACATGCCTCTCCTTCGGAGCAATACTTCGTTAGTGATGTGGTCATAATATTGGATCTTCAGAATTCGGCATAGGCACTTCTGTTGGAAGATTTTGAGCCTGTTAATACTTGTTGATACCTTCCAGCTTTTGTTCGCATAAATGGCTGTTGGGTTAACAATGGAGGTGAATAGGGCGGAGCTTGGTCTTTAGGGCAATGGTTGGTGAGCACCAGATCTTGTTCATTCTCCGAAAAACAGCTGCAGCCTTCCTGATGCAGCACCTGACATCTGCCTCTGCTTCTCCATTCTGGGAGATGCCACTGCCCAAGTAGGTGAATATCTCCACTTTCTCTAGCTGCTGGGATCCAATGATGATTCCCTGTGTTCTGGCTGTGGAGCTGACATGCATGATCTTTGATCAGTGCTTATCTAGAGGCCAATTTTGCCTGCTTCTCTATCCAGGTCAGTTGTCACATGCTCCAGCTTTGGCTCATCTTCCTCGAGCAGAGCGATGTCATCAGCAAAATCCAAGTCACCAAGGCGGTCTTGGTCAGGCCAGTGTATCCAGAGTGTGTTCCAGTTCTCCGCAAGATGTAGTCAAGGGCAACAAGGAAAAGAAGTGGAGACAGAATGCAACCTTGTCTGACCCCAGTGGTGATTTCAAGGAAGTCTGTGCAGCCATGATCTGCCTTGATGCAACAGCTGGCTCGTGGGCACAAGTCTTTGAAGATGGCAATGAAGGCTGCTGGTACTTCATACAAATGCAGGATCTGCCAAAGGGACTCTCTGTGAATGCTGTCGAAAGCTTTCTTAAAGTCGATGAAATTGATGACCAGTGGGTGTCAATATTCAGTGTAGGGCTGCAGGAAAATTGGCAGCAAGGCCTGAGGCCTGTGAATGTGGCCTACAATCATGTTGCCAGTCAGGCAGGGATGAGGTGTGGAGATCTGGAATTACAACTGATTTCCAGACTTCAGAGATCAAGTTCCCTGGAGAAAATGGATGCTTTGGAGAGGCGGACCCTATGGGATTATACACTGCTGAGGTCTCTCCGCTAACCAAACCCCACCCTCCCCAGATTATTCCCAAATCATCAGGGCTTTACCAACCTGGAGCTGGTAACCAGCTAGGGTTGCTAATTTCCAGATGAAGTTGGTGATCTCCTGGGGTTACAATGGATCTCCAGCCAATAGAGAACTGTTCACCTAGAGAAAATGGCTGCTTTGGGAAGGTGGACTCCAACACAGCACACCATTTAAGTTCCTTTCCTTCTGCCTTCAGGCTCTATCCCCCAAATCTCCAGGTATTACACATCCCAGAGTTGGCAACTCTAACACCAGCCCATCCCACTCCACAGCTTACTCTCCTGAGCTATGTTGGGCAGTTATGTTAGGCTGAGAGGGATTGACTGAACCAGGGTCACCAACAAATATTCATGGTAGAGCAGAGATTCAAACTTGGGCCACCCAGGTAAAATTGCCAACTCCAGACTGGGAAATATCTGGAGATCTGGGGTGGAGCCTGGGGCGAGCAGGGTTGAGAAAGGAGTGACCTCAGCTAAGTATAATGCAACAAGAATCCACCCATCCTCCAAAACAGCAATTTTCTCTCTGCAGTCTGGAGATCAGATCTATAGTCTAGACAGGCTGGCAATTCTGTGCCCAGGCCCTGTAGTCTAGCAACCTAACCATTATACCACACTGGCCCTCCTATGGGCTCCAGCGTGGTGTAGTGGTTAAGAGCAGGTGCACTCTAATCTGGAGAACTGGGTTTGATTCCCCGCTCTGCCACTTGAGCTGTGGAGGCTTATCTGGTGAACCAGATTAGCTTGTGCACTCCAACACATGCCAGCTGGGTGACCTTGGGCTAGTCACAGTTTTTTGGAGTTCTCTCAGCCCCATCCACCTCACAGGGTGTTTTGGGAGAGTGGGGAGGGAAAGGAGATTGTAAGACCCTTTGAGTCTCCTTACAGGAGAGAAAGGGGAGATATAAATCCAAACTCCTCCTCCTCTTCTTCTTCTAGACATCTTCCTTTCATCTGTATTGCATACAAGGCCTTATTGAATCAAGCAGGATATAGGATTTGCTGCCTTTAAGAGGGCATAAGGGAGCAATAGTGTACATGGCCTAAGATAAGTGCCAGTCCAAGTAGTCAGAAACAGGAATGCTGGCTGAGTCAATCAGTAAATCCCACAGAGCACTCAGGAATCTACTACGATGCATTTAGTCTGTTGGGGTGAACCACTGTGCCCCTGTAATTGGCACCCTGACCCTATCAATATGAAAGGCACATATATCCAGTATATATAATTTAACAACCGGTTCTGGTGGTGGGATTCAAATAATTTAACAACTGGTTGTTTACAAGCATCAACCTGCTGAATCCCACCACTGCATATATCCCAGCATGGCTCGCAAATTAACCCTGGGTGGAGTGTATGGCTTACAATAGGTCCACCAATGTGTATGGGAAATTGTCATGCACTACACCAGGTCACAATAGAAGTCTCTGAGGATCAACTTCATGGGCAACAATCTATCCCTGAGACCTCTCTCTCTCTGTGAGTCCAGTCAGGGACCTGGCAAAAATGTAAAGTGGACAGATCACTGTCAAATACAGTTGCCAACCTCCAGGTGGTAACTGGAGATTTCCTGGGATTACAACTGATGGAGATCAGTTCACCTGGAGAAAATGGCCACTTTGGAAGGTAGGCACTATGGCATTATACCCCATTAAACCCTTCCCTTCCCCAACCCCCGCCCTCCCCAGGTTCCACTTCTGGAATCTCTGTCTGTTTCCCAACCCAGAGCCCTATTACCAGAATGTCCTTTCCAGTTACATATACGTGGTGTGGAGAGAACAGGAAAGTTTGGGGGTTTTTCTCCTCTTTTTCCAGCTTCATAACATCACAGTATTTTTTTACTGGGCCAATTTCAGCGGGTGTAGGAACATGCCAGTTTCAGAGAAACTGTTAAATAAGATGTCATTTGACCTACTTTCTGGCATCTACCCTGTGGAAGGAAACACGACCGTCCCCGTCTATTGAAGATGGTAGAAAGTGGAATTCAGAATACTGGGAAAACATAAATGTTTTCTGCTATGGATGAGAAAGATCACAAAGCATTACCCTTAGGCAGGAAAGACTTGCTTGTTCTTCCTGCATTCATGCTCGAGTCAGGTTGGTGTCTTGTGAGGGATATTAATTTAACATAAGTCCACAGCTTCTGTGTTCTTGTACATAGAGCACACGTTCACCTTAAGAGCTGGCTGTCATCTTTGTGTACTACCACTTCTGACAGGTGAAGGTTGGTTGCTTTTTTACTCATCTCTGAGTGGATGTATTGCAGTCTATTACAGTGGTGGCGAACCTATGGCACGGGTGCCAGAGGTGGCACTCAGAGCCCTCTTTGGGGGCACGCGCGCCATTGCCCCAGTTTGGGCACTTGGCAGTGGCATAGTGTCAAGGGGGCGAGGGGTGTGCAATGCACTGGGCATGTGCCCCTGTAGGGGCGTGGCGAGGGCGTTCCAAGGGTGTGATGGGGTGTTTCAGGGCATTCCAGGGCAGGGTGGGGGCAGACAGGGGCATGGCAGGGGCGCGGGGCGCACATGTACCCCAGACGCAGTTTTCCCTTGCTCTGCCCCTGGCGCTTAGTCTCTAAAAGATTCGCCATCACTGGTCTATTACCTGCAGTCTATTAACTGGAGATGCTGAGGATTTGAGCCTGGGACTTTCTGCATGCAAAACATATGTCAGGGGCAGACCCTTGAATATACTAGGGAATTTACTTATGGGCTTCTGCACTGAGGACCAAGAGTAAACTGAACCAAATAGCCCTGCAGTGCTCCCAGACTGTTCAAATCAAAACTGAGTAATGACAATGATGGCTGATTAGTTCCGGGGCTATTGTTACATTCCGGCACAGCTCTGGCAAGGTTCCACTAGAGAGCCCACAGTCCAGCTACCCACTGTGTATCTGATGAAGTGAACTCTGACCTATGAAGAAGAAGATAACTTTGGATTTATACTCCACCTTTCTCTACCTTGTAAGGAGTCCCAAAGCAGCTTACAAACTCTTCCCCTTCCCTTCCCAACAACAGACACCTTGTGAAGTAGGTAGGACTGAGAGAGTGCCAAAGAACTGTGACTAGGCCAGGGGTAGGGAACCTGCGGCTCTCCAGATGTTCAGGAACTACAATTCCCATCAGCCCCTACCAGCATGGCCAATTGGCCATGCTGACAGAAAAAAGCTGATAGAGGTGCTCTGGAATCTGGAAGTTCCTGAAGCGTGGGACTCCTGGACTAAACAAGAGACACGCAACTTAAGTTTCATAAGTAGGCGTGGGGAAACAAATCCAGTTCACCAGATAAGGGTCCGCCACTCATGTGGAGGAGTGTGGGGGGGATCAAACCTGGTTTTCCAGATTAGATCCACCGCTCTTAACCACTATGAAAACATAGATGTCTGCATCCAATTTGCTCGTCTTGAAGATGTCACAAGAATCGTGATTGTTTTGGCTGTAGCCAACTAACACCACTTCCCCCTCTGGAATTTGTCATAAGAACATAAGAACATAAGAACTAGCCTGCTGGATCAGACCAGAGTCCATCTAGTCCAGCATTCTGCTACTCGCAGTGGCCCACCAGGTGCCTTTGGGAGCTCACGTGCAGGATGTGAAAGCAATGGCCTTCTGCTGCTGCTGCTGCTCCTGAGCACCTGGTCTGCTAAGGCATTTGCAATCTCAGATCAAGGAGGATCAAGATTGGTAGCCATAAGAATCTGACTTCTCCTCCCTTAAATCTGTCCGTCTGTCCAAGCCCTTTTTTTTAAAGCTATCCAGGTTAGTGGCCATCACCCCCTTTTGTGGCAGCATATTCCAAACACCAATCACACGTTAGCATGTGAAAGAAGTGTTTCCTTTTATTAGTCCTAATTCTTCCCCAGCATTTTCAATATTAGAATGCCCCTGGTTCTGGTTATTGTGAGAAAGAGAGAAAAATTTCTCTCTGTCAACATTTTCTACCCCATGCATAATTTTATAGACTTCAATCATATCCCCCCTCAGACGTCTCCTCTCCAAACTAAAGAGTCCCAAACGCTGCAGCCTCTCCTCATAAGGAAGGTGCTCCAATCCTTCAATCATCCTCGTTGCCCTTCTCTGCACTTTTTCTATCTCTTCGATATCCTTTTTGAGATGTGGCGGCCAGAACTGAACACAGTACTCCAAGTGCGGTCGCACCACTGCTTTATATAAGGGCATGACAATCCTTGCAGTTTTATTATCAACTCCTTTCCTAATGATCCCCAGCATCAAATAACACTGAGTGGAGGGTGATTCACTCTGAGAGGGGTGGGTGGGATATATTCTGTCCAGCAGTTGCTCCGTCATGATAACACTACAAACCAAGGAGCTGCATTATGCTCAGGGGCATAATACCCATTGGGCAAGGTGGGCAGCTGCCCAGGGTACCACCTTGTGGGGGGCATCAAAATGCAGGGTTCGTTTTTGGGTACTTTTAGTGGTTTTCCATTTTTGGCCTGCAGGGGGCGCAGTTTTTAGGCTAGCGGCTCCTAAGCAAAGAATGGAGGATGGGACACCCCCTTTGAGGGTCCATAATTTTGGACCCCCTAAACCAAACTGCACCAAACTTGGCGGGTCCCATTAGGACAGTTTCCAGATGATACCCTGAAATTTTGGTGCCAATACATCCAAAAATGCACCTCCTGCAGGAACATCCCAGAAATGTGCCCAAGAATCTTTGTTCTGCATTGAGTTGTCTGCATTGCTGTCAATGGGGGTTGCAGGCTGGGGGGGGGGGGGGGGCACCCTTTGGGAGTCCATAACTTTGGACTCCTTGAACCAAACCTCACCAAACTTGGGGGGTAGCATAAGGACAGTCTCCTGATGATATGCTGAAATTTTGGTGCTGATATGTCTAAAAATGCACCCCCTGCAGGCACCAATGGCCTGGTGCAAAAAAATTGGTTGTGGTGGAGTGGCCCCCCATGGGGGGGGATCCAACTCAGGTTTGGCCCAGGGCTACAGTTTGCCTCGTTACACCCCTGATTATGCTCATCTGGCCTCACTAGTCCCTGCATCATTTCTTCAGCTATGTTGCTGTCAGACATTCCGTTTGAGAACCACAGAGGCTTATCTGGTGAACCAGGTGTGTTTCCGCACTCCTACGTTCCTGCTGAGTGATCTTGGGCTAGTCACAGTTCTTCAGAACTCTCTGAGCCCCACCTGCCTCACAAGGTGTCTGTTGTGGGGAGAGGAAGGGAAAGGAGCTTGTAAACCACCTTGAGTCTCCTTGCAGGAGAAAAAGGTGGAGTATAAATCCAAATTCTTCTCTTACAGCCTAGTGTCCGCCTAGCCACTTTTCTTCCAGCTGCTGTTTTGGCGTCTTTTTCCTACACGCATGCTGAATTGAATTAGAATTCTGTATTGTACTTCACTTTTGCTGGTTTTCACCCCAGATTATACCAGGAGTGTTTTGTAGTTTAATTAGGTTGTCTGTTGTGAATCCTCTTGCAAATCTGAAGACCAAGCACGGATATTTCTCTCTGCTGTGGCTGCTGTCATCTGCTTTTTTACTCCTAAGGGGAGCAACCCACTTTCCCCAACACACACCCTTTTGTTGATCTCTCAGAGGGCAGTGGACAAAAGTTCTTGCCAGACCAAAGGATCTTGTGCCATGCTTGTATTATCCAAAGTTCACACCAAAAATATCATTCCACTTCCTTCCCAATATGTTATGTGTGAGGTCCAGGAGTCTGGGAGGGTAAGCAAAGCCCTTCACTCTCTACCCTTTCCTTTGAAGTAGAAATAATAGACCTACCTCACATGACGGCTGCAATACAAATAAGAACCGTATGCGAGAAAAAGTGCAGTGGTTCATTACACAACACTGGAATAATAAGTTTCATAATGTTATCCAATCATACACATTTGGCACAGGAGGAGCCTATATCTCCCGATATTAATTCCTGCACTTGCATCAGCAAAGTACTTTTTTTTGGCATGAACAGCATAGTGCCTTTCCCAGTTCTAATATGAATCGTTTCAGCAGGTTGAATGCAAAGCCTCGCCCAGGATTAATCTCCTTTTGCCGTATTAGCCAGTATGATATAGTAGTTAGAGAGTTGGACTGGAAATGAAGAGACCTGGATTTAGATCTCTGTTCTGCCATGAAGCTTGCTGGGTGACCAGGACAGGTGGGGTGGTGGTGGTGGTAGCTAGTTTCTGCCTTTCAGCCTCACACTCCTCACATCACAAGAGTGTCGTGTGGGTAAACTGGATGAGGGGAGAATGATATATACAGACCTGAGCTCCTTGGAGAGAGGATAGAAATGTGACAGGTCTAGTTTATTTTCACTGACCTGGCGATATTGTAAATTTCTATATGATGCCTGTAGTGTTTTCAAAAAGAGGATTTTTTTGCTGCTGATTTTTGTTGACAACAATAATAAAGAAAAAGGGCTGTAATAAAACGGTTCAGAAAGATACTTGGAGTAAAGGGTTAGGGATTGTGGAGTATACTACTATGCATAATTCATACTACCAGTTTCTGTAAGTAAATGCTTAATATGTAGTTTTTGCACTGCTGGGTGCATCATGTTTTGATTGTGTGTTCCTGCATTGCAGGGGGTTGGGCTTGATGGCCCTTGGGGTCTCTGACAACTCTATGGCTCATTCCGCACATGCAGAATAATGCACTTTCAAACTGCTTTCAGTGAAGCTGTGCAGAATAGCAAAATCCACTTGCAAACAGTTGTGAAAGTGGTTTGAAAACGCATTATTTTGCGTGTGCGGAAGGGGCCTATGATTCTATGTTAATACTTACCCTTTGCTTCATCTCTGTTTCAGATTTCTGGTTGGTTCTAGATTTCTACAAGTCAAATCCTGTGTATTTGGACAGTCCATCTGTCTACTGGATGTTCCACCCTATCAATCATATTAACTTATTCTGTAGAACCCACCTGTGTCCCAGTGAGAAATGCAAACAAACAAACAAATATTGAACTTTATTAGATAATTCTAAATGGGCCTGTGGAGAAGAAAAGGAGGCCTTGAAGATGCAACCTCCCTCTTTCGAACAAAGAGGAGTTGGGGACCGGATGCCATTGTACTGTACTTGGTTTATAGGTTATGCTGCTGCTGTTATTTTAAAGGGATTTATCTGTGATTTATTGCATTATAATCTGTATTTTGGATTTGTTGTATTTTACTTGTTGATGGTTGTTTATTGTACACCGCCCAGAGCCCTTTGGGGATTGGGCAGTATACCAAAATCCAGTAAAATGAATGAATGAATGAATGAATGAATGAATGATTAATAATAATAATAATAATAATTATTATTATTATTATTATTATTATTATTATTATTATTATTATTATTATTATTATTATTATTCCTGGTGACAGAAGGATTGATGAGAAGCAACTGGAAAAACTTACACGATACGAGGATTTAAGGATTGAACTACAAAGACTCTGGCACAAACCAGTAAAGGTGGTCCCAGTGGTGATCGGCACACTGGGTGCAGTGCCTAAAGATCTTGAACGGCACTTAAAAACAATTGGCGCTGACAAAATCACCATATGTCAGCTGCAAAAGGCCACCCTACTCGGCTCTGCATTATTCGTCGATACATCACACAGCCCTAGATCCTTGGGAAGTGTCCGACGTGTGATGTAATACAAAATCCAGCATATTGATCTTGTTTGCTGTGTATAACTGTTTTGTATCAATAATAATAATAATAATAATAATAATAATAATTATTATTATTATTATTATTATTATTATTATTATTATTATTATTACAGCACTTGAAACATCTTCGAATTGACAAAATTAACTACACCAATACATTACAACCTCCTAGGCCTCTGGGTGAGGCTCAAATTGTAATGAAGGCCGACAACCAGCTAAAGATCTGGCAACTGTGAAATCTACAACAACAACAACAACAGACCACAAAAATAAACAAATATTATTTTAATATTTTCTAGTGCTGGCTCCATCAAATTATGACTGAATTAGAACTAAATAAATAAATTAGCGTTGTTTTCATTTTTTCCAGTCCTGGCTCCATCAAGTTATGGTTGAAACCCAGAAGGACTCAGTGTTGTACTCAGGGAACCAGCTATGCAATAGCCACCCTGAGAACAGATTCTTGCAGAGAAAGTGACTCTTAACAAACAAAAATTCAGTGACCTGGTAAAGATTCAGCCAAATTTCCTACTTATCACAGTCCCCAAGTCAGAATGTATACGACAGTCCTAATACAGGATCCAGCCTAGCATCTTCAATCGCAGACCAACCTACAATTCTGACCACTGCTTGTCAAAAGCAAAGTACAGGCCCAAACTGTTTTGCCTTCCCTCTGCAATTTACACAGAGAGGCGCACAGATCCCATTGAAATAAATGACACTGGGGGCAGGGAGAGAAAGGGTCAAAGTTTCACTCATTGTTTGATAAGGTTTGCCAACTTCCATCACTCTAGTTGAGCTAAGACAGGTTTGGGGAAAGAATGTGGGAGGAAGGGTGGAAGGAACAGCTGGTTTGGTTTTGTTAATTAACTTTTCATAAGAAACGGGCTTTGATCTAGGCTATAAAAGGATCCAGGAGGCAAACATGGTGTCTCTTGTGATCTGAGGAACAGGAGGAGCATGGTGTGTTTGTTATGTGTGTATGAATGCATGTGTGTATGAATGCATGCACATGTGTTTAGGTATATAGGTCAGCTGTCCAATGTTTTGGTACTTGAGGCAGAAAATCCAAAGTGCATTTCCCCAGACACACACACGCTGACAAGTCACAATCTGTCGGGCAGTTTTCCTGCCGAAGCCCCACTGGAACAGTGATCTGGTGAAATGCCTGGTAATTTCAATTGGGTAGCAGGCTACCCAGAGACTGTGGCTCATTCCGCACATGCAGAATAATGCACTTTCAAACTGCTTTCAATGCTCTTTGAAGCTGTGCGGAATGGCAAAATCCACTTGCAAACAGGTGTGAAAGTGGTTTGAAAACGCATTATTTTGCATGTGCGGAAGGGGCCTGTGTTCCACAAAGTGATTCTGCCTGCATACCATTTCATGTCCCTTGAAAGTAACCCAGCCCCTTTCTCTTTACTTAATGGGTGAGAGAGGCAGATAATAAACATTCCTGTTGATAAAAGGCATCATCATTTCCACTTTGTGCATCTTTAAGGAAAAAGCAAAAGGGTCACTTTGAAAATCAAACAATAAAAATCAGTATCAAAAAGTTTTCTGAGGCTTTCTTCATCTACCCTGACAGCAAAAACATTATGCTTGCACAAGCACATCCACCAGGGATTTTAATACAAGTTTTCCTCAGATAAGTTTCATCAGATAAGATTCTGAAAAACAATGAATTGCTACTTCCTTTGTAGTGAATATAAAGGCTTTGTGGTTTATTCATTATTGTTTATTAGTTGGTTCGTTCATACAATGGCATCTTTGTGCATAGCACTCAATAAAATGCAAGAATAGAGGACTCTGCCCCATGAAGCTTCCAATCTAAAATTTGCCATAAGGAGACCACAGAGGAAGGCAAGGTGGAGAGAAACAGGGAAATGTATATTCATTGTGAATTAAGTCCCGAGTGTATTTGAAAAAGGTATCCATTTTACATACAAAAGGTTGCAGGAAAGAATCTATAGGTTCAAAGACTGAGTTTGAACCAGAAACGATAGGATAGCCAGGAAACAAAAAGCCTGGCTTATGTATTTTAGGCAGCACACAAAAAATTGGCACCCTGGGAAATTGCTTAACGAGGAACTTCGCCAAATTATCATTAATGTATCCCAGCATCATTGCCTCTTCTACTGTGATCTTGATAATAGATGCTATGTGCTCAGTGGGATCCTTGTCTAGTTTTAAATAATAATTCATAATAATTCTAAATAATAATTCCCTCATAACAACATCTGCAGGTTGCGGGCAGTAGAACTGCCAGAGCACTATTGCGCTAAGATTGCCTCAGGGAAGACTGTAGGCCTTGGAAAGTCTGACTCTTTGGCTGCCATGTGTCATCTTGTGGTAATGGCTGTCTGACGAGCAGACTGGTTCCTCTCTGTCCTTGCAGGATCAGGATTTTCTTTGGGATTCAGGCACTGGCCTCCACCCAGTCCTATCTCTGTGGTGCCCCCCCCCCCCCCCGGAGGAGACCAGGAAGGCTCCCACAATACTATAATTTCTCAGGATGCGTAAAACATCACTGTCCATGAGGGCATTTTTTAAAGGAAATGAAGATGTGGTAAAACAGGATAATGCCAGTTGTGAAAAAAAATACAGTGGGCTCTAGAAAACTAATCCTCCCCAGTGCATGAGACATGGAGGAGGCATATCTACAGAAAATAGCACCTGGTGCAAACACTGAAATTGCATATACACACCCCAATCACCCCAGCTTTGTCAAGGAGGGGCAGCAAAGTGTCGGTGAAGATGGGGAGAGTTATCCCCAACTTCATAGACACCCCCCCCCCCCAGTTTGCAAAGCTGGAAGCCAGCATCCCTCCCCCCATTTGCAAAGCTAGGTCCCAGCTTTGGAAAGGGGGGAGCCAGCAGGGTGCCTGTGGAAATGGAGACCCCATTGTGTGAAAAAATACAGTGGGCTCTAACAAATGGGAATGCACAAGTGGTTACTGGAGAGGACATTACCCCCACCTTTTTTCTTCTGTTCTCCCCCTTCTTCTCTGCCTCTCACTCTCCGTCCTGCCATTCCTTCTCTTAATCTTCTCTGTTTTTGCCCTGCTACCCCAACTCTTTCTGCCCCACTACCCCAGCTCTGTTTTTAAACTTTCTGCTCTGCTATTCCACTCTTTCTCCATCTTTCTGCCCCATTACCCCTGTTTAGTCCTGGCCACCACTGGTGCTGGACTCACAGCTGACTTACTCGTTGACTCAAGCAAGGAATAGGTCAGCCTTGTGATGACCCAGAGCTTTCAGAAGTGTTACCAGCTAAGTTAGAAGGAGTCTGGGAGTTGTAGTCCTGTCAGGCCCTCTGTACATGAGAATTGGCATCCTCTGGTCTACATCTTCCAGAGGCCTTCACTTTTTCTGGTTCGTCATGAGGAACACGCTGCTCAATCATATAGTAAGATGACACTTTTGTAAAAGAATAGGAATATAGTTTCAATGTTCTGTCAGAAAAATATTAGGTCGTTCTCCTCTTTTCCCACCTGCTCTTATATTACCTTTTTCATTGGATCTTTTATGGCATTTTTATTTCATTGTTTTCTAATTGTGTGATCCATTTTATTGGATGTTTCATACTGCTTTTATTGCTTTGTTGTCTAATTGTACAAACCAACTGTATTGCAACACTATATGTTTTATGCTGGTCTTTCTTATATTCTGTTACAATTTTGTAATTCATCTTGAACCTCAATGAGAAAAGGTGATGATAAATGAAGTAAAATAAAAAGGAAAAGGTAGAGTCTCATATTGTAGGAAGGTGGAATTTTTGGTACTCCAAACATGTCTCAGTCATACCTGGGATTTTGCAATTGAAGGCAAAAGCAATGGCGTAGCACCCAGGGGATGTGTGTCCTGCCCCAGGCGTGCACTGGTGCAAGGGCGTTCTGGGGGGCATTCTGGGGTGGGGGCATGGCAGGGAAGCAGGGCACACATGTATCCCGGGCACAGTTCCCCCTTGCTATGGCTCTGGGTAAAAGTGTCCTTCCATGGACAAGTGTATGGTCTGTAGCAGCTGTTCAGGCTGTTGTTGACTTTTGATTGTGTGTTCCTGCATTGCAGGGGGTTGGACTTGATGGCCCCTGGAGTCTCTTCCAACTCTATGATTCTATTGACTTCCTGAATAGGCGTGACTCATAATTAGCAGACCTCCGCCCCTTTCCACTCTCAGCCCCACACCCTGTGCCTCAGGTCTGCACTCGGCAATACTGTGCCTCCCTGCTTTGCTACCTGGGGCGTCCTCGATGGCTCCGAATAAGATCTGCTTTCCACAGGAATTCCTTGCTGTCAGTGGGAGGAGGAGAAGACCCCTCCAAAGCCTCTTACTAGAGATGCATCTGCTGGAGGGGGCAGGGCAGCAGGGAGGAGGACAACACAACACCTTCATTAATGTGTAACTGCCATATAAGGCGTGGCAAGCAGCACTCAAAGGACACTCTGGCTTCCACTCAGAGCTGAAATGGAACCCTCCAAGGCACAGGTTTGGAAGTGGGGTGGAGGAGAGGACAGGGCATGTGGGTGACCGTGCCTAGTTAAGGACAGGATAGCCATAGCCGAGGAGGGTGCACAAACTTCACCAGCCAGCACAGTGCATGCAGATGTGGAGGGAAGGCACGTTGCAACCCAGGTGTTGAATCTAGAGCACATGCATTGGATTTTCCAGAAACAGACATTTTTGGAGGGTTTTTTCCCATGCTGTCATCAAGGAACATTGCAATCCACAGATGGTGGGGTATCCCTGTGCATCTTTGCTGCTTCTGGGTCTGTTTTTAGCTGATGCTGCTACATGTTTGTGTGTGTTGCAGATGTGCGCGACAGTTCCCGCATGTTTGTGCATCTGTGGGAGTGTATAGAGCTTCGTTCGAGAGGAAACGCAGCTTGGAAAATCTCTTTGATACCAGGGCTCAGCCCTGGAATGTGCAGGCTACACAGAAGAATATCTGACAGCACGTACAGAGGACATTTTGGGCATCTGTGAGTATGTGTGACAATTGCAAGCACACATCTGAAATGATGGGGAGCAAAGCTTTTCCTGCCCTGCTCTGGACCGTGGAGGACGTCCACCCGTGCATTTTCAGAATGCAGCTCTGCCCACCTGCAGGGACGTCTTCAGATTTTTATCTCAACTCTAACTGTTTTCCTGAAGGTTTAAAATTAGGCATGTTGCTTTTTCAAAACTGTGGGAGTGTAAATAGTTTTTGACGTGTGTGTAAAAAGTGTCAATCTGCCCAAACCGCAGTGTCAACATCTCAGAACTGTGAAATGGAAGGCTAGCCCATCAGCATCAGCAAGACAAGTAGTTGCTTGGGGCACCCTTTAGACTGCCAGGTATGGACTGAACGGTGGTTGCCAAGAAGTCTCATCAAATTGGAGGAGATGCTGAAGTGCATGCCTCTGTCCGATTGGATGGCAGGGCATTTGGAGCTCCATAATGTTCCTACCTGGCATTGCCCAGAAAGAAGGGGTAGCGGTTTCTCCAGAATAGTTCCTTGTGCAATGAAAAGAAGATAGGAAAGGCTGGAGCTGGGAACTTTTTAGGCATGGCTCAAGACAGAAAATTGAGTTAAGTGGACATTCTGTCTGACCCATTCTTTAACTAGAATCGCCAGTGCTTAATCAAACCTGCCTGCTTATGTGACTGGAAATCCTGCCCTCCCCAGCCCAGATACTTGGAAACTGGCTGTTATTCTTCAGTGGGGAAGCAAATGTCACTCTAAATTTGCTTGGAGACACTCTCTTATTGTTTATTTCTACTGCCTTATGTTGTTTTCACTTGGTGGGGTTTTCAATCACCTTAACTAAGCTGAGTCCAGGCACTGAAAACAGAGACTGGGGTGTTTGCTCTCACTTGGAGTCAGCCCTCCCTACACCTGGAAGTATTGCTGGCTCGCTTTGTTGGCTGACAGTCAGTACCACTGGATAGAAGGATGCATGAAGGAGTCTGAAAAATATGTAAATATATTCAAATGCAGGTGCTGCTCCCACAGAGCATCCCCTGGGTCCCTCTTTGCATCTTTGTGTGCGCCTAGGTTTTTTTAGAGCAAGCTTGGCTGAGTGCAGAAGAGACTCTGGCCAGTCCAATCTGCCCCCGCTCCCATCCCAGTTGCTTGGTTCTTATTTCAAGATTATTCCTTTGAAAGGCGGGTGGTGTTTGACTTACCAGCCCTCCCCTAGACACCTTTGCCACCCAAGGTGATGCTCATGGACCAGGACAGATGGTCTCTCACCCCCAAAGATTGGATTTATCCCTCAGGGAATGCCCCCCCTCCCCATCCACCGTTGATGCCTGTTGTGGGAAAATCCTTTGAGTGACTGAAATGCATTGGAAGGGCTGGTTGCTTAGTAACACATTGGCATCATGTTTGGCGGTGGAGCACCAAGGGCAGGGAGCTAAACATCAGCCATGCCCAAGCCTCTTGCGAGGATGTCGGCACGCCCCCCTGCCCACCCTCCCCCCACCCACAGAAACGGGGTGACTCATTTGCTAGCGAGCACCTCGCTCAGGAGGCAGCAGCTGGAGAGGGCGGGCAGAGCCCAGGGAGGCTTGGTGGGACTTTGCCGTAGTTCAGAGCTGGGCTCTTCAGGTGATGCCAGCAAGAGGACTCACCTGGGCAGAGAAGTGAGGGGGGGGAGCACGGAGGGTCTTCAGAGCTGCGTGGGATGCTTGGGTAGGATGGAGAAGACGCTTGGGAGGCTGCGCTCAGTGGTTGGCAAGAGGGATGCGAGATCCTAGGCTGGGCTACCTGCCTGTCCCACCGTTGGATTTGAGAGATGCCCAGATGCTGGGGGGTTGAGCCGGGTGGTGCTCGGGCTCGGCTGGCTGGCTGGGATTCTGCCCTCCCTGAATCACTGAGCACTTTTCTCTGCCCCCCCCCCCCCCGCCCTTCCTTTCGGCAGCTCCTGAAGGAAGAGCTGCCGGCTGCTGCACATTGACTCCGAAGCGGAGCCGCTGAAGACATGGACCTCCGCCTGCGCGAGCTGCGCCTCCAGGAGGAGAGGGCTTTTCTGGAGAGCGTGGCGCTGGTGGAGCCGGGTAAGGTGACCCTACAGCAACATCTGCCTGGGGCTGTTGGAGCGGGGGAGGGGGATCCTGACCTGAGCAGAGGTTGGGGTTTTCTCGACCCTTTCTGGTCCAGGGAAGGGCTGAGCCGGAGGGGGAAGCTCAACAGGTTGAAAGGGAAACTCCGCCACCGTCCACTGGCACTCTCCGACCCAGATGGAGGGCTGCTTCAATAGGCTCCTGTGCCTGGAGCGGAAAATCTTCCCCCAGCCCATCTTCCCATAGCCACCCATTAACCCAGGGCAGTCCTTTGGGACGGTCCTTTATTCTAATGCAAGAGATGTGTCTCTTGGTGGATTGGGGGGTTCGTGTGTTCTAATGCAAGAGATGTGCCTGGTGGATCGGGCCCCTGGGACCAGTCTACCCCCCCCTTCTTGACTCTCTCCCCCAAACCCACCAGCCTCACCTCTTGACCGCTGTCTTTTCGGCTAATGGCCCGGCTCCGAGGACTAGTAAACTGCGTGGAGCAGAGCCGCTGGCTTGTTCTGCCTTTTCTGCCTTGCGCACCTCTCTCCTTTCCTCTCCTCTCTGAGCAAATCCGAAGGCTTTTGCCCGGGAGCTGCTGAGCTTAGGCGACTTCAGCATCAGATCAACAGGTTTCAGCCAAAGTGCTTTTCCTGTCAAAAGGCTCAGGGGCGGACTAGCCAACGGCCCGCCAGGGATGGGCTGATGGTAACAGCATCTTTTCCTGTTACAAAAGCATCCTTGCACGTCTCCCCAAGTGTGCAGGGTGGGATGTCATCATCCTTTTGCCTTTCAGACAGACACGGTAGGTCCTCGACATTCCTAGCCCCTCACCCAGCAAAGGAATGGTGGATGTTGAAATGCACTCCAGTGGGGCGCTCTGGCCTGCATGGGAAAGCCTAAATCCCAGTGCCAAATGGGAAAGGATGCTGGGGTGGAGTGGGGAGGAACAGAGGAAAATGAGGAGCTGCCTGGGTAAACAATGGGGGGGGGAATCTGGGGCGGGGGGGGGGATGTGGTGGGTGCCAGACTGTCTTCCCTCTCTTTGCTACAGATGGGAACCTGGAGCATGCCAGGGAGCCCATGGGCGAAAGCACTCTGGATCAGTTGCCCATGGAGGAAGACAGGAGGGAAAGCAGGGAGCAGGCGATCGTCCCTGAGCCTCTTATGACTGATGGCGACTGGCAGGCACCATGTATCCCCAAATCCCCCAGGTAACTGGGCGCAGCGTGTGCCTATGGGGTGCTTCTCTCCAGACTTGCAACAAAGTGAGGTTCAGGTGGGGGAGCGGAAGTTGGAAATCTGCTCCCTACGTGTGAGTCTGAATAGGCAAGTATGCGGGGAGAGGAAGGTTGTGGCCTCTTCTGGCATCTCTCTCCTCCCTTCCCCCAGGGATGCCAACCTAATCCTGGAAGCTGTGAAACGCAACGAATTCCTGCGATGCTTGGGTGATGGGCAGAGCCATCCACTGGTGGAGAGCTTCACCCCGGAGCAGCGCCAGCCCGGTGACACAATTGTAGCTGAGGGTGACGACGGGCACACCATGTACATTGTAGCTGGTGAGGGTGCCGGGGGTTGTGGCAGAGGGGGTGGTTGAAAAATAGCCTCAAACTGCACTGGGAGAACCGATGGATTGTTGTTAGGAGACCCCTGCTTGGCCCTGGCTTGAAACACTGGTGCTCTAAATTGCTGTTGAAAGTGCCACCCCACCCTGGGTTTGCATCCTGGTGTACCTACCCTTCCTTGGAAATTTTAGTGCATCTGGTTGGTTCCTAATACCCCAGGGCTGAAAGTATGTTTACATCTCCCTGTTGGCATACCGTTGGCTTTTCATAGGAAGGCTCTTGCTGGCAGGGGAGTTTATTAAACAAGAGTGGAGGGTTTGATCCAGTTTCCTAGAGGCTAATAGTGCTGGGATTTTGTGAGCTTCGCAGGGGAGGGAGTTCTGCAGAACCGGAGCTGTGATGTGGAAAGCTCAGGTCCTGATCCCATGCAAGAGGGATGGGAAGTACAACTCCTGCCAAATATGAGATCTAGAACACAGTGTAGAATGCCACTGAGCATGCACAGAGGGCCTCCTCTTGCCATTTGGCAACTTCAGCATCTCCCCCTGGCTAAGACTGTAGTGAGGCAGAATCCGCTTCTGTTACAGCCTCTGAAGGTTTCCCGTGCTTGCATGGAGGCCCATTCTTGCCAAACGCTTGCTGTGGTTTGATGCTTGAGAGAGCAGCTGCATCTGTGGGGACTGTTGGTCACCGGAGCACTTTGTCCGATCATGATGTTCTCTGAGGGGCTGCAGAACTGAGCCTGGCTCTGAACAGACTGGGCTGCTTTGTTTCTTCACACGCTTCATTGACTGGAATGGTGGATTTGAGATGACACTTGGCTTAAAGATAGCTTTAAAAAGTGGCTAGACGAGCTCGGGGACCAAATTACTCACAGCTTCTTGGTCCCCAAAGGGGTTTCCTACCCCTGGTGTCACACCACCTCCAAGTACAGCATCTCAGGGGGCATGAGAATTAGGACGGGAAGGCCACCCCTGTGGAGCACGGCACACCCAAGGGTTTGGTCACCTATCTTCCTTCTATCGCTCCCCCTTTGCTCTTCCAGTGCAATTAGAATGCAGCAAGAGGGGAAGGATAAGTGTGGAATAATAATAGTAATAGTAATAATAATAATAGTAATAATAATAATAGTAATAATAATAATGATTTGAGATTCAGCAACTATGGCACAAACCAGCTGAGGCTGCCCCAGTGGTAATTGGCACCCTGGGTGCCATTCCGAAAACACTACGGCAGACTTGAAACATATTCAAATTGACAAAATCGACATCTGTCAGATTCAGAAGGCAGCCCTGCTGGGATCCACACGAATACTACGCCGATACATTACAACGTCCTAGGCCTCCAGGAGAGACTCAAATTGTTGTGAAAGGCCAACCACAACCAACTAAAGAACTGGCAGCTGTGACATTAATAACATTAAATAATAACAATTCAGGATTCAGCAACTATGGCACAAACCAACTGAGGCTGTCCCAGTGGTAATTGGCACCCTGGGTGCCATTCCGAAAACACTAAGGGGGCACTTGAAACATCTTCAAGTCAACAAAATCAACATCTGTCAGATTCAGACGACAGCCCTGCTGGGATCTGCATGAGTACTGCACCGATACATTACAGAAGGCAGAGGGGAGAGGCTCAAATTGTAATGAAAGGCCAACAACCAGCTAAAGAACTGACAGCTGTGACATTATGCAAAATTAAATAATAAATATTGTGTGGTGTCAAGTCACAACTGACTCATGGCAACTCCAGCACCATGGGGGTTTCAAGGCAAGAGACAAAGCAAAGATAGTTTGCCATTGCCTTCATTTGCATAGCAAAGTCTTCCTTGGTGGTCTAAATACTGACTGTGGCTGACTTTGCTTAGCTTCCAAGTTCTGAAGCGATTGGGCCAGTCAGGCTGAGAAATGGAGATCTGAAAAAAATGCCTGCAAAAGCCAGGGAAAGGGCTCTAGGCAGCTTCTTGAGAAACATGTTGGTTTGTTCTCTGCCCTTCTCACTTGTCGGAGGCCAAATGCATGCCCAGCCTTTTGGACCTTCAGTCAAACAGAACATGTGCTTAAGTCAAGTGAGGGGCTGATAGGGACAGCACTACAAGAAGGGTGCTGACGACCCACCAGGGACTCAACTTGCTCCCAGCCCCGGCAGCAGACAATACGCACCCATCACCTCTAGGGTCTGCACAGTGGCTGATAGGCAGGCTCAAACCAAATCCACACAGACCTGCCTGGCAGCTGCTCTGACCCAAGACTTGATGGATGCACGGTGGAGTCTTGGCATGGAGCCGGCCATTCATTGCATGGACTCAAGAGGTGATGGATGCCCCTCGCTTGGAGTTGCAAAATACCTCAGCCCAGCCATGCAGGCAGAAGACAAAGGAGTGAATCCAAATCAGTTGTTTGTGTCAACACTGAGTCCAGGATGTTCGGGTCACATGAAGCTGCTTAGACTGAATCCAACCCTTGGTCCATCAGGGTCAGTGCTATCCATTCAGACAGGCAAGCAGCTCTCCACGGTCTCAGGCAGAAGCCTTTTGCATCACCTGTTCCTTTAAACTGGAGAGATTCAACCTGGCGTCCTCTGCTTGCCGATAAATGCCCTACCACTGAGCCCTAGACCCTTCCCATTAACTCCACTTAGTTCTACTCAGAGGCTAGCAATTTCATTGTGCAAAAGCTCATGTCCCCTGTTGCTCTTTCACAGAGTGAAAGTGTGACAGATCTTTAGCCTGGCCTCTATTCATGCATAATTCCCACTGGCACGGCTAGAGGCAGAGTGGGTGTCTGGATAATAATAATTAATTGCAGGTTTTCGTTCAGCCATCCAGGCTAATAGCTGTTGACTGACCTCTCCTCCTCCATGAGTTTGTCTGATGCCCTTTTAAAGCCGTCTAGACCAGACCCTCTCACTGCATCCTGGGAGACAGCGAATTCCAACTACAATCCAGTCCTGCAAGTGATGAGATTTTCAGCAGGGACCGCACGTGTCTGTGTGTATATTGCATGTGAACCGACCTTACTCTCCTGTTGCAGAGGGCGAGCTCAGCGTCAAGCACAAAGGGCGCCAGCTCCGTACACTGCTTCCGGGGGATGTGTTCGGGGAGCTGGCTGTGCTGTACAACTGCCAGCGCACCGCAACTGTTGTGGGTAAGGGATTAGGGTTGCCAAATCTGGCCTGGGAAATTCCGGGAGATTACAGGGGAGAATTTGGGGAGGGATTTCACCTAGAATCTCTGGTAGGCCATAGCCTGACTTCTGACGCTGCCATTTTCTACAGGGGAATGAATTTCTGCCACCTGAAGATCAGTTGTAATTCCAGGAGACCCCCAGAGCCCACTGGGAGGGGAGCAATCCCAAAGGGATTCATGCCTCCTCAGACCAGATGCCCTTGGCTGCTGGCATCAACCCCATCACAGCAGGCTGATATTCAGGGAGTAAGGAGGAACTATCCTCTGTATTCACCCTCCTCTTTTCCTGCCCACCCTCCATTGCTCCATTGAAGGAGAACAGGACTCTTTCTCATCCTCCATGGGGCATTGTGGGAGATTCTTCCAAACCTTAGCAACTTCACCCAGATGGCATCCACTTAGCATGGGGAGGGGTGGGATAGAAGCTGTTTGCAGGGGAAGGCAGAAATAACTGGAGACTGATCTTCCCCTCTGAGGTTTGTGTGCTTGCAATAAATTTAATTTTTCCCTACGTAAATAATAATCATTTTGTGCCGAGACAACAAAGAGTCTCGCAGCAAATTAAAAACTAACAAATGTAGGGTGGACTAAGCCTTCCCACCCGCAATATTTGTTTGTTTTTTAATAGGTCCTCTGACACTTCATTATTTCTCTTATAAAAGATCAACATGGCTTCCCCTCTGGAGTTTTATGTAATATTCATAAAATTTAATGGCTGGGAACGTTTCCACTTATCTAAATAAATCAGGCTGAAAAACTGAAGAGGAAACTCTGGAGTATTAAATTGTCTTTATGTGGCAAGGGCCAGGGGGCTATTTAACACAGTGCCCACTCTGTGCCTTCTATCTAAGCGATGCGCCTCCTACAATGCATTTCTTTGCTAAGGACACTGTCCATTATACACAAGAGGCATGTGGAAGTCTCTTCTTTGACTTAAAGGAGTTGTGAAATGAAGAGATAAAGAGGTGGGAAGGTGGTTTAGTATCAGTTTCCTTATTGTGCCCCGCGCTTGGGTCTTGGTTGGTCCTGCCTTTGTAATCCAGGCAGGCTGTTGGGGCTGGGGCATCCCTGGTTCCGTTGCCATGGTGATGGTACAATTGCATCCTCTCCAATTCACTGTACCTATTGAATGGAATAGAAATGCAGAATCTGCTTTCTTCCATTATCTCACGGTGCACACCGGAGCATGTACTCCTCCAAATTTTTGTCTTTTCATGTTTCTGCACTGGACTCTGACAACTCAGATAGCAAATTGAAGCGAGCTCCAGAATACTGAAATGTCGCAGGGTTTTTGAGATGACGTGAGTCAATCAAGATGTACAAAGGTGTTTTTGGAAAGTTAATGGCAAAAGAGCTGCCCACGCGGTATGCTGGAAATTGCTGTTACTTTCTGAAACACCCTCGTACACACCGATGACATTGAAATGTGACAGTTGTGCTTGCGGAGATGTTGGGGAATCGAGCTCTCGAGCGTTCTTTACCAAACCCCACAACAGTGGCCCGTTCACTGGCGTGTTTTCTTGCCAGTTAGCAGGCCTTTTGTTTCTCCAGGAAAGAAGATGAAGAGCCCCTCTTTTTGACAGCTCTTTACTTATTTATTAATACATTTCTATCCCATCTTCTGGCACACGGTGGCCCCTCCAGGCAGCTCGCGGACAATATGAAAGCCATAAATTACAATATAATGCACAGCACAGAGGAAAATAGATTGCAAACAACAGCTTAACAGCTGGGGAGGAACTGACGCTAAAACATGACCCTGGGCATTCTGGGGACAGAGCTCCCAGAAGCATTTCCCCCCCTTTAAATGTCAAGCCACAGAAAACCTAACAACGTGTCTTGTTTAGTTAAGTCGAAACCTTAACAAATCAAAATGGTTTTAGGGCTCTCCCTAAGAGCTGGAATGTTGCTGGGTCTGGGGTTTCATGATAGGGAAGGTACTGGAGCTCAGATTCATGGGTATTTGTCCCTTATCTTTTACTTACTCTCACCCCAATCTCCCCAGCACTCACCCCTGTGCAGCTTTGGGCCATTGACCGGCAGACATATCGCACAATTATGACCGAGAATGCCAAACGGCGGCGTGCTGAGATACTTGCTGGCCTGCGAGGGTGAGTGAAGGGAGAACAAAGGAAGGGAAGGGGACTCATTTCAGGGCATTCTACCAGCTTCATGGGAATATACGGTGCTTCTCAGGCTCCAGTCCTGGAACGAGAGCAAGAGAGAGGATACTTTGGGTCTCTCTCCCTCTGCCATCCCTAGAATAGTACTGTTGCCAAAATGAGAGCTTCTTAATGGCAGAGCATCTGAAGCTGCCTCCTACAGAACCAAGACACTGATCTCTTTGAACTTAGTATCCTTTGAGCAGTAGTGTCTCAGAGCCAATCCTGACATGAGTGTGTACTTGGGGCCATCATGAGGACGCCACCACCATTTTAAAGTGATTTAAAAATGCTGTGAGGGCTTGATTTTGATAAGACCCGCAGCACAGAGCTCTTGATCTCCCACCAGCCTTACCAAGCACGCCCCCCCCCCCCCAAGCAGAACTGTCCCCTCAGCCTATTGCTCTGTGGGTTCAATCCATTACAGCATTTTAAAATCACTTTAAAATGGAGGCGGTGGCCATGAGGATCCTGTCATGTCAAGTTCTGCCCTCAGGCAGAGAAAGGTCATTCCCAACACTTGTTACCTCAGATACTTCAACTGCTATTTGAACTGGGGGCCTTTGCTAATCAAAGGGTTTGCTTCAACACTCAACTACAGCTACTCCCCTCAAAGGTGGGGAGAATAGGATGGGACAATTTACAAAGATGGCAAGTGCCAGGCTGACAGTCGACTCGGACATGGGTGAGTGGGAAAGCCCACCCTTTCCCCAGGGCTTAAAGCCCAGACTTGGCACCTTGGAGTTTCCTGTCAGGCAAGTGCCTTGGTGCATGGTGAATCCTTCACTATGAAACAATGAATTAAATGATCGATTGACTGCCTGCCTGACCGAGAACATTTACATCCTACTTTTTGGCCTATTTGGTCCACCCTAGTCTGGGCTTTGTTTGAGAAGGCTTTGGCTGCAGGATACTGTATGCAACTCTGAGGCAGATTTGAGCTTCTCCTGTGCTTCTTCTGGGCAACTGTTTCTCTGTGCGTCTCTCACTCAGTATTTTTCTTCCTCCCAGGGTGAAACCTCTGCAAGGCCTGTCAGAGGCTGCCCTTTCACAGCTGCTGGACACAGCAGAAGAGGTAAGCATTGACATCCACATCGTCCTTCATTCTGCTTTGCTGCCTCTGACACAGGTCTGGCTCAGGAGGGGGTGCTGCACAGCAAACGCCCTCTGCATCCCACAGAAAAAGAGGTTCTTTCTTTGCACAAACACCGGTGGGGAGTGAATACAGATTCCCCACCTGCCAGTACCTGCATTTGAGCCCCTGTCTGTCTGTGTATTCCTGCAGCGCACCTTTGCCCCCAATGAAATGATCATCCAGGAAGGAGATGAGGGGAGAACGTTTTTCTACATCCTCAGCGGGCAGGTGAGACACAGCCAGATCCCCCTTCTCAGTTCCAGAATTGCTAGATACAAAGAGAGAGGAGTGTTGCTGACAAGGAACAGAATTCCTCTCCTTACAACCAACCCATCACATATGCAGGATTCAGTGAACAATGATTCCAGGTTTGTCAAACGTACTTGAATGCCAGCAAATCTTGGAGCCCACTGCCTGGCCCTTTCCTACTGAGCGAGCATCTGAAAGTTCCTTTTACCAAGTCTGTTAATTCTGTCCATTTAGCTGAGACCAACTGACTGATGGTGGCTTCTCAGGGTTTCAGGCACAGACAGGCCTTTCCCGAGATTATTTAGCTGGAAATGTCAGGGATTGGACATAGGACCTTCTGGATGCAAAGCAGGTGCTCGACCACTGAAGCCACTGCAAGACACAGAGTGTCTACTGAGTTTATCAAACACACTCAAGCATAACACCGCCTTTGTGCTCCCGTAAAGAGATATTTTCCCAAGCTCTCCCACTTTCCTGCTTCTCACAGTCACTTGGGGCACAAGGCTAGATCAGTGCCCAAATGACCCAAAGAGGTGCTTGGGAAATGAAACTGGTAATCACGGTAGTCTCCTGTCCTTCTCCCTTGCTGCCTGACCCTCATTCCCTTCCCTTCCTCCATAGGTTGAGGTAACCATGAATGTGGAAGGGCGGGAGGAACACATCCGGGTGCTGAAAGGAGGGGACCACTTTGGGGAACTCGCCTTAATACGGTAAGTGTGGAGGGTATGCTGTCTCTGTAAGTTAATTCAACCTGGATGGACTCAGCCAGAGAGGAGAGCAAAGGAATTATAGGACTGATTCAAGCTTTCACACTTCCAAATGACAAGGAGCAGATATGGAGACTCGGCTCCTAGAGCGTGTAGGGCTTTATTCTCGCATCCCCAACCTGTCTCCCCGGCCTGACCAATGGTCCAAAACCCAAAGCAAATTTACAGTAGAATGGTCTGCTTGTCAGCCACCAGGATGTAAAATGTATTCAGGGTGCTTTATTATTAGACGAAGGTAATAAGATGTGGGCAGAGAGAGTATTGTGAAAACGCCAGGCACAGAAATATTATCAAAAGTTAAAAATAAACTTGTCATAAAAGGAAACCAGAATTTACTTTCCATTTCCAGATAAAAAGCAGAAAGTTTTCTAAAAATAGCAAAAGGCATTCAGAAGCAATAAAGTTCCCTACAGTGCCAGATCTGAAACCTAGGTAACAACTGACTGTTGTGGGTTTTCTGGGCTGTGTGGGTATAGTTTGGTAGTTCGTGCTCCTTAACGTTTTACCCACTTCTATGGCTGGCATCTTTAGAGGCATATTATAGTAAGATGTGTTTCTCTCCTTGGCTTTAGACAACATCTTTTACGTGAATGATACCAATGCCTTCTGTTTAGGGGATTTCAAAATGGAGTTTACTACCTCTTCCCACAGGCCAAAGTGGGGCAGCACGAACTGGTTGTTTGGTGAACATGTTTATTTAACCCCTATGAAATGGAAGTCATAAAGGAGATTCTGTGGACTTATAAGAACTATCTTGGGTGGTGTTCATGGTTTCCTTAAAAGATCAAACTAACAGTTCAGGGGTGATTCAGTTGGGCTCAGGTAACCCTGGAATTCCAGGTGTCTCTGTAGCCCCCAGCACAATTTTCCAGTGGGTTCTATAGGCTGAATCCTCAGATAGAATACAAAGATAGGTCATTATGGCTTAGTGACTTCTAGATTAGGCTACTGTAATTTCCCCTCCATGGGGCTGCCTGTGAAGACAGTTCAAAAACTACAGTAGGTTCAGCATGCAGCTAGATCCTCCTCAGAGGTGAGCAAACAGCATCCCTGCTGAGCTCTCTGTACCCTCCCCAAACATCCCCCCAATTTCTCTAGCCACAGTTGGCAACCAGAGTCTCTCATGCATGTGTCTTGCAGTGATACAGGCCAATACACTCAGAGAAAGAATGTGACCTCCTTGTGGGTGAGGAGACACAGATACCTGCTTCTGGTGCCATTTCTTTGCTTGGGGGCTGCAACCATATTGGGGTGAATGGGACAGTAAAGCAAAATATCTTCTTCATGCTCTTTCTTTCCTTTTATCTTTCTGCTTCTCAACACATGCAGGAACATCCGCCGGACAGCCAGCTGTCGGGCACAGGAGGAGGTCATCTGCATTGCAGTAGCTAAGGAGTAAGTCCAATAAGATGGTTCCTCCTTCCCGTGTGAGCAGAGAGAACAACGTGGAGCCTGAATGTGTGATGCTCTCATCTCTAAAGTGGCCCCAGGTGGTCAACCTCTCTCCCTGTAGCTCGTAATTGTCCCCCGAGTGCCCTGTTTGCTCTCTGTCTGGGGGTCAGAACTGCTGGGAATTGGCCCTTTGGGATAATTCCTGCCTCATTTTCCACTCTGCAGAAATCATCTTCTGAACTACAGGCACGGCAACAATTTATTAGCTCTGGAGAAGAAAAGGCTTTAGAACAACTGGTCCAAAATTCTGCAAAGGAGCAGGTGGAAGCCCAGCTGCTGTAGGGGATCACAGAAACATTTTAGGTCTCTTACAGAGAAGTCAGGCTTTGGGCTTTATAATGAGCCCAAAATTATAAGGCATTTTGCTATCATAAAAACCCCTCTTCCTGGCCCATTGACTCATTGACTCAGAGTGTAAAATTGGTGGATGCAATAGGGAGGATTAGAAAGTGCATGTGAGCTCCCAGAGGCATCTGGTGGGCCACTGCGGGTAACAGAGTGCTGGACTAGATGAACTCTGGTCTGATCCTGCAGGCTCTTTCTTATGATCTCAAAGTGGATGGGATTTTGGTACATGTTTGTTCTTGCAAGTGGAAGCCCCTAGGAAGGGAGCAATTTAGAGCACTGGTTAGTGGGGAAAGGGTTAAAGTGGGGAAAGGGTTAAAGATAGACTCAAAGCCACTTTTCATTCTTTTAAGAGGCCTCTGAAGACTTTGTTGCACACTTTTGCATATCCTATGCAGTTTGCCCTGATGCTCATATGTGAAATCCAAATGTAAGTCCAATATAAAAAAAATGCCCAATTTGTTATCTAAACCATTGCATGGTGCAGTGGTTCTTTTCTGCCTGGAGCTTGATGTGTGTGAAGCTGAACAAGATTGGTGTTCTACCCTTTGTTCCAGCTAATGGCTTCTCTTTTCTGACTTCTCCATAGAGACTTCCAAGAACTCAGTCCAATGTGTGCTCGTGAGCCGTAAGTCTTAGGAGTGGTGTATATGTGTGGGGAGAAATAGATGAAGGTTGGGGCCATCTGCAATAGGATCATTTGGCCATGGTGATGCATTCGGTAAACATTGTTCCTGGCCAACTCCGTATGAAACTCACTCCCCACCCAAATCTAGGATCTGAAGCTAGAGCAGTAGGGTGGGGCAGGGACAGGCTCAGGGCAGGAGAAAAGTATTCTACTAATTTCTTCTTTCTCTCTCCCTCAGAGACGTGACAGTGCCAGAGCCTCCATCTCTCTCTGAATCCAGACGGTTAGTACTGAGGGTCGTGCATGTACATATGCCAACATTGCATTGGTGGTGGTAGACTCAATTGGGGTTCCCATTGAGGCCTTGGCAGCAGCCAGATGATGGGAAAGATAGTGGTCATCACAACCAGCAGGTCTTCCTTTTGTCCAGATTGGGAGATATCAGAGCAGTCTGAACCTGCCCTGGCTGATTATGTGGACCGGCTGGGTTGCAGTGGGCTTGTACTGCTCCCTTGCCTGGGAACATCATAGACCAAGACTTGGGGTATTAGCCCTTACTTGGCTTATTGAGTGCTCTAGAACACCGGCAATCCCTTCCTAGTGGGGAGAGTGAATAGACAGAGCTTCCCCCTTCCCCTAAAACTTGGGAGTGCCCAACAAAGTTGATTGGCAGTAGATTCAAGCAGACAGGATGGCAGACTTCTCTATTCCATGTGTTATTAAATGGTGGACTTCATAAGTACAGAAGTGGTTGTGGAAAGATTGGTCATGTCATAGTTGACTTATGGTGACACCAGAATGTTTTTGAGACAAGAGATAGCCATTGGCCATTGCCTGTCTCTGCACAGCTACCCTGGACTTCCTTGGTGGTTTCCCAACCAAGTACTAAGGCTGGCCCTGCTTAGCGTTTGAGATCTGAAGAGATCAAGCTAACCTGGGCATGGATGGTTTTAAAAGGCGTTTAGGCAAATTCAGGGAGGGCAGGTCCATCAATGGCTACTAGCCACAGTGACTAAAAGGAACCAGTCTCTGAATACCAAGGGAAGGCATGAACTCTGCTCTGCTGATTGGCCTTCAAGGGCAACTGGTTGGCCTTTGTCTGAAACAGGATGCTGGACTAGGTGGACCACTAGTCTGATTCAGCAGGGCTTTTCTTATGTTCTAGTGACTCTGTCCTCCTTATCCATAGGGGTAGGGGCCCTGCTGGAGAGCTGTGGCAACTCTTTGCATTCTTTGTGGGTCTGGGTACCTTCTCCTGGCCTTTGTGGATGATCTGGAAGTGACTCAGGGAGCAGCAGTAGCTTGTTCTCGTGTCAGCCTTTGACAGACATGGTCAAAGGGATTCTATTTAAAAGCTGTGAAGGAGATTTTTTGGGCATTATCGCTAAACGAAACATCCATGAAGTGGGGTAAGAACAGAGGGAGACTTTGACATTGGTCTTTTAGGACCTCTGGCTAGTTAAAATGGGAAACCAAAAGTTGACTTGGTAGACCACTGGTAGGACCCAGCGAGACTCATGTGTTCTTATTAGGACATGCTTCAACAGCACAGCTAAATGGGTCTCATCTTCCCAGATCACTCTCCCCCACATCCCCCATCTTTCCTATAGGGAACAGGCACACTGCAAGGAAAGCAACATTTCTTTCTAGTCACCACCAGGCTGTCTGCTGTTGCCATAGTGGCTCGCTGTAGTGTAGGTCCTATTTTTCTGGCTGAATCTCCCTCACACCTTGAAGTGAATGCTTGAATACGAATGGCAGAATTGGGAACTCTCAAAAAGTGAGATAGCTACTAAAAACTGAGAAAGCTAATTTGTCTTCCATCCCAAAAGCCCAGATACTGACAGTGAGTCAGAACTCTGATGGTTTCAGCAAGTGAGCCAGGCAACGTTACAGGCAAAGATAGTCGGTGGTATGACCAGGGCCGTTTCCGCAGGGCACAATTATACCGGGTTACAATCAGTATCTTACATATCGGGTCTATTTTGTCATGGTTTCTCCCTTCGCATGGCTGCCCGTTTCTGTGAAGGATGTTTGAATCCCTTCTCTGCCATAAAAGCTTGTTGAGTGACCTTAAGCTAGTCACACACTTCCAGCCAAACCTACTTCACAAAATTGTTACTGTAAGGCTAAAATGGAGGAGAGGAGAACTGAGTGGGCCGCTTTGGCTCCCTGGTGGGGAGAAAGGTACAGTATATGGGAAAGTAAGTAAATAAATAAAACATAGAACTTCCCCCAGTCATTTTTGACAAAGCTTTGGTAATGAACCAAATGCTGAACATGAAAACAAAGGCATCCACTGAATCTTCAAGAAGAAAGATCTGTAAGAATGGCTTTCCTGAATCAGACTTTCCTAAAGTTGTTTCCAAGAGCAGCTGGCTGAATGCACCTGGCAGCTCCCAAGCAGAGCATGAAAACGGAGAACCTTGCCCTGATGTTTGCCGTCAGTAATTAAACGCATACTGCCTCTCCACATGGAGAGCCATTTAGTTATTGTGGCTGTTAGAGAAATGGACCTCCTTGCCATCAACACCCTAATGCTAACTGTGTTCATGGCAGACATCCCAGAAGCAGGTTTGCGTGTTTTATATTGCTTGTTTAGCTAGCCACAGCAACTATTGAGTTATTTTATTCTCAGTGTTGCTAAGTTTACAAAAGACTGTTGCTTCAATTTTTTAAATTTTTTTCCGGCCATTCCATGTATTAAAAATAACAATGATAGAGTGCTATCAGGGTTCAAAGTACTTAGTATACATTGCCATAGTACATCTTCCAACAACCCTGTCAGGCAGGCTTAGACTATTAGCATCCTGACAACTTCAGGCAGTTACGTAGCAAACTCATCATTCAAAATTCAAACCTGCAACTGCCCCAAATTTTTAACCACTATCGTATGCCACCTTGTCTTTAAGCTTCACTGTTCTCTGCTTTAAGGATTCTAGAATTTGAAAAGCAGATCTGAAATCTGAAAATTAGTAAATCAACACGAGGCACTTAAGTAGCATGTATTTGAATGTTTTAAAGTTAGAAATAATAGGCCATTTTCTGGGAAGGTGAAAGAGACGCTATGTCCTCTTTGCAGTCTGGCCTGTTGCGGATAGGTTGCCAACAACCTATAGGGGGAAAATGCCCTCCCCCTTTAATGGGATTTTACTTACCAGATGATGCCATTTTCTTCTGTTCCTGGAGAACTTCAACTGCCCATAATCCTCTGTTAAAGGGGCCAGGCATTTTTATTCCAGTTTGTTGGTAACTCTGCAAATGGGATCCAAAAATTTCTGGTCCCTTCCAAAACCTGTTGCAAATTCTCTAGAGACTGTTAGGAAGACTGACACCCTTGAGAATAGAAACCTGCAGTTGTTAGGAAGGCAGGGCTAATTTAAGAATCTCCTTGTACCTGCAGAAGCCACACCCACAAAGGGGGGGCATGCCTTCTCTGGGTCATATAAGAGACCAGGAATAGGGCTAGTAGTATTGCAGGCTCTATTGTTTTTAATTGATTATTCCAAGAGATGGGCAACTGGAAAGCCCGGCCAGCTAAAAAGATAGCCGATGAGGGGTAAGTCAGGGGCAGCAGAAGCTTGCTGAAGGACCTGCTTGCCTCAACTGTTCCTTGGCAGGAGGGTCAGGTGGCTTCTGTAGGCTGTGAGTTTCATTGGCCCTGGGCGGGCTGAGTACTGGAGGCTTATTATATGGCTCTTCTGAATTGCAAACGTTGGAAGTGAGTGGTTGCTATGGGGGTGCAGTTACATGGACACAGCCGGTTCCAATTTCCCACCAATGTGTCAGCCTCCACCTGCTTTCATCGCCCCTCAAAGCAAGCGGCACTCAGCACAGCCAGCCCCTGAAAAGGCTGCTTCAAACGTCTCCTAGTCAGCTAGACAAACGCTTTCATCCCATTAAGGATAACTGTCCTCTGGATTCTCTCCAGGTGGCTGCATGCAGATGTCTTGTTAGGGTCCCTTGCTGCGGCTAATTGCCCATTAATTGGCTTTGATTGCCTTTAATCGGCTAGCAGGCTCTGCTATGCCCAGGAGAGCAGGTAATCGGGGGGCTTTTGCAGAATCCAAAGCTATTGCTCTAACACAAGCATGAGTTCTTTGAGCAGCCAGAGGGTGTCTCTTGTGGTCTCTGGAGTGCTTGCAGTTTGGAATGAGCTTGTTCCTGGGGGAATCTGCTAATAAGTTCATTATTTTATTTATTAGTTTACTTTATGTAAGCCTTATCTTCTCCTCCAGTGGTAACTTGAAGTGACTTACATGGTTCTTCTCCACAACAGCCCCACAAAGTAGGTTAGGCTTAGAGGGTGTCACAGGCCCAAGGTCACCCAGCAAGCTTCCACGGCACAAGGATTCAGACCTGGGTCTCCCAGATCCTAGTATGGCACTAACCTCTACGCAACACTGGCTCTTATAAGGTAAAATGGTACCAGAGGCGGAGTTTTAATGGAGCCACCTGGGGACAAATGCCCAGGGCAGCTGCCATCTGGTCACGTGGGGGGGGAATTGACCCCCACCCCCTCCTTCTTCTCCCCTCCTCCTTCCCCCCTTGGCCCAGCTTGCCCCCACCATGCTGCTTTTTCAGCCAGGCTGACGGGTGCTTTGCAGAGGCTCTGCCGGCTGAAGGAGCAGCCTAGCAGGGCCGCTGCAGGGCACCGCCCCGCCCCGCCCCACCCCACCCCACCCCACCCCACCCCACCCCACCAGGCTGCCCGCTGCCGCCACTTTAAATAAATAGGGGGTGGGGGGTGGGAGGGGAATGCCTGCAGCAGGTGTTGCCCCAGGCGCCATTTTCCCTCCCTACGCCTCTGAATAGTACTCACATCAGTGTAGAAGCAAAGACTCTTCTGTGTCCCCAACTACCGTGTTTCCCCAAAAATAAGACAGTCTCTTATATTAATTTTTGCTCCCAAAGATGTGCTATGTCATATTTTCAGGGGATGTCTTATTTTTCTGTGTTCTGTTCATGGGGCATGCTTCCAAACAAAAACTTAGCTACGTCTTACTTTCGGGGGATGCCTTATATTTCACACTTCAGCAAAACCTCTACTACGTCTTATTTTCCGGGGATGTCTTATATTCAGGGAAACAGGGTAGGAGTGTTTTGTTAGTAGAGCTGCAATGAGAATCGCCTCTTCTGCTTGGTTAGTAGCACTTCCCACTGTGACAATAGAGCTGGAACTTCTTGCTTCCTCCTGGTATTGGTCTGGCCCAGGTAGAGGATGCAATAAAAGTCCTGTCTCTTGACCCCCATTTTCTTGCAGTGGTTCATTCCTTGAGGGGCCTGTGACCCAGCTGCAACTCCAGGATCTTCAAGCTGTTTTCTATGAGGATGGAGACCAACAAGGGAAGCCAGTGATCTTGGGCACTGGAGGCTTTGGCACTGTTGATCTGGTAAGGCTTTGTGGGGGGTGGGGGAAGATGGCATGGTTGCATCCCTTCCGAGCTCCAGATGTCCTTTTCCCATTTCACCTATCTCACCTCTATGGCTGCCAACCTCCAGGTGGTGGCTGGAGATCTCCTGCTAATACAACTGATCTCCAGGTTACAGAGATCAGTTCCCCTGGAGAGAAGGGCCTCTTTGGAAGCTGGACTCTATGGCCTCATACCCCTTTGAAGTCTCTCCTCTCCCCAAACCCCTTCCTCCTCAGGCTCCACCCCCAAAATCTCCAGACAATTCCCTACCGGGAGTTGGCAACTCTGCTCATCTCCCATGTGCTTAAGCAGGCCCACCAGAACTACTGGCTGTGGTCCCTTTGGGCTAGCATCAGTCCTGCCTCTTTGTTTCCCCATGAAGAAGGCAGTGCTTTGAAACCCCAAGAGGGGGGTTGCCTGACCTATTACACTTCAAATAACCAATTGGATTATGAATACAAGAGGTCTTAAGAAGTCCTAGAATTCTGGCCGTACTGATAAGTCCTGCATTATGGAAATGAAATTACCATGTGATGAGTTCTTCAGTGATCTTGCAAAAAAAGCCTCCTGTCTTTACTGAGGATTGTCCCAAACCGCTGTTTGCTGACCACAGATTAGTTTTTTTCATTCACTTTATACTCACCCTTTCCCCCCAATGGGGACCCTAAGTGGCTTACATAATTCTCCTCTACTCCATTTTTTCTCGCAACATCCCTGTGAGGTAGGCTAGGCTGAGAGTGTGTGACAATCCCAGTTCCACCCAGTGCATATGAATCCCTTGGACTGTTGAATTCTGGGTAATGTAGGCCAGTTTGGCACACCTGCTCTAACGATTGTGGTTACCTTCAAGTGCACTTAATTTGTTGATCTTTCCCTCCATCCCAAATAGATGTTTCTATTTTGTCCTTGGGAATTTCAAGTGAAAGAGGCTTGAACCCTTCTGGGTATTGACAAATCCATACTGCTCAAAGTCTTGCAAGCTTTGTATTCCTAAAGGGGCGCTGGCACATGGTGTTAATTTGGGGGAAATTAAATTTTGAATCCCGGCCTTTGTTTCACCTGGGGATAATCACTCTCTGGTGTCTGTTACAGCTAAAACTCTTCTGACCAGTATGGTCAAATTTCACAAATCAAAACTGACTTGGGAGTCCTAGTTCTGCTTACCCATCCCAAGGCAAACTGGAGCACTGATGTCCTCCTCCGACTGGACAGCCCCCACCCCCTCTGACTGGACAGCCCCCACCCCCTCTGACAGAAGAATGACCTTCCCTGTGTCTTGGCAGTCCGGTGCTTTCAGGTTGAGGCTCCAGAAGGGACCTCCCCATCTGTTGGCTTCTGACCCTGCCTTTATTTTGAGCCCATGGACATCTACAATCACGACTGCAAATATTGTTCCTGGATGACTGGTCATCTATTCTTGACTGGTCCTCCAAGGACCAAGTCTCTGGCTATGCTGCTACCAACTATATAGATCGGGAAATGTTTGGGCTTGCAAATGACTCTCTGCAGATGGCCTCTTCGTGCCACGTTTCTTTCCCCTCCCTGCCCAGGTTCGGTACGCAAACGAGGGCCAGGACCATTTCTTTGCTCTCAAGCGCCTGCGCAAGGACCACATTGTGCTGAAGCGCCAGCAGGAGCACGTTCTGATGGAGAAGAAGGTGCTGCAGGAGAGCCACTGTCCCTTCATTGTCAGGTGGGGAACTCTCTGGGGCAAAGGTGGGAATGGGGTTGTGGTTGGTCCTGCTGCTTCAAAGGAGATAAAGAGTAAGCCGTCTCTTGGATCCCACTGAGGCTGGCTTTATGGTCTAATAAAACATTTTTGCTGAGTGTGTCCCAAGGTCAGGTCGAGTGATGTGTTTTGCAGCGCTGCTCTTCCTAGGTGCACATGGGCCCAATTCAGATTGGGACTGTGGTGCCCAGGGTGAAGATGTTTAGACCTCACCCTGTACTGCAGTGATGGCGAATCTTTTCGAGACCAAGTGCCCAAATTGCAACCCAAAACCCACTTATTTATCACAAAGTGCCAACATGGCAATTTAACCTGAATACTGAGGTCTTAGTCCTGCGTGCACCCGCCGCTCTGCCCTGCACTGCTCCAGTGCCTCCACCCCACCCTTCTGCCTCCACCCCACCCACTCGAGTAGGGGCCAGCCTGCTCTAGCCTCCAGCAAGCCCTGCACACACTGCTCTGCACCTTTCTAACATCTCCACCTCCTCTGCCTCTGCCCCCCGCCCCTCATGCAGCAGCCACCCAGAGCACAGGCACCAGGCCCGCCAGCCAAGTCCCCCCTTCTCTCCGCAGGGCGTTGTGCCCAGTGGCCCAAGCCAGTCTAGATGTATGTGTGTGGGGGGGTGTGTGTGTGATTTTCTCTCCCCCCCCCCATGATGAATCCTGTGTGCGCGTGCCCACAGAGTGGGCTCTGAGTGCCACCTCTGGCACTCGTGCCATAGGTTCGCCATCACTGCTGTACTGCTTTCCTGGCCAGAAATGTTCTTGGGGAGATGCTTGGGTTGCCAACTGTAGCTTGGTAAATTTCTGGAAATTTGTTGGCAGTGCCTAGAGAAGGCGGAGTTTGGAATATGATGGCTTAGAGTCAGCTACCCCAAATCTTCCATTTTCTCTAGAGGAATTGATCTATGTAGTCTGGATATCACCTGGGAGAGCTTAACCTGGAGGTAGTCAGTTCCAGGAGACAATATTTGTTCTAGTTAGGAAACATAATTTGTAGCTGATCAATACACATGAACTACCCAACAGGACAAACAGTAGCCTCCCAGAGCTGTTTCAGGTTGGGGAAATAGTACAGATCGGAGTGTAAAGCTCTTTCCCATGGATGTCATGGTGCTGACCTGAATCAGACCCATGGATCCCTAGGAAAGGCAGAACTCCAGAATTCACCTCTCTCGACCTGACCCTGTGGGAACCAGAATCCAAACTCCTGATCTGAGCTCCCAGCATGCCCCTGCAACACAGCTAATGCTATCTGTTGTAATAATGGGATATCGAACAATTGAGAGATGGTTTATTCACGTCTTGAGATGTTTCTGGGTGCTGCATCCAAACTTTAGAAACAGCTTAAAGTGAGGAGGAGGTGATCCTTAAGGGCAGTTAAGAACTGTCTCAGCTTTCTCCATGGAAAACCTGAGGGGGAGAAGGAGGGAGCAGCAGACAGTGGAAGTCAATATGTTCTTATTAGACTTCCACGTATGGCATTAAATAGGGAGTAAAATACCCAGAGTGCAACTGGGTGCAAGTAATCTCCTCTGATTTCCTGTAATATAAGTCATGGCTTTTCCTATCCCTTCCTACCCCTTCCTCACAGAAGTAGTATGAAAGATTATGTATTCTGTTGGGTTGTGTGCATAAACTTTGGAAGCACTTGACATCAAGGGTGATCTAGAAACCCAACCTATGGGAGGTTCTGACTGAGTGTGAGGGGGCCACCTCGTGAATCTGGTGTGTGGGGAAGGGGTTGTGCTACCACTTTTGGTGGTGATTTTGAGAGGGGCCTATCCACCAGGCTAATTTATTGCATCTTCCTTCCCCTCCCTTTCCAGGTTATATGGAACCTTTCGTGACAGCCGCCATGTCTACCTGCTGCTGGAGTTCTGTCAAGGCGGCGAGCTATGGGCCAAGCTGCGTGAAGCGTATGGAGAAGCAAATGGGGGGGAGGGGCCTAGGGCAAAATAGCAGTGGGAGATCTGTGAGGAAGAAGCCTGAAGAGAGGGAAGGGGAAGATGTCTGCTTCCTCTGAAGTTCTGGGCAAAAAGTTGGGCAGAGGGGCTAGCGTCACCTTCTGGCTCATAGATTCTCTGGCCCTGAACAGGAAGGCCAAGCTCTCTTGTAACCAAGCACTGTTTATATGCCTGTCCTGCCCTCCAAAGAGTTCAGGGTAGAGTACGCTGTTTCCCTTCCATTCCACCCTTGCGACAGCCTTGTGAGGTAGGTTAGGCCGAGAGCGTCCCTGAACCAAGGTCGTTCCTGTGAACATCTGTGGCATGGTAGAGACTTGAATCTGGGTCTCCCAGACTCTTATCTGGCAGCTTAAGCACTAAGCCATGCTGCTGACTATGCCCAACAAGAGGGTTCCTTGCCTCTTTGAGGATTATGAGTACATTATTGATGTCCTTCTAAAACTTCTAAAACAAAAGAATGTATACATAATCCACCTGAAGTATCAGAAAGGCAGTCTATAAATAAAGAAAATAAATATGGGTGGCTACTCCTCACATCCTTGAGACCATTTCTACTCCTACACGCTTATGGATCTGGTGCAGGAAGGGGTGAAGCTATTACTACATCTGTCCCCCAAAAGTCTCCTGCTTATTAACCTGTTATTATCTCTTCAGCCGCTACTTCTCGGAACCTGTGGCTGTCTTCTGCTCTGCCTGTGTCGTTGAGGCCTTGGACTATCTACATAACCAGGGCATTGTTTACCGCGACCTGAAACCTGAGAACTTGATGTTGGATGCAAAGGGATATGTGAAGCTGGTAAGGCACAGATGGAGTGGCAGTTCTTGGTTCTGGGTCCAGGCCTCCTTGGAGAACACTTGTGTCTATACTGGAAGCCCTGATCCTGTGCAGCTGGATGAACTATAAACTGTGGCAAGGGAGAATGCAACACGTTCAAAAATACATTTTTTAAATGTGACCGGCTCTGGACCTCACATTTATTTCCAGTAAAGTCTTGCTGGAGTAAAAAGCCTCTGCAAAAGAGCTCTGTCGTTAGGGGCCGGACTCCTTACGGCCCCACGTTGGTGGGGGCAAAGAGCTGAAAACGGTGGGGGTCAAGGGGAGTCTCCTTGCCTGTTTAACTCATCCTAACATTCCCCATTCCTCTTTCTTTGCAGGTGGACTTCGGGTTTGCCAAGACTCTGAATCCCGGGGAGAAGACCTACTCCTTCTGTGGGACTCCTGAGTACTTGGCACCTGAGATCCTGCGCCACGAAGGCCATGACTATGCCGTGGACTTTTGGATGCTCGGGGTGCTCATCTTTGAAATGATTGTGGGACGGTGAGGCTCTCCCCCCGCCCCCGGAATTGGGGTGGGCGCCTTTCTGAGCTGCAGTTTCTCTCCCCTTCCCTCTGGACTGCTGATGCTAAGAACGAGGGCACTGCAGGCACCAGAGAAACAAAGCCCCCTATGTATGTGAGGGGTACAGTAGGGGCATCAATTGGGTCTGGCCAAAGCCTCGTGTGCCCTTTGCCTGGAGCCATGAGACTGGAGGGCTGACTCTGTCCCCAGTGAAGCGCACGGCAGTCCCTGCAGCTGAAAGCTCTTACTTGCTGTGCTGCAATTCAAAGGCAGCATTAAGATGGAAACAGATTCTTGCACACGCTGAGCAGCTTGTTAGGTTCGTGGTGGGGAGATGGTGGGTGGCAGCAGAGCCTATAATAGCTGCACCTCTGGGGGAGATTGCTTTACCCCCTCCTGTGATGGAAACTTCAGAGCCCTTCCAGCCAATGCCAAATAAGAAGGGTGGGTTTGAGTGGGTCAGGCTGCCCACGGTCGGGTCGGCAGCACTCATCATCTCCTCCCCTCCCCGTTTTCCCACAGTCCCCCGTTCCACAGCCCTGAGCCTCAAAAGATTTACAGCAAGATCCTGGATGGAATCTTCTCTTTCCCCGTGTTTGTGAGTGACGCTGCCTGCTCCCTCGTGGCCAAGCTCTGCAGGTGCCTCTCCCCGCTGCGACCGGCTCTAGAGGGCTGCAAGGGGACATTGAGGGGGTGGGGGCGGAGATCTGGCCTGGGTAGGGAGGAGCCAATCAAATGCATGTGACACAGGGTTTCATTCACAAAAAGCAGACTTGAGGCAATGAGAATGGGCAGGATTGCATTGAGGTACATCCTACCTAGTTGCTGGTATTCAGATGCATAACCAAACTCACCTAAAGCAGATGAAACTGTCTATTTCAGAGCTCTAGGGAAGATGTACAAACTGACCTACCTTCTCCTCTCATTTGACAGGCGTAGGCCAGGGCAGCGACTGGGGAGTACCAGCAATGGGATCCGGGCAATCCGGAAGCACAGGTATGCCAGCTGGGCCAGACACTCCCTCCCAGGAAAAGGGCTGGCGGCGCCAAAGGGTTTCCAATCCCCTCCTTATGCAGGAGGCTGCTGAGGTTTAGCACTCTATCAACTTTTGTACGTGAGTGAGCTTAATAAAAGCTCCTCGCGCTCCGTAGGGTGAACCAGCTTCAATGCTTAAAGCTTTTCTGAAAATTGCTTTCTTCACCTGAATGAACATTTTTCAGCATAGGATTTATACTGCCGGGGGCATAATTGACTCTTTGCTTTGCAAGTGTTAACCTCTCCGTTAGGCATGCAAGGAGGAGACATGTGGTTAGCTTAGGCCAGGAGAGTATTAATATATGGAAGAACATAAGAACTACCTGGGGTAGATCAGCCCAGTAGTTCATCGTGCCCAGTAATCAGTCTTTAAGGCTTTTCAGTTGAATGGGGGGGGGGGCACAGTGAGTTCTAGAACCTGGGGTCTTGTAGGGGTCTGCAACCTGTGGCTCTCCAAATGTTCATGGACTACAAATCCCAATTGACCATGCTGGCAGGGGCTGATGGGATTTATAGTCCATGAACATCTGGAGAGCCGCAGGTTGCAGACCCCTGTTGTAGGCTATATACTGCAACCCCTGATAAAGCTGGGGATCCACCAGGACATGCCAGGATGGGAATTGTCATTCCCTTTTGCAATTTCCCTGCTTGCTTTCTCTCTGACTCCTGATGCTTCCTCCTCCCCTCCCCCCCCACTCTTCCCACATCCCTCCTCCTCCCAATCTATTCCTTCAGCTCTATTCCTCCTTCCCTCCCTTGCTCCCCCTTTCTATTGTCAGGTGCCAGTCGAGGTTGCCATAGCAACCCAAAAATGCTGTCCAAAGTTTGTGCAAGCAGTTGCTATCACAGGGAAAAGATACCGTTCCATGGGGGTGGGGTTAACCTCTCACTTTCCCTCCCAGGTTTCTCCATAAACTTGGGGGAGACCCCAGGGCTGCTTACACCTGCTCCAGTTCTCAGTGGGCTACTTGCTTGTGATTGCATTTTGGAATTCATACGATGCCTCATTGAAACTGATGGATAGCTTGCAGAAAAGGAAGAAATGATCCATTAGTAAATAAATGGGGTGTGTGTTCAGGTTGTGTCTAGGTTGTAAAGCACCTGCTTTGCATACAAAAGAACTTGCATTTGATGATCCCTGGCATCTCCAGTTAAGTCTTGAATAGCGAGCCCTGGGAAAGAACCTTTCTTCACCAGAGCCTGCGTAAAGCTCCTCCTAATCAGGCTAGACAGCACTGAACTCGATGGGCAGGGCTCACTCACTTTCATATGTTCATTGTTCAGATTTAAGGTTGCCCTGATGTGGGTTCAGGATGGGCACAGTGGCACTTGCATAAGAGAAGGAGCTCCAGAGCTGATCACTGAGAATTCAGGCTGATCCTGGTCTTGTTGGGGATGGGCTTCCAAGAACTGTTGCTCTGGGGAATGTGCAGCAGGACTCCGTAGGAGTTTGGGCTAGCGTCAAGATTTGGGGCAATGTTTGATCTTCTGGCTTATGTGCTTGTCCCTGCTCACATCTTGCCTCCTTACCCATAGGTGGTTTAGCTCCATCTCCTGGAAGAAACTGGCACTGCGTCAGCTCGAGGCCCCCACCATGGTAATGCTTAAGCAGGTATGAGCATCAGGTGTGGAGGCTTTACGTGGAGGGTAGGGGAAAATTCCTTTGCTGCCAATAGCAAAGAGAACTGGGGGCAAACAACCTCAGAAAGGAGCTGGTCCCAGTTGGTGAAGAACTGCTGCTCTCTGGCCTTCAGTATTGTGCCAGGTACTAATTAAAACATTGGAGCGGCAGATGAATGCTATTACACGGGAAGCAGAGCGAAGCAGAGCATCCTTCAATGATGTACTGAGAAATGACTGAACAGCCACTCATTCTTGCCAAATGGCCACGGGAATATACAGGCTGTCCAACAGAAATACATTGGAGGAAGGACTGCTTACTCACATTGCAATAGTAGTTGTTGTTCTTGTTATTATTATTTCAATTTATTCTCTGCCCTTTGCAATAGTCTCAGGATGAGTTTGTGGAGTTACTCTGTTGTAAGCTGTTCGATTTTATTGAGCTTAGGTAGAAATAACCCTGCACTGGACTGCATTGGCAGTATCATTAGGGACTGCACACAAGTGGTCAAGATAAAAACAACACTGGTCTTGCATATGGCCGTTATGTATGCTTGGGCGAGACAAACCTAGCATCAATGTATTGTTGAAGACTTTCATGGCCAGAATCACTGTGGTGCTGTGGCTGGCATTTTCAGAGGATCTGATAGTAGGAAAGTAGGAAAGCAAGTGGAGTATATATACCTGTTGGCATGTCCCGGTGGATACCACTCAACACATGTAAATCTAGCTTGCTAATTGCACCCTTTACTTTTTAACAGACAATGGTTCTTTCCCCCACCCTGAACACTCCAACAGGTATATATACTCCACTTGCTTTCCTACTATCAGATCCTCTGAAAATGCCAGCCACAGATGCAGGCGAAACGTCAAGAGAGAATGCTGCTAGAACACGGCCATACAGCCCGGAAACCACACAGCATCATTACCTCCCCCTCCCCCCCAATTGACTACAGGTGTACAAAGGAGCCCCCTCCTCAAGTTGTATTTCCTCTGTGACTGTACAGGGCTACTGGTAGGTACTATCAATCACCCCATCTCAGTAGTTTTCACAACAACTATGTGAGGTAGGCCAGCATCACTTTCGTAATAGGTTACAGGTTAAGAGAGATGGCATGAAGAGCATCACTTAAGTGAGTCCATGGCTGAGCAGAAGGATTGTGAGCAAGTTCTGCCAAATGGCTGTAGAAATGCTGTGCGTACAGCTGTGATCAGCTTGGATAACATGCCCTGGGCAGTGTTCCTCCTTGAACTTGCCTCTGGAAGGCAGTTCTGTACTGTCTGTGCCTGTCACGAGAGAAAGCTGTACTTGCCCTGAAACCCTAGTGCAGAGATCTGCAAACTGTGGCCCTCCAGATATTCATGGACTACAATTCCCATCAGCCCTGCCACTTGGCCATGCTGGCAGGTGCTGATGGGAAATGTAGTCCATGTACATCTGGAGAGCTGCAGTTTGCAGACCCCTGCCCTAGTGGAAGAATAACCCTCCACAAGGAGCTGGAAGTGAGTGATCCTCGAGACTAGAACATTTATTCATGATCTCTCCAGATATTTTCTTGAGGTGAAAACAAATATGATAAAAACAGCATCTGCCATTCCACTTGGAAAGTTTTCCTGAGGTTTTCCTAGTGATTCTGTGGCTGCTGATACAGCAAGCAATTAAAAAAGCTGCCAGGAAGAATGTAGATTCCTTGGAAATGTGGTGCTGGAAGAGAACTTTATGGATACTGTGGACTGCCAAAACAACAACAAAAAATAAGTGGGTTCTAGATCAAATCAAGCCTGAACTGTCCCTCGAAGCTGAAATGACTGGCCTTGAGGCTGTTGTATTTTGGTCACATAATGAGAAGACAAAAGTCACTGGAAAAAACAATAATGCTGTGATAAATTGAAGGTGGCAGGGAAAGAGGAAAACCCAGCATGAGATGGATTGACTTCATCAAGGAAGATAAGACACTCCATTTGCAAGACTTGAGTAAGGCTGTTCATAATAGGAAGTTTAGGAGAACGTTGATTCATAGGGTTGCCATGAGTTGGAAGTAATTTGACAGCACTTCTCTCTCACATACACCCCACCCCACCACACACACCATACCACACCACACCACACACACACACATGAGAAACCATACTGACCTTCTCCCCATCCACACTGCACCATAATGGTCTTCTTTTACGATGCTTTAACTGGTAATTGACAATCTCATAGGTATAAATTAAGACTTCCTTTCAAAAAGCCCTCCCCAGTGACATGGGAAGGTAGGTGGGAGAAAACAGGCATTGTGGGAACTTATTTATTTATTTTGCTGTGAAGTCACAGCCAGCTTATGCTGACCCTGCAGAGTTTTCAAGTCGAGACATTCAGAGGGGATTTGCCAGCGCTCGCAACTGCATTGTGACCCTAGATTTTCTTGGTGGCCTCCCATCCAAAAACAAACCAGGACCGACTCTGCTTAGTTTCTAAGATCTGAGAGGTCAGGCTAGCCTGGGTTGTCCAGTCCATGCCTATGGGAACTAGGGCAGAGGAAACAATGCTTATATGGACTGGACCAGGAAAATCCAGACTTTCCTACCCACACAGCTGCCATTCTGGTTTTGCTGTGACCTTTCCCGAAACACAGCAGCAAAAGAGGCTTGGGAAAGAGCAGCAAAACCCAGGAGGCACATAAATGTGCCCTGAAGCTTTGGGGAAGTAAGGGGGAAACCTCTTTCTAAGCAGCATCCGTTGTCTGGGGTAATTAAGCCATGTGTATGTGACCAGCATAAAAACAAAAACAAGCAAGGAATATAGAACTGTTTTCAGCAACCTAAAAGGATATTCATAGAACAGTCCTTAATCTAGAAGTGGGCTGTGAACAACTAATAGAGATGGTACCTTCTTAGTTAAAAGCCTAGGTTTTCCTACCTAGTGCCCAAACAATAATAAGAGGTTGCCAGAACACCTGGGGGAAAATGTCCTCTCTTTTTAACAGAGGCTTAATGGGATGTTATTTATTAGGTGCAGCAGAGGAGCGCGCGAGTGAGGGCAGGGTGGGATAGAAATAAAATCAAATTAATAACTTCCATGTCATTGACCGTCGTGTCATAAAAAGCTTCCACTGCCTTTTGCCATGTATCAAACCTCTACTTGAAGGAGCAGGATATTTTGTCAGGACTATTGACAGTCCTAGACTAAAGCTCCCTCTCACCGGGCAGGAGCACTTCAGTGGGCTTTTTGATGAAAATCTTACTCGATGGGCTGATCTGTTCAGGAGAAGGCAGTCAGTCCTTCCTTTCTTGGTAGCAGAAAGTATCATTGAGTCACAGCTGACTTATAGCAACCCCCTGGGGTTTCCAAGGCAAGAGCTCTTCAGAAGTCTGCCATTGCCTGCCCCTGAGGAGCAACCCTGGAGTTCCTCAGTGGTCTTCCGTCCAAGCACTAACTGGGACCAACTCTGCTTAGCTTCTGAGATCTCATAAGATTGAGCTAGACTGAGCCATCCAGCTCAGGATATTTCTTACAGTGTAGAATTGCACCATCTCAATTCCGTAATGGCAAAGGTAGTTTGGGAACTTTATTTTTTTTAACCTCTTCCCTTCTCTTTACCCCGTGCAAGACTCAGAAGAGCTACTGCCCCATCTACCCCTCAGCATTTCCTTTTCCCCCTCCAGGGCTACCCCTACGTCAACTTCCGGCGGTATTCTGCTTCGGGGCAGGTGCCTGAAGAGGAGTTTTCTGGCTGGGATGAAGACTTCTAAGCTCCTGGAAAGGAGGGACAAAAGGCCTGTCTGGAGGCTACTCCCCATCCCATGGCCTGGATAGGAACCTGGAAAACAGAGCTTACTGGAGTAACCCCAGCAGCTCCCCTCTCCCTCCCCCCCCCCCCCCCGTGGTGGTGGTGGTGCTGCTGCTGGTCCCAAGGAGACGGCTGGCCTCAGCTGCCTCCTTCTTGTGCCCATCCTTCTCTCCACTTCCTTCCCGACTCCTTCTGCCTTCTCTGTGAGACTGTGGCAGTGGGTGAAGTCACTGTAAGAGGGGCAGGTCCTTCTGTCCTGCTTTTTGTGCTGCTTAGTGTGCAGAATAAAGAGTTTTAAGAAACCGGGTGGTCTTGCGTGCTTTGTGGCTGGATCCTGGGTGGCTAACAGTGGGTAGCAGGATGCCTGAACCTTTCTCTGCAAGGGGTCCAGGGAGACTTTGGAGGTCTTCTCAGGGTTGGAGGTCTTCTCAGGGTCTTGCAAGTGATGGGTGATGTGGGCGTTCTGGAAGAAGGGGGGCTAGAGGGAGTGGACTTGGACTTGCTCCACTCCTTGGGATAGGAGTCCTTTTCACCCCCTCCCAGCAGCATAGGACCTTATTCTCCCTTCAAAAATGGTCTTCAGCTAGCACACCACTGCAGTAGGGGAATGGTTGCCTATATATAAGCAGCCTTGCTTTAGGACTACTTCCACACAGCAAGGATTCTTTATTCTGCATTCACTGCCATGGTAAGCAGAAGAAGAGTTAGAAGAGTTTGGATTTATACCAGGGGTCTGCAACCTGCGGCTCTCCAGGTGTTCATGGACTACAATTCCTATCAGCCCCTGCCAGCATGGCCAATTGTAGTTCATGAACATCTGGAGAGCTGCAGGTTGCAGACCCCTGATTTATACCCTTCTTTTCTCTCCTGTAAGGAGACTCAAAGGGGCTTACAATCTCTTTTCCCTTCCCCCCCCCCCACCACAAACACCCTGTGAGGTAGGTGGGGCTGAGAAAGCTCTGAAAAGCCGTGACTAGCCCAAGGTCACCCAGCAGGTGTGTGTTGGCGTGCACAAGCTAATCTAGTTCCCCAGATAAACCTCCACAACTCAAGTGGCAGAGCAGGGAATCAAACCCAGATTAGAGTGCACCCGCTCTTAACCACTATGCCACTGCTGCTCCTACAGAGGTGTTTGCTTGGCATTGGAGCATTTGGCAAGGACTTTTTTGCACACTTTTCTCCATTGGCTGTCTTTTCTCCAGCTGTGTCATCTCAGGGCTGGTTGCCAGGGCCCCCCTTTTATTGGCACCGGCTCCCTCCCAGCCTGAATGTATGTACTGTAATGTCTAACACCATGAAAAAGTCCCATGAGGCACACAAAGAACCTGGGGAGTGATTGCCAAGTTTCTGGTCTCACAGAGAATCTTGCAGCAGCAAATGTAACAGAGGATCTTGTGACAAAGGCCACAGAAAATGCTCCCAAGGAAGCCTTTTTGGAGGAAACCGGGAGTGCCAACAACAGGATGAAAGCAATTCAGCCACACCAAGCAAACAATGCCTCTTCCTGTATTGTCTTTTACATGATATGCTACTACTGGCCATTAATGCAATTCAGACATTAAGTGCCTGTTTCAATCTGGAAACTCTGATTCAAGTCTCCTTATTGTCCTCACAGTTCTTGCTGAACACATAACACAGCTTCATGTCTCTGGTTTTATCATCCTGAATCAACCAAAAACCTCTGATCCTGTTGCTTTGCTCTGGTGCCATTTAGTCAGTTCTATAGTTTTCTCCTGATAAGTCGTCTCTCAAGTTTTCAATGAATTGTCAAAGGCTTTCACGGCTGGAATCAACTGACTGTTATGGGTTTTCCAGGCTGTGTTGCTGTGATCTGGTAGTTTTAGCTCCTAACATTTTGCCCCCACGTGCCCGGAAAACCCACAACAGCCAGTCTCAAGTATTCCTTTATCCTGTCATAATCTTTTTTCCCACTGAAAAGAACACTTTTTATGTGAAGGCCCCAAAACAGTATAGCTAGCCTGACTTTAGAGCCAGTAATTGAGTCTGACCTGGATTCCAACATGGACTGTCAATCAGGCTCCTAACATACTTGATCGTTCTTTCTTTCATCTGATTTCTTTGCCGACCAGGACAGGTATATCTTCATTTCTCAGGTTGAGCTCCATTTATCTTCTAACTCACACCACACAACACAGAAAACTGGTTCATGTTCATTGTTGCTGTTGTATTATTAGGAAAAAGACTGTGTTGTCTTTGCTTTGATTTAGTACTGCTAGTTTTTAGTTAGGATAAGTATTCGCCCCACACATACACACACTATTGTTGCAAATTCCTCAATAAACTCCATATTCCTTTTTAAGTATTTAAATCACATCTCTGTCACCTTTTCCTGCTAAAACATTCTACTTACAGTCATCTCTTCAGGTAAAAGAGATGGATTTTGGGTTCCCTCCTCAAACATGCAAGCTAATTCCCCTTGATAATTTGACTTTGTGTTCAGAGGTGTGTGTGTGAGAGTGGTTAACAGGCTCTTTGTATAAAACAATTGATATTACTATTTATCTGAAGTGTTTTTGCCAGGAGTGCTGTCAAGAAAAGTGGGGAGGGGGTTAATCTTACAGTTGGAGTTATTTAGAGGCATCTTCCTTTTAGGCGCATTCAGTAATTGTTATAGCAATTACTGATTTCCAGAAAAAGTCATCTGGCAAGGAAAATGGTAGCTGTGAAGAGCTGAAAAATGCCACCTTCCGATCCAGATGGTACATTCACTTGCTTGGACTGTATTCTTTCAGGAAAGATTGAAGTAACCAACTTTTGGGGCAGAACATGGCATCCTGGAAGATGAGTGATGGTGCATGAAGGCTTCCAAAAACCATCATCCAGGAAGGAAGCAACAGCAGGGAGAAAAGACAAGGCAGAAGCAGCCAGTACTGTAGCTCTGCGCCACGCTGTGCTAAAGGGAAAAACTCAAAATAGCACTAGATGGGGGAATGGTAACTGGAAATGATGGCACATCCCTTTTAAATGTTCTTACACATTTTCTTTTTATCATTAAGATTTTAAGGACATGCAAATAAAAGACCAAAAAACAAACAATAAGAAATACACAAAAATGAATAAAACACAAAAAAAGTCTTTCAAAGGGCTCCTGATTTTTTCTGCCACAAATATGATCACACTTAAACAATTACTACTTGCTCTTTCATTACAGTGTTCAGGTTAATTCTTAGCTATTCTTATTAATAAGGTTCACACCTTATTCTATTTACTTGTTCTTCTACTCCGCTAAACCACAAAACCAACAGTTCATTCTTTTCAGTTTTACACAAGCCGTCATATCAGGGATTTCCAATAATCAATTAATTTAGATAAGTTCTCTAATACAAGAAGAAAGTTTGGCCATCTCTGCCAATTCCAGTAGCTTCACAAACCATTCTTCTATTGTAGGTATGAATGCAGTTTTCCATTTTTGCACATGTAGGAATCTCACTGATGTCAGACATAGACAAAACAACGTCCCATTTTTTTCACCTTGTTTGTCCATAAGAACCAGAAGAAAAACTTCTGGTTTCATTTGTATATTAGACTTTAAAATCTTTTGGATTGTTAAATGTATTTGTATCCAAAAAAATTTTTGGCTTTACTACAGATCCACCATAAATGATAAAAAGTCCCTTCATGATGTTCACGTTTCCAACACACATTCAAAATGTTTTTGTACATCTTTGCCAATTTCTCTGTTGACAGGTACCGATGATAACATCACTGTATAAAAATTATCTTTAAAACTGGAACTTAATGTACTTTTAAGCCCCTTTAACCACATATTCTCCCATTGTTCCATTTGAATATTGTGCTCAAACTTAATGGCCCATTTGATCATACAATCTTTCACTCCTTCTTCTGTTTCATATCTCAACAAGAGCTTGTACATTTTGGCAGTAACATGATCATCATTTGTACATAGTTCCACTTCAAATTCAGTCTTAAAGTCTTCAAGCCATAAGATCTTTTATCTGTTTTAAATCTTTATATAAATTGTGCATTTCAAAAGAGGAAAGTATTCCCTTCTGCTATTACTCATTCTCTTGATCTCATTTTACATTCCCCTTGTAAAAAGTTTAAAAAGTCACAGTATGTTATCCATCTATTTTCAAATATAATTTCTCATCTATATAATCCTTCTTGTGGTGACAGCCACATTTATCTTTAAATTTATCCCATATTCTCAGAATGGCATGTCTAATATAGTGATTATTAAAATCCTCATTAACTTTTATTATTTCATAAATTGGCATGCTATGTGTATCTCAAATCATGTCCTTCTAAATCAAGCAATCCTCTGTTTCTCAGAATAACCCATTCTTTCAACCAAACAATGTTGGAATAAGCGACTTCTGCATGCCTGGACACTGGGGGGTGCTGTATATCACTCTAACTGTGATGTTGCCTCTCTTGTTTGCCCTCCTTGTCTGGGCCAGGAGACCGCCCACTAACTTCCTTTCTTCCCCATGCTAGCTTCACTTCTGCTCTAGCCTTTGAACCGAGCGCATGGTCAATGGCAGCCTGCTCAGTGGGGCCTTTCCCACTGCAGCATCCTCTCACATCCACAATAACGCGGATGGCTGCGTTAGTTGTGCCCACTTGTCATAGGAAAGTAATCTCTTTTAGACTAGGGTTCTTTCTATTTACCTTTTCTTGGAACAAAGTTGTGAACTGAAGATGATTGAATAAATGTAAGTTTTACCTTTTACATTTATGTCTCTGGAGAACTTTCTATAAACTGCAGTCACACACACCACTGGGCATATCCATGACTCTAAACGAAATCTAACATGGTAGCAGAGATTGATGGTTATTTTTGGAGCCCAGATATTTTAAAGTTGGAGCAGATTTTTTTTTCCTTGCATGGCTTAGCAGCCATTGCTCCTTGGTTCTTGTGTTTTTTCTTGCTCACCTGGCTCTAACAGGCCAAAGCGAGTAACAAAAGGTTGCATAGCCTGAAGGCTTGCTTCTCCTCTTTCTTGTGTGTGGGTGACTCATTGAGATTGCAGAGAAAGCCTTTGCATTTCTCAAAAATGGCTCAGCCAGTGAAGGCAATTTTGAGAAGCTTACATAAGTCCTCGGAATTTTAACTCCATGGCTCTGCACAGGATTCAATCCCAAGTAAAGGAAGAGGGCATAGGTTTTGTTTTAACTACACCAAAACCAAACAGTGGAAAATGAAGAGACTAGGATGGGCAAAGAGCAGATGAAAAAAGGCCATGAATGTAATTGTTAGTACCCTCACGAAACTCACAAACTTGGTGTATGTTAAAGGACAAGATTCTATGCCAAAAGACATGCTAGGAAGCATTAAAAAAGGGTCTTTGGAGAGCAAGACACCAAAATAGCAAAGTGAGTTTATTCAAATGACTATTTTCAAGCAAATTACAAGAAAAATGGAGATGCTGATTGGCCATATAGAGAAATTAAGCTGAATCTGATTGATAAGTTAGCAACCACTGGCACAAAGTTCTTGGGAGGAAGAACTGAAAATTGGACTGCTTTTAAGCTCATTGCCTGAGAAATATTCACAGCTTTTGTCTCTACTGTGAATGGCAAAGACTGCAATAACATTTGAGGGAATTCTAGGACTAACTAGGTCTGAATTTCAGCAGCAAAGAGTATCTCTTCTGAGAGCAGAGGGAAGAGGCTGGCTCAAGTTACATTGCCCAAGAAGCCAGAGGCAAGGGGGCGGGAACTAAATCATTTGGATACAAGGAAAATCCAATCCCTTTAGTTATGGGGAAAGGAGGAGCTCCACCCATCTGTTTCCAAGTGTAATAAACCTGGTCACCTCCCAGAGGGAGTGTCGCATCTAATAAGAATGCTGAGACTGGCAGCAAGCCATCTCACACTGCTTATTCACACAGACAAAAGTGGATTTTTTACTACCTCAAAAATTGAGTTCAACTTTTGCACAACCCCACATGATACAAACTAATGAAAAAATATAAAGCCTTCGGATTATTGATGAGTGGTGCTTCTAGGCACATGGCTTCAGATGTTGCTTTGTTCAATGAATTAGACAGAGATGCTGGATGCAATGTGTATTTAGCCAATGGAGAAAACAGATTCTAGGTGAATGGTAAAAGGGCAAAGAGTTACTTTTACATTGCCAACTGGATGGTAATGGAACTGAGATTGTGGCTGAAAATGTCCTGTACATTGCAGACCTTGCGGCTAATCTGCTGGATCAGTCGTCCCCACACTATCAGAAAAGGATTTCGCCTGTTCACTTTGAGAATAATGTGTGCACTATCTACATTGCTTGATGGTGAGCTATATTCCACAGGTACCCCTAAGAAATGGAGTCTTTTGAACTGGACTGTGAGGAACCACAAGCCTGCATTGCCAGCCAAGGTAACTTCTACCCAGCAGTCTTTGGAGCTCTGGCATAGGAGGTTTGCCCTAACCCGTGATAAAGAGGCCAAATTCCTGAAGCTGAAAAGCAAGGACTTGGTAACAGGTATTTTCCATAAAAAGACTGTCCCAATGATAACCAATTGTGTGTGATTGTTGTTTTTTTAAGAGGAAAGGGAACTAGGCTCTTCATTCCCCAAAGCAAAGCCAAAGATGCCTCTAAGCAGCCTCTTGACTTAATTCACTCTTGATCTATGTGGGACCAATCAAACCAGCATCAACTGGTAAGAACACCTATCTGTTGTCTTTCATTGATGACTACTTTCGAGATACACTGTTGTGTTATTTGCTAAAAGAAAAGTCTCAGACTGAAATTGGCAGAAATTAAGAGACTATGTTGTTATGGTATCTAATAAAGTTTAATAGGAAAACCCAAGTGTTTTCAAAGCGGACATGGGAGGTGGAATACAATTCCATATCTATAAACAATTTTCTTTGAGGGAACATGGGATCCAACACAGACTTACTGTGGCCCATTCGCCAGAACAAAATGGAATTTCTGAAAGAAAGAAATCGATTATATAATGGACATGATTAGCGTGCATGCTCATTTAGAAGTTCAGGCCTTCCCCGCAAGCACTGGGGAGAGGGCAGCAATGACTGCAGTTTACCTACAAAATAGATTGCCAACCAAAGCCACAGAAGCAACTCCATATGAGTTATGGCATGGCAGGAAACCAAATGTAGAACACATCAGGATGTCTTTGGATGTAAAAGCTTATGCTCACATACCAAAAGAAAAGAGATCCAAGCTAGACCCTACTCACGCAAGCAGGTATATTTTGGGCTATTCTCCAGAAAGTAAAGGATACAGGATGGATTTTGATCCAGAAACTAACCAAATTACTATATGCAGAGTTGTGCAGTTTGACGAGCGACCCAGAATTTAATGGCAAGCCTGCTGTGATGGATGACCATTCAAAGGGAGATGGCGATAGCGACCATCTGATGATCCTACATCGGCCAAGGGAGTCCCAGGGATGACATCACCCGTGCAGATGCCAGCAAATGCTCAACCTGAAGAGGGAGCAGCGGTGGAAATCCCAGACCTGACAGGTGAGGCATGAGGAGTCACAGAGTACTGTGGAGGCGAGACAGACCTTTGGCCCTCAGGCGCTCATCAGCTGACCTAACAAAGGGGAAGTTCCAGCCGAGAAAATTCCTTACCTACCTTGCCAAGGGCGCCATCACTGCATGAATCCAGCTTCATGGTCTGGAGTTACAGCGAATGCCTGAACCAGAAGCAAAGAAGTGGAAAGAGGCAGCACAAGAAGAAATAAGCTGCACTACATAAAAAAACCAAACATGGACTCCTCCACAGAACTACCTAAGGGTAAGAAGCGTTATCGGCTTGTAAATGGGTTTTTTTAAAGCTAAACAAGATGCGGAAGGTCAGATTGAGAGATATAAGGCCAGACTTGTTGCTAAAGGATTCTCCTCAGATCTATGGAACAGATTATGATCAGACTTTTGCACCTGTTGTAAAGTATTCTACAATTAAGAATGCTCTGTAAGCATTGCTGCATCTAGAAACATGAAAACTGAGGCATTTGGGCCCGTTAAAAACCGCGATTTTTTGCATGGCGAAATTGAACAGGGAGCTTTATATGAAGCAACCACACCAGGGTTCATAGGATGAAAAAGAATAAACATTTAGTCTGTAAACTTCAGAAAGGACTTTATGGATTGGAAACAAGCAGCTAAAGCTTGGTCAGATAAGCTAGGCCAAGATGCTACTTAAGTCAGGGACTTCAAACAAGGCAATGCAGACCTCCCTGGTCTTTATAGCGAGGCACAGGAAATGGGAGATGGACATTTATCCTGACATATGTTGGATGACTTGATTATTTACCATGAAAATGAAACTGACTGTGCTGAGAGATTATATCCTGCTAACCTCAACAAGGGAAGTAGAGAGTCAGAAGCACCTGGGAGATGCCAGCTTCTACTTGGGGATCCAAATCGAGCGATGAACCAGATGGAAGCTATCTTCTTAGCCAGAAGCAGAAAATATTGGAACTGCTACCAGAGTCTGAACCTGGAAGGTGTCAATCTAATGCCTACCCCAATGAGTTCTTGATTTCTACAGACAAGTACTACCTGATGATTTGCTACCTGACAACAATGATTACAGGACACACTGCAATAGGCGAAGCACTTTTGTACTTAGCAATGACAAGCCAGACCTGACATTGCTACAGCTGTGAGAATTATATATTAATATTGTCCAGAAGGGGTTAGCACACACCCACCACCAAGAGACTGGACTGCTGTTAAACTGAGTGGTGAGGAATTACTTTTAAGAGGTACACTTTAGACTTTTAAACTGAAACTGCCAGCAACCAAAAGATCCCACACTATTGGGATATGCTGATGCAGCATTGGAGCTGGAGAGAAAGAAGGAACAGATCTAAAGATCTACCGAGTGGCTATGTGTGTTTTTTCTATGGGGAAAGGGTGCTGTAGCCAAAGTTGGGCGAGCCGTATAAGCAAAGTGTTGTTGCTCACTCATCTACTGAATCAAGAATTAGTTATCAGTTTTCTGAGTGCATGTAGAGAATTACAATGGCTTTTAATGTTGTTAGAAGATTTTTGGTATTGATGAACCTTTACCTGTACAAATGCTAGAAGAAGATAAACCAGAGCTGTATAAGCTCTTTTCTCTTTCAGAAAAGAACAGTGCACGTACTCAAACACATTGGAATTAAGGATCAATTATGTAAGCCTCTTACAGGCAGGAAGGAACTGTGAAGCACTTCGCTTACTGTCCTGTACTGATATGATATTGACAGCAGACATCTTGACCAAAACCACTGCCAAGAGACAAGTTCCAAAGCCTGCCATGTTGGACAAACTGAACATTGTATACCTGGAAAGCATGCAGTGTCGAGAGGGAGTGTTGGAATAAGCGACTTCTGCATGCCTGGACACTGGGGGGGGTGCTGTATATCACTCTAGCACTGTGATGTTGCCCTCTCTCTTGTTTGCCCTCCTTGTCACCGGGGCCATGGAGACCGCCCACTAACTTCCTTTCTTCCCCATGCTAGCTTCACTTCTGCTCTAGCCTTTGAACCGAGTGCATGGTCAATGGCAGCCTGCTCAGTGGGGCCTTTCCCACTGCAGCATCCTCTCACATCCACACACGTGATGGCGCGTTAGTTGTGCCCACTTGTCATAGGGAAAGTAATCTCTTTAGACTAGGGTTCTTTCTATTTACCTTTTCTTGGAACAAAGTTGTGAACTGAAGATGATTGAATAAATGTAAGTTTTACCTTTTACATTTATGTCTCTGGAGAACTTTCTATAAACTGCAGTCACACACACTACTGGGCATATCCATGACTCTAAACGAAATCTAACAAACAAGACAAAGGATAATTTAAGATCAGGTATACCTAGACCTACTCTTTCCTTTGCATTTTGCAATATTTTATATTTAAACTAAAATTTCTCCCCTTGCCAAATAAAGTTCGATATATCTTTCTGCCATTGTTCAAATGGAATATCATTTGCCAACGGAGTTTATTCTACCTCATCATTTTAAAACTTCATTAAATGTTTTAACATAATTATTTTGAAACAAACAATTCATATTTTTCAACCCAGATAATACCCAGATATTTCACCTTTTTTCAACCTAAAACCTATTTTACTCATCAGCTTTTCTTGATCTTGTAATTTATTTTTTGTGACTATCTTGGTTTCCTGTTTCTTAATTTTAAATCTCACTAATGCACCAAATTCTTTCAGTTTTGACATAAGAAACGAATATAACTTCCATGTGTTTAAATTATTTACATTCTCTTCTAGTAATTTTCACAACAATCCTTCAAGGTAGGCTGATATTATCCCCCATGTGGAAGATCAGGGTAGTAGGCACTGAGCGACTACCTTGCTGGACTAGTGGCAGAGGTGGAACTGGCAGCATTGCCTCTTGACCATCATGTGCACACCTTGGGGGACAGTGCCTAGAACAAGACATTATTCATGCGCATCCTCCCCTTTTTTGCACATGGAATAGTGACATACATGGAGGGAGCTGAGCTTAGATAGGCACAACTTCAAAGGGGAACACTTCAAAATCTTGAAAAATACATTGCTTCGGATCAAACAACACCAGAAAACATCTGCTTCCGAGAGGACAAGAGGGCTTCTGCCTCAAGAGTTCTTTCTTATCAACTCCTTTTTGTCTCATTTCTAAGGTAAACGGTGATTCATAAAAGCTCTACTTGAAACAGCTTTCAGATTCCTAAAGGAAAGCCTCCCTCCCTCCGTTTCATTGTCGATAGGATGAATGCCCCTTTCTCATGAGTTTCCATATCATGCTGGGACTGTCTTAGACACTGCTTGCTGGCTCTCTTGTTCTCATAGCTAGTCCTAAGTAGCTTGTTGCTGGCATTAGCACACCTTTGAGGTCCATTTCCCCCGCTTTTCCCGCTTCTTTTTAAAATAATTTTTATTGTATCATTTGAATATTCCATTTTATATTAATACTCTTCTTCATTCATTTTCAAACAATACATTTTCCCCTTTCCCCCTCCCCCCTCTATTTTCTTCATAGTTTTATCAAACAAACAGCAGTAAGTTCATTCTTTGTAATCTCTTCTCCCATATCTCCTCATTGACTCCAGCTTCTTTCATCCAGTCTGTATATATAGTCCATATCTTCAAAATTTCGCTCTGTTTATCTTGCCACAGTTTATTTTTTGTTATTATTTCGAAAATGTCCAGTGTCACTTGTTCCCAGATATATTCCAACCATTTCTGGATTGTCCATTTTTTCTTTTCTTTCCAGCCTAAAGCTATTGTTGCACGTGCTGCTTTGATCATTATTTTATGCTTTTCCTGCTTCTGCCACGCTCTCCTCTACTGCTAGGTTTGCTAACCTCTGGATGGGGCCAAGCGATCCCCTGGAATTACTTCTGCTCTCTGCAGTTCACCTGGGGGAAAAGGCTGCTTTGGAAGGTGGACTCGATTTGCATTATATCCTACTGTGGCCCCTCCTCAGTTTCCATCCCTCCCACATGGAATAGTGACGTTCACAGAGGGACCTCTGGAAATTTCCCAATCCAGAGCTGACAACCCTATCTATCTCCCTTTCTTGGGGAACGGCCATTGCCTTTCTCTCCACATCTGCCCCTGAAAGGCACAGTGATAGCGATAGTTATCATTCAACATATACCAGTTCCCATCCCTCAAGCTTCAAAATATCCCCTGTAATGTTGAATAATTCCCCCCACCTCACAATGTTTGGAGTGAATCATGGTGCCTGGTTCACCTTCACGTGCCCCATCTTGCTGCTTGGTGACCCATGGCCATTTCCCTGATTTCTTTCTGCTATACCACCAGAAAGAGCTCTTAAAATTGATAACATCCCTCCAGTGGCAAAATGGGAGGAAAACACAGTGGGAATGGTGGCTGTGAGGGTCTGACAGCAAACTCCAGGAGTGGAAGTTCTCCTCCTGCCAATGTCCATCTCTCTGCATTCACAGAGGCAGCAAAAGCAACATTCTTGCTATGTGATGCTGCTATGGTTGATCTTGTCCAATCCCTTCGTGTCCCTTTCTCCTCCCAGCTTCTGGCGGCCATCTTTCCCTACCACATTCTCCCTGCTGCTCACAGACTCTTCCCTTCTACCCCTCTCCCTAGAGTGCTGTTTATCCTCGTCAGCTGTTTCTCTTCTACACTCCACTGAAAAGCCTCTCACTGAAATCCAAATAGATTTTGATTTGCTGCCAAATCCAAAGGATTCTCAATCTACTGTCTCCTTTTGATGCTACTGTTCAACTTCTCCTGCTTTGACACCCTTCACATCTGAGGTTACTGTGACTGTCAACCTATTCTTTTCCAGTCTACCGTGCCTTGGTCTTTTCACAGAAGGATGCTATTGCCCTCTCTGTTCTTTTTTATCTGCCACTGAGCGACCTCATCAAATATCAGTACTTTCAATCAAACCCAGAGCTTAGCATTGTAAAATCTCTCCCCTTGAATCTCTCTCTCTCTCTCAAACTGTATAATCCTGCATCTCCAATAATTAGTCTGATATTTATGCTTCAGTGTCTGGCTGTCATTTCAAACTCATTATCTCTGAGACTGATCTCACCTTCCTTTCTTTGCACGCTATTGACAGCATTAACAGGCATGTAGCCCTGGTTTTCTGTGATTCTCACTTTCTTTGTGCAGCCCAGACCCTACCAGCAAAAAAACTCCACCCATGCAAAAACAACAACAACAACAACACTTTTCTCCTGGAACAACTACTCTTCCCTTGTCTTCTGTTGCTCCTCAGCCATCGTTACCTTCATCTACCTTCTCATTACTACCACAACATCTTTCTCTGACTTCTTCTCTGCTCCTTGGTTTAGAGTTGACTCTTTCCTTTCCTTCAAAGCCTTGAATGGGTTGGCTGTTAGGGCTGCCAATTCTGGTTTGGGTAATTACTGGAGAGTTGGGTGGAACCTCAGGAGGGTAGGGTGTGGGGAAGGACCTCAGTAGGGCACAACTGAACTTTGGAGTTCAGTCTGCAAAAAAGTGACTATTTTCTTCAGGCAAACTGAGCCCTGTTGTCTGGACAGCCACTGTAATCCTGGGAGATCTCCGGGCTCCAGGCTTAGGAAGTTGGCAACAGTTCTTGGTCATCCTCAGCCAGAAGTGTATGGGGGGGGGGGATGGTGCCCAGGGACAACATCTGCCCTGGGCACCCCCCACCCCTGCAACCCCCACGCTCGGGAACAGGGCTTGGGAGAGGCTCAGTGATGGGAAGGGAGGACTATGCCAAGCGCTCACCCCTTGTCTCAGCAGCGAGTCTGGCCAGGCGGTTCCTCATGGCCCACAGTGCCTCCCCTTCCATGCCTCCGGCTGCCGCCAAGGAGCAGCAAACGCACCAGGGCTGGGTGTCGGGCAGAGAAGGGACGATCTTGTCTCGTCACTTCCTTTGCCCAGCCCTTCTGATGCAACCATTTTTTTCCAAAAACAATCACCTGCATTCTTACCCTCATAAGCGGGGGGGGGCATGGTGGAAGAGACTGCAGAACTTGTGGACTGGCCTGCCACCATGGTGCTGGTCTCAGCTGCCCTCGAGCCCTGCCCCTGGGTCAGTGCGGGGGAAGAAGGGGGTGGGGCAATTTTGTGTCCCTCTGCCGTTGCACCCGGGGTCATCTGCCCCCCCCGTCCCTGTGGGTGGTATGCCCCTGACTGAAGAAGAAGAGTTGGATTTATGTCCCCACCTTTCTCTCCTGTAAGGAAAGGGGCTTACAAACTCCTTTCCCTTCCCCCCCTCACAACAAACACCCTGTGAGGTAGGTGGGGCTGGGAGAGCTCAGAAGAGCTGTGACTAGCCCAAGGTCACCCAGCTGGCATGTGTGGGAGTGTACAGGCTAATCTGAATTCCTCAAATAAGCCCCCACAGCTCAAGCAGCACAGCAGGGAATTAAAACCCGGTTTCTCCAGATTAGAATGCACCTGCTCTTAACCACTACACCACTGCTGCTCAAGCACTCTTGATTTTTATAAATTGGGGGTTTAATGGTATTTCTAATAATTGTATGAACGTTTTATTGGAAGCCGCTTTCAGCCTGACTCATCAGGAAAGGGCAAGGTAAAAATTATATGAATTGTCAAATGTAAGCTCCAATCTGAACAAAAAAAACCCAATACTAAGCTAGATGTGTAAAATCTGGTGTGGTTGCTCAGTGCTGAAAGCAAGACATTGTGTTCATGCTCAGACACATTGTCAGCCAGTGGAAAGCTAGGCAGTAAAGAGGAGTTTAAAAAATTAGCCCAATAAGGCCAAGGAACATTAACCCAATGCTTAGAAAAGACTCCATGCCAGGAGACCCCAAAGCATGGTGCCCATCAGCGCTTTTAGTGGTGCACACCAATTGTTTCGAGAAGGTGGGTGGATGTCAGGAATGGCGCCTGCTCCTTCCTGGCTTCAAACAAATGCATGGAACAAGGTGCTAGAAATGATACCTGGACAGGGCAGGGGAGTGTTGTTTCCTTTGGGGCTGGTGCTGAATGGTGTCCTTCAATATAACCAAACCTGTGATATGTTAATGTAACTCTTTCCTGTTTGATCTGTCTCTATACGCTTACATATGTAGATAACTAGCACCTGGGGGAGGTGGAAGTACTGCTTGGCACCTGGGGTAGGTGGAAGTACTGGAGCCTGTGGCGGAAGCCTGGCTGGAGGCTATCTCTGTCCTGGCCTTGGGATGCTTAGCTGCAAAACAAATTCTTTCACACCCCTCACACATTCTCTGGGAAACTGGAAGGGGGGAAATCAGGGGAACGCAAAGTGGGATAAATGTAACTGTGGAAGTCAGGTTCAATAGAACGGGCCTCCTAAACCTGGTTGCTTGATACTAACTCAATAAACTCTACTGATCCTGAATTGAGAGTCTATTTATTGACTATGGGTCTAAGACCGTGATGGCGAACCTTTTCAAGACCGAGTGCCCAAATTGCAACCCAAAACCCACTTATTTATCGCAAAGTGCCAACACAGCAATTTAATCTGAATACTGAGGTTTTAATTTAGAAAAAATGGTTGGCTCCGAGGCATGTGTTACTCGGGAGTAAACTTGGTGGTAGTCGGTGGCTTTGCTTTGAAGCAACCATGCAACTCTTCCAACGGATGAATCATGACCCTAGGAGGGTTTACTCAGAAGCAAGCCCCATTGCCAGCAACCAAGCTTACTCCCAGGTAAAGGATCGCGCTTTAGTTCTTCGCATGAAAATCAGTGGGGTTTAACAGGGTTTAACAGCGCTTGACAGGGTTACCTACACTGCTTCCCCAAAACTAGGTCTTAGGTTTAATGCTAATAATCAAGCCCAGCAGCCCAGGTCAGCCTAGATGTGGGGGGGAGGGGGGGCGACTCTGTTTGCGCGTGCCCACAGAGAGGGCTCTGAGTGCCACCTCTGGCGCCCGTGCCATAGGTTTGCCACCACTGGTCTAAGACCTAACAGTGGGGCCTGCAGCTGCTGTGGGTTTTAAAAAAAATTATTTGTCCCTCTTCCCATTTTTTGATCCTCTTCTCCATTCCACTCGTGCTTCCTCTGCATGTTTGGCTCCTCCTCCTGCAGCAGCCATTTTGGAGTCTCACCCAGCACACTATGTCTGAATTCCAAAAGGAGCCGCAGGCTCCAAAAACTGGGGAAACCTTCCCTGGACACAAGCAAAAAGGCAGCTGATGGGTAATGCCTGCCCTGCTGGAAACAGTCTTAGAACTGTTTCCTGGGCTTGCTGTAAAGCCCCCAACCTTATCAGAACAACATTCATTACAATTTCAAAAAGACTAATGGACCAAATTTCAAAAAGCCTAATGGACCAAATATTTTATTGGCAATGGCACCCATTTATTATTATTTTAGGAAGTGAGAACAACTTGTAAATTGAACACTGTAGCAGAAAAATTAAATACTGCAAAAATTTCCCTCTCAACATCTCTGTCAACCTTCTTGAACCATGCAGTCAGAAGGAAATATTACTTTGATGGGCTAAAAAAAGAATCACTCTGCTCAGCCTTGCTTGGTCATTCTTCCAGCTCTGGGGTAAATCTTGGAGCCAGGCTCCTGTCTGAAGAAAGGAGAGGACCGCCCAATGCTTTTAAACAGCCTCACATTTGAGGCCTTAACAAAGATCCTAGCAGAGACATCACTACTAGAACATTCCAGAGCCCGAGTTTGGGAAAGTGAAAGCACGGAAAGATGGGAGGGGGTTCATAATGGTGCTTGGAAAATACGATTTCAGAATTGGCTTTTCATCTGCTGGTCACTGATACTTGCCAATAAAGTCTTTTGAACCAACGGTTGTGAAGTCTTAAGTCAAAGATCCAGGGCTTGACACTGGATGACCTTGAGCTGGTCACAGTTCTCTCAGGCCTCTCTCAGCCCCACCTACCTCACAAGGTGTCTGTTGTGGGAAGAGGAAGGGAAGGCGCTTGGAAGCCACCTGGAGTCTCCTTACAGGAGAAAGGTGGGATATAAATTCAAACTCTTCTTTTTGTGTCGAGCATGTTTGGCATCATTACCCACCGCCCTGTTTCCAGCAGGGCAGGCATTACCCATCAGCTGCCTTTTTGCTTGTGTCCAGGGAAGGGTCATGATCCGCAGGTTCTCTATTGCACATGCATGTTTTAATTTTTCATCTAATCTTACATTTTTATCTTTAATTGTATCAATAGATCATATATCAATCTGCATGAAAAAGCATAGATCAATCTGCATAGATCAGCATGAAAAAGCAAAAAAAGATGACAAGTCTTGAACATGGAATCTGTACACTTTGCTTGAATACTGTTTGTCTTTTATGGTGGGAAGTAAAGAATAATGGCGGGGTGCAAACTGCAAAAGGACGTGGACTGCCATTTGCTAAGCTCCCCAGGTTCATGATTGTCCATCTTCCGATGTGCTGTAAATTCAAGACCGATGGGTTTTTCCCAGTGTGGTTTGGAATCACTGATTGTTTAAAACTATAACGCTGGAGATGTCCCAGTTTGTTGATCAAATGCAGGGGCAAACTGGGTGTTTAGATTAATTGACTAGTCTTATTATTTTACATTTTTTAGTATTACTAACAATTTATCTATTCATGTGGTTATTTAATTTTTTTAAATCTAAAGATCTACACATATGCAGTAATGGGGGGGCACTGGCAATAAAACGATACAGCAGGACAAGAAGCAGGAAGTAGTCAGCAACAGGGAGGTTGGCGAGGGAGAAGTATGCAAAGCAGCATGAGGGAGTGTAAGGGGAGGGTAAGACTAGGTGCCCCGCCCCAGCTGCGCCCCATCAGAGTTCTCGGGATGGGATGTTGTTAAACACTGGCGAGCAGGGATGGCCCTTTCCCAATCTCTATGTGGAGGTCAGGTGCAGAGACAGCTTCAGCTTAAAGGACAACCCTCCACTCCCATCTTGCATCCTGTCTAGAAAATCCAGCGTTCCCTTCTAAGCTTTTACAAGCTTACATATTTAAAACTCTTATTTTTATGTTACTATGGAAAAGAATGCAATTTAACAGGTGTTTCTTTCAAGTCCAGAAAAATCTCCCCTCCAATCCCGGGAGTGAAAGGGCTCATTGCGATTACTCATCAAGTCTGGGAAAACAGGCTGATCATGCTCAGGGGCAGGAGCAAACATGGTTTTGGAGGTGGATGTAGACCATGATGCTCCCATGACAGTTCTTGACTACATAAAAACTCCTCCTGTGGACAATCCTGTAGACTTTTATATGGTTGCTGTAGCTGGACAGTTCTTCCAGCTCCAGAGGAAACCCAGGTACCATTACCAAGGAAAAGTCTTTCCAGGAGAACAGATAGGAATATCCACAAAACCACTTTCCCATCTGTACAGCAGCTGAGATAAACGGAGATCCAGAGACAGCAGAAACCCTCCTCACCCTCGGAGGGTAACGTCTCTGCTGATAGCCAGATGCCTATCAGCTGGGGCTGCCTCCTGCCCAGGAGATTACCAGATAATTGCTTCCTGGAATGGAGGGAAACCTGATCACCTTCTGATCCTTGTTGGAGACACAGCCAGGTGCGGGAAGCAGAGCTAACAGCCCTCCTTGAGAACACAGAAGGGGCCAGGCTGATCTCTTTCCTGAACTGCTCTGAAAGTGGAAAACAGAGACCCCCTCTGCAGAGTTGTCCAGTGTGGGTGACAGTCATTTCTTCCCTTTCTGGCCCCTCTAAGCCCTTCTGAGATTTTCTAACTGCACAAGCCTACATCAGAGGCAGCTGCCATTCAGGTTTGTTTAATTCTCTCTTGCTCATCTTCCTACTTGTTTTCCCCTGCCTCCTTACGTGTTTGACTCCTGAAGCAACCATTTGGTGATTGGCTTCAGCTCCCAAAGCAGCCATTCTGGAGTCTCACGCAACACACTATGTCAGAATTCCAACATGTCCCCCAGGCTCAGAAAGGAGGGGAGCTGTCCAGACCATAGTAGTGAACACTTTAGCTAAGGCATGAAAGTCCTGCATTGTTTCCTGTGGTAGCTGTACAGCCCCCAAATGGCAACCAAGTTCTTAACAGAACAACATTCATCAAATTACAAAATGCCAAATGGACCTAATATTTAATTTGCAATGGTACTAATTTTAGGAAACAATAACTCTTTAAAAATTTAATGTTTAGCAGGAAAAAATCAGGTATTACCAAATTTTCATTCTCCACATCTCTGTCAACCCTTCTTGTGGTCAAAAGGAAAGTTTACTTCAATGTGGTCAGAATTGAGTCATTCTGCTCGGCATTACTTGGTCATTCTTCAGGCTCCAGGGTAAAACTTGGAGCCAGCTGGCTATCTGTAGGAAGGAGAGCACTGGAAAGAGCCTTACATTCGAGGCCTGAACAAAGATTCCAACAACCTGGATGTCCAACAGAACATCCAAGACTCCAAAGCACAGAAGACAAGAGAGAGCCTTGGGAATGCTGTGGCATGTGTCAAGCAGGGGCTCCCTAGCTCCACTTCTGGGATCCATCAGCCAGATAGGACTGGAAACCAGGAGAAGATGATGCCTCCAATTAACATCTTGGCACAGAAGTATTCCACCATCCAGGGTACGAACGGAGAGTCAGAAGGGACGCTCTCCTCTGCTCTGTCCTTCCCACAACAGGTCTTCCCTTACAGCCATTGAAGCAGCTGCACCTCCAAAACCCTACCTGGAACATGGCTATATAAACCTAGGAATTGATGTCATTATTCTCTGGGTTAGATGTTGGGATTGTGAGATTACATTGGGAGGTTTCTGAACCTCTCATCCACAACAGGAGAACTCGAAAGCATTCTGACAATTACAAAAAGATTTATATTTTGGCACACAACCAACCAAAATAACAGGCATCCTTTACCAGAGATGGAGCCAGAGGTGGGATCCAGCAGGTTCTCACAGGTTCCCGAGAGTAGGTTACTAATTATTTGTGTGTGCCGAGAGGAGGTTACTAATTGATGATTTTGCCATGTGATTTTTGCCTTAGTTACGCCCTCCTCTCAGCAGTAGCGCGCAGAACTTGAAGCAGTCTAGCAGGAGGTGCACTGGTGTGCGTGGCAGCCTGCGCCTGCGTGCATTCATTTCCTGCCCAAGGACCGGCGCAGCGGCTGCGTCCTTGCCACAGCCCCGCCCCAGGAATGCCCGGCCACGCCCCCGCCGTGCCCAGCCCCATTGGCGCTACGCCACAGTTTGAATCCCACCACCATGGGAACCTGTTACTAAAAATTTTGGATCCCACCACTGGATGGAGCTTCCTGAAGAAGTGAGGGGGGCCCTTCTTGGAAATCTTCAGGAGGTGTTATAAGGCCTGCTTCCTTGCCAGGGCTTGTCTGGGGGTATGAGAAGCAGGCATCATTTAAGGGAGTGAGACAGGGGAGAAGAGGGGTTTGCTGGTTTATTTTCATCTTATTTATTGAAAGGCATAGGCTTTCATCAAAAATACTTTAACAATAATGGAAATACATAAGAAAGAAACATTCAGTATTTTCAGAAAAAGTAAATATTACACACATTTTATAAGATAGCAGATTAAAACTACAGTTCAAACAGCCACTGAACCACTGGGTTTTTAATTAAGCCCTTTATGAAAGGCAGGTTGAATGTTTACTGCAGCCAAGATATATTTTGTATAGCCTTAGAGATATGACTTGCATATCTATAAAGAAGATTAAGTAGGTGATAATCCCCAGAATGGCTGAGAAAGATAGAAAGAAGGGAGGAGGGTGGTTATCAGTTAAACTCTTGAACTGTGGAAAGGCTATCCATGTAGCCAAATGAAATAGAAAAACTTGATGGATAAGTGAGGAAACCAATTGCTAAAAATAAAAAGAAGCAGAAGATTACAGAAATAGAATCAACAGACTCAATGCATTCCAGGTATGAATAAAGAGAACTCTTATAATAATCAGAGTGAAGGAAAAGAAAAGAACACAAAAGGAAAAACAAAAGAACAAATCACGTCAACTGAATCTCATTCCACACTCTGAACATGATGCAGTTGAAGACTTCTACTTTGACTTTCTGCTCTCCAGGGGATGCCTTTCCAAAATACTAAGACAAGATGGGGAACAAATTGGGTACATCATTTGAGAATGGACAGGGGCCTTACAATGAGCATGCCAAAGATTCTCTCCCTTCGGTGGGTTGTTCCTTTGTGTGAGTGCTTTGATGCTGTTGAAGAGTGTTACTCCAACTGAATCTCTTTCCACACTCTGAGCAGTTAAAAGGTCTCTCCTTTGTGTGAGTTCTTTATTGCATTTTAAGATTGCTACTACTACTGAACCTCTTTCCACACTGTGAGCAGTGAAAAAGGCCTCTCCTTTGTATGAGTTCTTAGATGCTTTTGAAGAGTGCTCCTATGACTGAATCTCTTTCCACATTCTGAGCATTCAAAAGGTCTCTCTTTTGTGTGAGTTCTTAGATGATTTTGAAGAGTGCTCCTATGACTGAATCTCTTCCCACACTCTGAGCATTCAAAAGGTCTCTCCTTTGTGTGAGTGCTTTGATGCATTTTAAGATTGCTACTACTACTGAACCTCTTTCCACACTTTGAGCATTCAAAAGGTCTCTCCTTTGTGTGAGTTCTTTGATGCATTTTAAGATTGCTATTACTACTGAACCTCTTTCCACATTCTGAGCATTCAAAAGGTCTCTCCTTTGTGTGAGTTCTTAGATGGTTTTGAAGAGTGCCACTGTGACTGAATCTCTTTCCACATTCTGAGCATTCAAAAGGTCTCTCCTTTGTGTGAGTTCTTTGATGCATTCTAAGATTGCTACTGCTACTGAACCTCTTTCCACATTCTGAGCATTCAAAAGGTCTCTCCTTTGTGTGAGTTCTTAGATGGTCTTGAAGAGTGCCACTGTGACTGAATCTCTTTCCACATTCTGAGCATTCAAAAGGTCTCTCCTTTGTGTGAGTTCTTAGATGCTTTTGAAGAGTGCCACTCTGACTGAATCTCTTTCCACATTCAGAGCATTCAAAAGGTCTCTCCTTTGTGTGAGTTCTTAGATGGTTTTGAAGAGTGCCACTGTGACTGAACCTCTTTCCACATTCTGAGCATTCAAAAGGTCTCTCCTTTGTGTGAGTTCTTTGATGCATTTTAAGATCACTACTACTACTGAACCTCTTTTCACATTCTGAGCATTCAAAAGGTCTTTCCTTTGTGTGAGTTCTTTGATGCTTTCGAAGAGTGCCACTCTGACTGAATCTCTTTCCACATTCTGAGCATTCAAAAGGTCTCTCCTTTGTGTGAGTTCTTTGATGCCCAAGGAGCTTTGATCTGCAGCTGAAGAACTTTCCACACCAAAAGCATTTGTGTGTCCTCAGCATACTGTTGTTTGGGATGTGTACATTACCCTTTCTTTTACCACAGAAGATCTTTCTCCTCTCTAAGTAGATTAGTGGCTTGTCTCCTGAATGAGTCCTTTGGTGTTGAATAAGATTTGATTTTTGTGAGGGGTTTTTGCCACAGTCTGAGCAGTTATAAGGTTTCTCTCCTTTGTGTTTCACTTGATGCCTAAGGAGCTCTACTCTGCAATGGAAAGTCTTGCCACACTCCAAGCATTGATGGGTCTTCTTTCCATTGTGCATTTGCAAATGAATCTCGTATGGGTTTTTATCTGAGAAGTTCATACCACACTCTATATATGCTGGGATTTGACAGAAGCCAACTCCTTGGGATTGAACGAGCTTATCCCTTGTCTTGTCTGCGTGGCTTCTCTCCTGCCTCAGTAGTTCGTCTCTGTCCTCAAACTTTCCTTCAGAAAATTCGTCCTTTTCTTTTTCCACAAAGGGCCCCTGGAATACCCCTAACGTCTCCTCTACATGTGCTGCTGGAAGATAGAAAGAAGTTCAGTCAGCACATTGACAAGAAGCCAACCCGCCCATCAGGCATTGCTCATTAATGGGTGAACATGACCTTTATCAAACCATTTTCCCCCTCAACTGAGCTACGGGTCACATCTTATCGGCAGCCTGACCCTCCAGCCTGATGATTAAACAGAAGAGGAAGAAAAAGCTTTTAGAACCCACATTTCTATATCCTAAAGATCCTCAAAGCGGCTTGCAAATCACATTCCTTTTCCCTCCCCACAACAGGCATCTTGTGAGATAAGCAGGACTGAAAGACCTCTGAGAGAACTGGACCTGGCTCGAGGTCATGCAGCAGGCTTCATGTGGAGGAGTAAGGACTCCAACCCCTCTCTCCAGATTGGAGTCCATCGCTCTTAACCACTAAGCCACGCTGGCATTCCACAAGGATTTGCCATACATAGTGGTTCCTCCTAGTTGTGATGAAAGCCCTTAAGAGCTGGTTTTCAGTTTATAGTTCATCCTTTATATTTTATTCCTTTTATATTCTTGTTATTTATAATGTCTCTTAGCAGTGGTTCTAAGGCTAAAACAAACAGTAAAGGCGATAGGGGACATCCCTGCCTTGTTCCCCTTGTTATGGGGAACATTTCCGTTTGTTCGTTATTGATTTTGATGGTGGCTTCTTGTGTTTCATAAATGTTCATTACTCCTTTTAAAAAATTGCCAGTTATTCCACAATGCTTCATCATAGCTATCATAAATTTCCAGTCTACGCGATCAAACGCTTTTTCAGCATCCAGACAAATTATTGCCAATTGTGTTTGAGGATTTTGGTTGACTACTTCGATTATATCTACAACTGTTCTTATATTTTGGGATAGTTGCCTCCCTGGTAGGAATCCTGTTTGTTCTTTTGTAATGTGAGTGTTTAGTACCTTCTTTAGTCTACCTGCTAGAATTGTTGAATATATTTTATAGTTGACATTTAGTAATGATATTGGTCTATAATCTTTTGGCTCTGGGATACCATCTGGTAATTTAGGGATTAGGGAAATCTGTGCTTGTGTCCAGGACTTGGGGATGGTTGTTCCTAAAAAAACTTCATTTATTATTTCAGTGAGAGGTTCAAGAATATTATCTTTGAAAGTTTTGTAATACATGGCTGAGATACCATCTAAACCTGGAGTATTATTTTTTAGTTTTGTTATTGCATCACTTACTTCTTGTCTGGATATTCTTTTATTAAGGTCTTCATTTGCTTCTTGTGACACTGTAAACACAACTTTATCTTTTAGGTAATTTTCTATTTCCTCTGTGTATTTCTTCCAAATATGCAGTGTGACCTGAGAATTTATTAGTTTGTAGGACTACAACCGGACTACCTATTTTAACCATTCTATTTGTCTTTTCTGTAACTTCTTATTTGAAATTTAACAAAGCATATTTTTAAAAAAGAGCTGGTTTTCAGCATTTGCTAGGGGGGAGGGAGAAGTCAGGACACCACTGGGTTAACCTGACTATTCAAAGCAGAGCCCCATGGTTTTTGGAAGAGGTTCCAGTTGGGGGCAGGACAGGTAAGCCCAAAGGCATCTAGGTGACGGTTATAGAAAAAGGCCTTTGGCCTCCTCCAGCTTTTCTTTTTTTAAGTAACTACCCCTCACGGCCCCCTCCCCACACTCACACCTTTTCCCATACTTAGGATACAGCAGCCCCTGGAAAGCCACACCTAAGCTCAGACCCAGGAGTTTTAGAGCATCCTGGATTTCAGGCCCAAGAAGCTTTTCCCAGCAGGCTTTGTGATTCTATCAAACTAAGATGTGCAAAGATGTGAAGCAGAAATCCTTTGAGGGTATTCCTTGATCATTCCCTTGATATAACCATGAAGGATGCTGTCAGCTCATCTGGGAAGGAAACACCCTCTAAAGGTTTTCTTGAGAAAGTATCTTGCATTTCTTCGGATGTGAGGCCTTTGTCTGTCTCCACCATAACCTTTTATTACATTCCTGGCTCCTTTGACACACAAGAAGAAAGTGATGGTTCTTACATTGGAAAGGAAAGAAATCCAAAGAAAAGGGGGTGGGGGGTGGGGTTTGGGAAAAATGGAATCCAGGCCAAGATCAAAGCCCACAATCCCAACCAGTGTAAGAAGAAGACAACCACACTGGTTTTCTATCTTTAAGAAGTACCAGAGCAACTTCTGTTCCCCACCCCATGTGAGGCAGGTAGGGCTGAGAAAGTTCTGAGTGAGCTGTGACCGTGGCTCTCCAGATCAGAATCACAGAGGATCACAGTTATCTCATCTGGAGGATAAATCTGTTCTAATGGTTGTCAACTGAGAAATTAGAATGGGGCCCCTTCCAGAGTCTTCCTGAGGGTCTCACAGTCCCGCAATGGATCCAGGCTGGGATACCCTCTCTGGCTCAGATGCCCTGGGCAAACCAGGTGTCTTGGGTCATTCTACTCAGCCATGCTGAATATCTCTTTCACTGCCATCCTGCCCCCTCGAGGCCTCCACAAGGAAGTAGCAGGAAAGGCCTCAACATAACATATTGGTGTTTGAGATTTTTACTCATACCACATCCCAAAGGCAGAAATGTGTACCTCTGGCCCCTTTGAGAGTTCCTTACCCAGAGAAGCCACGCTCCCATAGTTCTCCTGCATGACATCTTCATAAAGAGCTCTTTGGTCTGGATCCAGCAATGCCCACTCTGCCTTGGTGAAATACACGGCCACCTCCTCAAAGGAAACCAGAGACTGAAAGAAAAAGCAGATTCCCTCGTGAGAGGTCATGCCGGGCAAAGACAGCATACGGGGGGGGGGGGGGGGGTTCTGGGATGGTGCAGGATGGAGAACTCAGCTTGTGTGTAAAGCGTGGTGTTCAGAGCTTTTTGCCTGGGCCCCTCAGCACCCACTGCAGGAGAAAAGCCCCCTGAAGAACAGAGGGGAGACCCAGATGGTTCCCTGCTCATCTCCCCTACCTGGAATGGAGGTGCAGCAGCTGTTTCCACACCTCTACAAACAGAACAGATCAACACTGCCTCTTCATTGCCTGCGAGGGAAGGAAAAGGGAGAAAGAATATTAGCCTCCTCTTCCTATTCTGTTTGCTTGCATGAATCATGCTTCCTGCACCCCTGTTCCCAGGGCTGTAAAATCTTGCCCTAAGAACACTCAGAACAAAGACTCAGCCTTTCTGAAAAGTAGTGGAAAAGAGAAGCACAAGGTATCCATGAGCCTCAGGGGTTGTGAATGACACTGACACGTTTCAGACTTCTGGGATACTTGAAACTTGTCCTGTGAACACAGGAGTTAAAAAATTGTGATATTATCTCCGCTGCATCAGATCAAAGACCCAGCCAGGCCGGTGGAAGAAAAATTGGAAGGCGAAAATAATGTTGCCTCGCAATTTGCTGACACATTGGGCCAAAAAAACAGGACCTGAATTAAGCACATGCTGAAACGAAGGGTAATCTCAAGGTGTGTCTGTAGTATCTGCTGAACCACTAATGTCACATCTGGGGTTTCGGCTTGAGGCAACTTCAACAAGGCATCACGCCCACCTCAAGCCCTGCCTGTCCACAGTCTAGCATCTCTTATCCAGTGCTTTGTTTCCTACAGTGCCTAGTCAAATGGCCCAATAAGGATAAGCACAAAACACATTTGCCCACTGCTCTTAGAGCTGTGCAGACTTGGTTTATTCACAAGACTGAAGAATTCAAACCAGATTTGTGTGCCTTTTCTTTAAAGCCACCTTGAGTCCCGCTAATGGAGAAAGGAGGGATATGAATATTGTAATCAAGGTGAGGAGCTGCCTCCAGGAGTTTTTGAATCCCCTTTTACAGGCAACCCAACTACTGAACACCGAGTGCCATAATTTGATGAAGTAGCATCTCATTTTTTCTTGACCAGAATTCTTTACCCATCAAATTAGCTGGGTGCCCCAATCTCTACCAATCAAAATGAACCCTTACCATGTGAGTGGGCGTCTTGGGCACATTCCTGGGCCTGGCTCAGCTGCCATTTCTCCAACAGAGCTCTTTCCAACTTAGCTTCCATCTTCAGGGATAGACCCAACTTCTGAAACAGCAGCAACAAGTAAGAGAAGGAGTAGAAGGAGAAGAGTTCTGATTTATACCCCACTTTTCTTGACCTTAAAGAGTGTTAAAGCAGCTTACAAACACCTTCCCTTCTTCTCCCCACAACAGATACCTGGTAAGATGGGTGGGGCTCAGAGAATTTGGAGAGAACTGTGACTAACCAAAGGACACCCAGCAGGCTTCATGCGGAGAAGCAGGCAAACAGACCTCGTTCACAAGACTGGAGCCCACCCCTCATGTGGATGAGTGCAGAATTAAACCCATTTAGTCCACCGCTCATAACCACATCAAGGAATGGATCCTGCCCCGCTCCCAGACTCTGCATCTTTTTTTAAGTAGACCTGGTAGGGATTACTTTCAACACTGGTGAACTATCTGGAGGAATAAGAAATTCACCAAAAGAAGAGGCTGCTGACACACTTTCTTAAATCTCCTGTTCTGATTATTAAAACTTGGACAAATATCAGGGAGGGAAGCCTTAGGAAAAGGTCAAATATTGTAGCTTGAATCAGACATAGCTGGAAAGACGAGCCCTCACCTGTTCTGCCTGCCTCTTCTCCTCTGCCTGACTCAGGAGGAAACCCTCGGCCAGGGCCACTGCTTGGGAACTGGTCTCCGGCCCACATCCTCTGACCCAGCACTGCATTTCATGGGGCAGGACAGTCAGGAAGTGCTCTAGGATAACCAGGTCCAGGATCTGGTTCTTGGAGTGCCTCTCTGGCTTCAGCCAGTGACTACAAAGTCCATGGAGCTGGCTGCAAACCTCTCGGGGCCCATCGGCATCACGATAGAGGAACTGCCAGAAGCGTCGGCAAAGTAGTTCTGAGTTCAGGGGCTCCTGATCCCAGACCTCTGGCACAGCTCTCTCCCAGAATGCAACAACGCTCCCAGCTTGGATGGGATGGGGGTCCTTCCTCATTCTCTTGCCAAATCCAGGTCCTCCTTGGTCCTGCTCTCCCATCTTCTTTTCCTATAGGGTCAGATCTCACTGGGGTATGAAGAGAGGCTTCTTTCGGGGGGGAGGCGGGTAGAAGGCAGATAGAAACATGTCAGAAGGAAAACAAAAGAGAATGGTGACACATGGTGGATAAGTATAAAAGTGTGGCGCCTGTGGAAGGCAGGGGACAAAGGCACAAAGGAGCCATTTTCTGCGTGTGGACTAATCCACTGTAATTCTAGGTGATTTTCAGGCCCTAACTGGATATTGGCAACCGTGCATATGGAAGAGGTTAGATGAGGGGCAGCATCAGCTAAAATCATTAGGGGGGACCCAGACACAGGCCTCCTGTGACTGCGCCCTTGCATTTATCTCAGTTGTCTTGCTTGGGAGTCTGTAACTCTCCTGCCTGGCAAAAAGACGCTGCTCCTGTCACTCAAAATCCAGTGCAGGAAGGGCAGTCTGGCCTTCTGTCATGGCTGCCTCCACTAAGGGAGCTGGGGAGGGTTGGGCGGGTTTGACATGACCCTCACAGCAATGGATGCCCATGTATCACTTGGCCTTCTTGGCCTTCTGACCTCTGGCATCGAGGGTGTGGGCCTAACGTGGGAAGCCGCTGAGAAGTTGGCTGTCTTCCTGGTGTATTGGTCACCTAGTGCACCAGAAGACAGTCTGCCACAGCTGCTGGAGGTGGCGACAGAGTGGGTGTTGAGTTTTCCAAAATGTATAATCTTGGGAGACTGCAACATCCACATTGATGACACCTCTTCTACAGTGGCTATGGACCTGACATTGTCCATCGACGCTCTGGGACTCTCACTTCCTAGTACTGGCCCCACACATTCAGCAGGCCACAACCTGGATTTGATCTTTGGGATGGGTGTTAATGTGGCCCCGTACTGTACAGACAGAGTGCCATGGTTGGACCATTTTGTCCTGAAGGCACAGCTGGATTTGGTTGCCTGCCCCAGTCTAGGCGACAAGGATATTGCTGCTCGCCCGTGGAGTCTCCTGGATCAAGAGAGTTTCCAGAACGCTCTGTGGGACCCAAAGGCTACAAGCTCCCTGGATGACATGGCCAATGGCTGGAACATTAGATTCTTTGAGGCCATCGACATCCTCCTCCCCGTCCCCGTCCCCACCTTCACCCTGCTCCTTGGTATACTGAGGATGAAGTGGGAACTGAGACAATTTGAGCGAATATGGCAGAAATCTAATGATGAGGGGACGAGAACATCTTATAGGGCAGGGGTCTGCAATCTGTGGCTCTCCAGATGTTCAAGGACTACAAATCCCATCAGCCCCTGCCAGCATGGCCAAGTGTGTTAATCCTCCTCCCAATTGGCCATGCTGGCAGGGGATGATGGGATTTGTAGTCCATGAACATCTAGAGAGCTGCAGGTTGCAGATCCTTGTTACAGGGCATTTATGAAAACCTATGAGATGGCAACCAAAGATGCGAAGAGGAACTTTTTCGCATCTACAATTGCATCTACTAGCTCTCACCCAGCTCAATTATAAGAACATAAGAACAAGCCAGCTGGATCAGACCAGAGTCCATCTAGACCAGCACTCTGCTACTCGCAGTGGCCCACCAGGTGCCTTTGGGAGCTCACATACAGGATTTGAAAGCAATGACCTGCTGCTGCTGCTCCCAAGCACCTGGTCTGCTAAGGCATTTGCAATCTGAGATCAAGGAGGATCAAGATTGGTAGCCATAGATCGACTTCTCCTCCATAAATCTGTCCAAGCCCCTTTTTAAAGCTATCCAGGTTAGTGGCCATCACCACCTCCTGTGGCAGCATATTCCAAACACCAATTACACGTTGTGTGAAGAAGTGTTTCCTTTTATTAGTCCTAATTCTTCCCCTCAGCATTTACAATGTATGCCCCCTGGTTCTAATATTGTGAGAAAGAGAGAAAAATTTCTCTCTGCTAACATTTTCTACCCCATGCATAATTTTATAGACTTCAATCATATCCCCCCTCAGACGTCTCCTCTCCAAACTAAAGAGTCCCAAACGCTGCAGCCTCTCCTCATGAGGAAGGTGCTCCAATCCCTCAATCATCCTCGTTGCCCTTCTCTGCACTTATTTAGGGTTATTTGGCAACTTTCAACATTGTCAAGCTTGAAACATGAGAAACTGTTGCCCTATTTGCTGTTGATGTTGAAATATAAAATGAGAGCAGTTTATTACTATAGGCAGTATCATTCTTGTGAACTTTCCTGAAGCACAGGTGTTTAGTTCTCTTATTGTTTGTTTACTTTCTAGTTATTTATTCTCTGTTTGCTGTTTCTGTGTTAAGCATACAGATATTTTGTGCAATTGAGCACCCTATTCATTGCTATTTACAGCTGCTGGTTCAGCTGTTATTTATTGACTCCCTGGATGCGACATCTTTGTGTATTTAATTTTGATGATGTTTTCCCATTATCTACTGTAATATTTTAATTGTTTTGTTTGAAATTAATGTAGATTTTGTTTGTATATTGGGGGGGAGGGTGTTCAAGTGTTTTCTTTTGTTACTTGCAGACATATTCAAAATTGGTGTATTTTTTTATATTCTATTTACTAGTACTGGTTTCTGTTTTGGAGGTAGGGATAGCTCCTGCCTCTGTTTAATATCTGCCATCCCTATAATTTGTTTTAATATTTAGCACTAATCATGATACAGTGGAACCTCGGTTTTCGTTGTTAATCCGTCTGAAAAGAATCGATGAAAACCGAAACCAATGAAAATCGAGGCAAACTTTTCCATAGGAATCAATGTAAACCAAATTAATCCATTCTAGGCACTCCAAAAAACATACCAAAAACACCTTTTTTGGTGAATAAACATAGTGTTTAATGCTGAAAACAGTAACAAACAATAACACTAGGACCAGCTTCAGAGCCAGTGGACCAATGTCGCAAAAAGCTGTCCGAAGAGGTCTGTTTCTGACGCCTCTTGAAGATATGTCTGAAATGGGGCAAGACATTGCCATTAAACAAATTGCAGACACGGCCTGCAACAGCTTTGTCCAGGTGATTTTTCTCCACAAACCCCTGCACATTACTGCAAATCGATGAAAACCGAGACAAATTTTTCACTAAAAAATCGCTGAAAACCGAAACCGATGCAAACCGAAGGCAATGAAAAACGAGGTTCCACTGTATCTGATATAGTGTGTCATCACACCTGCTTCATAAGATAGCCCAAGCACCCAATGTTCCCTGGAGTTCACATGGCGCTTGATGCCCTCAATCCATAGAAATAAAACGGATGATAATCTGCCTTTCCTGGCATTAGGTCTTGGCCCCTGTCAAACCTTGGATCTGTATATCCAAATCAGACTCTATGCCACTGAGGTTAAGAAGCCTTTATTTTGGAAAAGACACATAGGTTGATCGGCATGATGCCCTCACTGGCTGATTATGCATCATAGTTACTTACATATGCTAAAATGGGTGGATTCCACTCAACAAATGAACATCATACTTGCTAACTGCACCCTTCACACTTGTTAACCAATGCAAATGGTTCCTCCCCGCCCCTCCCTAGACATTCCACAGGTATATATACTCCACTTGCTTTACTACCATCAGATCCTCTGAAGATGCCAGCCACAGATGCAGGTGAAACGTCATGAGAAAATGCTACTGGAATACAGCCATACAGCCCAGAAAACCCACAACACCCCAATCCTTGCTGTGATTTGTGGGGGGGAGGGGGTTAGGAACAGATCATTTTTTTAAAAATCATCAGCAGAGGTGATTGGCAGACCCAAAGTCCTGAAAAGTTCATAACATCCTGGATTCAGGAGGAGGGTTAGGGTTAGGTGGTACCCACTGTCTCTATGCCCCCTCGTCCTTTCTCTTCCCTTTCAATAATGCCCCATAGATTTCCATCTTCCATGGCTCTCTGAAAGTGAGATACATACTCAGACCCCACTGATGGGATGGTTTGCAGTGGAGGGAAGATCCTATACTTTCAGTTCCCAAACTCTTCTGTATACCTAGGAAATTCCACACTTAGGGGAGTAAAAAAGAAGCCCAGGACCAAAGGGGATGGGGGGGGGGGGCTCTCCGTCACCCACCTCTCCAAGAGCAAAGGAGAGGGCAGCATTACTTGAAATCCTGAGGTGGAAGGAAGGAAAGCCCTGCTGGGGCCAGGCTGCCAATAAGCAGAGGAGTCTGAAGGGGGGGCTCCCCCCAAATCTCCTGCTCTTCCTCAGTCTTGATCTATCATTCCCCTCCGCAGTCTACACTGGCTAGGATGTCCCTTTCCTATTTGTGTCCCTGGCTCTCCTTTCTTTGGGGGCTTCTTTATTTGGCATAAAGCGGCTCTTTAGTTTGGTACAAAAAGTAGGGGGTGAACTTGGGGGGGGGGGGCTCCTTTTTCAATTTGCTACTTTCTTTGGGTCCTGCCTAGCAGATCCCGGCTCTACATTTCAATCTCCTCCTCTGGCCCTCAATGTGAGGGTTTCGACCCCAGAGGCATCATTTTCCACCTTGGAGACCCTTGGAGACCATTTTCCACCCTACCCCAACTCTTTGCTCTCTGCTCGGGGCTTTGCGCTCCCGAATGAAGGGGGGTCCTCTTTAGACTCCCCCCCCCCGGATGCACCTCGTTTGCAAAGACAATGAATGTCCCATAGAAGATCCCGGGACTGGGGGTCCCCCCCCGTACTCCCTATGCTGGGGGGCATATACTCCCCCCTTTTCCCAGATGCCTCCTCTGCAGCCATCCTCTCGCCCCTGAAAGCAGCCGCCAGGGGGTCTGTCCCTAAACAACCCCAGCTCTCCAATCCAGCCCCATCCCTCCTGCGTTTCCTCCACTCCCCCCACCGCCTTCTTAGTTTCCCTCCCCCCACCGCAAATCTCAATCTCTCGCCAAGCCTCCGCAACGGAGAGAAGGGGCTGCATCTCTCCCCTCCCCACCCACCCCCCACCCACCCGCCAGCCCCTTCCCCAGGCTTTGCAGTGGGGCAGCTCTCCCGGATCGTGGCCTCTGACCTTCATACACCCCCACACACACTTTCACACACGCGCACCCATTTCCCACACCCTCCTCCTCCTCCAACTTACTCGCTGACGCTGACGAGGAGCTGCCGGAGCGGAAACCACAAAGGTCGCTTTTCCCTCTGCAATCTCTCCGCCCTCTCCCCTGCCGGCCTTTCTAGGATTTCAGCCTCTCTTGCTCCCCTTTCTGTGGGGCGGGGCCCAGGGCAGCGGGTGGGGGCGGGAAGCGTCCTGCAAAACAGACATCCCCCCCCCCCCCGCTCTTTGCAAAACAGGTATTGGGGTGGGGTGGGGTGAGAAGGGCAGGATAAAGTGAACCAGATGGGAGGCAGTGACCATTATTCCCCTCACTGCTGGGTTTTTGAACTATTCACTCTGTTCTCTCTTTAATCTTCAGCTTATTCTCTCTAGTACTAGGTGATAGTACTTTTCTCTCTAGTACTAGGTGATACTCTCTAGTACTCCTTCCCACTTGAATACTGTCTCCCTCCTGCACTTCACTCAGTTTAAAGCCCTCCTGATAGGGTTTGTCAATCTCCTAGCAAAACTGTTCTTCCCTACAGCCATGTGGTGTAACTCATCCCTTGCCAGTAGTCGCTCTTCATAAAACCGCAGACCATGGTCCAAGAAGCCCAAATGTTCCTGGTGGCACCACCTGCAAAGCCAGTAATTCGCCTCCACTATTCTTCTTTCCCACCTGGGCCCATGTCCTTCAACTGGAAGTAGAGATGAAATATCAACCTGTGCCTCCAGTTCCTTCAGCTTACTTCCGAGAGCCTCAAAATCCCCCAAAAGCTATGTCTAGCAGTGTCATTTGTTCCGACATGGATTAAGAAGAAGGGATAATGGTCAGTGGCTTGGCAAATCTTCTCAGCCTCTCTGTGACATCACAGATTTTTGCACAAGTGAGACAGCACACCTCTCAATACATCTTGTCAGGCCTGCAAATTGCTGTTTCTGTCCCCCTTACCACCATTATATTCAGCCTATCCCTACCCCGAACTCCCCAAATGGTATTTAAGAGAGGAAAGTGGCAAAGAATCCTTCCTGCACTGTTCACATTTGACTTGTCATGTAACCCTTTTGAGCCTTTCATACACCACTGTTCTCTACCCTAAAGTTCTTCAAAGTGCCTTACAAATCACATTCCTTTCCTCTCCTCACAACAGGCACCTTGTGAGGCAGGTGGGGCTGAGAGAGTTGTGGGAGAACTGTGACTGGTCCAAGGTTACACAGCAGGCTTCATGTGGAGGAGCTGGGAATAAGACCTTTGCCTCCGGATCGGAGTCCGCCCCTCTCAATCGCTACACCACACTGGCTCTCCAGATCGCAGTCAGAGGGGATCATTGTAATCTCTTTGAGAAGACAAGTTCTAATGATTGTCAATTGAGAAATTAGGATGTGGCCCCTTCCAGAGTCTTCCTGAGGGCCTCTCAGTCCTGCACTTGCCAGGGAACCCTCTCTGGCTCAGTTGCCTCAGGCAATCCAGGTGCCTTTGGTGACTCTATCCAGCCAGGCTGAATATCGCTTTTGCTGCCTTCCTGCCACCTCGAGGCCTCCGCAAGAAAGCAAACAGCAGAACAGGCCTCAACAGAAAGTATTACTATTCAAGATTTTGATTCATGCCTCATCCCAAAGGCTGAAATGTGGACTTCTGGCACCTATGAAAGTTCCTTACCCAGAGAAGCCACGCTCCCATAGTTCTCCAGCATGACGTCCTCGTAAAGTGCTCTTCGGTATGGATCCAGCAATGCCCACTCTGCCTCAGTGAAATACATGGCCACCTCCCCAAAGAAAATCAGAGACTGAAAGAAAAAGCAGACTCCCTCATCAGAGGTCATGCTAGGAAGAGACGGCATGCTGGAAGGGGGCATTCTGGGAAGGTGCAGGATGGAGAGCTCAGTTTGTGGTCCCCCAGCACAAACTGCAGGGTGGGAAAAACCCTGATAAAGGAGAGGGGACCCAGACTGCCCACAACACATCTCCACTACCTGGACTGGAAGTGCTGCAGCTGTTTCTTTTTTTTTTATTATTAAGTTTATTAAGAATTTCAAATTACAGTTATTTTAAAAGCAATACAGATTTTACACAGATCAAAAAACATTTCAACATATTTCATTCCAAAATTGATTTCTACTCAAAAGAAAATAAATTTTACATAATTTCATTTAGGGTTGAATCTTATCTCTTCTTCCATGCTTTGTATTTATATGCTTCTCTCTGGTTATACAATCGTTCAACTAATAATAAAAGAAAAAAGACTTCTACTGTCTTCTTTCTATACATCCTTGCTAAAAGAGTAAAACATGGAATCACTTTGCGGTAAAGAAAACCTTACTCCCAAGAGTTTTAATTTACTCCTGACCTATAGCAATCATCCTTCTAACTTCTAAATCAAATATAAATATTATAACTTATAATAATGTTTAAACGGCTTCCAGATTTCTTCGAATCTTTCTACGTCGTCTTTCAGTCTCCAAGTTAATAAGTCCAGGTCCATTATTTCTTGCATCTTTTCTTCCCATTTTTTCACAGATGGTGTTTCTTTCTTTTTCCAGCACTTTGCAATTTCTATTCTAGCCACGGTTATCATATAGAGGAAGAGAATATCATTCCTTAGTATTTTTTTGTCTTTAATCAATCCCAGCAAAAATATTTCTGGTTTTAAACATACTTTCGTCTTCAATATCTTTCGCATTTGTATTGCTATTTTCTTCCAATATTTTTTTATACACCTACAACTCCACATGTGGATATAAGAGCCTTCCTTTATCCTGCATTTCCAGCATTTGTCATTTTTTTGTTATCCATTTTCGACAGTTTTACTGGCGTATAGTACCACCTGTTGTAGACCTTTATGAAATTTTCCTTCAAATTTGTAGATAGTGTAAATTTGTTTTGCCGTTTCCAAATTTTCCCCCACTCATCTAGTGATATATTTTTTTTTTAGGTCAAAAGACCATTTTAACATCACTTCCTTAACTTCATTTTGTTCTGTTTTAAACCTTAACAGTAATTTATATATTCTACTAATTAATTTTCTGTTTCCTCTACTAATCAAATCATCAAATTCGTTCTTTTTTTTTGGCTATCCAATTTTACTTTATCTTTTTTGAAAATTTCATAAAGTTGGTGGTACGTATACCAATGACAAATAGCTTCCTTATTAAGAATTTCTTCTCTCTTTTTTAATTCAATGCCGTTATGTGGAGATGGGCCAGAATGTGTATTAATTTGTATTAATCAAGAAACATGAAAGTTATAAAACCAAAGAAGCTAAGAATCAAAATGGAGCTTCTGTGTAAGTGACCAGCAAAAGCTTGCATTTTAGCAACTGGTCAAAGGAATGTCACCAGGTTTCTCAGTGAATATGCAGGCCAGCAAGATAACATCTTGGCATAGAGGGCCTACGTGACAGAAGACAAGATGCAATTTTATTACCTTGTTTTCTTGGTTAGGTTTTTGGGTTAGAACTAGCTAAACCAATGTGATTAGTTAAATGGGAACAAGTGTTTTTCTATATAGTTAAATGAACACAGAGAAATGATTCATATTTACATGTATTTGTATTTCACTATAATTCTATTGTCTTAGAATCATTGTATAATTGTTAGAATCATGTTTTAACATTTCATGCTGGGGAATTGAAGAGAAGTTTTATGATCCAGAAGAATGTCAGAATGCTGCATAGCTTAAGCCTGCATTGCCTAAGGCATCTCTCTCTGAGAGCCAAACTCAGCAAACGGGTTTTTCTTGAAGACAGTGAGCTAGCTTTTATTACTATCCTTTGTATATGCATAGAGGCCATGCGTTAACAGCTAGCAGCGTTTGAATTACAGAAAGAATGTGTTTGACGTAGAAATATAGGCTGTCTTTATTTGTGACCAGAAGACAGATTCTGACCAATTAGATTTTTAAGGTATATGTATCGTAATACGTAGAGTAAGGGGAAGGACTGTGTGACGTCTTTGCATCTACAAAAATTCAGGTCTTCCTCTACTGCGCATGCCTCTCACTTGAGAGCACCAAGGCCGCTCCTTCGGGAGAGGTCATCTCCTGTAACATTCTAAACATTGGATTGGGGTGTGCCCCTCCTTAGGGAGAGATCACTTTCTGTAACTTATCTGTATTCTGTAACGTTCTGAATTCCGTGTCTATCACTCGAGGGCACTGGGGAGTGTTCATATTCTGTAACTTGCTATATTCTGCTAAGTAAAACTGTCTGTTTGTTTTCTAATATCAGATGCCTTGCTTTTATTTCAAACTTAGTTTTTCTTAAAACTAATCTTGCTGTGTAGGACCAGAGAAGCGGCTCTGGCCCCACAGTTATTTATTATGTTTGTTGTATTTTCGTATGATGGCCAATTCCAATCCTTGCTATATTCTTTTATCTGCAGCGTTTCTGCCCTCGAAACCCATCTGGGCATTTTCTGATAAAGTCTTCTCTTATATTTAACCCATATGTTCCATAATATTTTCCTTACATAATGGTTTTGGAAGATTTTATTATCTTTTCCTTCTCCTACTGGCCACAGATATCCGTGCCATCCTTTTACTAAGTCGTATCCTTCTAATGTTAATATCTTGCGATTTTTTAAGAAGATCCAGTCTGTAATCCAGACTAGCATATTAGAATCGTAATAAGCCTGTAAGTCCGATAATTTTAACCCTCCCCTTGCTTTTTCATCTATTAGTGTTAGGTAGTTTATTCTCGATCTTTTCCCATTCCAAATAAATTTTACTAATGCTCTTTTCCATTTTTCGATTGTTTTTGCGGTCAACATTGTTGGTACATTTTGGAAGATGTACATCAGTTTGGGCATGATGTTATTTTTTATCACCGCTATTCTCCCTAGAAAGGATAGATTTAATTTGTTCCATCTTTCTATGTCCTGTTCTACTTCTGCCCACTTCTTTTTATAATTATTTTCGTATAATGCGTTGTTTTGATTTTCTAATATTATACCTAAATATTTCACTTTCTTTTCCACCTTGTATCCCGTATTTTCCTGAAGTTGTGTGTTTTCAACATTTGTCAGGTTTTTTGTCAATATTTTTGTTTTCTCATTATTTACTTTAAATCCTGAAACTTTCCCAAAATCAGTCAATTTTTTTTGTATTATTGGTATATTTTCTGCTGGTTCTTCTACAAATAGGACTAGATCGTCCGCAAATGCCCTGTATTTATATTCACAATCTTTAACTTTAATTCCTTTCCAGTTTTTATCTTCATTTATTTTACGTCCCAGAATTTCCAATTGTATATTGAATAGTATTGGTGATAAGGGGCAACCTTGTCTAGTACCTTTATTTATAATAAATTTATTTGTAGGGTTTCCGTTTATTAGTATCAATGCCCACTGATTTTTGTATATTGACTCAATTGCTTTTTTGAATTCACCTTCTATTCCTATCTTTCTTATGACACTGTTCAAAAATTGCCAACTTACATTATCGAAGGCTTTTTCAGCATCTAGAAAAACTAGAGCTGCTTTTTTCCCTGGTTTGTGAAAACTTGGGTACTCCTATCATAAATCAATTACTAATCTTATATTCTCTCTACTGCTTTCTTCCTGAGCATAAACCCTACCTGGTCTTCTCCAATGTATTCTTTTCAGAAATTTCTTTTTTAATGTCGTTCTGCTAAGAATTCTCTTTTGCAAATATCTTTGTATTAGTCTACAATGAGAAGGGGATATAGATTATAGCAATTGATGATACTTCAATGCTTTCTTTGTTCGAGTTTCTTTTTGGGAATCAGTGTGATAAAAGCTTCCTCCCATGTTCTTTAATTATTCCTTTCCTCAACACTTCATTAAACAGTGCATAACATGTTAGGTAATAATATTTCTTTCATCTTTATTATAGTATTTTTGAGTGACAGGCCATCCTGGTTGGGGGCTTTCATCATCTTGTGGGATTTATTAATTACACTTTATAATCTCCTCTCTGAAAATATATTCTTATTTAATCCTCTTTTCCAGATCTTCTACGACATTTCTATCTTTTGGGGTTTTCATTTTTTTCTTTTTTTTAAATATTGTTCTATTGTAAGAGTATGGAATTTTCCTCCTTCTTTACATAGTTCCTCATAATATCTTCTATAAATGTTTTCTATTTCCTTTTGATTCTCATCTGTAATGATCTCATTTTTATCCCTAACTCGTGTTATCATCCTTTGGATTCTTTTTCTTTTCTTAATTTTGTGACAACCACTCTTCCTGGTTTGTTGCCCCATTCAAATTCCTCCTTCTTCTGTTTCAAAAATTTTAGGTTTTCACCATCTCAATTTGAGGTATTTTTGATCTATTTTTTGTTTCAAATTTTTGTATCTTCTTTCCTAATTTTTTTTTATTCTCTGGTCTCATAATCAAATCTTTTTTCTAGCTTATCTAATTCAATTCTCTTAGTATTTCTTTTTACTCTTGTTCTTGTTCTCTCTTAATCCTTGCTTCTCTTGTTGTATAAATATGCCTCTGGCATGCAGCTTTCTGTATCCCAAAATTATCTTTTTTGTCTTCTATCTGATCCATTATTTACCTGAAAAAAATTCTTTCATTCTTAATTCATTTGTTTCAAATACTTTCTTGACTTTGTAACAACCAATTTTTGATAGTATATCCTTCTACTTTTTGTTCTTTTAGTTATGATCTGCCATTAGCTAACTGGAGTTATGGTCGACCACCTGTCGAGGTAGTATTTTTAATTTTTTTGTTTTTGAAAATTCATTAATAGCTTCTGTCGCCCAAATCATATCGATTGGTGGGCTGGCATGACACTGTTTGAAGAAATGAAATTCCTTCGAATTTCTTTCTTTCTCGCACACATCCTTCAAGTTTGAGATATTTATAAAGTCAAAAAAAATGATGATGGAGAATGCATGCAACAATAGTTGTGTCTTTTCCCCTTCACTATCCATTGTGCATTGTTCACTATTCCATTGGGAAATCTCCCATTATGATTAATATATTATGGTACATAGAATTTTATTTCCTTCCAACATATTTTAAAGAACTGAGATTTGTTTTTTGTTGGGTGCATATATTCCTATTAATAGTGTTTTTAAAGTTATTTATTCTTACCTCTTCTATCCTCAATATATCTTCCTGTCTGATCTTAGATAATCCAGTCTTGGATCAAACTTCTTTTTCTTTTAAGTAAAATGCCACTCCCTTTCTTTTTTTTTTTCTCACTTGTGGCTTGGAAACAGCATTCCTAGTTTTTTTACATTCCCTATAATTTTCCTGTGCTTTTCTTCTTACATATGTGTTTCTTGAACATAGAATTATTTAAGTGTTTAATTTGGTGTAAATACCTAAAAAAAAATCTTCACTCCTTTTATTTGGATTATTTAGTCCATTTACATTTTATAGTTAACAAATCCACTGTCATAGCTTTGTTGGTTTGTTATTATAGAAAGTGGCCAACAATTCAAAGTTTCCCTTGAGACTTGTTCTTACATACCAAAGTTGATTAATTCTAGATATATAAATACATGTATTGTTTTGGAGGAAAAAAGAGTGGTAGAAGTATAACACTGAAATTGCGTAAAAAAAAAAAGAGGAGGGACCTCCTTCAAAAAAAAAAAGGAAGAAGAGAAGAGATGTATAGATATAAAAAAATCACCTCCTAGATTGCTTCCATTAACAACATAAATCCCTTTTACTATTAAGATTGTAAGGTGTTAGTAGACACAAGAATGGTTATATGGTCCAATTAATCATTACTCTAAATATAAAATAATATGGTTCATCACTTACAATTTTTTCTTCACTCCTCTCTTCAGAGACTTTTTTGTTCCCCATTTTTTTCTTTCAAAGAAAAAATCTTGTGCTTGCTGTATTGAGTCTAGCATACCTTCCTTTTTCTGAATTCCCACTTATAAAACTTACGCCACTCCAGCACCCCCCCCATCTGAAAAAAAACGGTATTATTTTCTTTTAACCAGTTCTTTAGGGGGGTGTAGTCCTTCCTTTTTCTTAGAATATGATTCGGGACTTCTTTCAGTACTATCACCTCTTGTCCCTGGATTTTAAGTCTTTCTTTAGAATGCTTCATTAAGACTTCGTCCCTTGTTCTTTTCCTTTCAAAAATTATTATTATATCTCTTGGTGTGTGATTATTCCTTGCAAATCTGGAGTTTGCTCTAAAGATCTTTTCTATATCCTGATCCAAGTCTTCTTCCTCCATTTGCAAAAATTCTCCTCAATGCGATGGCCAATCGCTTTCTTCTTATCTTCTTTTTCCTTCTTCTTTACATCCTCTTATGGCGGGAAAAGTATTTATCATTAAAGAATTACTTACCATGAAGCCTAGAAAGTCCTATCATTATCTTTTAAAGACCAAAAAAGAAATTATATCTTACAAAGATTTGGAACAATCTCCATCAAGCCTTTAACTTCCAGAGACAACCAAAAGTTTTGACGCGATAATTAACTCAAGTGCCCGGTGAGCCCATTTATACAGCCATCCAGTTCTCAGATTTCAGTGGAAGCATGGAGGACACATTTTACAGCCGTTTTCTGCAATCCAGAACTTTTGGATATTCCAGCCAATGCGCAACTGGAGCAACAAAGCATTTACAGCGAATGGCCTCCCCACTGGCATCGGCTCGCGATGAGGTGGTCACCCTTATATATCTATTAACCTTAAACAAGGGAAGCGCCATTGCGGCTCCTGATGGCTCTGCCACCTGAACTCTTTAGAAGATTCCGGAGTTCTGGGCCCCTATTTTGGCTACCCTGTTTTACCAAAATTAATAGCTGAGTGGCTGTATCCTAAGTATTGGACTGAAGCTATCATTGTACCTCTATATAAAAAAAGGTGATCCATCAAAATCCATCTAACTTTATAGCCGAATCGAGCAGCTTGCTTTCCAGTGGCTAGTAAGCTTTACACAAAGCGTACCTTTTATGATACCGCTCTCGCTGCCTGGTCCTCTTCAGTGCTAGGCCGGAACAGATAGGATATGCCACAGGTAAAATCCACCCTCTGACCATTGTCTGGTTTTAAATCATTTGGCGTGAGAATGTTATTGCCACCCCAAAGGGTGGGGAAACTCCTTTAATGGCTTTCACCAGATTCGCTGAAATGCGATTTGACTCTATCCCCAGGAATCAGCTGTGGGAAAAAATTGACAGTGTTGAATAGACCAGAGATTACTGTTTCTTGATACGTTGCCAGTTGTATTCCTCAACTACCTGTCAAGGATTCGTTGTGATGCGTGCTGGCGCTAACTTCGTACCTTATAGTTTCTAATAACAAAGGGAGTCCAAGCAGGGTGTATTTTCTTGCTCCTCTCCTGTTCAATCTTTTATTTAAGCGAATTCTTGCTCCTCATTTATCTCTCAGACTGAAAGTCCAGCCACCCATTTTGGGACAAAGACCACATCGCGCTCTCTGTAGGCGATACTTGTGTTACTGTCTCGGTCCAAGGTGGGCCTGCAAAGAATACTTCAAGCTCTTTGCGGCGTGCTTCGCACAAACAGTGCCCTGTCGATTAATTTTATAATAAATCCAAAGTGCTGATCTTTTTGAGATTCAAAAAAAAAAAAACTCCAGCGCGTGGAAAAAATAAACAGGTCCCGTCCTTACCAGATATATTTAGAATCACTCTTCCACCATTCCTTAACCTGGACCTCCTCTCATATCCGCAGACTCTCAATACAGAAGTAAAACCAAAGTGTTGGCAATATCCAGATTTTTTTTTTTCACACCAGAGGCGGTCAATTTTTTCCGGCCGCAATGGAAGTTTTTCAGTTAAAACTACTGCCACAATTGCTTTATCGGGCTCCAATCTGGGGAGCAAAGCTGCTGAAGGAGTAATTAGAGAGTGTTCAATCTTTGTTTTTTAAATTAGTTTATTAGGTCTCTCAAACTCAGTCAACGTCATCAAGTTCTTTTGTTTAGAAACCGGAGCTGCAAGGCTATTTTTCCCGGGTTTGGCTTTCTTTGTTTTTTAAATACTGGCCGCCCTTCATTTTAGAGCCCTCCGGGCAGTCTGACATATCTTCTGTTAAGCGACCACTTCCACTCCACCTGGCACACCAAATTATCAATCAAATAAACAACATGGTGTATCTTTTGACCAACTCCTACTGATGGATGAAAGGCAGGCTTTGAGTTTTGAAACAACGCGTACTTTGACATTGAAGGGCAGCTTCTCACAGCTGAGCCTGCAGAACTTGTTCTCCCACATTTTATGGTATTTCACCACCATTGCGGGTTTCATGCCTAAATATCTGAGTAATTTAATCAATCCACATCTCCTCGTAGATATTTTTATGCTTGCTCGGCTTAATGTGCTACCGACTGCCCAAACAAGAGGCGAAGATCATGGCATCCCACAGGAGAACAGGACTTGTTCCTGCTTGGCGGGCCTACCCAAAACAACTGAACACGCGCTCCTTCATTGTAAAGATTTGGCAGTCTATCGGTTGCTTTTTCTTGAGGCCATCTTGAAGAAATTTTCAGTGAGATCAGACAAGGAAATAGTTTCATACTTGCTTAGTGACCATCATCCCCACTACTGAATCAGTTTGCCAGGTTTTTAACAAAGGCACTTTGGATCGGGGTAGAGAACCTTTAGTAAATTTTAGTCAATTGGTTTTAACATAATCTGTATTTTACCACTTTTTATATGCCATTAAAGGTATTGTATTTGTTGTTGTTGTTGTGTGTGTGTTTGTGCGTACAGGGATGTCTCCTTACTCAAGCCCCTGCTGTGTGCAGAGATCTCTGGATCAGAGACAAACATTCATTCATACATCCTCTTATTCTCAGCTGGTTTTCTTTCAATTTTAGTTCCATCAGAGCCATTTGGTCTAGCAGTTGTTCTTGTTGGTTCTTCATAATTTCTACTTTACTGTCCGTTACTGTCATTTCGTTTTTTATACTTCCTACTTCTTTTTTAAGTTCCTCCATCGATGTTTGTATCTTCTTAACTTGGCTCATATCCTTTTTTATTTCTAATATTTCTTTTCAAAGGATTCAAATCGTTGATCTAATTTGTCCAGTTTGCTCAATTTGCCATTCACATCTTCCTGAAAGGAAACTATCAGAATCCTGTAAAGCTAGGGTTGATCCAGTCTCATTATTCATTTCAGTGTTGTTTCTTTCTTAAGGGTCTTTCCACTTTATTTCCATTATTACCATTCTTGGCTCCTTGGTGCAGCCATTCTTATAATAATCAGCTCCTTTTATTCCCTCCTGCCCTTCTGTCTCACAGTCCCACAGTCCCACAGTCTTTCTCTCTCTTCTTTCCAGTCTCTACTTTTTCGTCCTCTTATGGTTGGCCACTCTGGGTCGTTTGGACTCTATGGTTTCATTCCACTCTTTTGTTTATCAGCCGGAAACAAAACAGTGTTCGAGCTTGCTTTGCGTTGCGTAACCTCTTCCTTTCCTGCACTGTTTCCGGGTGTCGTCCTTTTCGTTTTAACCCTTTTATTACCTCTTTCTGGCAAGCCTGGTTTTCACAAACGCCGTCTGTTAGATTATTTATTTAAAAGGTAAGTTTATGCACTCACCCTTTCAGCTTTATTTCTTCTTTTCGCCGCAACTGTTGAGCCTTTGGCTCTGGGCTGCGTAGTTCGCGGCACCTTTCTTCCCCTCCTAGCTTCTCCTCCCAGTTGCGGTTACGTCTATATTTTACGTTTCTTCTTCTAGTATTTCACTCCTGCTATAGGTATATTTATATTTAGTTCTTACTCCGCTTCTCCGTTTCTCTCCCGGCAAAGTTTCCGCCCTCCGTGGAAGAGAGCGTTGACTCCTTCGGCTATCTTTCTGCTATCGTTCCCTTGCCTTGTAAATGGCGCTTTCCCCCCGCGTCTTCCCTTTTCTCCCAGTGAAAAGCCTTCCCCTGGCTCCCCGCTGGGTTTTAGAGCTGGGATGCATAGCGTTCGCCTTTTCTTCCTCTGCTTAAGCTGCTTCAGAGGCTCTTGGGTTTCGCTACAAGCCCAAGAATTTAGAATAAACAAGGTTTTGGGACCGCTACCTTTTCAGGTGCGGCTAGCCGTCATGGAGTCCTACCGGAAGTCCTGATCCTGCTGCAGCTGTTTCTATGCCTCTGCAGAGAGAATGGATCAACAGTGTCTCTTCCCTGTGTGCGAAGGAGGGGAGAGTGCAAGAAAGAGTATCGGCCTCCATTTCCTATCCTCTTTGCTTGTGTGACTCATGCTTTATGTTCCTTCATTCCATGGGCTGTGAAATCTTCCCAGATGTGTTACCCACTGCCAGGGCAACTAGAAGGTGATTTCAGAGTGATTTTAGCTTTGGCAGCAATGAGCGATAGTGATTTCAGAGTAATTTCACCTTTTGGCAGCAGTGAGCGAATGCGCTTTGGAGCAGAGGTTCTTTATTGTGATTTCAAGCTCTTTCCAGGCCAGACCGCACTCTACAGAGCAAAACACAGCCCTTTTTTATACTGTTTTTCACCCAATCAGGGGAAAGAGGGCAGTCCCCATCCCCATAGTACAAACAAGGAAGGGGGCAGTCCCCTGCCACACAATGCAGAAACAATCTAAAACAAAGAGGAGGAAGACAGTCTTTTGCTTTTGCTGATGGGATTAAGTCCCAAAAGAAAAGGCTGCACCTTCTCTTGCCTGAGGCTTGCGCCTTGAGATTCTGTCAAAGGAAGATTCAAATAATCCAATGAATCTTGAGATCCTAGAAGTGGAAAATTCAATAGTCCAATGGGTCTTGAGATCCTCTTCAGTGAAAGTTCGAATAATCCAATAGGAAAAGTAGGATGCTGTCTCCAACGGCCATGGCACACCTTAATTCTATCACTTGTAGGTACAAAAAGTCTTTTGTTAATGTTGATGGGTTTACTTGATTGTAGAAGGGTGTTGGCTCACTGTGCATTTTCTAACTTACTTCCTGGAGACTTAATATTGGCTAAACTTGAAACTACTGTAACTCTAAGGCCCTTTCCGCACAGGCCTCCGGGCGCCCTCCCGCTGGCAGGAATTCTGCCGGCGTGGGGGAGTGAAGGCGGTCGCATAAACATCTTGGCGGCCCCAGCAGAGGCCGGCGCAGGAGAGGTGGCTCCTCTTCCCTGTCCCTCTCTTACTTGCCTTTATGCTGCCCCTCCGACCTCCAGGGGTCGGAGGACAGCGTGGGCGGGGCTTAGGAAGACAGCAGGGCGACAACGGCGACAAGGCAAGTAAGAGAGGGAAGGGGAAAACAGCGTGTTCCCGGCGGTGCCGTTCGCACCGCGCCGCAGGGAACACGCTGTTTTCTCAAAAACACCCCTTTAAAGGGGTGTTTTTGAGGACGGCCTGACACCGCCCTGGGGGAGGGGAAGGGGAGCCAGGTCGGCGCTGCTGCTTTTCAGCAGCGCCGCCTGTGCGAACGGTGGCCTGGGGGCGGCGTTTTTACCGTCCCCAGGCCGCCATTTTTGGCCCGTGCGGAAAGGGCCTAAGAGACTTATTCTATTAAAACAATAAAAGGTAAAAAGAAACATTTCTACTTGATTCTTTCCCTGATTTCTATCGTAATGTAGCTCTAAAGAATCTCTTACCCTTATAGCAACATAATCACATGTTGGGGAAGGACAATACCAATGATACATTTTTACTACATATACACATGGGTAAATACAGGCAAAGCAATATCAATGTAATACCAAGGAATCTATAATGTATCTAAGGGTACATATATCAAAAATAAAGACAAGAAAGGAGTTATTTGAGTAATATCCTTATTTCTATGCCTACTTCTTTAAAGGTTTACACAATTGCATTCTTCCAGGCATAGTTTGGCTTTATGGTGTGGGGGTGGGGGAACTTAAAGACCTAAACAAATCTTCTTTATTAGTACAAACACACACACACACATATATATAGGGTCAGGGTTCAACAGGATATATTTCTAATAAATTCTGGGGGTTCACTGGTAACAGATGGACACTCAAAAGAACTGTAACACTTTCCAGTAAGTTGCATGAGGGGAGAAAGAGAAGCAAAAGCTACCCATGAGCCTCAGGGAGCTGTAAATACCACTGACTTGTTTTGGACTTCTGTGTTACTGTGTTACCCATGAACACTGGAGCTGAAAAATGTGAGAGCATCTCTGGTGGAAGAAAAACATGCAGAAAAAAATGACGTCACCTGGAACCTCGCTGTCACATCAGGTCAAAAAACCAGACCAGAACTGAGCGCATCTGGAAACTGTGTGTAATATCAAGGAGTATCTGCAGCATGAGCACAAACATATTTGTCCAATTTTCTAAGAGCTGTGCCGGTTTTCAGAGCTGTGCTGACCAGAACATGCAGACTTTCTTTAGTCACAACATCAAAGAACTTGGCTGAGATTTTTCTGCCTGTTGTTTTGAGCAACCTTGATATCCTCTATTGGAAAAAGGACGGATATGAATATTGTAATCAATGTGAGGAGCTGACTCCCTGAATCCCCTTTCACAGGCATCCCAGCTATTGAACAAGGAACACCATAATTTGGATGAAGAAGCATTTCATGGTTTTTTTCTGACCTGAATTCTCTACTCATCAAAATAACTGGGTGCCCCATTCCCACCCAGGCACAGTGAGTGCTTACAATGTGAGAGTACATTGTGGGCACATTCCTAGGCCTGGACCAGCTGCCCTTCCTCCAGCGGAGCTCTTTCCAACTTAGCTTCCATCTTCACAGCAACAACAGCAAGAAGAGATGGAGCGGAAGAAGACGAAGCTTTGATTATGTGTTCCTGCATTGCAGGGGGTTGGACTTGATGGCCCTTGTGGTCTCTTCCAACTCTATGATTCTATGATTTGAAGAAGAGTTTGGATTTATACTCTGCTTGTTCTGAACTGTAAGGAGACTCAAAGTGGCTTATAAATGCCTTTCCCTTCCTCTCCCCACAACAGGCACCTGGTGAGGCAGGTGGGGCTGAGGGAGTTCTGAGAGAACTGTGACTGGCCCAAGATCACCCAGCAAGCATCATGTGGAAGAGTGGGGAATCATTTATACCTCACTTTACTCTCCTATAAATTGTCTCAAAGCAGCTTACAAACTCTTTTCCCTCGCTCTTCCCACTACAGACATCTTGTGAGGTAGGCGGGGCTGAGAAAGTTCAGAGAGTACTGTGACTAGGCCAAGGTCACCCAGCAGGCTTCGAGTGGAGGAGTGGGGAAATAAATCCATTTCACCACATAAGAGACCCCCCCCCCTCTCTTTGGATCTGTCATGGGACTCTTTTTTTATGTTAGCTCCCAATGCAAACAATAAAAGCCCGCCTTTTTAATCAGGAACTCCAACTTCTGGTCCAAAGAGTTGGGGCCATATGTTCACCTGCCCATTTAGGTATTGTCCCTACTAAAGTCCAAATGGCCTGTTATCTAAGGTACTATTTGACCCAAAACTAAGATGGGCTTTTACCAGAGCCAGGTGCAATTCCTTCCCATCAGCCCTTCTTCAAAGGCACTTTTTGAGGATTCCAAGACTTTCCAGTTGTATTAATACCCCCAAATGATCTTACATATTTTGTTTGATTGTCCTAAATATCTTGATTTTAGACTTGATTTCCAATGTGTTATTCCCCCTTCATTAAGGAATTCTACGCCTAACACGTGGACTTGTTTTTTTTGTTAAATAACAGTTCAGCTGAGATCTTGGAGCTGGTTGCTGAATTCCTGGGAAGGGTTTTGGATTGTTGATCCTTTTGGATTTCAGATGTTTTATACTGCTTTTGGATTTTATATACAGTATTTATTGATGCCAATTAAAGGTTTATGAATGAATGAGTCCACCACTCATGTGGTTCAAACCTGATTCTCCAGATTAGAGTCCACTGCTCTTAACCACTACAACATGCTGGCTCTCTTTGTGCATGCAGACAAGTGCATTGTAATCTCCAGGGTCTACCCAGGGTGGGGGAGGGAAGATCTTTTTATTCCAGTTTTCTAACTCTTCTGTGTACTTAGGAAGCCCATAAATGACCTGAACTATACTTTGGTCCGTTCCAGAGTTCAGGAGGCATCAATCCGAATCCAGCATTTAAATGGTTGCTTATATTTTGTTTTGGCCCAAGTTGGCTACAGCTACTGAAGCCATTTCTTTTGGGGACTCCCCTTGTGAGCATGCAACCTTACAGGGTTGGTTTCTTCTTGAGACCCAGGAAGGAGTTCTGGAGGCTTAGTCTCTGGCTGTCGGGGTGGTCTGAGGGGCTGGTGGCAGCCATTCCTCTGCCCAGCCCCCCACCCTCTCAGAGCTGCTCCCTGGCTTGGGAATTGGACCACAGGGCAACACACAGCTCTGCTATGATTATCTCCATATGTTCCTTAGTGTTGGTGATCTCTTCTGCTCCCTCCAACAACTACCCTTTCCCTCCTTAGTCCCTGGGTCCATCTGGGTCTTACACTTTCATACACACTCCATGTTGGGAATAGGTGCAACTCTGGCTGAAGCAAAGCAACTCACCTAAGGAAAATGCTTTGCCCAGGTAGCAGTCCAGTTCAATGTTCCCATGGGAGGGATTTTTTTTGCCTTGGTCAGAGCTGCGCATGCATTACAAGAATGAACTTTCTCCCCCCACCCCATCCATCTATCCATTCTTCATGTTAAATATTACATTGCAGCCTGCCTGGACCAGGCTTCTATGAAACAAAACAAAAAAAGTAGTTTGCCTTGCATTAAGACTACCAAAACAAAACAACACAGGGGCTTCATCTCAAAAGCTTGCGTGCTGTGTCTGCTTTTATACAGAGCTCCTTCCCTCCCACAGTGTGAACAGTATAATGCCTGTGCTCTTTGGTATCATCCAGATACAACTCGTCTGGGTCCCCTGCTGGACCAGAGCAAATAAAAACCTAATTTTCTCCAGTGTGTCAGGGGGAAACTACAATATAACTGAGGATAAAATGACCGTGTGGATGTTCTGTCTGCAGCCAGTGTGTGTGGGGGTGGGTGGGGGAGAAGGTTAATCTCCACCTTCAAAATGGCAAAATTAAACTCCGTTTCCCCCCACCCTTCAGTCTTTTAAAGAGCTTTTTTGCTTTTCCAACTGAGCTGTGTGTGTGGATGCAGCATGTGTTGTTTGGGTCAGCCTGAATCAACAGGGTGGTTCACACCTTTTGTGGATTTTTGGCTATGGACTAGCCCAGGGGTCTGCAACCTGCGTCTCTCCAGATGTTCATGGACTACAAATCCCATCAGCCCTTGCCAGCATGGAATCCATGAGGTTGCAGACCTCTGGACTAGCCTATCTAACTACTCTTTTTTTGGCCTATTATCTCAGGTGCTCCTTTGTGCTTCCCTGCCATCAGAGGTGAAGCAAGTAGGAACAAAGGATAAGATCTTTTGGCAGTGGCATAGTGCCCATGGGGTCACATGTTCCAGGTGCCACGCCATTTGGTCACATGGGGGGCAGAAACTTGCCCCCAACATGGCCACGCCCCCTCTCCATTGGCTGCCCCGGCCGAGAGAGGGACACGCTGCCCCAGCCTCTCCTTGGTGCGCCGGGCCAGCCCTGCTCCTTCTGGCTGCTGCAGCCATTCTCGGAGCCCAGGGGAGTGGCTGCAGTGCCTCGAGAAGAGAACGGGCAATGGTGACTGACCCCCTGCCCCTCCAGGTAAGTGGGGCATGGGGGTAGGGCGCAGTGGGCGGCATGGGGCCCATGGGGGTGGTGGAAAACATGGAGTCCACCCCTGGCTCACTTTTCCCCAGCTATGCCACTGCCTTTTGGTGGTTACCTTCCTTTTAGGGAATGTCCTTCCCTTTTGTCCCTGCCTTGTGATTGCATTATTGAAACACCTTTGGGAAACAAACCAAGACTCCTTAAAGGTTCAGCTTTCTTCCCATCTCATTGTAGTGCAGCAGCAATGTGTGTTCTGGAGTGCTGTTGCCGCTGTGTTAAATGTTGCCATTTTGCTAGCTGGGATTGGAGATGTCATGAATTATGCGGCTGCTGGGAGCTATATAACTTCCATACACTTGAATTCAAATTCAAAGGATGCAGTCGATATGGTGGTACTCCAGGGGTTTTCTAGCATGACACTTTGATCTTCTGACTACCACACAGCTAAGTCGATCTGTGTCATCTAGGTAGCAGGTTTGTTCTCTGTGGTCCAACTGAACGTCTATCAATCTGCATCTCTCTCCCTGCATCACCTAAAACAGTCTTCAGCTATGATGCTATTCTACTGGCCTCCAATGCAATTGCTACCTTGTTTTAGGCTTTGCTGTGCCACTCTGAACAACACCAGGGTTAGGGTGTGGAATATGTGAGACTTGGTGTGTGTGTGTGTGTGTGTGTGTGTGTGTGTGTGTGTGTGTGTGTGTGTGTGTGTGTGTGTGTGTGTGTGTGTGTGTGTGTGTGTGTGTGTGTGTGTGTGTGTGTGTGTGTGTGTGTGTGTGTGTGTGTGTGTGTGTGTGTGTGTGTGTGTGTGTGTGTGTGTGTGTGTGTGTGGAGACAGGCAGAAATGCTTCTCAACTGTGAGAGAGCTGCTTGTGGGTTGAAAGGCCTTAGCTAAGTTCCCTGAAATCCACACTTAGTATGCATAGTGCATGTAAGTTTGTGTTAAACATAGACTCAGGAAGCTGAGTATATATGTGGCTAAGATACATGAAGAAGAAGAAGAAGAAGAAGAAGAAGAAGAAGAGAGTTGGATTTATATCCCTCCTTCCTCTCCTGTAAGGAAACTCAAAGGGGGCCCCTTTCTCTCCTGTAAGGAGACACAAAGGGGCTTACAAACTCCTTGCCCTTCCCCCCTCACAACAAACACCCTGTGAGGTGGGTGGGGCTGAGAGAGCGCAGAAGAACTGTGACTAGCCCAAGGTCACCCAGCTGGCCTGTGGAGTGCGCAGGCTAAACTGAATTCCCCAGATAAGCCTCCACAGCTCAGGAGGCAGAGCGGGGAATCAAACCCGGTTCCCCCAGATTAGAGTACACCTGCTCTTAACCACTACGCCACTGCTGCTCCTTGGATGGGGGACACTGATTTTCAAAGCTTACCAAGGAAGGCTTACCAAGAAAAACATAAACATTGGAAACTGCTATGTTATTAAGCATCACTTAATAAACTGACCCTTCATTAAACTTGTCAGCCCAGCTCCTTTCCCTCCTTGACCAGCACAGTGGAAGGCAGAGCCAGTTAATGTCTTGCAGGGCAATCTTGCACTGTACAACTCCCATCTTTCCTTTCGTAACTGTTAAGTAAAGTGAACTTGAGGCTTACTTTTTACAACGAATGCAAAAAAAGTAAGAAGGGAGACAGACCTCCCCATCCCGCAGTTTCCCTAGTATCTGCAGTCTGCCTTCTACTGTACCATGTTGTAATAACAATAGTTTTGGGGGGAGCAGGCTGGGGAGAGAACCAGAGGCAAGTGATGTGTGAATGCTGAGACATTTCTCAAAAACCATAAGGAGAGGCTTTTCTTTTAAGTCAGAATGCTCACTTGAAACTGCTTTAGATTATATGCGGTAATTCTGGGTCTGTATTGAGTGTGCCTGATTCAGATAGTCTAAGAGGTTGCTGGGTCTAGTAGAGAGGCAGGTTCTGAACTTTGATGCTTATTAGGCTTGTGTGTAGGCCTGATGTGGATTGGGGTCGCAGCCTGTGGAGGAAAGAGTTTAGAATTGCCCCTCCTGTGTCATTCACTTGATTGAAATGGCCTCAGGGAGTTGCTATCTGCCTCGCTGAGTGCTGGACAGGAATTGATGAGCCACATTATGTTTCCAGAATGGGGCAGATGAGGCTCCTGAGGCACTCCAGACTGGGAAAATGACATGGATGAGGGAAATCTAAACCCTCACACAGCACAGTTCTGATCTGCATTATGCCTAGGAAGTACAGAACCTCAAGACAGGCCTCCTCATGAGACCCAGGGTCACTGCAAGAGACAATGTAACAACCCTGGCCTACCTGCAGCTATCAGATTCTGGTCCTGTCATGCCCCAACGACAATCTTTGTGGGGCTGAAATCAGACCCCCAAACCCCAGACTCCCTAATACAACTCACAAGCCATCACTGGCAATCAAGATGTTTTGGTATCTGAATGGAAAACAAAATCTAAACTGCGCCTTCTTCCTCTGCCACTCCAAATGGTAGCAGATTTGTACACTAATTCACAAGGGCCCTAATCCAACAGTTCCTCTACAGAAATCCCACTTGGATGAAGGGGGCTGGGAAAACAGCAACATCAGTCCAGCCATCTTCCCCATCTCTTATTTTAACCCCCCCACCCTCAAAATGAGATGGATTGACTTTATAAGGGAAGTCATGGCCTTCAGTTTGCAAGACCCGCACAAGACTGTTAATAATAGGAGGTTTTGGAGGACATTGATTCATACGACCCTCATGAGTTGATGGTGGCAGAGAAGATGAGTCCAGACCTAGTGCCTCAAAGACCACAGTTGTTTCCTGACATACAAGGAATACATTTTTTTTGCCCCCAAGTCACAGCCAACTTATGGCGACACTGAAGAGTGTTCAAGGCAAGAGATATTTGGAGATGGTTTGCCATTGTCTGCCTTCACATAGTGACCCTGATATTACTTGGGCTCGTCTTCTATCCAAATACTAACCAGGACCAATCCTACTTGGCTTCAGAGATCTGACGAGATCAGGCTAACCTGGGCTGTTCAAGTCAGGGCACGTAATTATATACTTATGAAGCTCCAAATAGAAGAAGAAGAAGAAGAGTTTGGATTTATATCCCCCCTTTCTCTCCTGCAGGAGACTCAAAGGGGCTTACAATCTCCTTGCCCTTCCCCCCTCACAACAAACACCCTGTGAGGTAGGTGGGGCTGAGAGAGCTCCGAGAAGCTGTGACTAGCCCAAGGTCACCCAGCTGGCGTGTGTGGGAGTGTACAGGCTAATCTGAATTCCCCAGATAAGCCTCCATAAAGGAAACAGCACAAAGATTTACAAAAGAGTTGTGTTTCTTTATTCAATCATTATAACTGTAGCTGAGTTTGGCTGTTACACAAGGTAGGCACAAGATGGGAACCCACGAGGGGGCACCGTTCTCTTCCTCTAGAAACCGTTACTTCACTGCTTCTCTCCCTCTGTACCAGCAGTGCTGTGAAGGATACGTCCTCCTTTCCCTCTCAACAGCCCAGTGTAATACGGTCAAAAGCCAGGATCTGGTCCCTTGGTGGCAGGCAGGGCCTTCATCTGCAGCTCCGCAGTGGCTAGATAAGGCGGCCCAAGCTGTGAGGCGTGAGCAGCACAGGAAGTTGACTGGCTGGTGGTGCAGTGAGGTGGCGGCGGCCCGAGGGAGGGAGCGTGTGGTTTCTCCAGGGTACGACAGACACTGATAAATAACAGAAAGGGCATTTCCCTCCTCCCCCCACCCCAGGATTCATTCTGTTGAGTTGGATGGCTGCGCTTTACCTTCCCTCTGGACAGGGCGGGCTGATGTAGCTGAGAGAGCAGGTGCTGGTTTGGATGCTCTCACACTTCTCAGGTTACTCACACGGCTGCACTGGCAAAGCATCAGGAGGGCAGAGTCTGTGCATGGTTTTACGCCGTGTGGCTGAGAAGAGGGAGGGAGGTGGCAATTCCAGAGAGAGGTCCTAGAAGGGTAAGAGGGCCTGCCGCTGCAGTGAGGCCCTCCATTTTTCTTGGGGCTCCTGCTCCCAAGCTGTAGGCTTAAATGCTGGGATGCTGGAAGTTCCCCCGGGGTCCCCAGCTCAGAAGCCGCAGGAAAGGAGGTCATCTGGGTCAGCAAGCCAGGAAGTTCCTCTTTGGTCCCTTTCTAGGCTGAGCTGAGGGCCCTCTCCCGCTTCCACTTATATCCCTCCAGCCTCCTCATAGAGCAAGGCTCCGCTGAAGACAGTAAGTGGTTCGTCCAGAGAGTGGGCCAGCCGGCCAGAAACCAGATCCACACAGAGGGTCTCACCAGCCTCCATGGGGACGACGAGGGTGAAGACGGCCAAAGCTCCTGTGCTTGGCTGGATTTCAGCCACGGGCTTGTTCTCCAGGCCTTCGGGTTGATACCCGGCTGAGTCGCTGCGGGCAATCGCCTGGTTGGAGCGGGACAGCACTGCCTCGATCTTCTCGCCCCTGTGACCAGTCAGGATGGCGCTGACCAGGTAGCGGCCTGAAACAGGAGCCGTGAAGATCCCTGTGGGGACAAGAGGTGAGGAGAATCCCCAAAGCAAAGAGGCAGTGGTTACTGCTTTTGGTTCTGCTGCTGGGGTCAGGGCAGTTGCTCTGTCCTCCAAATCTGCAGCTTCAAAGGCTGCCTCCATCCCCATTAAGATGAGCATCCTGCTTCTAATCAGGGACTGGTTTTGGATGGCGGTGGTGGAAAGTGGCAGCCAACTTATGGCAACCCAGTAGGGGTTTCAAGGCAAGAGACTGACAGAAGTGGTTGGCCATTGCCTGTGTTGTCTCTGTATAGCAACCCTGGATTTCCTTGGTGGTCTCCCATCCAAGCACCACCCAGGGCCAACCTACTTAGCTTCTGAGATCCGGCTGTCCTGTGTCGAACACAGCCTTGCACAGTTCAATACTTGTGTCCCAGTATCCTTTGCCACATTGCAAAGGATGCTGGAACACATTTCAGGATGGGGCTCACAGCTTCCTAGGGCAGTCAAACATGTCCGGCCACCCTAGCTCCTCCGGTCCCATTTCTCAGTCTTCTGTCCAGTTCACATAGATGATAAAAAAACCCTTTGCTCTTTACGTGTTCTGCAGAGTGCCTAGCACACAGCTGGTACTAGAGAAAGGATATTTTATTCATCTATGTAAACGCTTGTTGAGAAGACTGAGGCATTGGGAGGCACAACCTTCCCAAGTTTTGATGGAGTCAAGTTGTCTTTGCTGGGCATGGTGAATGATTTGGGAAGAAACTAGGAGCTGCCTCTGCTGGAAAAGCAAGACAGTGAAGTAACCAAAGGGACTTTTTCATACCATATTCATATTCAGAGACAGAAGATTGGCCCCACTGATCCACAGCAACCTGGCGGCTAGATGAACACACTATATGCTGGCTTACTCTTTAAGACTACCTGGAAACTTCAGCTGGTGCAAAACAGTGCTGCTCAACCAAACAATACTGATCAACTGCACTAGCTTCCTAACTGTTTCCGAGCCCACTTTAACATGGCTTCATGGCTTGCAGCCCTCATATCTGCAAGACTGTCTTTCCCTGTGTACTCCTTGGTGACAACCAGACTCTGAGAATGAAGATCTACAATTTGATCTAATCTACAGGCAAGTTTGGTCCTCAGCAGCCTGGTTTTAAATCTATTGTGTTTTTTTGTATTGTTGAAGACTTGCGTGGCCAGACTCAATTGGTAGTTGTGGGTTTTCTGGGCTGTGTGGCTGTGGCGTCATCATTTTAGCTCATAACATTTTGCCCACAGCTATGGCTGGAATCTTCAGAGGCATGTCACGACCATGGAGAGAAACACATCTTACTGCCTCTGAAGATATTTAAAAAAAAAAAAGGGGGGGGGGGGGGTCAAGCGTGAAATGTGCAATGAATCCAAACAGGGAATGCTATTGCAAACGTGAATTTATTATCCAAAGAGAACAAAAAATGCACCTGCACACAGCTAGGTGCTATAAAGTGCAGCAAAAAAACAAGTCGCATTCAGCAATTAATTCAACAGGCACAGCACATATCATATAAAGTATAGCTAACAACCAAGTTGTCAGGCCCGCATCCCAGGGACTAGCCTGGCTCAATGGAGGTTTGGATGGCCCATCTATTGCTAGTAATTCAGGCATACATCCCGCTTATCTCCCATTTCCTGGGACTAAAGGGAAGTCTTTCGCAGGCTCAAGATTCCACAACAATGCTCTCTCTGACTCTTCCTTGTGTGTTGCAAATTGTTTCTGAGAAAATGGGAGTGGGGAATACCAATGAGTAGAATGCTCTCTGATATGTATCAGGGACAGGAGCCAGAGCCCCCAGCTTTGGCTACCTGTCGCTGGGGTCCTGACACGGTTCAATAAAGCTCTTGATGCCTTCATGAGTCTCAATTATTGACTGGAGTAACAGACCCTCACACAAGTCACATTCAACAAATAATTCAACAGGTATAGCACATGTACAAGCACAAATTCTAACCAGTGGCTAAAGACAAAACGCATCAAACACATGGTGCGCAAACCCCTTGCTAATGTGAACCGTATGGTTTCAAGTGCCGGAACGCGTTGCGCTCAGATTGAGAGACAGGAGAATGAGGTTACTGGTCAACTCACGCTCTCCAGAGAATCTGCCAGGCGCAGCTTAGCCCACAGAAGAAATATATGCTTTGAACAGCTTGCTATTCCCTGATGTGTTATGGGCAACATTTATACTTTCAGAAAGCTGATGAAGTGGGCACAAGACCCTGAGAAATGAGCTTGAGTTGACCAGGAACCTCATTCTCCTGTTTCTCAATTTGAGCATTCCTGCACTTGAAACCACACAGTTCACTTTAGTAAAGGGTTTGCACACCACATGTTTGATGTGTTGCCGCTGGTTAGAATTTGTGCTTGTAAGGAGGGCGGTATATAAGTGGAACAAACAAACAAACAAACAAACAAACAAACAAATAAATAAATAAGTTTGCTATACCTGTTGAATTATTTGTTGAATACAACTTGGTTTTTTGCTACACTTTATAGCATCTAGCTGCACCCAGGTGCTTCGTTTGTTTGCTTTAGACCTTAAATTCACATTTGCAATAGCATTTCCTGTTTGGGTTCAGTGCACGTTATTTACATGGTTGATGCTTCTGAAGATGCCAGCCACAGATCTGGATGAAACATTAGGGGCTAAACTATCACACCTTGACCACGATCCAGAAAACTCACATCAGCCTGTTGACTTTATGTTATAAATCTGTTGTCTTTAAATATTTTTTTTGGTGCTTATTGTAAGCTATTTTAATTAAATAAATTCCTCTTGAACCGTAGGCATTGAAGTGTCTTTGAAGCTAATGATAAGAGCCTTAGCATTTTTCCTGGTAGTTCAGTGCTTTGGAGTCAAAGCCACTGCTGCCTCTTCATTGAAGTAAAGCAAAGGAGTGGTTGTATGTGGTTGCGTGAGAGAGAGACCTCAGCTCCGTCCTCTTTTCAACCCATTTCCCACTCCGCACTGACCTGAGTCAGGGTCGTAGTAATTGCCATCGTTCACCAGCACCCTGTCAAAGGAGATGGTTCCGGTCTCCACATGCCGGGAGGTTAACGCTGCTGCGAATGCGACTTGGGGTATCCTTCCGACCGGACCTGGCAGCCCTGTGCAAGAAGAGAAGGGTGGATTAATTGGTTTCTTGGAGGCCCTTCCGTGCTCTTCCAGCTGTCCCCCAAGTATTCCAACTGTGCTTTTCACCAAACAACTAGCTGACTCATGCTTGTTGGTGACTCAGTTTAAGAGGCTCATTTGCAGGTGCTCCACTACTGAGCCACAGATTAACCCCCTTCACATACACACGGCACTTGTACACACGCAAAGGGGCCATTCTTTTGCTGACCTGCTCACCAAGCTTAATGAGCAAAGAGTGGAGGAAGAATAGCAGACTTCAGAGCCTGACTTCCATACAAAGCCGACACAATCTTTCAAGCTGTGTTTTCAAATGAAACATCCTTTTATCAGAACCCTAGAGTTTCTGCGTAAAGAGGGTTTTTTAAAAAAAACTTGGGCTCTAAGCTTTCAAATGGCAAATTACTCAGCTCAAAGCAACGGGGGTTAATTTCACTGGGATTTTGATCCGTGGGCTGAATAATGCAAGTGGCTCTGTTTTTCCCCTGAGGCTATTTTGATTCTGGAACATTAATGCAAGATATTATTATTTTTAAGAAATGATTAAGAAGGTGATTATTTTTCTCACAGGGAGCGCAAGTCTAAATTCATCTTCTTGCTCCCCTTACTACCGCAAAGCAGAAACTACATTCAGGGCACAGGTTGCTTTAAAAATTGAAGCCAATGAATTTTAGCAAAATGATCCGTTGATCCACCGGCGCGCAGGATGTTTGGCAGTGACTGTGAGTTGAAAAAATGTAATCCAGTGGTGTCATGTAACACTCTCTCCCCCATATATTCCGCAAGACTTTTCTTGATCTATATTTCATGCTTGCGTTCTTCATCCAGCAAGAAGCCTAGACACAAGGAAGAATTTCTTCACACAATGCCTAATTAAACTGTGGAACTCCCTACCCCAGGATGTGGTGATGGCCAGAGGCGTAGCAAGGGGGGAAAGTTCCCGGTGCACTGGTGCGTCTTCCCGTCCTGTCCCGTCACGCCCTCGCCACACCCCCACAGGGGTGCACACCCAGTGCGTCACACACCCGCCTGTCCCCTTGGAGCTACGCCTCTGGTGATGGCTGTCAATTTGGAAGGTTTTGAGAAGGAGTGGACATGTTCATGGAGGATAGGGCCGTCCATGGCTCCTAGTCAAAATAGATGCTACTTGTGATGCAAACCCATTTTCTCCAGTATCAGGGGCATGCCTATTATATTAGTTGCTCTGGGACACAGGCAGGATCATGCTGCTACAACCAACTTGTTTGTGGGCTTCCTAGAGGCACCTGGTCTGTCACTGCATGAACAGACGGCTGGAACTGATGGGCCTTGGTCTGATCCAACATGTTTTTTTTCTTATATTTTTATGTAAGATATATAGTTCTCCACCCCTCTCATTTGGCCCTTATCACAACCCCGTAAGGAACACTGTCGCCTCCTGATCCAAGTCCAGCATTACTTTGCACTGGTTCTCTGTTCTCTTTTTCATCATACAGAAAGAAAGAAGGAACAAAATTATATGCAACAAAGCACAGCACGCCCCCCCCCCTCAAATCCAGCTCTGTTCAGCCCTGCTCTTTTATTCCTCATGCAGGGACAGTGACATATAGCTGTTCCCAGTCATTACCTTGCTCTCCAGGGAGACCTGCAAGAGAGAAAAAATAGACTTCTATAAGTACATGGGGAGTGTCTTAAGAGACATTTCCACTGATGGAATGCTGTGCTTCCCCTACCATATGGCACTGGGCCCTTCTTATCCCTGAACACAGATGCTCATGCATCCCCATGGGAAAGGCCAGAGAAGATGCTGCTTGCAGGTGCTCCCAGAGGGAAGAGAAAGCATTCACCAGCAGAGATGATGAGTGGGTCATGCAGCTGAGTTGGTGGAGAGGACAGGAGAAGGTTCAGCAGCTGCCCTTCATCACCCCTAGACCCACCTTTATCTGGGCAGACAAACTTGGAATGCTGCCACAGTTCATAGCTTTTAACGAGTCAGACTCGCTTTCCCAGCAACCAGATAGCGGCTTTAGAGAACGAGCACCTCAGCCCCTGACTGTGGTGCAGGACAAGGACTCAAGTCTTCTCTCCCCCTCCCCGCCCCCCGCATTTTCTCGACTGAAATAGTATTACTGAATACTACACGTGCAACTGGCCAATAGGACAAATAATCCCCCCAAGGCCTTTAAGTGGGGGAAATAGAGGGGAAACTGAACCCCCTATTCCTGTCCCAATGTGGTCCCTGGAGCATGAACCCGGACCTGGTTCAGTTAAAAAGATAACATCTCATTTGATCCTCAGTTTTCTCCTTGCTTAATGTCTGGGTGCAGGAACCTAAAAGGGCCTTCCAGATTACCTATGGCTCCATCTAGACTGGGCAGGCGAGATCATCCGCCAGGTTCTAGAATCAGATCTGTGTCTCATTATCCTTTACAAACTATGGTAGGGACTGTTGCAATTGAAGGACTTTGTGCTGTCTATTAACCTCAAACTTCAGAGGGAACCTTGACCAGAAAGTCAGAGAGATAGAAAACAAGGCACTAGGCATCCCTTCTCTGAAGCTTCAATACTCTCACTTTGGTGTGTAGACAGAGGCATAGCTGGACCAGAGTGCGCCCGGTGCGTGCTCTATATTTTCCACTCCCTCCCCCCACCCTCCGCGGCACCCTGCCCCCCCTTACCTTAGTGCAGGCTGGAGAAGAAGCCTGTTCCCTTCAGTCTGAAAATGCCCTGGTGGGAACTACACTTCCCATGAGACCCTGGGGCTCACAAGGTCTCCTGGGAAGTGTAGTTCCCACCAGGGCATTTTCAACCTGAAAGAAACAGACCACTTCTCCAGCCTGCACTATTTCACAAAGGTAAGTGTGTGTGTGTGTGTGGGGGGGGGGGGGTGCCGTGGAAAGGGGAGGGGGCGATTTTCTGCCCCCAAGGTACACGCCCGGTGCAATGAACACACACTGGCCCTTTGGTAGCTCCGACTCTGTGTGTAGATTGCTACTCTCAGGGAAACTTCCTTCCTTCCTGCTTCTCGCACCTCCACTCCTTGCAAGTATGCTTGTCCAACTTGCCACCATGAGGGCAGACGCAGGCCCTGTATCTCCCTCCATCCTAGTTAATTGGACTAGATTAGAAAACTATATTCCCTCTGTCCTTCCCAAAACTGTAGTTTCGAGAATAAATGTAGTATATTAGTTTGAATAGGCAAAAGTCTCAGAGTTATTTTGTTTCTGGCACATGCAGAGAGACTGGATGGGACTTGGCCGTGCACACCAAGGGCTTGTGCGCTCTGCTAAATTAACGGATCTAGAATGGTTCTTAAGCGACTGATTCTCAAATTTCAACAGGGATTAATTATTCAGGGAGGCTCCCAAGCCCTTTACAATTGCTGCCCATGCAGTGTGTGGGATGGGTGGGAAGGGAAAAGGAAGTTGGGGACAGAAATGTTTCTCAGAGGCAGAGCATTTTCTAAGCTCTCAAGCTCCTCACCTGGGGGACCCACAGGCCCCATCCTTCCATCCTTGCCAGGAGGCCCAATTAGACCTGGGAGACCCGGTCTCCCTATGGGACCGTCTAGTCCTGGGAGCCCTGGAGGTCCTGAAAATGAATAGGAAAGTGAGAAATTCTAGCCAGCATCTTCTGCCCAGGAAGGGAGAGGCCAACACCCTACCCAGACCACCTAGGCCCAGATCAGGACTGGCAGCTGCAGGCCCTGCCCCTTCCTACTTGTCCACTGTACCTGTCAAATCCTGAAGCGTGAGATCGTGCAGTTGACTCTGCAGGGTCTGGAGAGATCCGTTAAGGGTACTGAGGCGGCGATGGATGGTGCCCAGCTGGCTGCCGTGTATCTTGTCCAGTAGGGCCCCGTGGTTGCGTAGGGTCCCATTCACCTCGTGAAGGCAGTTCCACAAGGCTGTCACGTGCTTGTCCAGCCCTTCCTTGATCTTACGCAGGCTACCAGACACGTCGTCCAGCCGTTCGCAAGTGCCCTCGAGCTTAGCCAGCCTTTCCGCCAGACCCCCGGAGGCCCGCCGGCAGTCTGAGGCCTCCACTTGCAGAGTGCCGCCGAACTGGTGGATCTCGCGACTCATTTGCTTACCTTGCCAACGCTCTCGCTTTTACGCTGGCGTGGTCCGTCACCTTCCTGCTTTACTTCCGGGTTTGATCTCTGCCGATGATGTAACAGCAGTCTTTGTTGGTGGTGCCCAGCTCGTGAATGTCTGTCTGGTGCTTCTCCACCGTGGCCTGCAGCCCCTCCAGTGTCTCATTGAGGGCGCTGAAGCTCAAGATGACTTCAGACAACTCACCCTGCAAGGACTTGAGGTTGACGCTGGAGCTGCCGCTGATCACGCTGAAGCCGTCCAGGGGTTTAGTGGCATCCACCTGCTCTTTGTCCAGCTCTGGCCTCCTCCCCATAGGCTGACAGGCTGCCTGACAGGTCTCTACCTGTTCCCGAAGCTGCCCCATCTCCCCTTTCAGCTCAGAGCAAGTCTGGCTGCAGCTGTCCCCTTCCAACTCCTCGATCTCTTTCTCCAGCCGCTCCAGGCGCTTATTAGTGCTGTTGGAATAGAGCACTAGGTCTGGCGGACCGGCACTTACGGAGACCACCAGCCTGTTCTCAAGCTCGCCAATTTCCCCAGCTAGTTTGCCAAGGGCTTCCGTGTTCGCTCCCACCAAGCCCCGCAGGTTCTGCAGCTTGCCAGACACATCAAGCTGGTGGACAGAGGAGCCCAGAATTCGGAGCTGTGCCTCGTTGTCCAGCACCCGGCGTCCCAGGTCGCTCAAGATGCTGCTAATCTGGGAGTCCTGACTGCCGGACGGAGTGCAGATCTGAGTGCAGGTGTGCACCGCCCCACGCACTCGCTCCAGAGCCCCTTGCTGCTGCAGGATGCTGTCCTTCAGTCCCCCCGTGTCCCGTGACAGGTTGGCCAGGGCCCGGTTGACGTGGTTCTGGAAGTCGTTGAGGCGAGAGAAGAAGAAATCCAGCTGCCCCTCGGCTCGGCGGAGCCGCTCGTCCGCTCCCTCCAGCATGACTTGCAGATCCACAAAGTGCTCTTCCAGGCTGCGCTGCGTGGTGTTGACGCGGCTCTCCATCTCAGACATGCGCCTGTCCACACTCCAGGGAGGGGGAAGGGACGGTGGCCTCTGGCCTCCCCCTCCGTGCTCGTTCAGCACGGCAAGAGAGTCCGAGATGCCATCCAGGCGGTGCTCCAGGCCGTTCACCCGCTCTTCCAGCTGGTGGCAGCAATCCTTGGGGCGCTGCTGAACGAGGCCGCTCACGTGCTGTTGGATGGCATTCATCGCTTCACGATTCCGCTGGTCCATAGACGTGACCAGCTTCTCCACGGCTCTCATGCGCTCGCGGTCCTCCTCTTGCTGCCGCCGCACTCCTTCCACGCCTGTCAGGCAGGATGTACAGGACTCCTGCAAGCGCTGTTCAACCTCCCGTAGGACCTCACCATGGACATCTGCTCCACCGCCCCTGGGGCCTTGGCCGTTCTCGTGGTTGGAGATGCGGTTGTCAAGGCGCTGCAGGTGACGCTGGATCTCGTTAAGGGTCTCTTTCATCTCAGGATGCGCGGCCGCATCTGCGGGCTGTTTACCATTCAGAGAGGACTCTATCGCCTTGCGTATGTCTTCTGCTAGCTTGGTGTTGCTGGTTTGGATGGTGGACTGCAGGTCATGCAGCTGTTTGGTGAGGCTTTGCACTTTCTCTTCCAGCTGCTGCACCTTCTGAGAGTCCCTTTGCCCTGGCAGGAAATAAAAAGAAGGGATTTGAAACCACGTGAAGGGGTGGAAAGGACTGTCAAGTTGCAACTGACCTACGCTGACTGTCTAGTTTTCAAGGAAAAAGGTGAATGGAGATGGTTTAACATTGCCTGCCTCTGCACAGCCATCCTGGACTTCCTTGGTGGTCTCCTATCCAAGGCTGACCCTGCTTAGTTTCCAAGATATGATGAGATCAGGCCACCCTGGGCCATCCAGGTCAGCTTGGGGCCGTGGTGGCGAACCTATGGCACTCCAGATGTTCATGGACTACAATTCCCATCATCCCCTGCCAGCACGGCCAGTTGGCTGATGGGAGTTGTAGTCCATATTGGCGACATCTGGAGATACCAGCATTAACCAAATGCTCACTGGCTTTAGGAAGCCAACTTCTGTCGGATTTGTCAGCTTGGTAAAGCTGAGCTCTTAATTACTTCAGCTTTAATGAATGTGAATTAACTGTGGTTCTACACTAACTGGCTAGTCTGGAATTTTGCTCACACAATCCGGACAGTGACACTTCAAACCGTTTGCGCTCTTCTCCATGGGTTCATCAAACCCTCCTTCAACTCAACTGGCATTCATGCATCACCAGCTTTCTAGCAAAGTTCAGATGCATCGGACTGTGGGGTAGTAGTTAAAATGGTGAACGAGGATCTTAGAGGGCCGGGTTCAAATCACCACTCATCCAGAAGCTTGCTGGATGCCCTTGGGCCAGTCACATACTCTCTGCCTAACCTACCTCACAGGGTTGTTGTGAGGATAAAATGGAGGAGTGGTAAATGATGTAAGCTCTTTTGGCTCAATTTTGGAGAGAAAGGTGGGGTTTTAAATGAAGGATGAGAAGGGAGCTATGGTCCCATTATGAGTTATGCAGAAGTGGCAGTTCTGTCAGGATTAAAGAGGTGTGTGGGGAGAGAGGAAGCAGCCTCATGTGAAATTCCCTCTTCTGTACAAGTCCTAAGTATACAGGACTCCGCACTCCCATCCTCCTTTGCGCTCGGTCCCCTCCTTCCCATAGGCCACCTTAGGGGAAAGAGGTGTAAACACCTCTCATCACAGGGAGAATCTGTACCCTGGTAAATGGTTTGAGAGCGAGTGGGAAGCTAGTGATAAGCAAAGGTGGTCAGGCAAGCTGTGAAGATGAACCTGCAAAGAGAGCCATTGGAGACTTCATCTCAGAAGGGCCTGTGCTTCTATTTCCTGTATCCATTCCCCACTCTCTCAACACGGGGGGTCCACTTAGTTCATGTGCCTGTCTGATGGGCATCTCCCCATTCCTTCTACTCCAACTTGGGGCAGGAGGGAAAGCAACAGAGAGGATGGAACTGAAACACCAGGGGCAGCAGATGCTGAGGGGCAGAGCGCCCTTCTCCCTTCATGCCCTTCCCACAGTACCTTCTCCGCCTAGGCCACTGAGCGTGTTGCTGAAGCCAGACAGGTTGGGTCGTCCGGGCTGCGGTCGTGGCCGGGTGGTGGTGATTGCTGTCCCCCCTTCGGCACAGTCATCCCCTGTGAAGCCAGGGCAGCAACGCCACTCCAGGTCCGACACCGTTTTGTAGGCCACTTTGTAGCGGGGGCGCATGTAACTCCGGTACCTGCCAGGTAGGATAATTGGAGGTGGCTGGCATTTGTGCATGGGGGAACAGGCAAATGAGCCTGTCACTCTGGGAGGGGGCTCTTGGCTAGACTGTGTGAACTGGCCTTGCCCCCTGCCCCAAAACACTCTTAGGTGGCAGAAAGCACAAACCTAGTCATAAACACCCAACTGTGGTCTCTCCACTGCAGTCTTATTCTACTGCACTCCTGGCTCCATGATGACTAAACTGGAGAATCTGTCCAGAAAAAGAATGGACTGGACTTAGCCCCTTGCTAAGTGTAACCCGCTAAAGCTTCCCCTCTTAAACTGGTCCCTCAAGGTTTATGCTCAAGGTCAGGTAGAATTGCTAAAATTAAAACGGAGAGGCTCCATGCCACCTGAAAAGGTGACTCCAGAATCTCAGGATTGCAAAACTGAACCTACCCAGAATGCCCTGTGCTCCCCTCTCAGAATCAGCACCGTGGAGAGGACCAGAAATGCCTCTGCCTGCTGGCAGCTGGCTGCTCTTGCAGTGCTGGGGATTCCCACAAGGGGGAAGACGGTGCCTTCCGCCAGGCATGGCCCAGCTGGCTCCTGCATTTTCCCAGAAGCAGTTCAGCCGACGGTCTGGGCACAGGCCAGGCAGCAGCCACAGGCATCCAGCCTCTCCTCCTTGGCTGCCCACGGAGGCCATGACCTTGAGCCCCACCCAGCCAGCTTGCAGCAATGCCCCCACATCCTGTAATGTGGCAGTCACCTTCCGCTGTCCTACTGCTGCCCTCTGTCTGCTGATGTGCTCCGATCCAGCCCAGTGTGGCTCCAAATCCACTTGCTCTTATGCTTTTAGAGGACGGCACCCCATGTTAGCACCCAAGCCTCTTCTTTTGCCTACCCCACACTCACATGACCACACGGGGACACTGGATTTGCCCCCAGACACATGGCTGGTAGTCCGGCTTCACGTAGGTGTCAACGCCATCCTCTACCACACAGCTCACGCTACGTGATACCACGTAGGCACACCAGTTCCTACAAGGGAGGGTGGGAAGAACATGTGGTTGAAGCAGAGACTAATTTGTGGACAAGATAGCCTTGCAGGAACACATGAAGCTGCCATACCGTGATGGATTTACAACACCCCAAATCCTTTCCTCCATTGACTTTGCTGAGTCGGCTGCTGATGTGAATCTGTAGGGACAGCAACCACTCTGATAATAGAGGCAGGGGAGGGGACGCTCAGAGTCTCCCCTCTCATAGCTCCAGGTGGAGGCTGGCCTCAGTTAGTTAAGACCATTATCAGTTGCTGGCAGTTGTCTGGCTGAGAGGACTCTGACAGGTTGGGGAAAGATCAGGGTGTTTAGTATGGCAGGGTTAGTGAATAACATGTATGGGTTGTTTTCCTGGTATTTTGATTACATCTATTTGGGCTCTGCCTAAGAGTGAATATGTGACAAAATTTCCAAATGGAACATCTGTCCGAATAAAACCAGCCAACTTTGGTTACCTTTGGTTACCTTTGATTTCCTGGACGCAGTGCATAACAGACTTTTCTCTGTGATACACCTCTGAAGATGCCAGCCACAGATCACTGGCGTTCCTGCCTAGGGACAGGAGGTACCCTATGTCCCCGGTCGCCCCCCATTTGGTCACGTGGGGGGCGCCACCATTTCAGGGTCGTTTGTGTGTTTTTAACATTTTAAGGGTGTTTTACGCTTTGGCCTGCAGGGGGCGCATTTTTAAGGCTAGCGGCACCAAAGTTTCAGGGGACCATCCAGGGACTGCCCTGATGATACCACCCAAGTTTGGTGATGTTTGGTTTAGGGAAAGCAAAGTTATGGACCCCCAAAGGGGGTGCCCCCATCCCCATTGTTTTCAATGGGAGCTAACAGGAGATGGGGGCTACCCATTTGAGGGACAATAACTTTGGTCCTGCTGAACCTAACTTCACCAAACTTGGGTGGCATCATAAGAATAGTTAACAGATGATACCCTGACATTTTGGTGTCACTAACTTTAAAAATATACCCCTTACAGGCACCCCAAGAAATTTTCCCAAGATTCTTTGTTTTGCAGTGACTTTGCTCCATTGTAGCCAGTGGGGAATTTCCAAGTGTGTAGGCAGTCTGCACATTTTTGAAGATAGAGGCACTAGACTTTCAAGGTGGCTCCAGGAAGCCCTTCTGGTAATAGCATCCAGGTTTGGAGACCTTTGCTTCTGGGGGTTCAATGTTATGGGGCCCCAAAAGGCTTATTTTGTTTCCCTGCTCCTGCACATGAAAGCCTGCGGGCTGAGTTCTCTCAGAACTCTCTCAACTCGCCCCCCCCCTCCAGAAGCAAAGCTCACCAAGCTTGGATGCTATTACCCAAGACCTCTTGGAGCCACCTTGAAAGTCTGGTGCCTCTATCTTCAAAATGGTTGCAGCCAGAATTGTAGCTTACACACTCAGAAATTCCCCAGAATAAATAAAGACTCTTCAGCCAGAAGTTCTGTGGTGGGAAAAATTGCACTTGCCACCATAGACTTCCCAATGAGACTCTGTGGTAGAGAGTTTCAATGGGAGGCACTGTGGTAGGGGTCTTGTTCTGGAGTGGAGGACATTTCCTGTTGGGCTGCTGGTGTGAGTCTCCTGAAGGGGCTTCAACCAAATTTGCTAAAATATTATTGTGGAAGAGGAAAATGCTGTGGGCACCAAGTTGAAGGTGAATTACAATTACTTTGGCGACCGCATTAGGTGTCATCCAGGCAAATGTTAGCAAAGTTGGCTGGTTCACTTTCGGAGACGCTACTTACCAGCAGCTCCCAGTACAGAAAATAAGTGCCCCCACCTCCACAGCAAGACCCTACCACATTGCCTCCTGTTGAAACCTCTACCACAAAGCCATCTGAGCATAACAGAAGAGCCCGGTACTGGAGTCTATGGTGGGAAGAGTGTTTCCCACACAAAACACAACTGAAAACCTAAGAGCTTAGGCTCTGAGAATTTCTGAAGTGTTAGACACTCGGTCACCCACACTTTTGACAGATAGAGGCACCGGACTTTCAAGGTGGCTCAGAGGGTCTTGTTCCGGTAATAACATCCAAGCTTGGGTGAGCTTTGCTCTGGAGGGGGAGAAGCGAGTTGAGGGAGAGTTCTGAGAAGAGCTCAGCCCGGCGAGGCTATCATCGACACAGGAAGCGTGGTACAAATAGGCTGCTGAAGGCCCATAAGTGGACTTCGAAGTGTAGATCTCAAGCCTTGGATAACTATTACCAGGAGAACTTTCCTGAGCCACCTTAAGTCTGAATGCCTCTATCTTCAAAATATGCAAGACTACGAACCTCAAAACCCAATTGGAAACAATGGAGCAAAGGTCACTGCCATCTTAAGGAAAAACTCTTTGAGGAGGTAACAAAGAATTAAGGGTGACATTTTAAAGTTAGTGATACAAAAGTACGTTCAGGGTATCATCTGATTAACTATTTCTTATGTTCTCACTCAAATTGAGTGAAGGGATTGAGTTCAGGGAGGACCAAAGGTTATTGTCCCTCAAATGAGCATTTGCCCTCATCTCCTGTTAGCTCCTCATTGAAAACAATGGGGACGGGGGGGCATTCTCCATTTTGGGCTTCCATAACTTCTTCCCTGAACCAAACATCGCAAACTTGAATGAACATCATCAGGAACGATCTCTTGATGATGCCCTGAAGGCGCGGAGTGCAGCTAACTTCCTGCACTCCTCCATGCCGAAAAAGAATCCACTAAATACACCCCCCCAAAGCCCAAATACCTTGCATTCAAGCATTTGTTCCATATTTGGGCAGGATTACATAGTAGGACACTTTTTTGTCCAAATTTGCCCAGAATTTGCCCAGATTAAATGCGGATCTGAATCTGGTACTCGCTTTCTTATCTGAATCTCAACCCTCAAAAGTGATGCTGTTTCCGGGGTGGGGAGGAATCCACTTAAACAGCATCAATACCTTTCAATTTCTAGTTTAACGAGGGGACCCCATATTTTCCCTTAAAGGTGGACTTTAAAGAAGAATCTGAGGCTCCTAGTTTAAGCAATTCATTGAAAGTGATGCTGTTTGGGGGGTGGATTCACTAAGAGAGTGTTTTGTGGCAGGAGATGCGGCTGACATTTTGTTTATGGTAAATATTTTGCTGAGGGGTGATTTGTAGAGATTTACATGCTTTAATACCCACTTTGCACTGGCTTGGAGTTGTTTCTCAGGCTAACAACCTACCTCTCGTAGGGTGTGATTTTGGTGAAAATTAGGAAAAGAGTTGGTGGGGAGAGAGAGCCATGTATGTTTTGCTGGGAGTGGGAGGTGTTTTGTGAGCTGGTGCAAAAAAATCATTGTTTTGTTCATGGTGGGGAGGTGGACGGCCCATTCCGATGGAAGTCCCCTCACCAAACTCAGGTTTTGTCCCCGGGCTCCAGTTTGCCTAGGAACGCCCCTGCCACAGATGCAGGCGAAACATTAGGAACAAGATCTACCAGACCATGGCCACACAGCCCGGAAAACCCGCCACAAGCAATTTGGTTGCCTTCTTTGTTAACATTAACATTGGTGTGGAGAGTCCTTTAACTTTCTAGAAGTAGCATCCGCAGTCTTGGCCATGTGGATGTAAAAAGGAGAATGGAGTTTTTCTTGCTTACTCAGGGAGAGGGGTGAAGTGTACAGGTCACCTTCTGAGAAAAAAAAATAGGGTCCTGCTTGTGGCAGCCATCTGTGTTACAGGCATCAAGGGTGGGCTAGAAAAGTTTATTCTTTCATTCATTCATTTATTGATTTATAGACTGCACTCCCCAGTAGGCTCAGGGCGGTGTACATCATAATTAAAACATAAAATAAAATGTAAAAATGTTTAGCCATCCTTGGGGGAAAACAGGTTCATTGCAAGGTGAAGCCTCCTTCACCTGCTGCAAACTGGTCACTAACCTCAGTTCACCATACATATATTGAGTCCAACCAAAGATCTATCAGGGTCCCTATTGGCTACCATGGCTGACAGTGGCTCTCCAGGTTCTCAAGCAGAACCCATTACTATCAATCAAATCCTTTGAAATGAAGATTACAAAGACTGGACATGGGACCTTCTACACAAGGGGTAGGGAACCTTTAACACTCAAAGAGCCATTTGGACCTGTTTTCCATGGGAAAAGAAAACACTTGGAGCACTTAAATGAATGTTGACATTTTAAAATAAAGATAGCACTATATATATAGGGGTTTTTTGCTTTACTCTGCTTCGTTCTGAGAAGCGCTGGCGGTAAAGTACGCCCTGCTGCCTTTGCAGGGCGGGCAATGAATAACCCGGCCGCTCGGCTTCGCTGGCCACCAGAGGCGTACCACCCCGGCTCCAGCGGGGTGGGTGAGAGGAAAGCCTGCGGCACGCCCAGCCGACCCGTGGGCAGTTGAATGCGTAGCCTGCTGCCTGCAGGCCGAGGGGCAAGGATACCGGCAGCTCGCTCATGGAACTGGTGCAAGGGCAAGAAGAGCGCTGTCGCGTCTCGAGCCGCAGGTTCCCTACCCCTGTTCTACACGGAAAGCCAGCGTGGTACAGTGGTTAAGAGCAGGTGGATTCTAATCTGGAGAAGTGGGTTTGATTCCCCGCTCACTCCCAATTCCGATACAGAAGGTTTATCTGGTGAGCAGTGATGTGTTTCTGCACTCCCTACATTCCTGCTGGGTGACCTTTCCGAGCATTAGCCATGGATTCTCTCAGAACTCCTTCTCAGCTCCCACCTATCTCTACAAAGGTGTCTGTTGTGGGGAGGGAAGGGAGACCTTAGAAGCCACTCTTGAGGAGTCTCCTTACAGGAAAGGTGGGAGGTATAAATCAAATGTATTATTAAATACAGGCAAAATGCCTTGCCATCCAAATTCCCGACCTATCTTTGCTCTGGCAAACAAAGACTGAATCGAGATTCCCAATTTTTTCCAGTTGCCAAGTCCTGGAGATACCCATACTTGAGGTTGGGAAGGCAGAACAAAAGGTCAGAGGCTAGGATGAAAAGTTACCGGGACTTGGTTCCAAAATGCATGTTAAGTAGCTGTTCCCTCAGAGCTGCCTTTCTGACCATCTATTGCTTTACTTGTTTTGTTTTACATTAGATTCCTTTATACTTGCACCTCCTCTGCTTTGGGCTCAGGGTGGTTTCTAAGCAAACAATATACCAGTCAAATACTATTCAATAAATACAATAAAAATCAGATACTAGAGATCCATCTTTCAAAATAAGAAGAGCCCTAGGGTTTTGGTATGTTCTCTCAACCAAATGCCTGCCTTTATCGTTAATTCAATCCAACTTTGCACATATATACAGCAAACAGTATCCTGACAGGATGTGGACAGAAGAGGACTTCAGGACCGTCCCCAACTGGAGTGTCAACTTCAAGCGTTTCCTCCAGATGTTAGTGGACTACGGTTCTGTCATGCCCCTGCCAGCATGATGCTGGCAGGGGTGATGGGAACTGTAGTCCATAACATCTGGAGGGGCACGAGTTTGACACCTCTGATCTACAGAATCTATTCTGCAATCTGGACCATTAGGGGCTAGCTAGGTGGCTGAATTTCCAGATGCAAGGGTGTTGTTTCCAGGCAAATAAAAGCCCTATTACCTCTCCTGCTCAAAGTTTAACCCCAGGCCAATGGGCAATCAAAGAGAGGGTGACACACCCACTCCAGCATGGGATGGGGGAGGACCCAGATCTAGCATTGCTCCACACTGGTGTCAACAATCCATTTCTGGTCCCCAAAATACTTCTGTGCCTTCCCAGTTGCTAAGATTTTGATGTGCCACCACATTAGGAGTCTAGCAATCCAGAAGGGTATTTCCAACGTGGGGCTGCTGGAGAGGACATGGGCACTTTCTTATAGAATCATGGAAGAGACGCCATCAAGTCCATCCCCCTGCAATGCAGGAACACACAATCAAAGCACTCCTGACAGATGGCCATCCAAAGAAGGAGACTCCACCACACTCTAAGGTAGTGCATTCCACTGTTGAATAGCCCTGACTGTCAGGAAGTTTTTCCTGATGTTTAGGAATCTCTTTTCTATATCTCTCTTTTTTATAAAAGCTCTCTGCCTCATTCCAAATTGTGTCTATCCTTATAGAGTTCCTTGCTGTATGCAGGGTCAAGAACTGCGGTCAAGTGAAACTCCTTAGCAATAAAGTTTTCCTGATTTCACTTTTATCACATCCTCATTCAAAATAATTGCATATGAATTCATCCTTTTGCATCTCAATGGCCTCATCAGTGACTCACTTAAAACTGTTATGATCTGTTTCTTCCTGTAAGTGAGGGGGAAAATAATGTCATGACCCCAAGGACTTGGCTGGGAATTCCTGCTCCTCATTTTTCAGTAAAAAAGAAAAAAAATCCCAGGAGACACTTCAATGGGAGGAGGTACAAACAATGAATAAAGAGACCTATCTATGGGCAATGTCTGGGCCCTCCACAGAGGGGCCAAGACAATTCCTTCAAATCTGGTCCATCTCTGTGGCATGAAAAAGATGTCTCAGTATGGTTTTGAAGGCAATTGCCTGTGGAAGTAACATCTGTTAAGATGCACATGGTTCTTGGTAGACTGGCGACAGTTTTTTCAGAGAACCAAAGGCCTTTTGAAAGAGAATCACTGTGGTTTGGGCTCATATTTCACTTTTATTCTCTAGTCAAACAGGTCTGGCAGGTTGCTGAGCTGAGCTTATTTCTAAACCTGCAAAGCCTGTTTGATCAGAAGTGATAACGAGGCAAAAAGAAATACTGGTACAGCAATAAATAAACAATGTGAGCTATATCCAGATAAAATGAACAAAATGCCTCTCCCCAATTCCTCTTAGAGTTGAGACAGAAGACTTCTTGGTTTAAAAAAGTTCCAATTTAACCACAGTTTATTGTGATGTCTGAAGTTGTTAGATACTGGATGACAATTAGATTTAAAATTCCAGCCTGATGTCAAGCAATGAACCCTGACTTATTACAACACTGAAATTCAGATACAACAACGCTGTTGTTAGACCAAAGACTTCCTATCTGGCTAGATTCATGTTCAAGAGATCACCAACATTTTCAAGATACTAGTTTTTAAGAGTCAAAGCTTCCTTTGTCAAATCTTGTTGGTCTCCAAGGTGCTACTGGCATCTACCTTCTCTGCTGAGGACCAAAACATCTATCCCAAAACTTCCTAAACCAAGAAAACACAGGGAGGAGGGGGGATTGCAGAGCCTGAAAATAAATCAGGCCCATTCTCCTCACAAACTCCTGATCCTCTGAAGATGCCAGCCACAGATGCAGGCAAAACATCAGGAGAAAATGCTACTAGAATACAGCCATAGAGCCCAGAAACCACACAACACCCCAAACTCTGGTATGTTTGTAATGTCTGAATACAACCAAAGAGTCCTCTAGCACCTTAACAACTCATAGATTTATTATACCTTTTGTTTTGACGGGCTCCATGCTGCAAAGATGCGTGCCTAATAAATCTATTAATCTCCAAGGTGCTACAAAACTTTGTTTAACAGAATTGTGTTTGCATACCATGCAAAGCAATGCCTTTCTCAAACCACTTTCCATTATTTTGCAAAAACTGCTTCCTGGTTTCAACTTAACATTAAGAGAACTGGGAACAATGTATCAGATGAAATCATTACTTTTTGGTACTTGGGAGACCCTTTGGGCCTTACTTCCTTCCCAAATCACTTCCTGATAATAATTCAGTGAAGTTCTTCCTTGCTTTATTAATCAAATGTTGTGGAAGAAAAGAATTTGAAACCAAGATAAATTTGGAAGATATTTGATTTACATAGAATCATAGAGTTGGAAGAGACCCCAAGGGCCATCAAGTCCAACCCCCTGCAATGCAGGAACACACAAACAAAGCACTCCCGACATATGCTCATCCAGCCTCTGTTTAAAAACCTCCAAAGAAGGAAACTCCAGAAGTATCAGATTTTCGTTTTCCTTTAGTAACATAAGATTTCAGAAAGGGTCTTAAGGGGAGGGTGTGCTCACTGTTAGTCTTTGGTAAACTGACTATTTAAACTGGCAGTGACCTAGGAAGAAACCCCAAGCAACAATGATGTTATACCCTGTTTTAGGACCAACTAAAACATCCTACTGTATTTGCTGGCCTTACCAAAAGATATTACACTATTTGGAAGATTTTTAAATTCTATTGCCCGAGTACATCTTCCTGCGATCTTAGCCTAAGAAGACTTTGTTTTGAGATGGTCAGAAAGTCCTGCTAACCCGATGAAAGAAAAGTGGGTCACCCACGTGAGTTTTTCAGGGCACCACAATAAAGGTAATGCCACAGGGATATTTCCCCTTAATTTTTCTTATTCTGAATGGATAGTAGGGTTTTTTTTGGGGGGGGGATGGGTATTCACTGAACTTTGCAAAGAACGTTCATGCCACCATTGCCAACTTTGATTCCCCGCATCAATAGTGGTTGATCACAGCTCGTTGCTGGTGGGCCTGGGGTTGCTGCGTCAGGAATCCCTTTCATCTCCGCCTAGCCGGTTCCCATGGGGTCCAGAGACCTTTGATCAAGGCGTAACTTGGTCAGGAGGCCACAGCTGGGAACAAGCCTGTCCAAAGTTGCCTCCAGCCATTCCTGGTTGAGGCTGGTCTGGGCTAGCAAACAAACCTCTCTGAACTGGTTAATAATTGCCCCCGTTCACCTCCCAACCTTTCCGGTTGCACAGGAAATCCCAGGGATCAGCCCAAAATTGCTGCTCGGCTCTGGAACATGAGAGATAACAGAGGGCAGCCTCTGAACATGTGTAGTGTGTCTTTCCCCACAGCGTTGGCTCTTCACAAGCACCTTCCCCCCCCCTCCAGCCCACACACATCTGGGTTTCCAGACAGAGGGTGGGGCATTTCCAAACAAACTTCAGGGCAGCCCGCACCTCTCTCTGGTCACGGATCTTTTAAACACAGCCCTTTGTGATGGGAGTAAACAGGGCCACATTCCATTGGAAATTTCAGGTACCCCATTTAAAATTCATCAGCTTGACACTGTTTTTGAGATCCGAGTTCTATTTTTGTCCAGCTGCTATTTAAAACTTGTGCGAGGATTCTTTTCCTTTTTTTCCCCTGGCTAACGACAGATTTTAATTGTTTTCGAAAGCAGAACTGTGGCTGAAAAGAAGTCTATTCATCAAAACCAGTAGGGACAGGGCGGTCAGTTCTGGGTTGGGAAATACCTGGGGAGTTGGGGAGTGGAGCGGGATTTGGGGAGAGGAGGGACTTCAATGGGATATAATGCTGTTGAGTCTGCCTTCCAAAGCGGCCATTTTCTCCAGGGTGAACTGATCTCTGTCACCTGGAGATCAGTGGTAATCCCAGGAGATCTCCATCCACCACCTGGAGGCAGCCTGTCCAAAAAAGCCCATTTTGAGTGGCCTGCTTGGGTAAATGTGGAGAGGGAGAAGGAGGAAACAGCCTCCTCCCTGAGTTGCTACCCTGTCTAGCCCTATGCCCTGTACCCCCTCATGTTGCTGTTTTGGTTCAGGTAATTTCCAGAGGCCTTTCTCTCCCCCCCCCCAAGGTAATGCTGCTGTGGATATTATCCCAGCTCAGAGAGGCAGACATCCAATGTGTCACCCCTGCCCCCAATTTGGGTGAAAAACCACCCCCTTGGCCTCTCTTCCTCTACTACTCCAAGCCTGGCATCCATACGAACCCCACTGGCCTTTCTTTCCCCCACAAAAAAGAAGTTTGGCATGCCCACCTGTGAGTTAAAGCCCACTGGGCAGTTTTAACAAAAAGTCTCCACCCCGCCCCCACAGTTTTAACAAAAAGTTCCCACCCCGCCCCCCTCACTCACAATCTAAAAATCCCATCTGATGTCTCCACCCCACACGAGGCACAGGGAGCCACAGTTCCTCTAGCCCCCACTCTATCTCCCAGGTACCAAAACATGCCCCAGGCTTGCCTAGCCAGCAGGCCCCACCAGACACAGAGCCACACCAGGGCCACGGGGCTGGCCATCCAGGTTCCCAACCTCCAGTCCCTGAGGTCTCTCATCAGCCATGCATGGTCAGGTCCGACAGTGCCCCAATTCACTCAGTCGCTGATGACCAGACCCACCCAGCCTTGCCTCCTGGTCAAACCACACAGAGCTCGTGATTTTGTGAATGTCCAGCCACCCCCAAAACAATAAGATCAAGGAGGGGATGAGGGACGCTGCAACAGTTTGGGGATGCTGCACCAACCGGCCTTGAACTACACAGACTTAATCCCTCCACCTTTTATAAGCAGAGAAACCTGTTGCCATGACAACACCTGGACCCAAATATTAATGCCCCCCAATGCCCCCGCATGTGAACAAAACAGGACTCCAGGTCTGCGTTCCAGGTAATCTCTCACAATTGTCCAGTTTGAGATTTAAATGCAAATGAATGAGACTGGGCCTTCTTGAATTCAGCTCTAAAGAATGGGAAATTTAAAACTTGCATATATTAAAATGAATTAGAATAAATAGACATGCAAATGGTAACCCTCAACACTCTCTATTTCCTCACTAGCAGCTGCAGCCAAGAATCCTGCTGTCATTAACCTTCGCCACAATGGCCTTTTGCTCCTGGGTTATAAGGGTGGGCTCCTGGCCTACGCCTTCTAATTCTCTTTCGCCCTTTCTTGTGGAGGTCCCGATAATGGGATTCCCGGTCTTAACCCTCCCATTTTCTCCCAGACGTGGCCCATACTCCCGGTCCTGCCACCCCACCACATCGCCCTGCCGGCTCACTTACCTGTGGCGGCTGGCAACCCGGGCTCCGTTGGGTACTTGAGCCGTGCTTTGGAGCTGCGTCAACGGCAGGCCAGCGCCCGTGTATAGGTTGTACCTGGGAGGGTAGTTCATGCCCCAGGCTTGCCTAGTAAGCAGGCCCCACCAGACACAGAGCCACACCGGGGCCACGGGGCCGGCCATCCCAGTTCCCAACCTCCAGTCCCTGAGGTCTCGCATCAGCCGTGCATGGTCTGGTCCTTTGTGCCGGCAGCCAGGGATGCTGCCAAGAGCAGGAGCCTCCTTTTCCTTTTTTCCCTAAAGCCTTAGCCCCGTCGTCACTAGGCAGGCGGAGAGGGCTTTGCTCGGTCGCTCTCTCCACACACTCTGACAGCTTTGCAAACTTCCCAGAGCTGGCTTGCTCACTCCCCCCTGACTTCCTGCCTGGCAGCTCTGGGCCCCAGCTCCCTGCTCCCCCCGCCAGCCTTCCCCATCCTGGGTTTCCCCTACTGCCTGCCCCACCACTGGCTCTCTCACCCCTGGGCTGGCCTTGGCCCTTCGTACACCCCCCCCCCTTCAGTCAGCTCCTATGAAGGATTTTCTGCAACTTCAGTTCCTACTTCACTGCCCCCTCCCCCCCATGCCGGGTTTGCACTGCACACATCTGCTTCTCGTTACAGTCGGGACGGGAACAGTCAAGGGGGGAGAAGCAAACATGAACGGAAAGCTAGAGGGGCTGGGCACGGAGCCAACACCGCCCATGGGAGTCCATACGACACAGCTACCAAGCGAGGTCCCTGCCACGGGGTAGCTGGCCACGTAGCCACTATGCAAGGACACTCTCGGGACCTAGGAGAAGGAGCAACCTCCTGTCTCCTTGGCTCCATCCTCCATCTCCCACCTCCCACTCCTCCGCCCTGCAAACATGATAAGATCCACGGGCCACGTTTCTACCCCTGCCTCCGCTCCCTGAGGAAACTAGCCAGGAGAGTTGCCAGCAAGCGGTTTGTCTGTCTGGACCATCTCACCAGAGGATGGATTTGTGCACAACACTGCCAGCGAGACAGGGAACTCTTTGTTTTCTGGGAAGGCAAAGCTCGTCTCCCCCTCGTTTCCGTGGGCTGAGATATCACTTCGCGATCTCTTTTTATCCTAACCGATTCCTTGCTGCTCCGTGGGTCGTCTCACCTGCTTCCTTACTGTGTTTAGCACACTACAGTCCCACCATCCCACGCTGTATTTCCTGTTCAGCCGAGCTCCCCGGAGACCCCACAACTGCCAAACCTCAGAGTGGAGAAAGGGCAGCTGACCACAGGGCCATGCAACGCAACGCAGCTACCCACAAGGGACCTCCGAGGTTTTGGTAACGGAAGGGGCTGCTTAGAGGCTTGGTGAGGCTCTGGTGGAGATTACTTAACACAACACGTCTCAGAGTCTTTGGAAATTCTCTGTCCATCTTTCTGCCGGGACATCTTTTCCATGTCCCCCCCCCCACAATCATTTTGTTGTAAAAGGCCTCCTCGCTGACATGGCCGTCTGCTAAAAAAAAAAGAGAAAGAGGCGAAGGTTTGATTACATGTCCTCTGACATGGAATCCACACCCGCTAATCGCAAGTACATGGAGGTTAGATGTAGTTACTCAGAGCTAAAGGCCCTCCACACGTGCTCAGAGGCACTCCTACCATTTCCCTCGTACCTGGGTAGGACCCTAACATTGAAAACAATATTTAGGCTCCAATTGAAAGTCACAGGGGGCATCTCACCATCCCGCCCCCACACATCCTTGACCTGTTCAATTTAACTTGAGGCGTGTGAGAGAGTTGCCAGCTTACTAATATGGCAGGGAACCCTGGTTTATTTCTTTTTCTTCGAGCTTGATCCGGACATGCAGGGGACCAAGGTTACTCACTTCTCTTCTTCAGCTGCATTTCTTAGGCTGGACACCTCAAGCTTTCACCCAGATCTCCATGCCAAACTCATCGAGAACGACCCAGTTCCAACCCCATAATTCAGTGATAGCGAACCTTTTTGAGACCAAGTGCCCAAATTGCAACCCAAAACCCACTTATTTATCACAAAGTCCCAACGCAGCAATTTAACCTGAATAACCCCCTCGAGCAGGGACCAGCCTGCTGTAGCCTCCAGCAAGTCCCACATGCGCCACTCTGCGCCTCTCTATCACCTCTGCCCCCCCTCCTCCGTGCAGCAGCCACCTGGAGCTCGCTGAGGTGCACGCACATCAAGTCCAGCAGCCCAGGCCAGCCTAGATGTGAGTGGGGGGGAGGGCGATTTCCCCCCCACATGATGAACTCTGTGCGCGCGTGCCCACAGAGAGGGCTCTGAGTGCCACCTCTGGCACCCGTGCCGTAGGTTCGCCACCACTGCCATAATTGCTCAGTCTCCTGATCCCCAGTGAGATGTAGTGATGTGGAGTGGTCTGGGTTCAGTCACAAAGTCTAACCTGCCCCATAGGGTTGTTGTGAGGAGAAATATGGGAGAAGCTACTTTCTTGAGCAAAGGATACAAATGTGATAGGAAGAGAAGTAGGATTTTGTCCACACACACTAGAACAGAGGTGTCCAACTCTGGCGCTTCAGATGTTCGTGGACTTCAATTCCCATCAGCCCCTGCTGGCATGGCCAATTGGCAGGGGCTGATGGGAACTGTAGTCCATGAACATCGGAAGCAACAGAGTTGGACACCCCTGCACTAGAATTTGGGGGATGGAAACCTCCTTAACATGTGGGAATCAAGAACCCCTGGGCTGGGAGATTGGGGGGCAACTCAGATTGGATGAAGATATGGACCATGGTGGGGATTTTGGACGTCTGCCTCAGAGTGGAGGAAGTTAAATCCATTTTGGCTTGAGCCTATCAAGCAAATAGTGTTGTAAGATGGAAAAATAAAGAAGGGGGGGAGCTCTTTGTCATGTAAGTACACCCTTACCTTCATGTTTGAAGTCCACTGAAATGACAGTATTCTCCAGCCATACAGCTCTGGAAGGTGAACGTGCCAGGAGCCACAGAAAGAGCAGAAGATTTCCAGTTAGGCTTGGAGATGGTGCAACGTAGTCTGTGTATGTGTGACCCTCCCTTCCCCAAAAATTGGGCTGTGGATCAGCCAAGAACTCTGCTGGGCTCAATAAACATTTGATGCTTCTGTTTACTGACTACTGCTGGAACAGCACTGCGCTAATGCTGAAGATGTGTCAGGAGCTGTACGAAAAGTGACAGGCTCAAGAAATGGTAGGTAGTGGCAGGGGCTAGAAAGACATCTCAATTGCAGCCAAGCTCAACCAGAGACCCACTGGTGCTAACCAAACCCTCATTCTCACACTCGCTGTCTGGGGGGTTCTGCCCCCAGCAGGCCCTTTAGATCGCTGTTTTGCTCATCTGCGTGCCGAACGGACGTCTGGCACTTGTCGGCCTGTCTCTGCAAAAGCCATCAGCCTAGGGAGAACAAGCATGGCCCAGCAACTCCAGTGGCCTTGACTTCCTCTGCGCCAAGGAAGGAGGGGGAAAGAACGTGCAGGCCAGAGGCGTGCAAGGCGCAACACAGATGCTGTCCCCCCAGCTGGGAATTGCATGCAGGCACAGCTGGACTTTTTTCTTGGGGTGAGAGATCTGGGCACAAGCAGGCAACAATGAGGAGAGGGAGAGAGAGAGCATTTGGGATTTATACCCCACCTTCCTCTCCTGTAAGGAGACTCAAGGTGGCTTACAAGCTCCTTTCCCTTCCTCTCCCCACAACAGACACCTTGTGAGGTAGGTGGGGGTGAGAGAGTTCCAAAGAACTGTGAATGTAGGAGTGCGGAAACACAACTGGTTCACCAGATTAGCCTCTGCCACTCAGGTGAAGGAGTGGGGAATCAAACCCGGTTCTCCAGATTAGAAGCCACCTGCTCTTAACCACTGCACCATGCTGGGAGCAGGGATGGGGGAGCTGATGGGTGGGGACCGCGGGAGTTTGAGCCCAGAGATTTATTTCCAAAAGGAAAGGTGGGTGGGGTTCTACCCTCTGAAATCCCTCTGACATTCCTAGCTCAGGTTGCTTCTTTTTCCTGACCAAGGCTATAGGCTGCACAAAATGGCAGAAATTCAACAGGTGTGCCTTTCCCATCAACACATGCCCAGGCTGCACCTTTGGAATGTGTATCATACTCAGTCCTATGCCAAGTGGTAATCCTAGATGCATGTCCCAGGATCCTCTAAAGTTTAAACCTTTAGGAAATGTCTCTGGCTCAGTGGAACAGACTCTGCTTTGCAGCCAGTAGGTCCCAGGTTCAGTCCCTGGCATCTGCTGTTAAAAGGACCAGGCAATAGATGACGTGAAAGACCCCAGCCGAAGACCCTGGAGAGCTGCTGTCAGTCTGAGTGTACTAGACCGGCCTTGGTCTGATTCACTATAAAGCAGCTTCTGGTATAATTTGTAAAAACCTAAGACAAGATGAAGGAAGTGCATTCTGGACATGCTCAAAGGCATAATTTCAAACCCTTGGACCACTGTCCCTGAAAGAAGCGGCTCATGGGGGTCCACCTTCCTAGTGGTTACAGGCCAGGCTTAGCCCCAGCTATCCAGTTATGCTGCTCCAGTCCAAGGATGCAGAGACCCCCATCTGTACCCAGCACTTCTTCTTCTTGCACTGCAGCCAGGAACGGAAACTTAGAACTTAGAGTTTCTCCCCCCGCCCCGCACAATGTCCTCTGCAAGACCCCCATGTCACACGCTTTACATGATGCCTGCAACTCCAGAATCTCCCTCTGCATATTATAACTCTGGGCTCCCAGCCATGAGTTTATTGTTTGCATGCTACGGAGGAGGGACAGAAGTTCAGGGTTCTCAGGCAGGGCACAGGGGTTTGTGGGTGGGGAGGGAGCAAGAGGATATATAGTAGTCTAGCGTGTTGGGATCTTGGGGAGAGAGTGTCTGGAAGGGCACAGGGTTGACCTATTACTTGCATTAACCCTTGTACTCTATGAGCTCTGCACAAGCCAACCTTGTGCCTGACAATTCATCCCTCCATGGGGAAAAATAATCTTTGTCCTGCCGGAGAACAGCACATTGTGTGACATCTACCCCAACCCCCATTTTTTGTCCCAAGGATCCTACACTCTGGACTGCTATGGTGTAGTACTGAAACTTTTGGGTTCAGAGAGCAAACAGACTGCTCTCACCATGGAGCTGGCAAGCACTAGATGTATTAACAGCCTACAATCACATACTGTCCTGTGCTTCCCCTGTGGTGCCTCTACCTTGGCACCAGAGAGCTAACAGGAGGGGGGAAAGACAGCTCTGTCTGATCAGCATATGTGGAGGGGGGGGGAGAATGTGGAATCCCTAGCCTTCCATTGCTGGTGACATCACTTACATCTCACTTACTGCTGCAGAAGTGGTGATGTCATAGGCTAAAGAAGGGTGATGTAATCAAACAGACATTCAGGCAGCCAGCATGAGGCTATCAGGGGCACCTTAAGACTGCTGCACTGAAGAGTGATGGAAAAGGAAAAAGAGAAAAAAGGAGTATGTGTGTTGCGGTGAGGGGAGCCATATAGGTGATTGCAAAGGGGGGCTGCTTTTGCAGGGTGGTTTTTAACATACCCAGCTTTTTACTTTCCTTTTAAGGTAAAATAACCCACCAGAAATTCATCCTGGGTTTCAATAAAATACACAAATCATCAATAAAACACACATTTTATCTTTCCTCTTCCACCAAATTCCTGGACCTGGCTAAGAGCAGGTGCACTCTGATCTGGAGGAACCGGGTTTGATTCCCAGCTCTGCCACTTGAGCTGTGGAGGCTTATCTGGGGAATTCAGATTAGCCTGTGCACTCCCACACACGCCAGCTGGGTGACCTTGGGCTAGTCACAGCTTTTCGGAGCTCTCTCAGCCCCACTCACCTCACAGGGTGTTTGTTGAGGGGGGAAGGGCAAGGAGATTGTAAGCCCCTTTGAGTCTCCTATAGGAGAGAAAGTGAGGATATAAATCCAAACTCCTCCTCCTCCTCCTCCTCCTCCTCCTCCTCCTCCTCTTCTTCTTCTTCTTCTTCTTCTTCTTCTTCTTCTTCTTCTTCTGACACCATAAAAAGACACACACACCACATTGCTCCAAGTGTTTCTGGATTGGGAAGAATCAGAGGACCCCCCACCCCCACCCCATCCCTGCATAGCAAATTTTTATTGTCCTTCCTCCAAGAAACTTAAGACAGATCCTGCATCCTTAAAATGACCCTGTGATAGATGTTAGGCTAGTCAGCCAGAGAGCTTGGTGGCAGTGGGAATTTGAATTTGGATCTCCCAGATCTTAGTATGACACTCCAACATCAGAGGTAACAGTCATCCCCAGAAGAAGGTGACAGTAGCTAAGCACTGACCACTGACTGTCTCTTTTGAAGATAGCTCCTGTATTTGAAATACTCATTTTTTTAAAAAAAACCATTGAATGCAAAATGGCAAGCAGCCAAAAATGCTGGCTGGCATTTAACCAAGAGCACCTCAGGACAGGAGTCTGGCTCTGGACAACCCCCAATAAATCACATCCAGAGCCAATGTAGTGGTAGTGTGGTGTCATGGTTAGAGTATCAGATGACAAGCAGGGAAACTAGAGTTCAAACCTTCGCTTTGCTATGGTGCTCATAGAGTGACCCCCTGGGCTACTCACTCTTTCTCAGCATATCGTACCTCACAGGGTTGTTGTGAGGGCAAAATGGATGAGGAGAGAGTCACTCTGAGCTCTGTGGAGAAAGAGCAAAACAAAGATAAATAAATCCTTTCCACAAGGAAGGATAGCAGATCCATTTCCCCCAGTGTATTCCTCCAGCGTATGGTGGGAAGTGCTGTGGTTCTGTGAGATGTGCCATTCTCCAGTCAGAGAATGTGTTTATTCCCTCCATTTCGCTTAGTGTCTTTGATTTTTAAGCATGGGACCAACTGAACACCGGGACAGCCAGGGCCAAACCCCTTAAAACCTGCACCCCCTGGAATCAAATCAAGGACTCTAAAGCTTGACTTGGGAAATTCATGGTCAACGCTCAGAGAGCCCCCTTCAGGCTCCCTTGAAAACTGCACCTACAACATCAGCTCCAGCCATTGGGAGACAGTATGGAGTGTTTGGATTGGCCAGGTTCAGTATAACTACCAGCCTGGTCTTCTTCTTATAAGTAGTTAAGTTTCTCTGTGCCATCCTAACCTGTGTCTGGGTGCTGACAATGGGCTATTGAAGAAATGATGTCCATCCCGCCCCCCGTTTGGGTTTTGCATCCTGTAAAGGAGCAGGATATTACCTAAGAGTACAACCTCATGTTTATTTCATTTGCACCCTGCCTCTATTCAGTGGGGACCCAAAGCTACTTATGGTGTTCTTCTCCCTTCCATTTTAATCTCACAACAACCCTGTGAGGCAGGTTAAACTGAGAATCTGTGACTGGCTTGAGGTTATCCAGCAAACTTCTGTGACAGAGCAGAGATGTGGCCCTGTGTCTCCCAGATCGTAGTCTGACTAGCTGTGCTGATACACCATGCTGGTTCTCAGATGTTTGGTTTGCATGTCAGGTAAGGTGTGTAGGGTTGCAGTTTCATTCCAGTCACAGTGGTTCAGGCTGAGCAATGTGTGTGTGTGTGGTGGTTTTTACTTGTGAAAGAGTCTCTTAAAGGGGAAAGAGGGCATAATGGGCTCCAGCTGAGATGACTTCATAAAAGAATCAGGGCCAATTCACAGGTTGCAAAGCATTCATGCTTTCTCCCATATGGTTCTGTTGACAAGGCATGCCCTGAGAGTTCTCTGCTTGTTATTTAATTCCCAGTTGAATGGTGGCCTGAATTGAATTGGAGCTGAGGTATGTGGGGAAAGAGGGCTTAAGCCTCCCGCCATCACTATTTCCCCAACCTAAAATTGTTCTGACTAGCTGCTGTTGGCCCTCTTGGGGAAGCTTGCATGCCCTGATTGGTTATGTGCAAGTTTCACTCAGCAGGGTAGCTTTTCAGGGCAGTTTTGGGTCTGGTAAAATGGTGTGGGGGCGAAGGTTTACGTTCCTTCCTCTGTGTGCCACTGTTTCAGTCCTAACTGGGTCCTCGCCTTGCCTGGGAAATATTTTTATTTACATTAGTTAAAATCTGCCCTTCTGACTAGGACTCAAAGCAGATCACACAGAACAAATCAGTGCAATCAACAGAGTGGAACAACCAATCGACAATGCAATTGGATTTGACTGATAGAGATCTGGAAACCGACTAGAGGTGAAACGCAGCATAAGTGGTAACATGACACATGAAACGGAAGCAAAAATTACATCCTCACTTACAGCCCACAAGTCCTGGAACAATCCTGCAGACAATATGTGGAGGATATGATAACGCTGTAATGTGTGAATTATGCAATTTACAGAGGGTGGCTGAAGGGACCCAATAATGAAACCAGAGCTTCCATAATCAGAGGCAATCTACCGCCGAATATCAGTGTACACATCACCTGGGCGCATCCCCCTTTGTTGCCACTTTGAGAGCTTCCCAAAGGCGGGGGGGGGGGGGATTCTTAGCTTAGGTCTCATTGCTGTTGCAAGGCAGGCTTTGCAAGCCTTTGTGCTTATATTGGGAGGAAGAAGAGGTTGTGGGGCCCCTGACCATGGGGTGGTGCACACTGCAAGCTGCCTTAGTTTCAAACCAGACTATGGATGCACGCACTCCGGGGCCGCTGTTTCCCTATCCAGCCCAGCCTGGGCTCTGTTGCTGCGGCTGGGTCTGTATTTCGTCTCGCGCCTCTTGACACAGCTGGGCCTTGTTCGGGGGGGAGAGGGGACAGGAATTTGGCCTCCCAGGCGCCGGAGCCCCCAGTGGATGCGGCGGCCGGCGGTGTGGGGGGGGGGGGGAATATGCGGGGAGGGAGCAACCCAAAGGCTTGCAGGCTGTATTAAGATGGTGCTGTCGGGAGTGGGGAGGAGGGAAGTGACCCTTTGGACTCCCCGTTCCCATCGCCGGTCCTTCTGGGTGGGTGGGTGTTCAGGGTTGACGAAAACCTCAAAACCTTTAATTCGGGTGCCAAAAATTGCGGGGTGTGGGGCGAATTCATCATCTCAAGTTGCAACCGGGGACGGACTGAGGAGCCTCGGACCTTCTCTCCCCTCCCCTCCCCTCCCCATCAGTCCGTCCCTTCCCTGCAAGCAAAGGCGATTTTGCAAAAGAACTACAAAATCCCTCTGTCCGTCGTCACCATCATCACCATCATCATCGCCACCACACACATGCGCGCCCACGTCGGTCAGGAGGGCAGCCTGCCAGGTAGGCTGAAGCTCAGCCCTGGGATCTCTCTTTCGCGCCCGCTCTCTGCTGCTATTTTTGGCTGTCTCCAAATAACTTGTTTTTGGCCCCACAAATGCGGCAGGTGGGGCGGGGCGGACGATCCTCTCGACGGATCGGCCTTTTGAGCCAGTGCTGGAAACGAGGCGTTTATCTCCAGGGTTGTACGTGGCACTCCCCTTCCCTTCACTGCATGTAAGCTGGGGCAGGCTATCCCCAAACGCACAAGTGTAGGTGTCTCTGAAAGAGGGGGGCTTTGCTGACTTTTCACTTGGGACAACGTGGGGCCTGCAGATCTCCCGTCAATGGATCTCCAGACAGCAGCTTCCTGCAGGAAAGGGCTGCTTGGAAGGGTGGAGCCTATCCTGCTGAGGTTCCTCCCCTCCCCAAACCTCCCCCTCCCTAGACCTCACCCCCAGCTTCCAGGGATTTCCAGACCCAGAGTTGGCAGCTCTACCATGTGTCTTCCTTAAACTGTATTCAGTCCCAAATAAAGGGGAGGGGAGGGGAGGGGTCATGCTGAATACAGAGGAACTTGCTTTGAAGTTGCAATGCTTAAAATTCCCTCTTGTTCTCCCCTCTTAATATATAATAGCTGAAGGGTGGTTTCTGACCCCCACACTTAAGCCTCAGAACATTTTTATCAGCGCAAACGTCTGCGCTGACGTTCGTCCGACTGTCTTGAAATAAAAGACATTTTAATGAGGTTTTGCTCCTCTCAGTTTTACCATTGGTGTAACCTTTTCTGCATTTGCGCTGCTATGTCACTGTATACTTATGAGAATTCTGTATGATTCATTAAATGCCTTTGACTAGTCAAGTAATTGCTACCATCATACGCTTCTGGTTTAATGGCATGAAGCCTGGAAGGAAACAGGTTTTTTGTCTTCATTTTCTATTTTGGTTTACCCTTTCCCCAACAATCTATTTATTTTTCAGGAACCGAACCGAGCTACTTCTTAAACCCAATTATCTCCAACTGCAGAAACCCCTTTTTCCTCACTGCGTAAAATGTGCCCAGATGCACCTTCAAATAACACTCTGGTTTTATTCCCGTAATGCCAGTCAGCAGGACTTCATTAGTACAACAGAAGGTGATGTCGGTAGGATTGGCAGTGCGTTGTGTGTGGCATCGAAAGGCCCGCCAATGATATAATGGCAGAGCATCTGCTTGACATGCAGGGGGTCGGCCCTGGGTTCGAGCCCCAGCAGCTCCACATAAAAGACTCGGGTAATTTCAAAGACCTCCATCGAGAGAATGGCTGCCAGCCAGAGCAGATAAGCCTAACCTTGGCAGGCTAATGAACTGACTCAATGATAAGGCAGCATCAGGTGCTCGGCAGATGCTGAGACCTTTCCCTATGGGTCAGAGTAGATGAGATGCAGAGCTAGAGGCATTGATAGGCTGGCTCCAGAGAAGCCAGCTTCTAACAAGAAAATGCTTTGCTTTCCATAGCTCAGGGATCTGCAACCTGCAGCTCTCCAGATGTTCATGCCCCCATGGCCATTTGGCCAATAGGCCATGGGGGCAGGGGCTGATGGGAATTGTAGTCCATGAACATTTGGAGAGCCGCAGGTTGCAGACCTCTTCAGGTGCATGTCCAGCCTCCCTTGCACATGCGCTCAGAAAATAAACCAGGAGTTCCCGCCCTCTCCCTTGCAGCCCTGCAGTGTTTCTTGGTCATCTCCAAAAGGAAGGAAGTTAGTTGGGTGAAGACCCCAGAAGACCACTTCTTGTTTCCTTATACAAGACTAGGCTTATACAAGACTGGGCTTCCAGTTCTTGTGTGTTCCTGCATTGCAACGACTTGATGGCCCTTGGGGTCTCTTCCAACTCTATGATTCTATGATTTCAGCTGCTCCAAGCCCTGGGCAGATTTCTGGGGAAGGACAAAAGGTATGTCAAAATCATTGCCATTCGTGGCTGGTCTGTCTGTTCCTCAGGGATCCAGCATCTCCGCTTGGCTCTGTGTGCGTGCGTGTATGAGTAGGCTGGGTAGTGAATTGAGGCTCCCCAGACCTGAGCTGTGTGGCTATTTTGGACTGGCCGTTCGTTTTTTTCCTCTCTGTTTCTGCAGTTTGTTCCCTGGTAATGTGGGTGTTGTCTCCCCCTCCCCCTGCCCAACAACTTTTCTTGCGAAACAGGCGCTACTGTTGCTTCCCCCTCCTGAGTCTCCACACCCGCCCGACTGGCTCCCATTAGCTCTCAGTCTGGCAGCTCCTTCCCAACTGAAGGCACTTTCCCTTTTATGGCAAAAGCATCTGGACGGTGGTTTGTGAGGAGAGAGGAATGGGGGGGGGCAGGCACTCCCCACCACAATTCAGCCCAATGGCACTTTCCTGGCAGAACCCCCGAGCGGGGCCTTACCTATCTCCGCCAGGCCTCGCAGACCAGAGTTTTGAGGAGAGGGGAAGCTTTACTCTCCGCCTCAGAGGCTATCGAGCCATTTGAACTGCTGAGAAATCGCATGGGCCTCTGGATGCAGAACTGGACTGAGGCGAGTTCTATTTACATGGATCACAGGCCCTTCATCCTCCAGATGCTCCCTGGCACAGTGGGGGTATGAAGGAGCCTCAAATGCATACAAGTCACTGATGACTACAGTTTTGTCTCCACAAACCTCCTCACACAGGTCTTTAAAAATATGTGTTATACTGACCCCACATGTTTGGCAAAGTGTAGGCAGGAGGGGCCGTCTGGTTCTGGAAAGTCCCTGGCAGTTGATTGGAGAGATTGAGATTCAGCCTTCTAGGCCAGCACAAGAAGAACACCTGAAGTCAGAGGTGGGATCCAGCAGGTTCTCACAGGTTCCTGAGAGTAGGTTACTAATTATTTGTGTGTGCCGAGAGGGGGTTACTAATTGGTGATTTTGCCATGTGATTTTTGCCTTAGTTATGCCCCTCCTCTCAGCAGTAGCACGCAGAACTTGAAGCAGTCTAGCAGGAGGTGCATCGGCGGGTGTGGCAGCCTGCGCCTGTGTGCATTTGTTTCCCGCCCAAGGACTGGTGCAGCAGCTGCGTCCTTGCCACAGCCCCGCCCAGGAATGCCCCGCCCTGGAATGCCTGGCCACGCCCCCGTTGTGCCCCGCCCAGCCCCATTGGCGCTACGCCACAATTTGAATCCCACCACCATGGGAACCTGTTACTAAAATTTTTGGATCCCACCACGGCCTGAAGTCCCTTCTCCACATGAGCTGTGGTCCTGATCCTAACTTGATGCTGCCTGGTGCCTTCCGCTTGCATGGAACCAAAAGAGAGAAAGCCTTGATGGGTGAGTTCTGGTCTGGTCAGGGCTGGTTCAAGTTGTTTTTTGGCCCTTGGAACAAAGATCTTGGACCATCTCGCCTGGAACACAGAAACAGGGTTGAACTTAGGAAAACTGAGGAGGGGGAAAGAGGGCCTCCAAACCTCAGCCCAAGACTGCGAGCTTGGAAGGGGAGAATGACATTCCTCTTGAGAGGATTCCACGAATTCTGCTGCCTGTAGGGTTGGGCCAGCCCTAGGGGTACTTATAGTGGACTGTCTTATGGAAGGAAAGAACACTCTGCACATGTTCAGATGCCCTCTTAGCTACTCACAGGGCTCTTGATCTCATCAATGACTCCATCTCTTTCTCCATCTGCCCCTGGAGTCCGACATGCTCAGAACACCTGCATGATGGTACCCCTTTCTCTTCCCAGAACTTTACAGAACTTCCTTTGTTGACATCAACCCCCATGTTGCCTTTGCTGCCCAGTTATACCCCCTCCTCTATTGTCCTCTCATCTCCCAAGTCCATGGATGCTGCAGGAAGAGAGACAGGACAAAACTCCTAGGCGACATTTTGACATCTTCCAGTTGAGGGTGTGGCATTGCCATGTCTCCCTAGTGCTCTGCTGATACAGTCTGGTTTGGGGCTGATCAGTGCAAGGGTACATCATCGTCAAGACAGTTCTCTAGATACTGGGACGTAACATTGGCCATCGCTCAGTGGTAGACCATTTGCCTGGCATCACCATTAAAAGGGTCATACAGCAGGCAATGTGAAAGGTCTCTGCCTGAAATCCTGGAGAGCCACTGCCAGTCTGAGTGGACCGAGCTGACCTTGAGAGACCAATGATCAATAACAATCGGTTTGTGGTGCTGCATTGCAGAGATCATCTTGCTTTTATGGCAGTTCCTTCCACCTTTGTGATTCTGCTTTCTATATTGTTTTTAGCATCCCTTGCTTGCCTTGGACAATTTGTGGTTCACGCCGTCTTCTGTAGTCCTTGAGCTATTGCTTTGTTTGTTGTTCATCTTGTGGTATCTGATTGCATCGTTTTCTGCCCAGCAATGTGCCTTGAGTTTCGATGAGAAAGGTAGGTGATAAAGTAAATAAATACAATAAAGTGATCTGACTCAGTAGAAGGCATACGAGTGTGTGGGGATCCAAACTTACTTTGGGGTGCAGGATTGTTCTGTCCCAGTTCCTTAGTAAGACTCTCTCTATATCTCTGACATGCATGAAGAACTTGGAGCAGCAAATAAGGAACAAGGACATGGGAACCGACTTCGTCCTGAAGCCCAGTTCAAAAGGGCTTGGAGTGCAGTCTTGGGCATTGGCACGTCTGCAGCGGAGGAGTGTCCACGGTTAGTGAGAATGCCCCAGCTGTGTACATCTTACCCGTTTTGCATGATATATAGCCGAAGCCAGCAAGGAGGGAGGGAGTCTTGCTAGACCAGGGAGACCAGTCCTGTCATCCCTCTCTCCTTTCACCAGGCCAGGGTGGTTTCTGCTCTGCACTTTTGGAGAGAAATAAGAGACAGATTTTGCAGGGTTTTTTTTCCTGCTCTATGTTCCTATGCCCTTGGGGAAGCCTATATCCCTTTCCTCTGCCATGCTCTGTCCATCTTTCAGCCTGAGCATTGGCTGACCCCCCCTGGGGAAGGAAACAGAGAGCAAAGGGCAGTGAGCAGAAGGGAGTGTGCCTGCTAGGTCTCTCTCCCCCATAGACATGCAGGGTGGCGCCTCAGGTGCTTCCTCCCTCATGGCTGACCGCCCGGGACAAGAGGGCCAGATCCCTCCCTCCCTCCTTCCCTCCCTCCCTCTGACCACAGAGAAAATTCAGGGGAGGGTGTCTCACACCCTGTTGCTGCTGGCCAAACCCTGCAAAACATAGCACAGTCCTCCTTTGCGTCTGGCAAGAGATGTTCTGTTGCTGTTTCATACCATGAATGCTTGAGTGGCAAACTCCTATAGCGCCAGTCTGCACAGGCTGGACTATCATTGAGTTACAGAGATGAGGCTGGTGGGACTTTGCTCCTGACCACCACCTGGGCAGGCTGCCACCTAGCAGGTTGCTTCAAGAGGCTGCTAGGCCATATATTGCTAGACAGAGAGAGACAGCTTTCCTTCAATGGGAAGACAAGCTACTTGTGCCATCGATACCTCTAGCACTCCTTGGCAGGAATATATGTGCTGCCTTGCTGGATCCAGATTAAGGATCAGCATCATTTCACTGAAGGCTGCATCATCATTAGTCCAAAGACTGGCCATTTTAGTCATTCTGACTGACTGTGATCTCTTTTTTTTTTCAACCCTGTAGCCTGGCAGGAGCGAAATTTGGGACCTTCTGCAAGCTAGGCTGGTGCTCTTCCACTAAGCCACCCACTAGTGACTTCATTCAGTAGCCACCACTGAAAACTTTCAAATAGAGCCTGATGTCGTTGCCTTTCACCTGCTGTGGGGTGACTCATTACCTGGGGTGGGGTGCTGCTTTGGACCAGTAGCTGCCTGGCAGTGTTAAAGTATTCCTCGCTGCAGTTATTGTGCTGCGGAGTCCCCAACAGACAGATCTGTCTTGGTAGGATTCCTCCAATTAGGACAGGCACCAGAGAGAGGGCAGAAGAATTGAGACTGGAGCATCCTTCCCCATGGGTCTCCTCTGCTATAGCAGAAATAAGGTCACTGCTGTTCCTATTTTACAATGAGAACTGAGAGAGAGAGAGAGAGAGAGGTGGTTTGCTCAAGTTCTCCCAATGAGTCTATGATTGAAGGCTGGGTCTCCTCTGCTATAGCAGAGATAAGGTCACTGCTGTTCCTATTTTACAATGAGAGAGAGAGAGAGAGAGAGAGAGAGAGAGAGAGGTGGTTTTCTCAAGTTCTCCCAATGAGTCTATGATCGAAGGCTGGGTCTCCTCTGCAATACAGAGATAAGGTCACTGCTGTTCCTATTTTACAATGAGAACTGAGAGAGAGAGAGAGAGAGAGAGAGAGAGAGAGAGAGAGAGAGAAGAGGTGGTTTGCTCAAGTTCTCCCAATGAGTCTATGATCGAAGGCTGGATCTGAACTCAAACAACCAGGATCCCAACTTGCTGTGGTAACAGAACAGATCCCCAGGAGGACTCATAAAGCAGGGGGTGGCAACCTTTTTATTTCAAAAGAACCAATTTTGGACCCCTCCAAAAAAGGAAAAAACTGTCTGGTGCCACAAAACATATTGGAGCCTTATAACGAAAGTAACAGAGCTTACTAAGGGGTGTTGTGAGGATAAAACAGAAACAAGGAAAATAAAGTAAGTTGCTTTGGGTCCCCATAGGGGAGAAATGGAGGGCATAAATGTAAATAAATACATGAGTGTAGATGGCTTGGGATAATCTTAATAAAGAAAAAAGTTCTCTCTACATTCTCCGTCTCCAGCATCATTTTATAATTCTCCATCCCCCACCCATCACATCTATCTTGCCCCCATGGAAATCTCTTGTGCTGTGCCTTGTGGCTGTTTTAGGGACAGGACCTGTCTGCTCTAAGCCCATCAACCAACACAAACTCATCCTGTCTAGGAACCGTGGAGGACAGCCTGGCTGGGATCTACCAGAAAAGGTGATGGCTAGGGTCCTGTCTCCCAGCAGAGGGCCCAGGAGTCTTCTTCACCACCACCTGAAGAAAAGTAAACCCGCCCCAACAATCCTAGCTCCGCCTCCTAATGCTGGCTATGCTGTTGGCCTTCCCCTCCTGCATCTACAGCAGTGATGGCAAACCTTTTCGAGACCGAGTGCCCAAATTGCAACCCAAAACCCTCTTATTTATCATAAAGTGCCAATATGGCAATTTAACCAGAATACTGAGGTTTTAGTTTAGAAAAAACAGTTGGCTCCGAGGTGCATGTTACTCAGGAGTAAGCTTGGTGAAGCAACCGTGCAACACTTCGAATGGATGAATCACGACCCTAGGAGGGTTTACTCAGAAGCAAGCCCCGTTGCCAGCAACCGAGCTTACTCCCAGGTAAAGGATCATGCCCAGGCCAGGCTAGATGTGTGTGTGCGGTGTGTGTGATTTTCTGCCCCCCCCACCTGATGAACTCTGTGCACGCGTGCCCACAGAAAGGGCTCTGAGTGCCACCTCTGGCACCCGTGCCATAGGTTCGCCACCATTGCTCTACAGGCAATTGTCCATGGGTTTCCAGGCCTTACCACACCTCCTATACTTCTCTGCCTAACTGACTTGGGTAGAGAGTCACTATAAAGCATGCGGCTCTAGAGCCACAGGTTGCAGACCCCAACCTTAAAGGATGCAGCTGAGAAGGGAAACAGCAGGCAGAGAGAGCATGGGCTGCTGGGGCTACAGGACATCTCCACATTGGACTCCTGCAAACCCCAGCCCAGCTATTCCTTCCCCCTTTTTTGCAGGGGATCTTCTAGGAGGGCTGTTTCCTGTCCTCTCCTTGGAGCCCTCTATATTCTATTCTAGGTCTCCTTGCCTGCCATCTTTTCCTTCCCCTTTCCTCTCCCCAGACTTCCCCCAGCTGCTGCAGGAAGGTGATGAGAACCTCCTGTTAGGAAGGAAGAAAGCTGAGTCAGCAGAACGCCAAGTCAGGCAGGGAATGTCTCTCCCCCCGGAAATGGCTCTTCTCTCTCTTCATCTGCTTGTACTCTGTGTGTGTGTGTGAGCGTGTGCGCGCGCACGCACACACTCTCTTTGTATGTGCAAGGCCCCAGATAAAAAGAACAATCCCTTGTGTTTATAGCAGAATGTTTTACTTCACCCTGTTTCTGATGTCCTTTGGTGGTTGGAATGGCTCTGCTAGGCCTCTGACATGACGCTTGAGTAAAAGAACACTTTTCAACTAACCAGCCCTGCCTCTGTGACCTCAAGATTAATGGTTTATTTATTCATGAGCTTTCATAAATCATCAGAGTCTTGCTGGAGGCGACTTACAGCTAAAACGATAAGTTATAAAGATAAAATCAACAAGCCATTAAGACCACCTCAGGGGCATGAACAGCAGAGAACTATCTATGACACAGTCCTCCAACTGGAAGCCGACCACCCTGGTGGGCTGTGTTTATGTGTTTTTATTGGATTATTTTATAATTTTAAACTTTTTTAATTGTCCAAAGGTTTTAATTTGTGACTGGGGGGAATGGCAGCATAAAAATGTTTTAAATAAATTTAAAAGCTGGAAAGAAACCCTCTCCCCTTTAATAAAAAGCATGGGTAAAAAGATAACTTTTGGCCTGAAAGCCCAAAGACAGTAAAGGAGGCACCAGACAAGCCTCAAAGTGGAGGGTGTTCTAGAGGGCAGGGGCCACCACAGAAAATGCCCTGTCTCTAATCGCCACCTATCTTACCTCTGAAGACAGGACACAGAGACCAGGGCTTGAGAAACGGCTTGATAGGTAGCTCTTAACTGGTGGGCCGGATACCATGGGAGGAGATATCCCTTGGTATCATCCTTCAGTTTATTGGTGCAGAGTCTGCTGTCTCACCCCCCTCAAGTATCACAACAGCCTCTGGCTTAGGCAGCTTTCAAAAAAGGCACATGTGTGGAAAAAGAGAAGCTCACCTGTAGCCATTACCAGCTAGGATGATTAGGAATGTATTTTACCCTTCAGCGTCAGCATAACTCTGAATACCAAAGAACAGAGGGGGTTTCACTGCTCCCCTAATCTTAGGGCCAAACCAAATGAAATGCAGAAAGATCAATTAATAGATATTCCTGGAGGTAATCTTAATGAGTGTATTAAATCAAAATGTTAAAAAAAAATTTACCATTAATTCAAGCAATATATGAACAAATATCTTCTTCAGCGTGGTCCATAATTTAGCAAGACCCAGATAAGGTCGCCATGAATATGTGAGACTGAATATATCTGCAACTGAAATTTGATGAAAGATTATTTCCATAGTCACCACTACCAAGGCTGCATAATCCACAGAGGAAAAGGACAGCTGTATTTTATTCCAAGACATGACCTGAATTGATACCAAGGTTTTGAGTGCCAGCTGCTAGGGTGGGATTCAAGCCACTGGGGTTTGCTACCAAGAAGATCAAAGTGGCAGAGATGGGCTTTGGTTTCCTTGATGTATAAGAAGGCTCAGCGATGGCACTGAATTCTCTTTGCTCATGCAAGAGAAGTCTTGATATCAAGTAGGCTAAAGATGTCCCTTGGTCTTCAGAGACTTTCAGCCTGAGCCCCTGGAAGAGGGTGAGTGTGTGTGTGTGTGTGGGGGGGGGGGAGATGCTAAAAGTTCCCTCCAACTAGGAAACTTTCACCTTATCAGTCCTTCTTCTAGGACAGAACTTAGTGCAAATTACCCAGCTGTAAACTTACCAACCTCCTGGTCATCTGAAATTGCAACTGATCTCCAGATGACAGTGATCAGTTCCCTTATAGAAAATGACTGCTTCAGAGGACAGGTTGTATGACATTATAAGCCGCTGAGGTGAGGTTCCTGCCCTTCCCAAACCCCACTGTTACCAATCTCCACCCCTGCTCAAATCTCCAGGAATTCCCTAATCTGGCTGGCAACCCCACACAGCTGGCTGTTTACAAAACTTGACTAAGACCAAGATATTTTGTTGTCCTGAGCAAAATGCAGCCATCCCCTCCTGGGGCTTGGCCTGGACTTGGCTTGGGGTGAATTGGGCCCAGGGGGTGATGCTAGTTGCTGCCGACGCTGCAGGCTGCTGGGAGGGAGCTGATCCCTTTGCAGCACTTTAGCCCCCTCTTCACAGTGTTAGTCCAAGAAGTTGGCCAGCGCACTGGGCCCAGAGCCTGACAAAAGGGCAGACCCACATGGGACAGTCCCGCATAACATCCCTCCCAGCCTCATTGTCCAGGGCCACTACAACCTGAGCAGAGTTGGCTCTTGATGGCATTGATCAGCAAATCACTGCAGCAGCTCCCGGCCCCTCTGTTCTCAGGCTTGATGCCTTCCATCCATTCTGGATTTTTGCCTTGGCATTCCTAGGCCTGAAGATGTCTCCATTATGGGCTTCCTGAGGCTGGTGTAATGACTACTGGCTTTCTCGTGCGGTAAGATCAAAGCAGTTGCCAGAGCTCTAATTTGCAAGGAGCCCTTCTTTCTAGCCTCCTGTATGGTGCATGGCCCCTCTATTACTTTGGGTTACTGCACATCATCTCTGTTGTGTGGAGAGCTGGGAGCGGTCTACAGTTGGGAAAGTTAAATGGTTGCTCAGGGTGGCAGCGCAATTGCTCTGCCTGTGGGAGGAGGTGTCAATGAATCCTGGCACACAGATTTCTGAGATGCCTCTATGCAAAAAGGGGACATGGCAGAGGGATGAGACAAGGGTCTCATCCCTCTGCCATGTCCCCTTTTTGCACAGAGGCATCTCAGAAACCTAAGCTGTTGGATTGGATGAGGATTGGAAGAGGGAATCAGTGCAATTAGAAGGGCCCTGTGGCTTCCGTAGCACTCAAGTGTCAGAAAACCTAAGCTTATCTTAAGTTTCCATTTCAAGGCTAGCAAAAACAGCAGGGCCAAGCTACCCCACAACATTCCGCAGCACAAGAAGGCAGCCGTGTGCCCAGAGAGCGTTGGCTTGTGCACAGCTGCATGTGACCGAGTGCACTGTATTCCCAGCATCTTCTGTTATGCTGCAGGGGATCTTAAGGGGAAAACGCCAGTTAGTCCATTAGCAGCTAAAACAACCTGGAAAGACCAATCGAATTCTGCGGAAACATCCCGTTTTTCTTAGCCAGCTGAACAAGTGCTGCCGCTCCTTCCTCCGCTTTTACTCGATCTGCAGATCAGAGATGGCTCAGACGAGATTCGAATCCAAGATTTCTCACAAAAGGCAGAAGCAGTAGTTCAAAATCCCAGTTATTTTTCCAGATGGCCCAGAGACATCCGAGTGGCTGCAGTTCAAAACCACAGAATGTACGGGCTCCCAGATCGGCAGGGCCGCTTTCAAGTTAGTGTTAAACTCTGAATAAACTTGTTTGAACCAGAAGCATTGGGGGCGTCCAATAAAATGGAGTCATACATTCTGCTCCCTCAAACCAGTTTCTCAGCCCACTATTGGTTCCACTTATCAGCTTGTCTACGTGGCTTACACACTGCCTCCTTTCCCTTGGCCCAGAATCCTTTCCCTTGGCCTAAGGTTCCCTAGCTAAATGGACTTGCCGTTTCCTTCATGCAAGCAGAACTGTTGACAAGCATTCTTTATTGCCAAGAGCTTTGTTCTCTTCACAAATGAAAATGCTTGTCAACATTCCAGGACATTTCAGTTGCTCATCCAGCCCGCCGGCAGAGAATTTACCATCATCTCCATTTGCTGCTGCATAGGTGGAGAACTGAAGCTGGGGCTGAAACAATCATGAGTATGCGTTTTATGAACTCATCATCAATGAAGTCTGTGAAACGTATTTAAACTATATAGATATATGGATACGCCTTGGTTCTAGCATACTTGAAGTAGCGCTGAAAACAGGTTAAAAGGGGAAAACGATGAATAATCAAAATGTAAAAATATGATTTGTCATTTTTATTTGTTTATCTTTGTATTTATTTCCTGCCAATCAACAAAATCCCTGGTGATGTACATTTTGTAAGAATGTTAGAAGAGGAAGAGGAAGAAGAGGAGTTTGGATTTATATCCCCCCTTTCTCTCCTGCAGGAGACTCAAAGGGGCTTACAATCTCCTTGCCCTTCCCCCTTCACAACAAACACCCTGTGAGGTAGGTGGGGCTGAGAGAGCTTTTTTTCTTTTATTAATGTATTTGGCTTTTTGCTTATAACATTTTAGAATTTTGTTCATGTAGACATGCCAGCTCTCTGAAGTTTAGAATTGTATTGAAGAGGAGATATGTCATATCTGCCATTGTTTTTATTGTCTTTCTTTTTTTCTGTTGTTATTGAAAACACTATTTTAAAAAATCAATGAAGTCTATGACAGTGGTAGAACTTGAATTCAGTACTCCTGCAAGAGTTCAGATAGACAAGTATTTCATGGTTCAGAGGTCTCATTCTTCCACAAAATTCACGTTGCAGGCATCCGCAGTCTCAATTTATTTTGAAGCCATGTAGGGAAGGGAGGTGCCCCTTGGCCTGCTCTCACAGTGCCTCCTTGATTTTGGTATTTGAAACTGCCCCCCCCCCCCCCCCAATCTTCTCCTTTCCTGCGCAGTCCTAAGGCGAGAAATAGAACTGGGAATTTTCATGTAATAGATTGGATCGCTGTCTTATTTGTTCCAGCTTCCCAGGTTCAGAAGGTCACCGTGAAGCAATTTGTTATGGTCTTATCAGGCCTGACTGCAGATTATATATATATCGTGCCATGAAGATTCCATACCCGTTCATTAGAAATGAACCAGCAAAAGCACAGAGGAAGTAGGATAGCTGAGGACTGGACGCAAATGCCATGTGCAGGCACAGACTGCCACCAAAGCCCTCAAAATTAATGGAACCACAGCCATCACAAAAGCAAATTGGGGACCCCTATGATAGCTTGAATATTAACAGATTTGATGCGCCAAAGATTTCTTTGTAGCTGGTTGTTGTGGCCTTTCCGGGCTGTGTGGCCCTGGTCTGGTAGATCTTGTTCCTAACGTTTCGCCTGCATCTGTGGCTGGCATCTTCACAGGTGTATCTCAGAGAGAAGCGTGTTACACACTGTGTCCACAGAGAGAAGTGTAACACACTTTTCTCTGTGATACACCTCTGAAGATGCCAGCCGCAGATGCAGGCGAAACAATAGGAACAAGATCTACCAGACCAGGGCCACACAGCCCGGAAAGCCCACAACAACCAGTTGAATCCGGCAGTGAAAGCCTTCAACAATACATTTCTTTGCAGATTCATACTGCAATAAATCTGTCATCTTGCAACCCCCGCCAGAATCCATTTTTTTGGTTTTGCAGGGACCCCTGCCCCCTCCCTGCCAAGTATTCTGACATTCCTTACTTTGGCAGACAGATTTCTGTGGAGGCAAAAAGGCGGAGCCATTTTCAGCACACTGGTGCCATCTACTGGAACACCCTGCACAGAGGCAAACTGGCCAAGGGGCAATCCTCGTCTGTAACTGAAACTGGCTAGTGTTCATGTTCCTTTGAAAGCTCTGAATAATTAATATTTGTGTACCTTACAAGGTTATTGTTAGGATTGCAGATAGAGTGTCATCCAAAGTGTGTTATATAAAACATAGTAAATTGAAGAAGGCAAGATAGTTGGTCTGATCCGGCGAAGCAGTTCTTGTGTTCCTTTATGCCAGTGGTGGCGAACCTATGGCACGCATGCCAGAGGTGGCACTCAGAGCCCTCTTTGTGGGCATGCGTGCCGTCGCCCCAGTTTGGGCACTTGGCAGTGGCACAGCATCAAGGGGGTGAGGGGTGCGTGACACACTGGGCGCATGCCCCTGTGGGGCGTGGCAAGGGTATTCTGGGGGCATGGTGGGGGTGTTTGGGGGCATTCTGGGGGCATTCCAGGGTAGGGCAGGGGTGGATGGGGGCATGGTAGGGGCACAGGGTGCACGTGTGCCCTGGGCACAGTTTCCCCTCGCTCCACCCCTGGCACTTGGTCTCTAAAAGGTTCGCCACCACTGCTTTATGCTGATCCTACCCACAGCTGTGTTGAAGAGGAGCATCCTTCTTTCCAAATAATAATGGAGTCCTGGGTATACTTTGACTTGAATCCCATACACACTTCTCTTCAGGCATAGCAAAAGATTGCCTTGGCTGCAGAGCCGAGCTTGATTTCTTAGGTGCTAGGCACCTCTGTTCGCTCAATTCTAATGGTTTTCAGGGCACCCCAGAGAACACAGAGGCTCACTGCCTCCTCAGTATTTGGCAAGACACTATACTTGATCTTACAGAGAAAAAGATCCAAGCCATTAACAGGAAGCCTCTTCTGTTGACCTCAGTGGGGTTGGGAGCTGCGTGAAGTGAACTCCAACGAAAGAGAGGTTGCTTGGTGTCAGACATGAATTGCTCGCTGTCCGCGCTCAACACGTCTCCCTCTGCCTCTGTCCCACTGGGCTTGATTTTTCAAGCTCCAGTCGGCTGTGAGGGCCAAATGCCAGTGGTCTCCTTAATGGGAAGCCCCCTGCCATGAAAAGATATGACTGAAAACCACGATTCAGCTGAAGTTTAAGCCTGATATAAACATGACTTGTCTGTAGCAAAAGAATTTATGTCAAATTTTAAACTTGGCTGCTACCTGTTCAAAGCAGCTTTATGTGCTTAATTTGCACGTACGAGATCTGAGCGGTGGCATGTGTTAACTAAACTTCTGCAGCTGCTTTGTGTGCATTGCACCACAGTTTGAATAAGGTACTAAGCCTGCACAAAATTGCTTTCCCTCGCCAGCTTTGTGTTTAAATGAGGCATCTGAACCTCCTCCCTCCCTCCAGCCAGCAACTTACTAAAGGAAGGGAGGACTGGACAGGAAATGACTAATTAGACTGAGAAATTGACACCAGCTTTTTAAAAAGGAGAACTCTTTTTAAAAGGGCAGTAATCTTGTGAAGCTGGAATATTTATTTATGAGAAGTCTTTCCCCATATAGGCTCAGGGCATCAGTAGTGATTTTGTCAGTCTTTGCACATGGACAGTTGTGGTTTCAAGTGAAAAAGATGGTTCTGTACAACTGTTTAATCCAGAATGACAAACTCATTTGTTCTGAGGGTTGGATACAACATAAATGGGACTTGGTCGGGCCAGTTCTGAGGCCCCAGCAGGCTCACCAGCCCAGATCTGCACAGGGTGGGGGTGGGGGCTACCTCTGTTGTTGAGCTTATGTAACCCCCATGCTCAGAATGGGTTGACCCAGAAAGGGTGGAGACTCAAAGCAGCAGAAGGCTGCAGAGCTCATGTAGTTTGGAGGAGACAAGGCTACCAGATTCGGACCTTGATTTGTATAAGCCCTTAACACCTTGCTAAGGTAACTGCAATGTTGTTGGGAACTAGTGGGAAGGTAGTTGTTTATTTTTGCTATGTTGTAAATGTTGGAGTTTATTGTTTCAGGGTTTTTTTGTGTTTGTAATGGGAGAGAGTTCTCCTGGAAACCTTCATCATGTTGAATCCTGTTCATCAAGCCCTTGAAGTCTTCAAGAGCCAACCCACTTGCAAAGAAGAATTGGACTTGGCAATATCAGTAGACTGTAAATATAAGGACTTGAAATGCAACCTAAAAGGACTGTAAATTGTAAATGTTAAATGTTAAAAGTGTTATTTGTTAAGGAAGTAAACCATTTTGTTTTAAATTTAGTTTGTTGCAACTCCTTCCAAGTTCTGCCCCACAGAACCCACAGATAGAGGTTACACTTACAGTGGGCTCACCAGTCCAGAACTGGGAGGGAGGAGGTGGTTGACATTGGGGAAGGGGCTACCTCAGGTGGTGAGCCCACAGCAGACTCGTCTGTTCAGATCAGCACTGGGGGAGAGGGTCAGCACAAGGAAAGGTGGCAGCAGGCTCACCAAGCCAAATTGGGAGCAGGTTAATTAGGCTGACCAGCCGTCCCGCCTTTGGACAATTTGTCCCGCGTCCCGTGGGTTCTACAAATTGTCCCGATTGTGGGGAGGCTGCTGCACTGCCTTGGGGGCGCAAGGCAGTGCGGCAGCCTCCCGTGCGCCCGGCCGCAGGAGCGCATGGCCTTCTGGGGCTTGCCGTTTGCCGCTCTGTCACAGGGCGGCAAACGGCGAGCCCCAGAAGCCTGCGCGGCCGCCTCCCCGTCCCGGATCATAAAGGTGACCATCTGGTCACCTTAAGGTTAATGTGCCTGCCAGACTGAGGCCAGATCTGGAACGAGTAGAGGGAGGTTGCCTCAGCTGGGTCACAGGCCTGATAAGCTCTCTCAAGGGATTGGATCTGGTCCCGAGGTCACATATTTGACACTCCTGGTTGCATCTAACATGTCATGATCTGTTCACAGTGTTTGCATGGAGGACCTAGATGACATCATAGTAAACTCACTGCCTTCAAGTGATTTCCATGTTGTTTCCTCCTTTTTTCAGACCTGTTGCAATTATTTTTCTCATTCAAACATAATTGCAGTGCCCGTCAGCCATGTGAAATGTCCAGAAGTTAATGCGTGTTTAAATCCTTTGCCATTAGGCTTTTTAAGTGTTTCAAATGTGTTTCCTTTTCTCTGGGGAAGTTTTAATTACTCCCCCCCCCTTTTCATTTAAAAAAGTCAGATTTGCTGCAAAGAAACTTCCTCTTGTCCCTTTAAAACCTCCTTTGCTCTACTGTTTTTAAAAAAGCTGTCACTTTTTAAAATTATTTTTTCCTGGTCACTGTGTACCTGAAAGTTTTCTTAGTGCAAATTACTGTTGCTCTCAGGGGGCAGGTTCTCTTATGGATTCAAAATTATTTACCTGACAGGAAGGATAGAGCAGGAATAAGTGGACAGTTCACAATGGAAGTAAGCAAGCAGTGGGGTCAGTATGACCTTGTTGTGCTGTCGTTAAGTGTAAGGTGATGCACACTAGAACAAAAAAAAATCCAATATAGGAGAATGAAGGTTGAACTTGTTGAGGCTGTGAGGGAAAAAGATCCTAGGGTCATAGTAGACAGCTCCATGAAAGCATCAACCCAGTGTGCTGCAGCAGTGAAAAAGGCAAACTGTATGTTGGAGATTATTAGGAAAGGAATTGAAAATACAGCAGCCCATAATACAATACCCTGTATATATATATGAAGATCTATGGCCAAGGTGCACTCTGATCTGGAGGAACCGGGTTTGATTCCCTGCTCTGCCGGTTGAGTTGTGGAGGCTTATCTTGGGAATTCAGATTAGCCTGTGCACTCCCACACACGCCAGCTGGGTGACCTTGGCCTAGTCACAGCTTCTCAGAGCTCTCTCAGCCCCACCCACTTCACAGGGTGTTTGTTGTGAGGGGGGAAGGGCAAGGAGATTGTCAGCCCTTTTGAGTCTCCTACAGGAGAGAAAGGGGGGATATAATGGGGGGGTGGCTCCCGTTTTTTAATTATTTTTTCCTCCCCATCTCCCACTTGGAGGGCTTGCCTGGGTCTGGGGAGGTCAGCAAATCAATCACTTACGGCATGTCCCTGGGTTGGGCCTCCTCCTTTCTCCCCTTTGCACGTCCTCCTTTAGGGCACTTTCTCGCTCTGTGGGCACTGGGGCGTGGCTTCCCCTGAGCCTTTCTAGGGACTGTGTCTGCCCTCCGACTACTTGCGCTACAATGCTGGAGACTAGTTCAAACAGACAAGTGAGGGTCCTGCTGAGTGGAGCCTTCCCCCATCCTGCTGCCCACCCCTCAGCTCCATTCAACCCTTTTCACCGGGCCATCCCCAGCCTCCCTCTGCCCCAGCACAACCAACAAGGCCAAGCTGCACCAAAAAAGGCACCAGAAGTCACTTCCTCCCTTGCACTGATGGAGTGAACTGTGTCTTAGGATGGGAGCTGCCCTTGCAGTGCCCCAAAGACACTGGGCTTTGCAGTGCCCCAAAGACCCTGCTCCCGTTTTTTAATTATTTTTTCCTCCCCATCTCCCACTTGGAGGCCACTGGAATCCCGCTTTCGTTTGTTGCTATAAGCTAATCTGACTACTCATTAGGAATTAGTAAGCCAGAATGATTATCTGCATCCACTACCATCTAGGGCAGCTCCAGATGGTATGAGGTGGGGAATGAAAAAAGCCAACAGGAATGGTGACAGTGCCAAGATGTGGAAAGGAGGAGGGGAAGGAGCTTCTTTCCCGCTTCTGATCATCCTTATTCCTACAAATCTCAAGTCATTTCCTGCCTTCTAATATCTGCACAAAGAAAAGATTGCCCGGGTGGTTCTTGGAGGAAGCCAAAGAGATCCAGGGCTGAGTAGCAAAGGAGGAGATCATTCCTAGACTTAAACTCTGCCAGCCAGCACACCCAGACCAGGGCTTGCTGTTAGCTTGTCAATGGTTGCTGCAGATATCCAAATCAGGGCTGTTCGACAGTGGAATTCACTGCCTTGGAGAGTGGTGGAGTCTCCTTCTTTGGAGGTTTTTAAAGAGAGGCTGGATGAACATATGTTGGGAGTGTTTTGATTGTGTGCTCCTGCATGCAGGGCTTGATGGCCCTAGTGGTCTCTTCCAACTCTATGATTCTATGAAATGTTTCCTGAATCAAAGCAAAAGGGGACTAGAACAAGGGAGTCGCATGAGAGCAGGTGGCTGTCATCTACACTCTCATCCAGATTAAATTATACATATAAATTAATCACAAAATATGGGGGTGGCCACTATCTGAGATTCATTCATGTTAACAGGGGACATGGCGCTTAGACACAACAAGGGAGAAAAAAATTACTTCTGTACTCTTCCAGAATACTCCTGAATACAGAAGTCTGGGGGCAAGCTGCAGGAAATGGCCGTTAACTTCACTGTTTCCCATAAAGCATCTGGCTGGTTGTTTATGGAAACGGGACTAGATTGAACAAGATTTTGGTCTGACCCAGAAAGGCTATTCGTATGCTCTTAGAAAATCATCACAGCAGCAAGGGCGGTGATTGAAACAGAGGAAAAGCAACAAAGGGCCCGGCCCAGCCCCAGGAAGCCAGCCCCAGCCTGAGGATGTTTCCTGGCTAGTGGACAGGGGCCAAACAGGCAGATATCGATCAGGCACCCAAACTATTCCTTGATACACACAAAGGAAAGAAAAACACCAAGGAGCAGAAGCCATCAGGCCGACGGTGCCTCAAACATTACCAAAGAAAGGGCATGTCTAGGAAGAAGGCAACCGTCTCTCCCAAGAAAACAGGCTCGATTGGCACCCAAGAATGACTGCTCTGCCATGATCCCCCATGTTCCACGCAAAGCTTTAGCTCTTGTTGTTTGGTTTGGCAGTGGATTACACCTAGAGTGGAGATTGCTCTGGTACTCTGTTTTATGTAACTGTGCCAAACACAAGTGAGTCAGGGGGATTCTTCAAGAGCCATCTGGGGATTAGGGGAACTGCTGGGTCATCCACAACAAGCTCCTTACAACTAGACCCCTTCTTAGACTTCTTGCTCAGTGTCTTCCAAGACCTTGCTGTGAGCATGGAAAGGATGTACCCCAAGACAAACAAAGGCAGTGCAACAAGACATCACAACTGTGTAACATGGAAGTACTTTGAACTGTTGATATTTTGAACCTGTCCATTTACTCACAACTTCATCTTGAACCCTCAGGTCTAACAAGCCTTTGCTACAGCTCCAGGCTGGGGTCAAGTTCCTTCTCCAGTTGAGAAGAGCAAATGTTGGAGGGCAGTTCAAAGGGACTGTGGAGGAGCTGCGACCACTTATTTAAACTGAGCAGGATTGTGGGGGTGGGGGAAGTCTGTCTCACTATGGGGTTCACAGTTGGAACGTTTCTAAGCCATGAAAACCTTCATCTGAAGGCATCACAAGAGAATCAACAGAACCACTGACTGCCTCCGCCTTAGGATAAGACTCTGGTACAGGGGTCTGCAACCTGCAGTTCTCCAATTGGCCATGCTGGCAGGGGCTGATGGGAATTGTAGTCCATGAACATCTGGAGAGCCACAGGTTGTAGACCTCCGCTCTAGTAGAATGAAGGCCGACAAAAGCAAGGCCAAAACCCAATCTAGGCTCTGAATTACCCTCTTACATATTAGGAGTCCTTGCTATGGAAGCAAACTAGTGAGAGGTACTTGTGAGCTACAAAGTGACACTGAGCCCAAGAGATCAAGCCCTTGTTGAGTGGTCTACCTATAATGCAAAGGATGAATGGGACCAACGTTTCCATTACTTTTTTACCCTGCCCTCCTAAGGAACTCAGGGAAGGCTTTGCCCTCCTCCACTCTATTTCCACAACCACTTTGTAAGGTAGGCTAGGCCGAGAGAAAGTGGATGAATCAGTTACCCAGCAATTCTCATGGCTGAGTGCAAATTTCCCTGATTCAAGTCTAAAGCTCCAACCTCTCCAACCACGTTGCCTCTCTAGCTTGATGAGTGTTGCAAAAAAGGCTTTGGGCCCTTGGGAATCTGTGGACCATCCAGAACCTGCAATTCCAGACCTAGGGCCCCTCCCATAGAGAGAAAGTGCTCGGCTGTTCTTCACACTGAACCGCCCCCAGATCCTTGATGGCCTTAAGGGAGCAGCGGGGCTGCAGGACATGCTCACCTACTGAGAGGGAGGTATTTGCACTCTGCAAAGTGAGCATCCAGCTGCACCAGCATGTCCTGGCACTCCGTGTAGGAAAAGGGATAGCAGAAGGCAAAGTAGGTGGTGGCTCCTCGGCAGTCCAGGAAGCGATGCACGAAGGACAAGACGAACTGGGTATCCGCCATCTGCACAAGAGGAAAAGCAGCTGCTGAGTTGCCACTGCCCAGGTGGGATCCCTGCCCACGCCCAGCGCCATGGGTAGTAATAACCACAAGCTACTACAACAAAGGTGCTGCCATCCTGTTGTAGCTCACGGCTGAAGAAACGTTTCTCCCCTTAGAGCGTTTGGATTAAATACCCCACAATTCCTGCTCACTGCCTCCCCTCCTCCTTTTTGTTGGTTTGGCAACGCCTGTTCTCAATGCCCGCCACACCAACTTGTTTTTGCAGTGACACAGACGTGTCTTCAGGCTCTTTCTGGACCACTCTTCCAAACCTTAACAGAAGGTGAACTCAAAAAGGGCAAGGTGTAGCAAGAAATCTCCTGTTAGCTGTCACCGAAGAACCAGACATACTTGATCAAATTGGCAAAACATGAAACATCCCATTTCAAAGTCACCATCCTCTCTCTGCCTTGTGTTGAGAGCTGTAAGTTCTGAACACACTCGAGGGTGCATGAACAGGCCCCTGGGAATGAGTTTCTTTATCCCACTGCTTGAAACACCAGTCAGCATCATGGCAAAGCCAAGGAGGTTCAGAGAAGCAGAAAATACTGTGTGGAGGGAGGAGAATGCCTTCCATTTCCCTCGAAGTCACCACAAAGAAAATTAAGCTACCCAGCTAAGTCTTCCAAGATGCCATTTCCTCCCTGGTGTTGCAAAAGGAAGCTAGAAGATTTGCCAAGTCTGATTTGTGGATTCTGTTTTCTAGTTGTTGAGCTCAGCATAAGCAATTGGTTCACCTTCTTTAATACTGAACTCAGACTGGCAGCAACTTTCCATCAAAGGAAGACTCTTTCTAAGTTCCTGGAACTCGAGATCCTTTAAAATGAGAAGAACTGAACCAGAAACTTTCCAGTCATAAAGCAAAAACTCTACCATTGAGTGACAGTTCCTCCCCACTAGACATGTAAGTGTGACCAAGCTGAACAGCAGCTGACAATAGGTTCTTTCAAGGAGCCAAAAAGGTAAGGAAAATGTTATTCTAACTCTCAGAGCCATGGAAAAAGAATTCCAGGGGGAAGTACAGTGGTGAAACATCAGTGGACAGTTTTTGGAGGCAGGGCTCCTCGGTGCCTCAATTGTGTTAACTGGAGCTTGCAAGCTTCACCCCTGCCTTCCCCAGCCATGTGCAGCCCAAGCCACACTTACATCATTTAAGTCCATGGTCCACTAACTCCCTTGAAAAAAGCTGACACCCCCCCCCCCACATGCTGCTTTCAGAGGCAACAGGAATGTAGGCCCAAGTGAAGGCAGACTTGGTGTTCTCCCACAAGGGGTTTGCCACATAGATACCTCGAAGGCAGGCCGCTCACGAATGCGCTCCCAGCGGGGCCTGATAGGCACAGTCTTGACTAAGGGGGACATCCCTTGGGAGTAGAGCTTGGTCTGCTTGTTCATGTTCACAATGTGGATCTTGATCATCTTGCCTGGCATCCCCCCTTTCACACTAAAATGAAACCAAGATCTGGGCAGGGAAGACAAGAACACGGAGGAAAGTCAGACAGGACCTCAGCCATGGCTCAGCTTCTGTTCCCCAGGTCCCAGGGAAGTCATCCTTTCCCTTATAGCATCCTGTATGGCTACCCACAGAGAGATCCACGAAAGGATGGAAAACCCATCAGCTTAGTAACCTGCTTTTTTTTTCTTTTTGCATCAAGTCACAGCTGACTTATGGTGACTTTGCAGGGTTTTCAATGCAAAAGGCATTTAGATGTGGTTTGTCACTGCCTTCCTCTGCATTGTGACCTTTGGAGATCTCCCATTCAAATACTAGCCAGGGTTCAGAATGACTGGCCCAAGGTCATCCAGCAAGCTTCCACGGCATGAGCGGGGATCTGAACCTGGGTCATAGTCCAACACCTTAACCACTACAGCACACTGTCTCTCAACTTGCTCTAAGTCCCACCAATTACACTTCATCTCAAGGACCCTTTGAAAAGGGGAAGATGAATGGCCCAACCACAGAATCATAGAGCCACACAAGGAAATAACAGATACAATTAACCAGAAGGGTCAAGTCAGTCTCTAAGAGGCCTCTATAGGTTGAAGGAAGGCTTTAGCAACACTAACCCTGGAGCATCCATTAGTCAGCAACAACATTGAAAGGGAATGGTTTATACCGTCAGTCTTAGAAAGGACCCTGTGAGAGGGTCTAAGCTAGGCATAGCTCCCCCTTTCCTTGACAAGCCCAACAGGCCTACCACCTGTCTCTGCATCCACTTTACCTGTTTCCATTTTCAAATTCTGTGTCTGCGCAGTCCGGTTTGGTCCACACGTTGAATTCATAGTCAGCAATGGGAAGGGAGCAGCCAAACACCATCGAAGCTGTGCTGCCACCATTACCAGCACTGTCGCCCTCCCCTTCTAGGTATTCCACCTTCTCCACATGTGCCAAATTTCCCGAGTCAAACTTGGAGCTGAACAAGAGGCCACCACAGCGTATCTCCATCATAGCCTCGCCACCAGCAGAAGGGGTTCATCCTCCTCTCTGCAGCAGGTTGTTACAAGAGTTTCCTGTGGAGAGGGAAGGGATTAGCCACTTTTGGTACCCAGAGAGCTTCAACTCCAGAGGAAAGAGGAAATCCAGTTGCTCTCCCCTGTCTTGGGAAAGAGAAATGACATTACAATGAACAGAGAAAGATATTATTTTGGTACCTACACATTACAGTTGTCTCCTCTTCCTGAAAGGCTTTCTCAAAGTACAACCCGCCGCGAAGACAAGTTAAGCTCCTGAGATCCCACCTAGGCACAGCAAGACGCAAAACTTTACAGATCACCAGAGTGTCAAAAGGAGAACCTGAGCAATGTCATTAACAAGGTCCCGCATTGCCCTGCATGCGCAGTGCGCACACATCAGAGGTGGGATCCAACCAGTTCTCACCACTTCTCTAGAAGTGGTTACTAATTTTTTCTGAGTGCCGAGAATGGGTTACTAAAGCAACCTCCCTGCCCAATAGGGACTGGAGGTGCGTGTGTGCGGTGGCACCACTGTTTGAATCCCACCAACATTGGAACCTGTTATTAAAATTTTTGGATCCCACTACTGGCACACATGTACAACGAAACCCACCATAAGGGTCTTTACCTGCTCAGAGCAGCAAGCTTCCAAGGCACTGTTACGCACCCCTTTTCTCTGCCCAATTCTCCTGCATAAAGAACATAATTCAAGACAGCACAGTCAAGTATTTGAAACAGAAACATGGGCAGCCTTTCTCCTCCAGGGTGCATCTCACATCTCCTTCACACCAAGCTCTTATAATAGGGCCAGAAGGTCACTTGTGTACCGCTAAGTAAGCCTTCGGCTGTCAAAATCATGGGAGTCGCCTTAATGAGGGCATGGGCGTTCAGGGGATCGCCCATGGGGAAAGTTGACGGGTCACCTATTTGTAGGCCCGCCACCCGAGGCGAACCTGCGTTGCCGGTTCACCTCGACCTCTCGTTTCTGGACTCGAGTCCAAAGCGGTCAAAACAGGAGGGGCGTGGCCACTGGCCAGGACACGCCCCATGATTGCCTATATTTGCATATACTCCCAACATGAGCCAGTGTAGGTGCCGAAGACAGGGCCACCAGCCCAACCTCCCCCGTCCCCTATCTCGCCGACCTACTCCACTGCCGCCGCCACCGCCGCCACCGCCAGGGGCCCGGGCCAGGCCAGCCCTACCCTGGCTCCATTACCTAGGCAACCACAATGCGGTTGCTTATTGGCCAGCTCACACCTTTCGCAGCAATCCGGTCGGCCATTGGCCCGAAGGCTTTCTCCATAGCAACGCAACGCGCCATTGGCTGACCGCGTCCCTTCCATGGCGACAAGACGGTTTGGTTGCTATGGCAACGGAAGAAGGCGGGGCCGACGCTGCCGCTCGAGTTCTATTCCGAACCTTGCGGGGCCCGAGACCCAGGAGTACGGGACGGGGAGACACCGGGCAGGAGAAGGACCAACTTGGTGGTCCGTTTCCTATTTCAAAAGCCAGTTTGCAATCTATGTCTGACCGGTCGCAAATTAAGCGGCGGGATCTTATCCTTTGGCCGCTGTGCCAGGTTTTTGTAGTTTTCTTGCAAAACACCGCTACACGTGTTTACAAGGAACATGTGGATGCATGGGCCCCGAAAAGCAGCAGGCTTCAGCTTTGCACGTCAGTCTCTTGTCTGTGTCTGTATATTAAGATTACTGTAATAGTCCTCCCAAGCAACACTTGCGCTCTATCTGCATCATGTAATGATTGATGGCTTATGTGAAGAAGTGTGCATGCACACCAAAGTTTATACCAAAAATAAAATGTGGTTGATCTTAAAGGTGCCACTGGACTCAAAATGTTCTGCTGCTTCAGACCCCCCTGACGATTACCCTCGATTATGGGGACAGCTACTTCGAAGGGTGGGGGGAGCGAGGGAGTTTCTGGATTGCATTTCGAAACAAGTAAGGGAGGAAGCTGACTCTTAAATTTTCCTATAGTTCCTACAGAGAAAGCCCCATTTAACTCGAGGAACTCTTGATAGGTGGGTTTTCCGGGATTCCTCCTGACCCCGGTCCGCTTCTCTCTTGCTTTCTCTGAAGCTCACTGCTCGAAACTGGATGACGGGCCGCTGTTTTCTGCGTTGGAAGAGAGTTCCATCCTACCTTTCGGACGTGAACGTGAACGTCTTGGATAGAAACTGCCGAGATTATTTTAATTTTGAAATTTCGTTCAAAAACGAGGTTCCTGGAAGATGCGGGCATTGATCCCGCTACCTCTCGCATGCTTAGCCAGCACTCTACCATCTGAGCTAATCCCCCATTAGGAAAAGTGAGTGTCTTAGATAAAAGCTTCCGATATTATTTTAATTTTGAAACAGTTTAAAAGCAAGGTGATTGGAGGATGCGGGCATCGATCCCGCTACCTCTCGCATGCTAAGCGAGCGCTCTACCATTTGAGCTAATCCCCCTCTGTCTGTGATTGGGCTAAAGTGTCTGCTATTCTGTACTAAACTTTCTATCCAGCAGGGGGAAAACAAGACAGAGATTACTAAAATGAGTCGGGCACATCAAAGCTTGCAAAGCCAACTTAAGTTAGCCTTGGAAGAGGGGTTGGAGTTGGACTACCTGATTGTGCTGGAGCAGCATGGTGGTGCTTTCCCTGGCTACGAACAGCTTCACTCCCCACCAGCTGGAGAGTTTTCCTGCTCTTTTCATAGAGTTATAACGACCTGTTGGACCTCCGATGCAGCTGGGACTCAAATCTGCCAGAGAATACTTTCAGGTGGGCGCTGCTCCACTCAGAGACAGGCAGGGATGGAAATGCACCGAGGTATTCTACTTATTTGCTGAAAATTGCAGCGGGTTGCACAAAATATACTAAAATGTCATCTCCGTTATCTCAATGCTCTGGATAAACCTCCAGTTTACAAATACTAGAAAGTGTGTATTTGGGAGGGAGAGTGGGTGGGTGTTGTCCTCATGCACAGCTGCAAGGGCATTGGGATCACAATAGTCTGCAGTGAGGTGAACCCACCCCCAACCCAGGTGGTGCTGTGCTGTCTTGTCTCCTCCTTCTACAGAGAGAAGCCTAGTGGTCTCAGTCCTGCTCTCCTCCCCACATTGTCCTTGCTTCCCTATGGATTCTTCCTCATGCTTCTGAAAGGCGAATCAGGGATTTGATAAGTGCACTAGGCAGCAGGACCTATCAAAAGTATAGCAGCAATTCCACAAGGAGAAAAAAAGAGTTATCAAGGCTTCATGGCCAAGTAGCATTAGAGTTAGAATATTAGAACATTAATAAAGAATTTGCAGTAAGAGTTATGAATGCTTCTGTTTGTAGGATAGTATCTGGAAAAAGGGTATATGGAAAATGAGATGCAATATTTTATTTTATATAAGTATACACTACAGGTCCACAATCACTCAAATGTGAGAAAAATTTATTACATCAGGAAGGACAATTGATTTATAAACTAGGAGCCTAAGGGCATTTGGTTTGAATTTACAAGTGGAGAGCCAGCATGGTGTAGTGGTGAAGAGTAGTGAAATCTGATCTGGGGATCTGGATTTTATTTCCCATTCCTTCACACAAACAGCAGACTCTTATCTGGGGAACTGGGTTTGTTTCCCCACTCCTACACATGAAGCCTTCTGGGTGACGTTGGGCTATTCACAGTACCCTCCAAACCCTCCTAGCCTCACCTACCTCACAAGGTGTCTGTTGTAAGGAGAGAAAGGGAAGGAAAGCCGCTTTGAGACTCCTTGCAATTGTGCAAGATTCAAATTCGGGATGGTATTTAAAACCGTAAGGTATGTTAATGGAGAGTTGGGATTTAGAAGTGTTTGTTTACAGCTGTGTCTTAGTAAGTCTGTTTAATGCATTTTGTTAAGTTATTCAAAGAGCGCTATAGAATTCTGAAGAAAGTATGTATTACTCAAAACGAGCCTGTACCGGATAGCTGTTAAAGCTTCTATTGTTATCTGATCTTGAGCTTCTGCTGACAACTTTCAAGTCTTTATTGACTGTATAAACCTTTGGATGCAAGACTTTTTAAAGCTCACTTGGCACAAAATGTTGCTCTTGTGAATCTATCCTTGGTGGACAGTGTTTAATTATGGTTATCAATACAAATGTTGTAAACAAAACAAAAAGAAATTAGCATCATAACCATCGTTGCAGGGTCTTTGAATTGCTCCACCTGGAAGAATGCCATGATGATGTCAGCACCCTGTAGACCCCAGCAACTGGAGGAGGCCCGTCTTCTGGGTAGGACCATCTGCAAGATTTACACCAGGTACACTGCCGCCGCAGTTACTGACTGGGCTGTGACAGAAGGTGCTCACAGAAGAAGGGCTTCATGTCCTGCAAAGGCTGCTATACTACTTTGTTCTGCAGCGTGTCCTCAACACCTCCCATCGCCTTTGAGTCTATCCTGCACAGCCTCATTTTTGCCACGCTGGCTGAGATGGGCATACTGGAAGTCATTTTGGTCCCAGTGAGAGAACTCTATGGTTCAACCTCAGAGGTAAGCCACTAACATCCCATGTGTGCCCCATTGCTAGGGAAAAGCTGGAGCACCAGAAATGGAAGACCTTTGCAACATTGCTGTTGTCAGCCACATTCACCTACTGTGAAGGCCACTGCAGATGACTCTGAAAAGCTGGTATCACTGGGTCAACTTCATCATTTTTAAAATAAATTAAACCCAAACATTTTGATCGAATTTTGAATAATGTGCGATTGTTATGGTTTCTAATTTAACTGCAATCGCCTTCCTTAGCGAGTCATGCAAACCACTATTTTTGAATAACTTTTTAAAAAATAGGGTAGGGGGCACGGAGGATGAGTTTATGGAACCAAGGAGTGGCGGCCCGAAAAAGTCTGGGAACCATTGTTTTAATATAAATTATAAATACTGCTCCTGTATCCCTTTTATTAATTAATTAATTAATTAATTAATTAATTAATTATATTTATAAGCCGCCCTCCCCCGGAGGGCTCAGGGCGGCGAACAACAGACAATAGAGCACAATAAAATCAATAATATCAAACTATAAAATCATTATGAATAGCTCTATATATTAAAACCCAGCCCCATTAAAAGCAGCGTTCTGACATCAAATATATCGATGGCGTCTCTCTAATCAATCCCCTAGAAGGAAAAGGGGGGGAAGAAAGGGGCGGTAGGTCTATAGATGTTATAGGGAGAAGCGGAGGAGGGGGGGAGCCATCAGCGGCCGGACCCCTCAAAGGCCCGGTGGAACAGCTCTGTCTTGCAGGCCCTGCCGAAATCATTTAGATCCCGCAGGGCCCGCGTAGCTGGAGACAGAGCGTTCCACCAAGCAGGGGCCAGAGCTATAAAAGCTCTGGCCCGGGTGGAGGCCAGCCGCATCATTGAGGGACCAGGGACCACCAGCAAGTTGGCCTCTGCTGAACGTAGAGGCCGAGTTGGGACATATGGGGCAAGACGGTCCCGCAGGTACGGAGGTCCCAGGCCGCGCAAGGCCTTAAAGGTCAGTACCAACACCTTGAAAATGATTCGGAATTCAACCGGGAGCCAGTGCAGGCGGCGCAACACAGGTAAAACATGGTCTCTGGCGGCACCCCCTGTGAGCAGACGGGCCGCCGCATTCTGGACCAGTTTTAATTTCCGAATCAGACGCAAGGGAAGGCCTGCGTAGAGCGAGTTGCAATAGTCTAGCCTGGAGGTGACCGTTGCATGGATCACAGTAGCTAGATCCGTTTGAGAGAGGAAGGGGGCCAGCCGCCGGGCTTGGCGAAGATGGAAAAACGCAACCCGGGTTACATGGGCCACCTGGGTCTCCATTGAAAGAGACGAATCCAGGTGGACCCCCAGGCTACGGACGGAGGAGGCCGGTGCCAATGTAGCCCCCTCCCACACCGCCTCCCACGCTTACAAACAAATGAGGTCAGAATGCATGTTCATCTCTTTCCTTGGCAATGGAAGAGCAAGTTAATGGGAAAAAGCACCAGACCTGTACAGTTTTTTGTAATCCATCTTTATTATTGTTTATTGTAACGTTCCACTGCATTATTTTCAGTCTTGCAGTTCCTGCCTTACAATCTGTATTGTACTTTTTTTTGTGCAACGTTCTCTCATTTTTGATGGTTGTATGTATTACACTGTTCTCACTGCATTGTTTTATCATTGTAATCCACCTTGAGTCTCAGCGAGAAAAGCGGACAATAAAAGAAGTAAATAAATACACTTCATGCACACTGAATGAGGAAGAAAAAGGAGGAAGGCAGCAGCCCAGCCTCTGAAAGGACAATGAAGGGGCAGAGGATTTGGGGCCAGTGTTAAGGGAAGGAAGCTGGTGGCTCCAGTGTGCAGAAATTAGGGGGGGAGGGGGAGAGAGAGAGAGAGAGAGAGAAAGGAGACTTGGTCTAGCCTAAGAAACCATCTGATGCACAGGGCAAAGACAGACAACATTAAGGCAAGGATTGTAGCCAAACATATTTTCATTTATTGCACATGATGAGAGCGCCACAGAACTGTCATGACTTAGTCCCATTACCTTTGGAATTCCAACTGAATCAAGCAGCACAGCTCATAATCAGTGGTCAGACCCCCATAACAGCAGACAATGGGCTTCTCCCAAGTCCTGCTCTAACACACCTGCCCTGCAAATACACACCTGAGTCTGGCACCACAAAAGTGCCCGATGGACACTGAAGGGGCAAGCCCAACCTGCAAGCAGACAATCATGACAGACACTATGGATGAGTGTGCAACCCAACTTAAGAGACGCTTCCTCCAATTCATTATTTCCTCCAGCAAATCCGTCATGGCTCAGTCCCTGCCCATTAATTTCAAGGAGGAGACAGGAATACCCAGCAAGATCCATGCCACAGCACAGAGGCAGCCACAATCTAGTCCCAGCAGCCAAAAGGCTGCACTCACACTGTGTAACGCTCATGGGATAGTGCAGGACAGCATTCCTCCTTCACTCCAGGACAACTTTTAATTTAGTGAGGGGCGAGAAGAGAATTTAAACGGGGGGTGAGGAAATGCTATTAAAACCAGGACCCACTCCCACATCTTTGTGAGAATTGTTCATTTCCCTGCAAGCCGGGGGAGGGCGGCAAGAGTGGCGCTCCAGGGCTTGCAAGCTTATCTCCAGAGCCAAAAAGAGGAGCAAAACTTCTCTACTGATCTCACGTGGCTCCGATTTCTATTCACATGTCTAAAGGGCGACAAGCCAGCAGCTTCTTCCTGGATACAGAAAAAGGCAAAGGCAGCACTTGAGGGGAGTGGCAGAAGAGGCTTACAATCCTTGCTTTGACTGGGGGGGGGGGGAAGGCAGGGGAGAGTTGCTGGCTGCACCAAGACAGTCACTGACCAGTTGAAGGGTGCTGGCTGAGGTCTGGGATGCTGTGCATGAAGTCCATCTCCCAGATGAGGAGGGAATGGAAGGGGGATGAGCAAGAAAGTGTCACGAGCAAGCACAAGTCCTGGGGAATGACTTCAGGAAAAGAGGAATGGTGGGGGTAGGTGGAAGCACAGTTCCAAGAACTGAGGACAGGAATGGGAGCTCCATGCATAAAATGACAGGGAAGAGGACCACTCCATTTCTCTGGGAAAACAAAGCCAAACAGTTTACTCAGGAAGGAGAGAGGCAATGCTTTTCCACTTGCACCCCAGCGTCAAGCAGCCAGAGGGACAACTGGTCGGGGATTTCTGCATTGCTGCTTTAAAAGCTGTGGCTGACCCCATGATCCCATAGCAACAGCTAAGCAACAGGACCGACCAATAAGAAGGGGGCAACTAAGGCCTGAGCGAAGAACAGGGAGAACTGGCCTGCCGGTACGGTGGGTTCAGAACCCAGACGGACTCTGGCCCAGGCAAAGCAAGGCTTCACAGCAGGAGATCATCCCTGACCCTGAGGATCAGCATGAAGAACAAGTAGTTGGCACACACTGCTGGCACTCATACCAGCAGCAACCCAAACCTCCCGCCCAACTCCTGGATCTCAGTGGCCGGAGATAATGGCCAAGGCCCAGTCCTTGATGGCAACAGTTGTGTCCTGGAGGTATATCCACGAGGAATGGGTGAGGTTTGCCAATTGTCTTCTCAAGCAGTCCCACGTCCCTTCACCACTAGGAGGAGGAAAACAGAGATGGATCAGAGGTGAAATGTGCATTCTAGTCAGCACAGTATTAGCCCGGTGATTAAATTTATGCTCCAGCTTGCATTAAAATTCTAGAGACTGAAAACCAGCAGAGCTCCAGTTTCACAATTGCTAAGACGGATTAAATGGGAAAACATCCAGATTGCTGTCCTATCTATTACATATTGCGTCTTTGTCACTGTAAACGACAGTTTATGAAAAGATTACTGCATACATCATATTACTGCCATTTGCTGACCACAAACTGAATGTGTTCAGTATTCTTTTTCTGTATTCACGGTGGCTATAAGTTATACAGAGGAATGCAGCCAGGCTAACTGCTGGTCTGCTCCACCTATGCAGGCTGGAGCCAATGTGAAGAAATTAAAGGAGGGCTTGCTTGATGACTCCTCTCTCTGCGCCCCATGACTCAGGGTGGCGGCAAAATTGCAAAACTGGAAGGAGCCGAAAGCCTGTGCTTCTGCATAAGCAGCTGCCGAGTCAGCCCCATATGCCAACTTTGATCCGTCAAAAGCTGGAGGGGAAGCTGAAAGTCATTGACACCTGCTGCCTCCCCCTAGTACAGGGGTCTGGAACCTGCGGCTCCGGAGCCGCATGCGGCTCTTTCAGCCTCATGCTGCGGCTCCGCGTGGCCTGGAGGTCGGAGGGTAGCATGGGCATGTCCCTCCAGAGCAGCGCTGGAAGGAAAGGTGAGTGGAGGGGCCGAACCGGAAGTGGTTCCGTGTGGAGCTGCCTCTCCGGCTCGGTAGATCTTTGGGGCCATGGAAAATGGGTCCAAATGGCTCTTTGGGTGGTAAAGGTTGCCGACCCCTGCCCCAGTACCAAGATGCCCATGGTTTGCTAAAGGGGTTTGGCACCAGCTGTGGAAGAGCGCCTTCAACAAGGCAATCTGCCTATCCTTATAGTTTACAATAGGTCTAGTTCTGAGTAAACTTCACTAATCTTACTGTGCCACTGCAACTATTAAACATGGAGACCATTACAAACTGGTTTGTTTACATCCTGCATCCGCAAACACAGAGTGCCTGCATGATAGCAAGAGAAGGTAACAAACCAGAGCCCCGAGTTAATTGTCCGTTTGGCTGAAGAGCTTGGAACAGCATGGGTAGCATCTGCTGCGAATCTGTTATTGCTTATTTCATATAGTTCATTTTTTTTGAATGATGCACTTGGATGAGAAGTGCCCCCTACAACAATTGCTGGCCAACTCAGCTTATAAAATTCTAAGCAGGAATTTTTAAAGCTGCAATTTCCAGGAGGGTGGATTCTTCTAGAACATCCAGGTTTTGAATCCATGGGGATGTGACAGTACACAGTCCCAAGAACAATTAATACACTCCGTGGCATATCACCCTCACTGCCACAACTCTTCTGTCAATATCAGTCCCCCTCCTATGTATCCTAAATATTTGAAGGGATGTCATGTTGAAGATGGAGCAAGCTTGTTTTCTGCTGCTCCAGACACCATGACAAGGAATAATGGATTTGAGGTACAGGAAAAGATATTCCACTTAAACAATAGGAAGAACTTCTTCACAGTAAAGGCTGTTCAACAGTGGCATACACTGCCTCGGAGGATGGTGGAGCCTCCTCCTTTGGAGGTTTTTAAACACAGGCTGGCTGGCCATCTGTCAAGGGCACCTGTGCTTTGATTGTGTATTCCTGCATGGAATGTGGTTGGACTTGATGGCTTTTGTGGTCTCTTCCAACTGTACGATTCTACATATTTTTTGAGGGGTCTCCCTCTTTAGATCTGCCTCAAAGTCATTTTTGATAACCGTCAATTCATGCTTCAAAATGCTCACTTGCAAGAAGCCACCCAGAGTTGCCAGCCTTGCTCTAGCATCCCAGCAACGTAGTCCACAGCTGGCAGAAGATAGTTCCTCATGAGGAAGAGCAGCAGTTCCTTGAGGTGCTCAGCCAGGTGCAACACAGAATCGGGAAGGTGGGTCTGGAGCTGGCAGGAAAAGGAGAGAGAAGAAGATTCGGCTCAGCCACTTTCAGGGTGGACTGCTTGTAACAAAGTCCACATCATTAGCATACAGCTTACGGACTGTAATTATTCATTCTGGCCCCTGCCTTGAGAAGTTGGGTTGGATAAGAACAGATGCTGATTTCATGCACAGCATCCCTTTACGGGGCTCACCATAATGATACAGATCACACATAATTAGCTGGCAGAAAGGAGAACTAAAGCAGAGAGAAGGGAGCAGATACACAGCATCTGAAACTAATAATAGAAACAAAGACCCTTCCCTGATCTGGAGAATTAAGAGTCCCCCCTGAATAGCACAAACGGCACCCCCCACCTGTACCAGGAGCTGCTCCAGGTGTTTTGACATAGCCTTCGTGTCCCTTCCATCAGCTCCACTGAGCCTCTGAATGCTGCTTGTGATCCTTTCTCCACACCTTCCACTATTCCTCAGAGTTTTTACTGCCCCTTTCCTAGCTGTTCTCTTCTCTCACAGAACTGTTCAGAAGCCCCGCTGGACGTGGAGAACTGGGCGGCTTAATGCAAACGGCAGGAAAATATTCTCTGCACGAAGAGCTGGATACCTCACTCTTCAATTCCACTGAGTAGCGCTGGATGGCATGGATACAAAATCTGTCTTGACAGATTTAGGTCTGTATTGCTCCGTCAGTGTGGTCAGAACAATGAGCTGGGAAAACTGATCCACCTGGAAGTGGTGGCCACACAAAGCCCACTCTTGCGTGCTGTGGCTCCTTTCTTCCACCATTTCTGATAACACACTTCCTGTAAATATTCTGGGCTGTAACCTCCACCACCCCATACTACTTTCTCATTCCTTACCTCTACTTGGCACGCTGGGTAGGCAAATGGAGGGAGCTCTACCCTCGCCTGGCTGTTGTGGGTCTTCCGGGCTGTGTGGTATTGGTCTGGCAGTTTTTGCTCCTAACGTTTCATCTGCATCTGTTGTTCATGTTTTGAAATGTCAGGAGTAAAAACGACCAGACCACGGCCACCCAGCCTGGAAAACCCACAGCCACCAGTTCATTCCATATGTGAAAGTCCTTGACAATGCTATTCTTACCCATTCGATGAGCCTGGGAAGGTTGTCTCCGAGCCAGGCTAGCTGAGTAGAGCACTTCCTCGAGATGTACATGGTGGTCTCATTAGTCTTGGCCCAGACTAACTCCAGGTTAGGCCCCAAAACAGTCACCATGTGTGAGTAGTACAGGGGCACATTTGCTTCCAACCACCTGGAAGGGAAAGCATCTTTGTTTAGACATTAACACCCCGCTTCCCTTCCTGGCAGGGTCCCAAAGTGGTTACAGCAATGTCTCCTCATCTCCATTCTATCCTAACCACTACTCTGGGAGGGAGATTTGGCTGAGAGACAGCAGTGATTGGCTCAATGTCCCCCAGCAAGCTTTCATGGCCAAGTGGAGATTCAAACATGGGTCTCCCAGGCCATAGTATTACACTAACAGAATGATTTTTTCCCCTGGGGAAAAGGATGCCACCTCCATTCTAAGTCAGGCCTGAGGGGCGGAGAAGGTTTCTAAAAGAAGTTGCTTTAGATCAGCCGAAATGTTTGTCAATGTTTGTCAGCACTTTGCGCAATAACCTTTAACCCACAACAATGTATCTGATCTACTAGCAACCTACACCGCTTTCTTGAAGGACATGCATGGAGGTCACTGCAGTGTTCTCCAACGTGTCAGACCACCCAGTGAGACACGGCTATGTCAAGGCATCTAGGATATCCCTAAAATCATAGTGGATGTCTTACAATTGGAGGACTGTTCAGAAGCAGCAAAGTTAGAGTAAATAAAAGCATCTAGCAGTTGGGAGTACTATTCAGAAGCAAAAAAGTTAAGAGTAAAGGAGCAGCAGTTGTGTAGTGGTTAGGAGCAGATGTACTCTAATCTGGAGGAACCGGGTTTGATTCCCTGCTCTGCCGCTTGAGCTGTGAAGGCTTATCTGGGGAATTCACTCCCACACACACCAGCTGGGTGACCTTAGGCTAGTCACTGCTTTTCAGAGCTCTCTCAGCCCCACCCACCTCACAGAGTGTTTGTTGTGAGGGGGGAAGAGCAAGGAGATTGTAAATCTCTTTGAGTCTCCTACAGGAGAGAAAGAGGGGATATAAATCCAAACTCCTCCTCCACTTCTTCTAAATAAAAACATCTAGCAAATGTAACTGTATAGATCTGGGTTTATATCCTTTTGCCAAATATTTCAATTAGACATCTGTGAATCCTCATCTTACATCTGACCTAAAGCTATACACTTCAAATCTTGCCAGTCCAATAGGTCAGTCGAAAGCATTGTAGGGGAATTATCCTTACAACCTGACCACTTGTTGCTTAGCTGCTTGCAAAAGAAGACACAGGAAGAGTTGTGGAAACCTACACCACTCTTCCCATTTTTCATAGCAAAGGATAGAGGAGAAGAAGAGTTTGGATTTATATCCCACCTTTCTCTCCTGTAAGGAGACCCAAGGCGGCTTACAAACTTCTTTCCCTTCCTCTCCCCACAACAGACACCTTGTGAGGCAGGTGGGGCTGAGAGAGTTCCAAAGAACTGTGACTAGCTGAAGGTCGCCCAGCAAGAATGTAGGAGTGCGGAAACACATCAGGTTCACCAGATAAGCCTCTGCCACTCAGGTGGAGGAGTGGGGAATCAAACCCTGATCTCCAGATTAGAAGCCACCTGCTCTTAACCACTAAGAGGATAAAGGACAAGCCAGTGGTCAACCCGAGCTGGTTCTGCCAGCACGAATCGGAATCCATCTGTTCTGCCCAAGGAGCACAAGCAGCTGGCATGATCAGTCCCTGGACTGAAACAGTTGTGTACTGAAACCTTCACAACAGTGTCCATGAACCAAATGAATCAGCGCCTGAGCACATTTTGTCCTCTTAAATGAACTATGCCAGCTGCAGAATCTTAAGCTCTATGAAACCTATCAAGAGCCTCACCCATGCTAAGTGCTGAGCAACTATGCGCTCCTCATCCCCACCTGCCCTTAAGGGAAGGTACTTCTATTGTTCTTCTCTGCTGATGCAGATCAAGAGCAAGTCACTGACCTGTATCCTTTGAAAGAGTAATGGGAAACTTTGTTCCAGGCTTGCTGAGAAGCAGACAGGATGCCAGAATTGCGGAGGACGTGAGCAGAGGCAGAAGCTGTCAGGGGGAAAAAAAACCCGCAAGTCTCCTTGAGTGGGAGTGTGGTCAAGAGTAGCCTGCCCAGGCCAAGTCTCTCGATCCATAAAGGAAATAATTGGTTTCTCCTTCAAAGGCACATTTGAAGAAATCCCCCTCCCACACAGATCCCCTTTCTTCCTGAGAAAGGACCAACCTTGGAAGGAGCCGTGAGTTCTGATGTCATGCATCAAAAACCCCGTGGTAAACACCAGGATAACCAGCAGCAGCCGAAACCAGGGGAACCTGCTGCTTTTCATTTTGAGCAGCAAGGCCTGAAAAAGACAAAGTCAAAAGAGGAATCAAACAAGTTTAGTAGGGCAGGAAGACAAACACAAGATTCACTTAGGATCTGCTAGCCTCCAAACGCTGTCTTCTCCTTCCAAGCAAGGAAATTTACCTTACAGGTGGACCTGCAAGCAGCAACCTCCTGAGCACTGTTTGGTCCTTTCAGGGTCAGCTCTTCGTTCGTCACTTGAAAGGAATGGACTGTTTCCTGCAAAGATTTCCGCATCTGGAGAAGAAAAGGATCACAAACATTGCTTTGAAGTAGCAGCAGGAGGCATAGACTGAGCCCAGAGTCAGCCTTCAGGAGCTGCAGGGTCCAAGTATTGAAATGCCAGCCAGCCATTTGCCTTCAGTGAAGAAGGACGAGAAGAAGAACAAGAGTTGGATTTATATCCCCCCCTTCTTTCCTGTAAGGAGACTCAAAGGAGCTTACAAACTTCTTTCCCTCCCCCCCACCCACAACAAACACCCTGTGAGGTAGGTGGGGCTGAGAGAGCTCCAAAGAACTGTGAGTAGGCCAAGGTCACCCAGCTGGCATGTGTTGGAATGCACTAGCTCCGTGGTGGCGAACCTTTGGCACTCCAGATGTTATGGACTACAATTCCCATCAGCCCCTGCCAGCATGACCAATCAGCCATGCTGGCAGGGGCTGATGGGAATTGTAGTCCATAACATCTGGAGTGCCAAAGGTTCGCCACCACTGCACTAGCTAATCTAGTTCACCAGATAAGATTCCACAGCTCAAGTGGCAGAGTGGGGAATCAAACCCTGTTCTCCAGATTAGAGTGCACGTGTTCTTAACCACTAAGCCACACTGGCCAAGTTCCTTGCTTGAAAGAACCAGCCTACTCCACCAAGCAACCTAATGCTCCTAACGTGCAGAGTCAGTCACTCCAATCACAGCCACAGAGCTGACAGGCCAGCTACATGCTTGGCCCTGAGCTGACGCACAAGCTATGAAGTCCTATGGCTAGCATTTTTCTCAGCCTTCTAACCTATCCTATTTATCAGGCCTAAGATGAATAATAAATGTTTTAAACAAATACTGGTGGAAAAAGAAGAGGAATTTGGATTTATACCTCACCTTTCTCTGCTGTAAGAAGACTCAAGGTGTCTTACAAGCTCCTTTCCCTTCCTCTCCCCACAGCAGACACCTTGTGAGGTAGGTGGAGCTAGGAGAGTTCTGAAGAATTGTGACTAGCCCAAAGTCACCCAGCAGGAATGTGCAGAAACACACCTGGTTCACCAGATAAGCCTCTGCCACTCAGGTGGAGTAGTGAGGGGGGCCAAACCAGTTCTACAGATTAGAATCCACCTGCTCCAAACCACTACATCATACTAACTAGCTAGCTTAACTAAATACTCGTAATGTTATTAATACTTAGATGCATACTAAAATACTCTACCAAAAGCCATCTCCCCCTGCATCTGCTGACTGTTTTATGACAGCTCCACCTAGATCTGAACCCCCACCAGACAGGAACTGGGAATGCCCCTGGCCCCTTTCTCCATGCATGGCAAGTAACAGTGACCAAGGAACACAAACCTTTCTGGAAATGTCATTCCAGGATGCGCAAAGGTGATTGAGGAGCAGGCTGGGAAGGGAAAGCAAAACAAATATATTAGACACAGAGAGCCTCCACTGACAAATCAGGCCTGGTCACAGCGTTCTGCCACTGTGACGCAAAAGCTCGGCAGTGCGGGTGGAGACAGCTGGGCCCTGCACACAAGCGGACAGGCCACTTCACAGTTCTGCTTTCTCTTCAGCTATCTAGCAGATGGAATGCATAGAAGGGAAAGTGAACCCAAGGGCCTGAACACAGATATTTAATATGGGCTGAGGGGCAGAGGAACGAAGAGGATGCTGCGGACTGCCCAGGCCAAGAGTCCACTCCCTTTTAAAAAAATACTTTCTTGGCTTGCAGCTGAGAGCCTCCACTTCTCTTTGCTGCATCTGAACATATGACTACACGAAGCTGCCTTTGCACACATAATGTATTTGAGGATGGGGATAAGGGATAGCACTTGTATTTGAGGATGTATTTGAGGATGTATTTGAGGATGGGGATAGCACTTGTAGATGCTAGCACTGCCCATGATTAAGGGTGCTGGCACTCCTTCCCATATTGGTTACATATGGGCAGAAGCCTATCTAAAACCATTTCTAGAAAGATGAATCGAGATTGTCTGTATGTAAAATCACGAGTTCTATGGCGCTGCAATCCTCCTGTTTAGGATTCTAAGCACACCTTCTTGAGCCTCCTTTTAGTTAGTTTTGTTTCTTAGATTTCTATACAGCCCCCATCCCTGAAGGGCTCGGTGATTATTACAACATAAAATTCATACAATGCTGAATAAAGGAGCAAATCATACAAAAACACAGTAAACAAATAACATAAACTCCATCCAGTTAATAATCAATAAAACTTACTAAAACTCCATATAAAACAGCGGTTAATCATCTTTAGAAACCAGGAGGGCTAGAAATGTTTTTAAAAACACAAGTCAAAGCCGCAATCCAACTAGGATAATTCAGACAAGATGAATCAGGATCACAGAGGCAGCAGAAGGGCACTCGCCTATTCGCACCTGGACTGTGAAAGGTGTCTTATGTACAACTGTCTCCAGACGCTGGAGCTAAGAGGATCCAGGTTGAGGCAGTCGCTCAGGCAGTTCAGCAGCTGCACCGGGATAAGAGAAGAATTATTCTCAGAGGTCTAATAATCAGAAAGAGAACTCTGCAAAAGGGTCATTGATGAAGTCATGAGGCTATACTAGTTTCAAGAGCTGTGTGAACATCATGAAAGTTCAGGTTCCCCAAATGCTACTGCAGGCAGAAAAATATTGCTGTTCCCTAGCTCTGAGGTTCCCTGCCTCTCTCTGGCACACAAGGGAGAAGACATGGGTAGGGGAGGCAACACCTATGGAATATGTCATGTGTGTGCATTACATGCTGTCAAGTTGCTTCTGACTTATGGTGACCCTGTGAACTATTCATCTCCAAAATATCCTATTGTTAACAGTCTTACAAACTGAGGGCCATGGCTCACACTGGGTCTTTTCCTAATGCCTTCCACTTTTCCTAGCATTATTGGCTTTTCCACTAAGTATTATCTTCTAATACTCTGGTGCTGTTAATTCACATTCTGGATATCACTACTGTTCTTAGAACACCTGGAAGGGAATTTACCCTGGCATAATTATTCTAGGGCCTGACACTGATGGTCCTGGCTAGCCTGATCTCATCAGATCTTGGAAGCTAAGCAGGGCTTCCTGGTTACTATTTGAATGGGAGACCACCAGGGAAGTCCAGGGCTGCTAAGCAGAGGCAGACAATGGCTAACCACCTCTGTTCATCTCTTGCCTTGAAAAATCAGCCATCACACATCTGCAACTTGACTGCACTTTCCATTGTCAATTATTCTAGATGACTAGTTGCTCTAAGCCAGGGGTGTCCAACTCTGGCGCTTCAGATGTGCATGGACTACAATTCCCATCAGCCCCTGCTGGCATGGCTGATGGGAATTGTGAACCTCCATCACAAAATCTCCAAATTGAATACCCTCTGAAACCCTTCTGTACAAAAATGGCCAGGGAGGAGCTGCTTTCTTTCACATTGGCTGGTTCTTGCATGAATCATTTCAGGCATCAATTTCTTGGCTGCTGGACTACAAAGCAGAGAGGGAATGCAAAGCACAGGACTAGCCACTGTATTTCTCTGAAGCCCATCCCAAGCCCCAGGCCTCTAATTCACTGCATTCTTATGAAGGTTGTCAATTAACCATATGTATGTTAATCAATTAAATGGGCATAAAACAAATGTATAACAAAGTTCTGAAGAAAAACACAAACCTGCCTTATTTCGATGGAGCAGACTGTTGCCAGAATCTTTTCTGTTTTGTGTGACTCCCAGAATACCTTCAGCTAGAATGGTGTAGCGGTTAACAGCAGGTGGATTCTAATCTGGAGAACCGGGTTTGACTCCCCACTCCTCCACCTGAGTGGCAGAGGCTTATCTGGTGAACCAGATGAGCTTCCGCACTTCTACATTCCTGCTGGATGACCTTGGGCTAGTCACAGTTCTTTGGAACTCTCTCAGCCCCACCTACCTCACAAGGTGCCTATTGTGGAAAGAGGAAGGAAAAGGAGCTTGTATGCCACCTTGAGTCTCTCCTTACAGGAGAGAAAGGTGGGCTATAAATCCAAACCCTTCATGCCTCATCAGAAGAGGAAAGGAGGAGAAGAGGAGAACTCCGAAGGAAGAAATGGTGGCGACCTGCATGGGAATGGCTACTGCAGGCTCACCGAGTCAGGGACCAGGAAACCCTTGCAGTTGAGCTTTCAAAGGACAAGACCCTCACTTGGCAGCGCATCATCTGATGGAAGCAGCAAGCATCGGCTCTGCAGGCTCCATTCCTCAACCTCTTTTGAATACTAAAGAGAATGGATGTTCCAGGAGAAGGCCTGCAGTGTACGGGCTTTTAAGTATTGGGGGGGAAAAACTTTTAAAAGTAATGCACTTTTACTCCCAATCATTGGAAGAACCCTTTGACAGACTGTGAGGCCTTTGTGGTACAGAGAAGTAAACTGCAGTCCTACAGTTAAAGCTCTGCTCACCACCTGAGTTCAATCTCAACAGAAGTCAGTTTCAGGTAGTCGGGTCAAGGCTGACTCAGCCTTCCACTCTTCTGAGGTTGGTAAAATTAGCACCCACCTTGCTGGGGGTAAAGTGTAGACAACTGGAGAAGGCAACGGCAAACCCACACCCAGTAGAGAAACATGGTCATGCTTCCAGTAAAATGTTTGTGATATGAGCTGTTGCAGTGCTTGCTGGGAGGCTATACCTTTTTAGTCTAACTCATTAATTAGCTAGCTACCACAGCCATAAGAAACCTGATAGGCAAGGAAGAAGCAACACCTGGGCCTCTCTTAACCTGCCCCAGCCTCACCTCTTTTTTCATGTCATCAGGGCAGTTGAGAGTGGTCCTGGAGAGGAAGGAAGGGAAGTACGTATGTAGCGTGGTCTCTGGCTTGGCCCCAAAGGCCAGCACTTTCAGGCGGGGATACAATTGCCGTAGCTGCTCTTGGAGGCTGAGGAGAGAGAAAAATCACATCAGTCCACCATGCCTGGAAATGAGAAGGATTCCACCTTGTGCCAGGGGCAAAAGAAAGGCAAGTTCTGACTACTGGGGCTTTTCATAAGATTATCCAACCACACAATTGCAGTCTGTAACCAGAACATTTTCCCTTCAGTCTGAAGAGACAGCTTCCCCTACAAGAATACAACTCTTCTCCTGGCCAAATCTAGACACCTGCCTCCAGCCCCATGGCTCTACTCCACATGGTCACGGGAAACGGCAAAGGTCAGGTTGCACTTCCGCGACAGATAGGTCAAACCTGCTTGCAGGCCTGTGGGTAGGAGAATGGCTGCTTTGATCTAGCACAGTGGCGGCGAACCTTTGGCACTCCAGATGTTATGGACTACAATTCCCATCAGCCCCTGCCAATTGGAAATTCTGGCAGGGGCTGATGAAGTATGATCCGCCCTGGAGATAGGTCACTCCCTGTCTACTTCTGGTCACACTCTATAGGACCAACAGTTTTCTGCCTCTCAAGAGCCTTATGGATAGTTTTACAGTGCAATCCAAGATGGTAGAATATAAAATGTTTAAAACGATTACTCACAACAAACAGCAGCTCAGAAGGCTGAAGGTGATATCATCCCTTAATTCTACTTTACCATATGCTTTAAAACGTATATTAGACATTCCTGTCAATCTGTCCATAATCTTGGCAGTACGGTGTGACACAAATACAATAAATAATTGAGGGAAATTTATGATTACTGAGAACCCCCATCCGTTCCTCAGCAACTATTTTAACGCTGTACCCTTGAAGAAATACATTACGGATACAAGAACCTGTAACTATCACATCATGAATGGAAAGCTACCTCAATTCTTGCTATTTCAAACCTCTTTTGTGATGCTGGAGGATTATTAATCTTCCTCTGAACACTATAAAGAATGGGAATGGAGCAGACTGGATTCTATTGCCATTGTGAAGGTATTTTACATCACTGTCTGACCTTTTGCAGGTATAATATGAATACTGTTCATTACGGATACGTGCCAACAGTCATACTATTGTAACCAATTTTACTAAGTAGGTTCAATCAGGGAAAAGTCTGCACGTTTGGCACTTTGCCTTCCTTTCTTAAAACACTGTTTCTGCTCTGTGGAGCCTTCACTCCGAAAAATTATGCTCACCTACCATGCCTGGCTGGAAGTGCGTCATACCAGGACCAGGCTCTTCACTCTGCAACCTCCCTGTGCTACTCAGGACACCCCGAGGACCCTCCCATCTGCACAAGCGGTGCGAAACAAAGTGGGTAGAGGCCACATTTCCCACATGCTGCTATACCTGGGTGGTAAAGAGTTGTTGGGCACGAAGGCAAAGTCCAAAATGGGGAAGAAGTCTTTGGGTCCAATCATGCCAAAGCCTTTTGTCAAGTTGGGGTGCATCCTGTAAGAAAGTAAGCATGGCATGTCAGAGGGAACAGCCCCAGCACTAAGCACAAAGAGCATAAGTGCTTTCCCAGTCATTTCCAGGACTTGGACACCAGAATCAACCCACCAGTCTCACTCACTACCATAAAATGCCACTTTCATGACTCATCCTGGCTCCTTCTTGCTACTGATTCTGGTAAGCTTTTCTAGGAATAGGTGATGCCAGTTTTCTGGGCTGTCTGGCTGAGGTCTGGTAGTTTTTGCTCCTAATGTTTCACCTGCATCTATGGCTGGCGTTTTTAAAAATCAGATGTGCTTCTCTTGGAGGCACAGAAAGTCTTTGACAATATATCTTTCTTGGAGCTTCATTCACCAGCACCACAGGGCCTGTGGCATAGGCAGATGCCCCCCAACAAACCTAGAACCCAGTGCTCATGAGGATATGCTTCTGCAGTTTATGGACTGAACAGACATGAATTCTTGCTCTTGGCAAGAAAAGTACATTGATCCTGCACAAGTGACTGGAGACAACACCCCCCCTTGGATTGGATGTGCCAGTGCTGACAGCCAGATCATTCAACAGCTAAACACCACAAACGTTCAACTGTATGAGAGAGGAAGCAGATATTAAAATGTCGCATAGTCCAAAGAGAGCAGATAGAGAATAATTCTTGTCTCTCAGCATAAGACTAGAACAGTGGTTCTCAACCTGTGGGTCGCGACCCCTTTGGGGGTGGAACGACCCTTTCACAGGGGTCGCCTAAGACCCTCTGCATCAGTGTTCTCCATCTGTAAAATGGATAAATGTTAGGGTTGGGGATCACCACAACATGAGGAGCGGCATTAGGAAGGTTGAGAACCACTGGACTAGAATGTGCTCCCTCAAAGCTGACAAGGATAAGATTCAGGATATCCCATGATGGCTGCCAACAAGATGCAGCCTGATGTTGCACCCCACCCACCCACCTCCACACGGAAACTCACATCAACAGCCGATCCAAGTAGGTGATGGCATATGGGGAGAGGGATTTGATGCCCAGAACAGGAAGCATAATGCTGAGCCACACTGCAGAGGAAAAGGATGGCACAGCAGCATTCAGTTAGGGATGAACATGCTCTTTCACAGCGGAAAGGGAGAGCCACGTATCCAGTGACCAGTGGCAAAATGTCTACACTATCTGCATAAGGCAGGGCAGTACCTCGAGAGGCAGCTCAAATCCAATACTGGGAAATGAATCAAGACTGAGCTAGTAAAAAAATATCAAACCACTCATCTTAAATGCTTCCCTATGGATAGTTTTTGGGGGCGGTTACTGGTCGTTATAGTGCTCTGTGAGGGTCCATGAACACAGCTTGTTTTCTTCTCTCTTGCATTACTTTTCTTCACTCTGCCTCAATACACTACAGCTAAATTCTATGTAGATTCAGAAGTTCCATTATGGTAAATGACACACACTGTTTAAGCTGTTAAAGGGTTTAGTTCTCCTCCTCCAACTTCCCACTCTGATCAATTATGCTCTGCAACAGATTTCTGCTGCCTTTGCTGTCAATTCTCACTCCTCCTCGTTAATAGGAAGCAACAGCAAAGTCCATCTGCTTCTTAAGTAAGCGGAGAGCTTACTTCAGTAATTGTTAAACAGGAGAGCGGTGTTACACCTGGCACAAGTGCAGGTAGTGGTAGGCTACATTAAGACTGCACCACAAGAAGCTGCCTGCCAACAACTCAGACCCTTGATCCATCAAATTTGCTACTATCCACTCAGACTGGCTGGGGCTTTCCAGGGTCTCAGGTAAATGTCTTCCACATCACCTGACAGTTCTTTAACAGGAGAAGCTGGGAATTAAACCTGGGAGCTTCTGCCTGCAAAAGCAGGTTTTTTTCTACTAAGCCACAGACCCCATCCTGAGTGTCACCTGCTTCCACCACAAGAGCACTAGGCTCACAAAAGAGTACTGTTTGATAAACATTGCGGCTTCTGCAAAGGCTTTGGGGTTCTACGTGGACGTTGGAGGCAGCTGGAGTTTTTCAGGTTTGGGTTTAATAGACCTGAAAAATTCTGAATATCTCAAAAAGTCAAATCCACCCCCATCCCCCATACCAACATGGGGACCTGGCTTCGTTGAAATTTTCTGGGTCTATTAAACCCCCAAAATGCTGAAAAAATGGTGTATTAAACCCCCTAAATTGTGGTATGGGCTGCCAGAATGCTCTACATGAACATTCACCTAAAAGGGACACTGTTCTATGAAGTACACAGGATTGATTTGGACAGGGTCACTGGCCCTGTTCTACTTACCTTTAAGTCCTTCTGTAAGATCAGTAAATCCAGCTTGCCCCAAGGCCCACATGATGGTGAGACATTTGGCCGGTCGGTTTTGACAAGATCTCAAGAGCTCGAGATACTGAGGCAAAAAGGCAAAAGACAGCAGCATGAACCCAGAACTCTCAGGGCGGGAAGGATGCAGAGTTGCTTTCTGAGAAAATCCCCAGGCCACAGCAGCAAATCCCATTGTAAGCGTACAACCTGCAGTCTTCAGATACAAGATACTGCCAGCTTATTCTGAGGTGGGGACATGGCATATAATCTGCACCACAAATGCTGGTCTACTTGTTTACCACAAGACCTCTGGGATGGGCTTTCCAAGGACAGCAGGCTATGACATCAGTATGTTTCTGTTAGAATATCTGGCATCCACTGTGATTCTTCCCATTAAGTTATTGCAGGCGTAAGATAGCTGCACCATTTGGTTTGTTTCTGTTAATGCAGGGCAGGCAAACTGTTAATGGGTTGCTTGGGGGTCACCTTCATTGTCTGCATATTATGGTGTAGCTTTGTATGCTCCACTCCACTTTCTTTTTTTGATTATTGTGTAAGCTTGTTTGCTTGTGCCTTTTGCACATTACTAATTTTTGTCTTCCTCTTTTGTTGAGAACATTTTGTGGCCTAACATTTTATATCTAGCATCTCATTAAAGGATAATTCCTTTTTTATAACTGTTACATTTTAGTCTGCTGAGATCTGGGTAATTTCAGTTCTTCTATCGGTCTTTTCTCCTTGCTATAGTCCTTCCTCTCCATCCCCCAAGAATTACTCTAGCAAAAATGCTGGAGCTGCTTCCAGGCACACAAAACTGGAAAGCCTGAGTGCTCCCAAAGGTTCACACAAAATTTTAAGAACATAAGAAAGAGCCTGCTGGATCAGAACAGAGTCCATCTAGTCCCGCACTCTGCTATTCACAGTGGCCCACCAGATACCTTTGGGAGCTCACATGCAGGATGTGAAAGCAATGGCCTTCTGCTGCTGCTGCTGCTGCTGCTCCCGAGCACCTGGTCTGCTAAGGCATTTGCAATCTCAGATCAAGGAGGATCAAGATTGGTAGCCATAGATCGACTTCTCCTCCATAAATCTGTCCAAGCCCCTTTTAAAGCTATCCAGGTCAGATTTTGACAGGCGCAGCAATGCTACCATGTGACTCACATGGAAATGGAGTGAACCCAATCTATAACGGGAGTGCAAGAATGACTTCGGTCGATTAAAAACAACAACTGAGAACTCAAGGAGGTGTGAACGGCTGAAGGAACTTCCACAGCAAACCAAAGCAGCTTATGCAACTTGAGGCTATGTAATCCCAGCTGCTCACCTTGCCTAAATTCACTGTGGCCACTTTAGGTCTGTCTAACAGCACTGCTTGTATGCAGATCCTGTATCCGTGCAGTGACTCCCCTGGAAAGCAAGCACAGCGAAGGAGGACAATTAGGAACAATAGAGCAGGGCTTACAAGGTCGGGACTCGGACACTCTCTGTCGATGTGCCATACGTACTTGCAGCAATTGTGGGACTGAGAAGGCTTTGCCACACACCTATGCCTGCCAGCATTCATGGGCGTTCTGCCAACTGCTAACCCTAAAGCAATGATAGCGAACCTTTTCGAGACCGAGTGCCCAAACTGCAACCCAAAACCCATTTATTTATCGCAAAGTGCCAACGTGGCAATTTAATACTGAGTACTGAGTATTTAAGTACCTGAATACTGAGGTTTAAGTTTAGAAAAAAATGGTTGGCTTTGCTCTGCACCTCTCTAGCATCTTTGCCTCCTCTGCCTCTGCCCCCACTTCGGGCAGCAGCCACCTGGAGAACAGGCACCAGGCTCGCCGGTCGAGTCCTCCCTGCTTGCCGCAGCACACGCCCATCATGCCCAGCGGCCCAGACAAGCCTAGGGGTGTGGGGGGGCACACAATTTTCTGCCCCCCATATGATTAGCGTTTACCACCGCTGCCCTTAAGTATAGACAGAAACAGAGGAACCTCTGCCCTCTCCCCAACCCATGTATTACTACCTACAGGTTCCTTCAGGCTGAAGGCACATCCCACCTTGACTTGCCTCTCTGGAAAATCAACAAGTACCTCACAGTTCCACTCAGGTCACAGAAGCCATGAGCAACAACAACTGCAAATCATCTCCCGCTTCTGAACAAACAGCTTTCCCATTCTTGCTTGTCTACCTTCAAAAAGATCTCCCATCTCTCCCCCTTCTGGCTGGAAGTGGCACAACCCCTCTAATTCTTCACTGCATCTTCCCAATTCAGATCCTGCCTCTGACTCTCAAGTGAGGCTTCCCTCACTATAAATTGCAGCCCTTCCCAACGTAGCCGTGGATCAGAGAACACACACATACTCAGGACTAGTTACTGGGGCTGGGAATCCCTAAACAACTGACCCCCATTCCTCTTGCCAGCAAAGTGGCCCCACTGGTCTGGCCGTGGGAATCAGCTCCAGAGATCACGGTTGCCGATTTTAGTGTCTCTTCCTTCATCCTCCACATCTGTTGCCATCCACTCAATTTCTTGCCCTTAACGGTCCCACAACGCAGTATCTGAATTTGGCTCCATTATAGCTTGTTGAACCCTTCAGAAGAGTGTGTGTGGCAGAACCTTTCACCCAAAAGTTTATTCCCCGAGCTTTGCTTGCTCACCAAGCGTCTTGTCCAGCTCTTGCAACATTGTGTAAATACAGTGGTCAAAGAAAAGCTCCAGAACGCCCCCGGATTTCGACAGCAGAGACTTGATTATGCTCCTCAGCTCCTTGTTCACAAGGCAATAGGGATAGTCTGTAGCCAGAGGAAGGATTTATAAAGTCAGCATTCATTGCCATTAAAACTTCCCCACCTTTGGACCTAGAAACAAACACCAGTTTGGGAGAGAGGTTCCATTTTTCAAGGGAACAGCAACTGTTTCATGTGAGGGGACCTGAACTAATGCTCTGCTTTGTATGCTGTCTTAACACAAAGACTGCATTCACTGTCAGGAATGTATGTGGATGTCCCTGGCTCACCTTAACAAAATGGAAGAAAATACTGCTGCTTCCTCAAGGCAGTAATCCTAATTCCAGAGCTCATCAGTAGTGCTACAAAATTCAAAAAGCAATGCCCAAATCAACTAACAAGGCTCATATTCGACTGAAGATTTTACTAGCAATGCTGGACTTTAACATGGACTTTAAGCAGCACCCGGTATTTTTTTTAAATCAAAATTTCTGGCCTGTGTCCCCCAGTAACAAAACCTTAACCTACAGAATGCAGCGAGATATCTTGCACAAACCTCTCCCTGCCCCCTCCCCTAGGCCTGAGCCCCCCCATGAACATCTCAGACCAAGTTGCTGCACAATTACCAAAGTCAGTCTACAGCTAAGCTGCAATGTCCACATTCCTGTGGACTTTGGACCGGGCAGCTTGACATTACTTGAACTTTAGGCTCAGCCTGCTGGAAAACACTGTGCTTGAGAAAGCCCACGTGTAGTCCAGGAAACAAAGGATGCATTATTGATTTATTATGTTTCTATGCCCCCTTCATCTGAGTCCTGCTCAAGGCACCTGGTAATTAAAAAAACACGCTACTAAGACACAAGTAGTATTAAACCTACCTACAAAATAAAGCACACCATTAAAAAGCTGCTAAGATAAACCTCTAATTAAGAGCCTGGGTAGAAAGATGCATTGAAGCCTGGCACCTAAAAGAAAATGAACTAGCCATCAGGCAAGCCTCAGGAGAGATAGTATTTCAAAGGTGAGGTGCCACCACAGAAAATGCCCCGTCACTCACCTCTGAAGTCCGAGGGGCAGAGAGCAGGGATTGAGAGGCAGATCTTACCTGGTGGCCTGAATACTATGAGGTACCCTGGCCCCAACCCACTCAGGCCCTTAATGATAAGAGCCAGCACTTTGCATTGTGGGTAGCCAATGCAAATCTTTTGGCACAGGGGTGATTCGATTCCTGTAACCAACCCAACAGTTGCCTGATTGTAGCATTTTGGACAAACTGAAGTTTCTGAACCCCTTTCAAAGTTATCTAACTTGGATGTGACCAGAGCATGGATCACTGTAGCCAGATCACTTTTTGAGGAACAACCATAGCTGGCAAACCCGCAGGAGCCGATAAAAGGTGCTACATGCCGTGGAGAACACCTGAGCTTCCAACTGTAGGGCAGGATGTATCTGTAGGGCAGGATGTATCCACAAGCCATGAGCTTGCTCTCCTTCAGGGAGGGCATCCCTCTGCAGGCCAGACTGGCTCTGCAATCAACAAGCAGCTTCTCCACTGACCAACAGCACCTCAGACTTGGCTGGACTTTCCCTTTCCAGGGACAGACCAAGACCCTGTTCACAGAATCAAATGCCCCCTTTAGATCCAGAAAGGCCACACTTAGTTTAATAGAACTGTTCTTTGAGTATTTGTTGGCTAGGTGGGCCAAGACAATTGCAGGCTTATGATCTGAGTGTTGACTGCCCCCTTAGGAGAATCCCACTTGTTCGGGGCCAACAATGCTACTTTGCTTTGCCCATGCCTCTAGTCTAAACAAGAGAAGTTTAGCATATATCTTCCCTATAATAGAAAGCAGACTGATGGAACGATAATTTGCTGGATCGTTTTGGTCACTTTTTAAAAATATTGGGACGAGCATGGAGGAGGTCCATGCCTTGGGCATTATCCCCTTATCGTTGATCTTTGTAAAAAGATCAGCAAGCAAGTTTGCCCACCATATTGGATTTGATTTCAATATTAATTCCCGAGGGGATAATGGCATCACTGCCTGGAGCCTTGTTTGACTTTAGATTTTGTAACATGGGGATGATCTCTTGGCAAAGTAAGCTTAGATCCCAAAATTCCAATTCCACTACAAGAGGAGTTGGTTATCGTCCTTAGCTTGGGTGAAGTTTGTTTCAGCAAACACTTTCAAAAAATGCTCAGCCCATCTCTCTAAGGTAATGACTGTCCTGGATGGTCCAGGGCAGTGGTGGCAGACCTATGGCACTCCAGATGTTCACAGACTACAATTCCCATCAGTCCCTGCCAGCATGGCCAACCTGGCTGTCTAATCTAGACTACACTACGCTGGCTCTCAAGAAGAATGCCTTCCTATTGCCACTGTTTTGGGGGTATGTTTCATCAGAACCAAAGCAGAACAAACACATTTAGGAATCTACAGAGACACAGAGCACTACTGAAAATGCGAATTTTTTACAGCTTCCAAGAGCAGAATGCATTATCTAGTACAGGGGTAGGGAACCTGCGGCTCTCCAGATGTTCAAGAACTACAATCCCCATCAGCCTCTGTCAGCATGGCCAATTGGCCATGCTGGTAGGGGCTGATGGGAATTGTAGTTCCTGAACATCTGGAGAGCCGCAGGTTCCCTACCCCTGATCTAGTACAACAGCAACCCTGAGAATTTTATTTCTTAAAGTCAAGTTTCTAGTCTTAATGACTAAAGATGGTAAGTTTTCAGACACAGGAAACACACAGAAAAAAAAAAGAAAACTCTAGAGTTTCAAGGGTCACTTAGTAGGAAATGGGGAGAGAAGAGCTAATTACTGTGTCTGCAAATACCAAGCATCGCTTTTTCTGTAAAGTAAAACATAACAAAATGCAATTATCTGAAGAAAAATTAAAAGGATTTCTTGCATCAACTGAAGAATCATATGAATTCCCAAAGTGCAAGAAGGTGGGCAATATTTCTCTTATTTATGGCATACACTTCAATTGCAAAAATCTGGAATTTCTGACTGCAGAATTCTAAAGGTAGTTGACAGCACATCAACAAGGACAACACTAGCATTTCTCTCACTATCCTTTTAAAGAATTATTGGTCTAGCAGAACATTGCACAAGAGCTGTGACGGTAACAAACTATGTGAGCATTTTGGAGAACACCAGGGTTTGCAATACAGGTGTCTGTAAGTGAAATATAGGTGTGGTAAGGGCAGGTTTCAAGACACACACACCTCATTCCCTCTGATCAACAACATAAGCAATGGGGTGCAGTGTGGTTTCCAGGCTGTATGGCCGTGTTCTAGCAGCATTCTCTCCTGACGTTTTGCCTGCATCTGCGGCTAGCATCTTCAGAGGATCTGATAGTAGGAAAGCAAGTGGAGTATATATACCTGTTGGAGTATCCAGTGTTGGCTACCAGTGTTGAAAAACACTAGAGTCAAGACAGTGACTAATCAGCTCCACACAAACACAGGATGATTATAGACAGTAAACAATCAAAGGGAACAAAGGCCAGGCTACTTCTATTCAGATGACCTCACCTATTGACCTTGCTATCTTCATTGTTACTCACAGGCTAATGGGTGAATCCCACTCAACACATGTAAATCTAGCTTGCTAATTGCACCCTTTACTTGTTAACAGACAATGACTCTTTCCCCCACCCTGGATACTCCAACAGGTATATATACTCCACTTGTTTTCCTACTATCAGATCCTCTGAAGATGCCAGCCACAGATGCAGGCAAAATGTCAGGAGAGAATGCTGCTAGAACACGGCCATACAGCCCGGAAACCACACAGCACCCCAGTGATTCCGGCTGGGAAAGCCTTCGACAATACATTGAACATAAGCAAAATTCAAGGCACTACTGACCATGAGGGTGCTGGCTAAGTGTGGGGTCACTCCTAGGAGCCTGCAGCTTGTAGTTCAGATATCCGGCCAGGTCTTTGACCCACACAGAAGGATTCTCTGGGAACATGCTCAAGCTTTTGTCCAGCTCTTTCTGGAGTTCTGACAAGTCAAGCTGCAGAAAGAAGAGTTAAAGGAACACTGGGAAGGGTGACAACTGGTACAACAGTCAGAATCTGAAGTGTTTCTGTAGGAAACTTGCAGGAAGAAGTAATATAAAGTTGCCTTTTTCGGAATCAAGGTATGGGTTCACCTGGCTCAGCCTTGCCCGAGGGGTACTCAGCTCTTTTACAGAGCCTGCTACTGGAGAACGTTAGACTGCCCAGGACTTAAATTGCTTGCACCGTTTGGCTACAAACCAGGTCCCAGCATCAACTCTTATCCCGCCTTCTCCAGGATTGACTTAATCTCTTTGCCTCCAAGCCCCAACACTCCTTTCAATGTGGCAACTTTGTCAGGATAGAGCTTGGTGCTACAGAAGCTCCAAGAAATAGGAAAGAGACAGCCAAGTGGTTTGGAGACTCCATGCCTCAGAGACAGCCTCTTTTTTTTTTTTTTAGAATCATAAAGTTGGAAGAGACCCCAAGGACCATCATGTCCAACTCCCTGCAATGCAGGAACACACAAATCACTTCTGACAGATGGCCATCCAGCCTGTTTAAAAACCTCCATAGAAGGAGGCTCCACAACTCTCCTAGGCAGTGAATTCCATGGTCGAATAGCCCTGAGAGTTAGGAAGCTCTTCCTAATGTTTAGATGGAATCTCTTTTCCTGCACCTTGAATCCATTATCCATTTAAAGGCCATGATGGAACATGTACCAAAGAGCACCCACCAGGGATCAAGGAACAAGAGCATTCTTAGCAGCTCTGTCTCCACCCAGCCAGCCTGGAGCAATCAGGGAGGGGAGATCAGGCAGTTCTGGAACACGGCTTCCTTCCCCCACTTGGAGTCAATTCCTATCTTAGCTGGTGTGTGCGCTATTTCCTCTCTACTCTCTATCTCTGCTACTCCAACAGAGAGACAGCACACCTCCAGCTCATTGATTAGGTAAGGCAGAAGACGCTTACCGCTTCCACCTTCCTCTAAGCCAAGCAATATTTCTTGGTCTCATTTCAGTATGACACCACTAGACAGCTGTAGCACAATAAAACAAAATAAGAGCTACTGCAGCAAAAAAAAACAATAAAAATGACACCTGAAAGGCAAACAATATGTATTTCAACATGAGCTTTCATGCTGTTGGTAAGAAGCTGCTGCACTTTTATTTTACCACTGGAGAATAACACATAACACTTGGAACAAACTTTTCTATATATGCTAAAGGATATTTCCTGCTGTTTTAGCAAGCCATGTTTTTAAAAACATTTGCAACAGACTGAGATCAAGAGTGAACTAAACACACTGGAGGACAGAAAGGCCCACATCATAAAGACAAGCACTGCTTTAAGTCAACAACTGGGCAGCAAAGTCTTCTCTTTCCACACCACCATAGCTACTGGAATGACCCTTCAAAGACATTGCCCCACAAGCAGCCAAGAGACTGGATGAGATGGCAGCAGTGGGGAAATCCGCTTCTTGCGTGTCAATAGGATCTTTCTCAGATTTCAGTAACTGAGCAGTTGTCAGACTCCTCCACAGGCAAGCAGATTAGGAAGCAAAGCAGCAGCTTACAATATCTAAAAGGCCAATACAAATAACCCCCCAACCCGATCTACAGCAGCCTAACCAGGCTATGCTTTAGAGACATGGTGTTCTTTTCTGTGCCCCTCAGTTGCAAATGTTCCCCCTCACAGTGGAGGCAATGGGGTGCCTACTGTTCAATTCGCACACTTTTTCACATGCAGCTGGATCAAGTGGAGGTTTCTAAATAAAGCAACACCTACTGGTGCAGCCTCTAGATTTAGTTCCTTTTAAATCTTCAAAGGTTTAGGTCATGAACACTTCCCAACTTAACATTTTATTAGATGAAGAATTACTGAGAAGATAGAGTAATGCAACTCAAAAAAATGTAAATGTAAGCAGCAAGTGCCATTCAAAGGACAGGAAGAGATTCCACCTAGGAAGAACTTCTTGACAGTAAGGGCTATTCGACAGTGGAATACACTGCCTCAGCAGAGGGGGGATGGAGTCTCCTTCTTTGGAGATTTTAAACTGAGCCTGGATGGCCATCTGTCAGGAGTGCTTTGACTGTGCATTCCTGCATGGCAGGGTGTTGGACTGGATGGCCCTTATGGTCTCTTCCAGCCCTATGATTCTATATGCATTGGAGTAAAATTTTGAGAACGTTTTTTAAAAAATTAGCTTCTTCTAGACTTCTTCCTACAGATGAGTGAAATATTTGATCCAGGATGCAAAACCACTACAAATTCCTTCTGCAGGCTGAATTCTTTATTTACAATAAGTCATAGGAGCACTTTTCTCTCTGCAGGGAAAGGGGCAATGAACAAAACAAGCTGTGGTCTAAAGCACTGGTCTTGCCCACCCTTTGGTAAAAGAACTGCTGGTCCCACACAGGTGAACTACTGGAGTAGAAACCAGCAACACAACCTGTTCTGCTGCTCCACTCTCCCGTGCACTCAAATGTCTCAGCCGCTGAAAGAGCACCACTTACTGCTTTCAGAGCATCCTCCAGTGACCGAAACTGGCCTTGTTTGTGCCCTAAATCTCCAGCTGATAGTTTCTTGGCGGGTTTCCCCAGGTTTTGCTTTTTCTGCTGAGGCTGCTGCCCCTGGGGTGGTGGCACCTGCTCTTTGTTCTGCTTCTTCATGGTCTTCTCAAATGCAAGCTCAAAGAGGGTTTCTGACGGCGCCAGAGGCACTACCAAAAAGGCAAGACAGAGACCAGTTAGATACGATTCTTTCCGCAGGCCGAACGGGAGGTGGGGCAGCAGGGCTGCTCGAGACCCCAAGTGCGCTGGCCTTAGCTGTCATCCCAACTTTACCCGAGACAAACAAAACCCCAGAACCGACAGGGTGCGGCCATCGCACGCCCCCACCCAACTCTCACATACCAGGGGAGACTGCCTTAAAACAGGGAGGTTCCTCTGAGCAGCCTGACCAGACATACAGCCCCCGCCCCCCATCTTCCCCTTACTCACGGGAGGAGGCCAGACCACGACCCCCATTGGCCTCGCCGAGCGCTTTCCGCCCCGCGGGACCATTGCCGCTGCCTCCCGGGCCCCGCCGGCTGGGCTTCCGCACCACTTCCCAGCGCCCCGCCGTCGCCGCCATGGGGCACCCCCTTTTCCCAGTTCTTTTTATTCTCCGAAGAGACCCCACAACCCACACCCAGCCCGACCAAGGCGCACGCGCAAAAAGAGAGGGGAGGAGGAAAAAAGAAACAGAGCGCGTTCCCAGAACTCGGAGGCCACGCCCTACAGCCTCCATGATTGGCTCGCCGACCGCCCCACCCCTTACGCGCAAGCCCGAGCTATACGTTAGTTTTGCCACGTCTCTCTGAGCTCCGCCCCCACAGGCCATATGACTTATTCTTTTTGCTGGAGGCCCACCCACTTCTGCCTTCACTCCGCTTTCAATGGGCGACTGCCCCTCTCTGTGTTCCTTCTGGCCTCTCCTTTCTTCTCTGAAGTTGCCGACGCACATTTCCGCTCTTACCTATTCACAGCGCAGATCTCTGCCCCGATCCGCTTCCCATCTAAATTGTTCTGACGAAAGGAGGAAGTCACTGGGAATTAGCGGAAAAAGTGGCGTTCGTTCCGGACGCACGTGCTTGAGCTTCTTTTCAATAGGAAACAGGAACTGGAAGGTGGGAAACGTTGATTTCGAAGAGAGATTTGGTGACACCGCCCAGGTGTTTTGAGAGGTTATCCAGAAGTAAAGGACAGCAAGGGCAGAGTCGTCTGAAGGAACAGTTACCGGAGAATTTTGAAAGGCTGAGAATGAGCTTCAGGAGTGAAGGGGGGCCTGAGATACAGCGCAGTGATGAAGCCTCGTGTGGGACAGGCAACCAGAGGCCCAAGCAGCATATGAAGATGAAGTGTTTTGGAGCAGCTAGGAAGCCACTGTGAAAATCGGGAGGAACTGAAGATTTTGGCAAGGTGGGAGCTTGGAAAAGGCAGACTGGACAACAATTGCTAGAGCTAAGGAAGTGCTGCATAAAATACTAGTCTGAAAGGAACTGAGCAACCTAAGACAAAGTACCAACTTGTAGGATAAAAAACTGCTGCCTCCAAATAAAAAATTGGGACATTCAAAAAACCGCGCATTGGGATTTAGAAATCCGGAATTAACCAGAAAGAACTGGAGCATAGCCTAAGTATTAACATGACACATTAAGAGGTACAAAAATTACTTAATAGGACCCTTCTCACAGAACATTATACACAGCAGTACAAACAATAGTCCCCCTAATAATTTATCCAAGTAACTGGTTATCCAAGTAAGTTTGTAAACCATTTTGTATAGTGCAGCCCTGTTGCCTGTGCAGAAAGGCCCTCTTGAATAATTTAGTTTTACAGTTTATGGAAAGCCAGGAGAGTGAGACCCTTCCTGACCACCTCCCACAAGTCATTTCATAAGGTGGGGGTCACAACACAGAATGTATATGTGCAGTTTTTGATTTTGCCTATTTGCAAGGTGACATGTGCAGAAGGAGCCCTTTGGAGATAAGCAAAGCTGTCATGGTGAAAAAGAAGGGGAGAGGCAGTTCTGCAGATTAGCAGGAGCAAAGCCATGAAGGGCTGTGTAGATGTAGCCCATACCTTAAGTTGATCCCAGTACAAATTGACACACTGACCTTGATAGCTTAGCCTGATCTCAACACAGCTTAGAATCTAAGCAGGGTTGAGCCTGACAAGTATTTGAGTGGGAGACCTCCAAGGAATACCAGGGTCATGATGCAAAGACAGACAATGGCAAGCCACCTCAGCCTTGAAAACACCAGGGGAGTTACCATAAATCAGATGGGACTGGATGTCAAAACAAATAACAAGCCAAATTGGCAGCCAATGCAGAATGTGCAGTGTGCAGAATGAAGGCAAGAAGAGTTTTTATACACCACTTTTCTTTACCTTTAGTGGCTTATACTTGCCTTCCCCTCCCAAAACACACCTTGTGAGGTAGGTGGGACTGAGTGAGTTCAGAGAGAACTGTGACTACTCCAAGTCACCCATCAGGCTTCATGTAGCAGAGTGGGGAATCAAACCTGGTTCTCCAGATTAGAGTCCACTACTCTTAACCACTAACAACTGAGTAACATGTGTGCTCCAACTAGCTCCTGACATTAGCCGAACTGTGACATTCTGCACCAGTTGGAGTTTGCAAGTTGATTTTGAGGGGAGACCAGTGTACAGTGCATTACAGTACTCTCACCTTGCTGTTTCTATGGCATGGATCCAGGTGGCTAGATCAGCCATATCAAGATAAGGTGCCATTTGATGTGCTAGGCTGAGCAGGAAAAAAGCCACATTAACTTGCTTCTCCAATGGTAAAGTTTGATCCAGTATTTATCTAACTCAGCAAAAATCAGTTGAATGCCATCTAAAGTAAAGAAAGCAGTGTCCTTCAAGGCCTTTGCCTTCCCAATCAGCAATACCACTTTCTTCTCAGGGTTTAGTTTCAGTTTTGTTCACTTTTAGCCAGTTAACCACAGCAGCCAGGCAGCTATCCAGGACCAGGATATTTGGATAAGGATATATGGAGCGGAGTATCAGCATATTGACAACAACTAACCCCTAAACTGCAAATGGTTTTATTTAAGGGCTTTGCATAGCGATCAAAAAGCACGGGGGATAGAATGGTGTCCTGCGGGATCCTATAACGTAGGCCCATCTTAGCATTATAGGCCCCCAGGCAAAGCAGTATGTGAGATATGAACACATACATGCATGTGTGGTTGCAGAGGAGACTGTGATACAAAATCAGGTGAATGCCAACATCCACCTGTTATGAAAATTAACATTAATATTGTTCATTATCTTTAATTAAAACACACACTAAATATGCACTTTCCAATAACAAATATAGATTAGTACAGTATTTATTTCTCTATTGTCAGCAAGCCAGAGCATACATAGATTAGCATGGGGCCCCTATGCTCATGAGGACCTCAGGCAACTACCCAGCCTGCGCATACATCAAGATAGCCCTGCCCATAAGACAGGTTCCCACACTAGCGACAACTGCTTTCCAATAGCAGTCCTTTGAGTCCAATCTATGAGAAATGATTTGAATCAGTTCAAGGCACGTAGACTGGTACCTGCTTCTGACTCCAAGCATCTCAACAAGGCATGATCTGCTTTATCAAAGGCTGCGGATAAATCCAATAAGAGCAAAAGAGAGGCATGGCCTTGGTCTAGACTCAGACATAGGTCATCAGCTAAAGCTAGCTGTGCTGTCTGTCCCATAGCCTGGCCTGGAGCCAGACTTAAGGTCTACAGCAGATTAGTTACCCAAGAAGACTTGGGAGTTGATTTGCTTCCGCTTTCTCAGTCCCTTTGCCCACAAAGGGTAGAGATCAGGCAATATTGTTTTTTTGTACCAGGATTAATTTTTACTCATGTAAATTGAAATGATTTTACCATAGAAGTCTCAATTAGGTCACCAAGATTTCATTAGTAGGCCCACTGGGTTATAGCTGAGTTTGTGTATATGCCCCAGTCTAGCTGGAAGATAAGGAGTAATTTCAGCAACTCCCTTGGAGAGGGTAGAGGATGCAAATGGTTAGTTTCTATCCTTGCATCTAATTCAAATTTGGTAAAAAAATTGTGAAGGTTAACAATAGGACGTGTCTACATTAATCCAAAATGATGGGCAGTGGCTCAGCGGTGGAATATCTGCTTGGCATGACAGTCAATCACCAGCATCTCCAGTTAGAAGATCTGTCTGGAGGTGACATGAAAGACCCCTCCCTAGGACTGTGGAGAGTCACTGCCAATCAGTGTAGACAGTATCAACTTTGAGGGACTAAGAGTCTGATTCAGTTTCATGTGTTCATGTATGGCACAATTAAAGCTATTAATATATGCGCTATGAAACTAAAAAAGGGTAGATAGAAACCCGAGTTAAAAGACAAACATGAAAATGGGATATTTTTACGCCTAATAGCTAAAACTGTAGACCTGAGTTTTATTTTATTTTCTAACAGAGTTCAGCCAATTCAGGCAAGGAGCAAGTAAAACCCTACCAAAGCAAAAGGAATTTGGCTGTGAATGTCGCATTGCCCTGAATCAGCCTTTGAATGTATACATTACATTGTTCTCCTCCCCTCCATTTTATCCTCACAACAGCCTTGTGAAGTAGGTTAGGCTGACAGTACCTGACCAGCCCGAGGTCTCCCCAGCAAGCATCCCTGTGAAGGTGGAGATTTAAACCTGGGTTTCCCAGACCCAGGTCCAACACTTTAACCATTACACCATGCTGGGACAGACTGTGCATCAGAGGCGTAACTCCAAGGGGGCGGGGATTGCGCAATGCACCAGGCGCACGTCCCTGTGGGGGCATGGCGGGGCATTCCGGGTTGGGGGACGCACCAGTGCACCGGGCACTTTCCCCCCTTGCTATGCCTCTGCTGCAGGGAGGAATTGGCAGCTGTGCAAGCTGGGGAAAAAAAGAGTTCATGAACCACCAGTTAGGATAAGCCTGTAATCTGTTTCTTAGCAAGGAAATAAATTAATTATTTCCAACAGAAAGGTCTCATTGCTGCTCCCCTTTCACCAGGTAAATGCCTTGCTGGCAGCTGGACTCTTATCTTTCAGCCAGCCACAGTGGAAAAGAACTTTGATCTCTAGACCACACTTAATAATTGAGACATAACAGCTGGTCTCAGATGGCTTAACTAGTCATTCCAAAGAAATTCTGAAGACTAGAGAATGAGGAGTTCAAAGGATGCTGTTGTTTGATGAGGACAGGTCAGCAGGCGACAAAAGTCCAGCAAGTTTCTGCAAATCTCTGTAGATGAGAGTTTCAGCTGCTAAATACTAGCTATCTTGATCCTCCTTGATCTGAGATTGCAAATGCCTTAGCAGACCAGGTGCTTGGGAGCAGCAGCAGCAGAAGGCCATTGCTTTCACATCCTGCATGTGAGCTCCCAAAGGCATCTGGTGGGCCACTGCGAGTAGCAGAATGCTGGACTAGATGGACTCTGTTCTGATCCAGCAGGCTCTTTCTTATGTTCTAGTACCACAGGGCTGAGAAACTGCTCTTCCAACTAGTTTCTCTTGGCCTGATTTGGACATGTGTGATTTTGTCATCTTCCTGCAGGGAAACAGCATCAGTTTCTTTAAAAGCATCATCATAGAGACCATCTATTGCTCAAGCAAAACCTACCCTTGGACAATGCCTCCAGACTGAACAGCATACAAAACCGAGAACTGACATGGCCACCTTCTTAGCTACCGAAATCTCTTGCATGTGAGCATTAGCTACAAAGCCAGAAATTAATGTTAACTGGTAAGGAAAATTAGGTGTAAGAAGGTTATACAAGAGACGGGGTGTAATTAGATCAAAGCTGCTCGTTCTCGATGTAGTGATTTCTAAACCATCTCCTCTGCCTCTCCAGTTATCATGTCACATATTCTTTGGGTGGCTCCAAATGGATTCAGCTATTTTTAAGCCTCAACTGTCTCTAGAAACTAAAATGACTGAACTGAGGCCTTGTACTTTGATCACATAATGAGATGACAAGAGTCACTGGAAAAGGCAGTAATGCTAGGAAAGGTCGAAGGCAGCAGGAAAAAAGGAAAACTCAACAAGAGACAGATTAACTCTAAAGGAAAACCCACAACAGCCAGATTATCACAGATGTCCTCCACTCACACACACCCCTTCAATGGATCAATGATCAATGAACTTGAGTACCAGTGCCAGTAGACAGGGGAATGATATCACTGAATGTTCAAGAACAAGGTAGGAAATGATGAATATGGTGAAGCAGTGTCTGCTTACCAAACACTTTATTTCCTGTGTACTTTTCAGTTGGTGATACAATACCCACATATAGCTTCAGATCTTACTTTCAAATCCTTCTGCCACAATTAGCTAACCAGGCCAACTCCACACTGTTGCAGCCACCTGTAACTTCCTAGCCACTAGGGAACAGTAAAATCAGTATCTGAATGGAAGAGAATGATTCAGGCTGCGCCTACACCCAGTGTCCACACTGTGTTCCATCAAAGGGACTGGCACCATGGATGTGAAAATGGTGGGTGCAAAAGGGTAGATCCTGGGCCATGCTGACATCAAGAGTCCTCTGACCACAGAACAGGGGGAGGAGAGAGGGGGATGAGGAGGGGCCTCTTGGGGTTACACTGGGACCTGAGCAGAAATGCCAGCTTTCCTGCACCTGCAGGGTGTAAAAGCAGCAGAGCTTTTTATATTAGAGCCTGGAACACAGGCAGGGGAAATTGCTTTAAAGCTAGATACGACAGGACAGTGCCCTGACCTGGATGGCCCACCTAGCCTGACCTCATCAGATCTCAGAAGCTAAGCAGAGTCAACCCTGGTTAGTATTTAGATGAGAGACAACCAAGGAAGTTCGTGTCAGGCAGTGGTAAACCCTTTCTGAATGTCTCTTGCCTTGAAAATCCTATGCAATCATCTTGAGTTGGCTATGATCTCATGGCACTGTCCACCACCACAGGGCAGAACAGCCTGCTTTTACTTTGGCATTTGACTTTTGAGCAGCAAGGATGCCATGTGCATACACAAACCTTTTCATCTGTGATGAGAACTCTTTGTTTAACCCCTACAGTCACAGAATATCTCTCCCCTCTGCAAAAAAACCCCTGAAGCTGGAGGGCAAGGGATTGGTAGCTTGGAGACAAGCGCCTGCTAGTGTTCTCAAGGGTTCTGCAAGCACTTTTACAGCCCTGGTGGCCCTGAATTGTGCCCTGGCCTTCTGGGCCCTGGGGCCACAGACCCATCTATCCACAAGAGTGCGAAAGTTGGGGCTTCACAGTACAAACACACTGGGACAGGTTTTTTAAACCACACAAGTTTATTTTAAATAAAACGCAACACAGATGCAGGCTTTGCACACCGGTGTCTGTGATTGGACAGGCAATGCAAACAGGAAACGGGGTCAAGGCAGAGTCTGTGTGCCAATCGTCAGAACAGCATGAACTAAACCTCTGTGGGGCCAGAACCAGGGGTGGGGGAGGAGGCCCGGGCTCCTCCTAATTAGCGAATCCCGAGTGCAACCAGACAGAACTCAAGAAGGTCTTTATGGAGAAAGATCATTCTTGGTGGGCTTCCACTCCACTCTGTTCCCAACCTGCAAGGCTGCCGTGTCCCTTCCCCCGGGCTCCACCATGAAGCCCCGAATAGAATGAGGTCTCCTTTCCCTCCCCTCAAGCCCATTTGATATGTCAGACAGAGCAGCTGGAAAAGCCACATTCTCAGCAGCATTATTAAAATCCACCCCACCCCCCAATAAATAAATATCCCAAGTCAAACCCTTCCCCACCTACCCAGGCCCACCCACTGAGCAAGCTTCCAGTTCTGGGCTTGGCCTCCTCCAGGCTCGGACACCCCCACCCATCCAAGCCAGGAGGGGGTGCCGGAACTCGGCTCGGCATGAACACAAACAGGCAAGGTGCTAGCGAAATCCAGTACGGAAAAATATACAAAGAATTTGTCTCTCAATATAATACAAGGGGGCTGGGAGCGCTCACACCCAAGACAACTGGAAAAGAAAAATCAATAAATAAGGAAGATGGGGGTGGGATGGGATAGGGTGAGGAGGGGAAGGAACCCAGGGCACTGTGCCGGGCATCCTGCCCCACCGCAGGCCTATTTATAGCGCTGGCCTCCTCCCTCTACCGGTGCCTATTTGCCATGTAGTCATGGGGCTTCCTGTGGGATCTGCGAAACATACAGAAACCACCGCGGCCTCTCGTGTCGGTAAGAAACCTGTTATAATGTGTGGACTGTGCAGGACGAGGCTGTACAACGCAAAAACCTTAAATGTCCATGGTCAGTGAGGAGCGTGGGGCGGTCTGTCATGGCGGACAACGAGCGAGCGAGCGTGGAACTAGTATTCATCCTGGTCCTCTGGCTGCTGCTGCTCGTCCACCTCATCGTCCTCTGGGGGGGCAAAGCCTTCCTGCAAGGGTGGTGGGAGAAGCTCAGAGTCACGGGCAGTGGCTGCCGTGCCGTACCCAAAGGACAAGGGGCAAACAGGCCGAATAGCCCAAGGGCCACCTCTCTCCCCCATCGGTGGCTAAAGATGCCCTCTCCCTTCCCGCACTGACCTCTGTGGCATACAGGATGCCGATGATGCCTGATACGATGGGACTGTTTTCACTCTCGTGCTCCTGGCAGATCAGCTCGATGTCCCGCAGTTTACTGAAGTAGAAGTCACGTTCCTTCTCCAGACCGTCCACCGTCAGCTTCAGGTCCATCAACTGGCCCAGAAGAGAGAACCAGGAAAAAAAAAACAGCGAATGGGTTAGCAAGTGCTAATGCTGTATGCTCCTCCTCCTCTGGCATTTCAATCAGGCCACTTCTAATTAGTTCGACTTTGCACTGTTAACCCACTGTTTGGGTGGAGACTAGCCTACATTTTTTTCTTTTAACAAATAATTATTCACAAAGTCTTTCCGGTTCTAGGCCTCTTCCCGGCATGGCTGCAGAGGGAGCTGCTTTTCACACTATCTGCAGCATCTTACCGTGTTTCCCCGAAAATAAGACAGGGTCTTATATTAATTTTTGCTCCAAAAGATGCACTAGAGCTTATTTTCAGGAGATGTCTTATTTTCTGCACCCCCCACGTGACCAGATCAGCTGCACTGGGGAATCTGTAACTGGGGTTTATTTTTGGAGCAGGGCTTATATTTTAAGCATCCTCCAAAAATCCCAAAAAATCATGCTAGGGCTTATTTTCGGGGTAGGTCATGTCAATCCGTATTGGAGAAAGAACAGCTGCTATGTGCTGGATGACAAACAACAGGTTCGCATCTTTACCTGCTGAACGGGCCTCAGCTGACATAGTGAGCACATTTCCTCTGCTGTGGGTGGATAGGTGCATGTGTTGGGTTGCAGGCATTTCTTTTTACAACCCTGGAGATGTTTCAGCTGTCCCCAGAGAGCTCCATTGAAAGTCACTGAACTAACCAGTATGCAGGGAGAGCCTCTAAGCAGCTCACTTTTTCCAGCCTTCCACAAGGAAAAGAGATGCTGCTGCAGATACTCAGAAAGGAATAAATCGAGGTGACCATTTGTGAGGCAAGGGGCAGCGTGGTGTAGTGGTTAATTCTAATCAGCGGTGGATCAGTTTGATTCCCCACTCCTCCACATGAAGCCTGCTGGGTGACCTTGGGCCAGTCACGGTTTTCTCAGAGCTCTCTCAGTCCATGCAGAGGCAGGCAATAGCAAACCACCTCTGAACATCTTCCACCTCGAAAACCTATAGGACTGCCATAAATCAGCTGTGTCTTGACAGCACTTTCCACCACTACAGTTTGTGAAACCAAGTGGCTGGAAAGCTGACAGGCAACCCCCCAGACACCTCCCCGCCCGCCCCGTCCCCAAAGTCTTTTTAAAAACTTCAGCCCGGAGCTAGAAAGCGAGCTTGAGAAAGTATCTGAATGCTCACTTGTTGGGACCAGCTTGGCTCTAGAAAGAAGCTCTTTGTCTGCGATTAACGGGGGGCCCTGTCCGGGAAAGATAACCTTTCACATCACTGACGCAAAGGGTGCCTAAGTGGGAAGGCTCCTTACATTCCCAAAGAAGCACTGTCTGTTTGTTTGAAAGGGGTGGGGAGAGAGAAAACTTGACTTGAAAGCCCTACTCCAAGAGCACATGAACTTAGAGCAGTTCTTCCTGATCATCCCCCACAGCCAATGGGCGAGGACTGAATGATTCTCAGAACATCCCTGATATACTAAGGAAAAAGTCTCAGTTCATCCAAAAAAGGTTCATCCAACACACTGCATTGCAAAAGACAGGAAAAAGACTGTGGGAAATCAGAATGCTTCTTTATCCCTCATCTCCATAAGAAGTTTTCCCCCACAAGCCAAAACGTTTCAGCCCTTTTTCATAGAGAAGGTGCTCCACCCTCTTGGTCCTTTCAGTTGCCATGTTCAGCTCCAGGATATCCACTGGAACAGGATGATCAGAACAGTGGACAAGATTCCCAGATGTATGTAATGCAGGGGTGTCCAATTCTGGTGCTTCACATGTTCATGTATTACAATTCCCATCAGCCCCTGCTGGCATGGCCAATTGGCTATACCAGCAGAGGCTGATGGGAATTATAGTCCATGAACACCTGAGGCACCAGAGTTAGACACCCGTGAATTGTAATGGCTTTTTGATATTTGCTTAGAACATGAAAATAATTTCCTAACAATCCTTGACACATTTACATTTTTGATACAGTGAAACCTCGGTTTTCATTGCCTTCGGTTTTCATCAGTTTTGGTTTTCATTGATTTTTTCAGTGAAAAATCTGTCTCAGTTTTCATCGATTTGCCTCGGTTTTCATCGATTTGCAGTAAGGTGCAGGGGTGTGTGGAGAAAAATCACCCGGACAAAGCTGTTGCAGGCCGTGTCTGCAACTTGTTTAATGACAATGTCTTGCCCCATTTCAGACAAATTTTCAAGAGGTGTCAGAAACAGACCTCTTCGGACAGCTTTCTGGTGAGACATTGGTCCACTGGCCCTGAAGCTGGTCCTAGTGCTATTGTTTGTTACTGTTTTCAGCATTAAACACTATGTTTATTCACCAAAAATGTGTTTTTGGTATGTTTTTTGGAGTGCCTAGAACAGATTAATTGGATTTACATTGATTCCTATGGAAAAGTTTGCCTCGGTTTTCATCGGTTTTGGTTTTCAGCGATTCTTTTCGGACGGATTACCAACAAAAACCAAGGTTCCACTGTATTGGTAGAGGATTGTCCTAACCTTAACTGAACTCAAAGAACCTGGTCAGTCTATCCACAAACTGGTCTTTTCCTGGCTCCTAGTCATTAATGACTGTTAAACAGTTCCAGTCTCAATAAAGATCCTTGGGTTGACCGTCCTGTAGACCTCCATCCTGTCCCGTAACGTATAAGCAACTACATGCATTATACCACATGTTCATTCATACACACACACCCTGCAGGGAACTGGAGTCCATCACAGCTCTGCGCAGCACGTTTTCATAGGCGACATGCATGCGGCCGTCCCACCCATTGACACTGAAAATGCGTATGCCTATTCCACAAAGTGAAGCAGCCCAAGGACAAGAGAGTACAAGCTAGTTAGCAGCTACTAGTACACCTATAAGAAATTCAACAGATGAGCAGCCAAGCAAGTGGTTTGAAGCTATGGCAAGAGAGCCTGTTTCAAGCCTTCTTGGACGGGTCATGCCAAAGACTCAGTGGGGATCCACTGCATGCCAGGCAATAGAACCTCTCGAGGATGGGAGCCAAGCTAACCCAGCTGCTACTGAAATGTTAGCCCAACCACTACCTTGGCTATACCAGCAGAGGCTGATGGGAATTATACTGGCAAATTATACTTTTGAGTACTGGCAAATGATTACAGTACTGCACTAGAGTACTGTTACTCTAGTGCAGTAACACTAGAGGTAGTAGGCAGAGATCTTTTGCCTTCCTCCTGACATCCAACTGAGCACCCCCCTCCCCACATAGCTCAGTCTGAGGAAGAAGGGGGGTCTCCCTGCAATGCACCAGGCTGCTCTAAGGGAACAACCCCCTCCCTTCTACATCCTTTTCACATTCCCCCGAGAAACCAACAGCACCGTCCCCACCCTGCACCTGCTGGTTTAACTCCAGGATCTGGGCATCAGCTTCGCTGCCTCCGTTCCGGGTCAAAGGAGTGTTTTTCCGTACAATATTGCTGGGAGCGATGTTCATCCTGGCGGGATTCTGCAAGTTCTTGGGGCCTGTTGGGGAGGTTCTCTGCGGGACTTTATGAAGAAGCCAGAGAGAGAAAGAGAAGTTACTATGAGTCCCCCTGATCGGCTAGCTCCAACCATAATAGGCTAGACCCTTCCAGACTGGAGCACGTTGGGGTTTTGGGGGGGGGGGGCGGGGGAGAGGAATGTACATGTGTGCACATGTGAACAGTCAGAGCCCCTGGACTGGTTGCAGGAAAGTGATGATTCCTTGGGTAGCACAGAAGTGGAAGATCAGCCAAACTCCTGCCTCTTTTTGCTTCCACATCACTAGCAAGGAAGTCACACAGACAGGTGCTTTTTCTCTGTGGGGCCCCTTCCTACACCATGGGGATTCAAGAATGATCCTTGACAGTAAAAGGAAGTCCTATCCACGTTGCCTAAATAAACCCCACCCCACTGGAGCAAAAGCCTATCCTTTTTGCACAGATGAACCACCACCAGAATCACCAAAACAGGCAGCATAAAGCTACATGCAGGGAAAAGGTGTCGCATCCCCCACTATTCCCTCAGCCAGCCCCAAAGCTGCCCCAAAGGCTGCTGTCACCCTCACACAGACAAGCAAGCAGGCCCAGCTGGGCAGAGCCATGCAGGACTTCGAGGCTGCTTTCATTTGTGATTCCCTGGCCTTCCACCTCCCCATTCGCAAGCAGACCTTCTCCTCTACACAGAAGGCAGATGCAAGCACCTGTAGTCGTCATGGGATGACTGCAAGTCACTCCAATGAACCACTCAGCATTGGGTGACTCACCACAAGACAGATGGTTTTTCTTCATAGGGCAGCTACTTCAGTGAGGTCAATGTCAGTTGTCTGAACCCTCCCTCTTGAGCCCTGTTCAGCCCAAAAGCTCTACTTCCTTTGGCTTTATCCCACCCCATCTCACATAGGTAAGCTGGGAATACATTTCTGTAAGAGACCAAGAGGCATGGCCACCACCATAATGAGAAGCAGGAAATGGTCCAGTGGGGGCAGAGATCAACTCCAGAGCCATTCTGGACACTGTGAAGAACACGCTGTGTGTGTGTGTGTGTGGGGGGGGGGGTTATTAAAGTCAGAGGGACTGGGAGACACAGCCACACAAAGAATGGTGGGCCTGGATGTGGAGAGGCTCCCAGGGGAGCCTTCGGTGAATTGCCCCTCCCAGCATAAAGGAAGGGTAGGAAGTTTACCAGTAATCAACATCCAAGACTAGCCAGTGCTAAACCTCTGAAGAGGAGCTTTGCAGCTCTACAGTTCACAGGTCTTGGAACTGGGACTCCCAAGATCAAGCAATTGACTGACTTTGCATAAACTGCATTCTTGACCTCACCCTCTACCTCAACTACCCAACTGCGACCACGCAACTCCTCACAGGTGGTGGGAAGAGAACAGGGAAGATGGGAAAGCACTTTTACAAATGTTAAGAAGCAGCCAAAGGCCCATTGCACATGGAGCCTTTTCCACAAGGCTCTTAGCTGTGCAGTCAAGCCATAGCTGGGTCTCCTCAGATTTATCCATTTACACACAAGAAGGCCCCCCACTGCCTGCTGTGCAGCTTGCCTGCCCCCATTTCCAGGTGGCTCCCAGCAGTCACAAGACTGCTGGCTTCATTAAAGCCCTTTAAATGGCTGTTAAATCGATATTGATGTGTTTTTGAAACAGAAGCAGTAGATCCAGCTTTCTTCTGAGGGAGGAGGCAGATTGCTGTGGCCTCCCCCCTCTCTTTGTCCCCTCTGACAGTTCTCTGTTTCTTTCTCACAGAGCAGGGAGCAAGGAGGGGGGAGAGGAGACCGGAAGGAGCAGAAACCTCAAAGTGAAGAAAAACATTGGCAGTTCTCCGCTCTCACTAACTGCAGGGCTTTGGGGATCTTTGGCACCATAAGTATAAGCACATCTATACAGAAATCTCTGCAGCGAAGGGAACCTTTCCTTGCTGCACAGGGGAGCTGCAGTGTATAATCAGCCAAAGAAGCTCCGAGCAGGCAAGCCACTCATCCATTCAGGCAGAACCTGTGCAGGGTCTGATTGGTGGGTCCCAGTTCCAAATTTCTTCACGGAAAGAGCAGGCGGTGGGGCTGAGCAAGAGATTCCAAAGAGAGGCAGATCTGACTACTGTCCAGGGGATCACTGGAGCCGTCATACAATGCAATCAGCCTCCACCCACTCAAGCGCAGCAGCATGCAAGGATGTGTATTCCCCTCGGGAACGGGTAGGCAGCAACCTGCCTGGGTGAGTTTGAGGCTCTTGCATTTCTGGCCACCAGAGAATGTCTCAGCACCCTTCCAAAGTCCACATGCCACACAGCAGGTTGCCACTTCCAAAGCCAATAGAGCTGGATTCTCTGTTCCCTGCCCACCCTGTGGGCCCCCCAGGAACTGCCAAGCTGGATGCCAGGGAGCTGATGTCATGCTAGAGGCGGGATCCTGGGGTGCCAGCCCTCTCCTAAAACATTACCTGCAGTGCCAATGGGTTTCTTGGATTTGTTGAAGTTCTGATCACCTGGGTTTGGAGGGGGGGCCACCTCTTGGCCTTGCCTCGCCAGCAATGGATTGTACTCCTTCCCGTCATAGTTGGCATCAAAGAATTTCTTAAACCACTGAATGAACTCAAAGTTGTCTTGGAACTTCCCCTTCACCAACTTCTCTACAGGGATAATCTGCAAATACACAAGTCCATAATTGGAAGGGAATGGAGACAGTTATCAAACTTCTTTGTGCAGCCCCTGCCCCCTCTTAGGTCTTTCAACCCCATCCCTCTACTGTTGGGGGGGAGGGGGGCATATCTGAGTAAATGAGATGCATTCTTGAAACTATGTAATCGCCAGATATAACCAATCAATGCCTCTTTGATATATGTAACCAGCCTGCTATATGTCACCGCTGTGCATTCCTTCCTTGACCTATGCTTTATGGCTCTGTATACTTTGCAGTACACTAGGCTTCCCCTGTATTGCCTGTCCCGTGAGAAAAGAGTGACAACTGTTATCTTGTTTTGGGCAGAAGACCAGGTGGCTCCTTTTCTATCCGTTGCTGACCTTGGGGCTGTCTCGGTTCCAGAGGCTGCCTCTGGGAAGTTGGGATGGGGGATTTGTTGGGAAATATATGGGACTGTAAGATGCCAATTTTGTTGGAACCGGCTTTGCCAAGTATGGTGCTTCAATACCTCATCAAGAAACACTGCTGATTAATACTTCAGAGTCCGTTTATTGGCTTAAGGACCTAACAATTCACTCTCCATTCAAAAAACAGAAATGTTCAGTGGGCAGGAATGCAGCCAAGCTTTAGGAATAGGAATGGCCTTCATGGGGAACTAGAATTGCTGACACAATAGTTTGAGAAATGTTACTGTGAAAAACAGAAAATAATGCTATACTAAAAAACAAGGAATTAGATGTCACAGTCATTACTAGCTGCCCTACCCTGGATGGCCCAAGCTAGCCTAAGCAGGATGGGCCCTGGATGGGAGACCACCAAGGAGTACCAGGGCCACTATGCGAAAGGCAGCCATGGCACACCACCTCCCTTAGCCTCTTGCTTTGAAAACCCAGTCATAAGTTGTCTGCGACTTGATGGCACAACACACACAGGTATTATTATTCAACATTTATATTGCTTTCCAGTGTTCACCTTGAATCATGAAGGTGGCAATTTAAATAAAGAAATAAACCCACCTTGTCCACGCCCATCTTTTTGAAGGCCGCCTGCAACACTTTGAAGTTGTGGATATACTCATGCTCCAACTTGGCCTGAAATTTCACCTTCCTCAAATGGATGCAGCCTGGGAACAGCATGTCCATGAACTGGCAATAAGCAGCACCTGCAAGGTGAAAATACAGAGACAGAAAGACAGACAGACATGCAAAAAGCTGGCTTTCACACACATCTGTTGTTCCTCATTTCCTGACCAGGAGGTTGCGTTATTTTAAAGCCCTTACTCTCCCTCTGGCTCAGCATCTGTCACTTAATTCCTAGCAACATTGCTCAGAGCCAAGTGGATTTCTGCTGGCCACCAAGCTGCTACCAGGGCAGCCACGTTACCCCAGCCCCAACTCCCTTCTGACCCCTCACAGTACCTGAGCAGAGCTGTTCGATCTTGGTGTAATTGAGTTGCAGGGAGTCGTTGACCCATGCTAGCATGTCATGGCGACTCAGGTTCTCGCTAGTCACAGATGTGGAATACACATTGACGGCCATGCCCCAACTGCACAGGAAAGAGAATGATGAGCATTGATCAGAAAGCAAAAAGTTAAGGTTCAGCCCCTGCCCAGGAGGCAGGAACAGCCGTTCATTCCATCTGCAGGGCGAAAAGCCATGAAGTCGCCTTATACAATGATAGGACAGTGGCCAACTAGTTCCTACTCCACTTCTATCTACATTAGCTCACCTAGCCGTTGAGACAATCCCAAGGCCTTTCTCCTTGAGTCCCTAGCCCTGTTCACAAGTTATAGTGAATGCACATACAAATCATGCAGAGCGTACACTGATTTTCCTTTATACTTGTGCTTAGTAATTGTCACATTACATTCAATGTATGTACAGCTGAATGTGCACTTGAAACCAGACGTTTATCTAGGTACTTGTCCCTAGTTTCAATTGCAAAGTGAATGCAAGCAGGCTTTTCCTTACACATCAGGAACACACATAAATGCAAGTTGCAGGTGCATTCACAGCTACAAGAAAGGGGGCCTTCTCTGTAGTGTGCACCAATTACTGAACTCCCTCTCAAAGGACATCCACCCAGAACCCGCTTTGCTTCCTTTTCAGTGCTGTGCAAAGATGGGCTTGTTCTTTTGGGGCTGATTATGCTGCAAGTAGGTTTTTGTTGGGGATGTCCTTAATTTCTCTATGGAATCTGAGTAGTTTTTACCAGCTGCGTTGTTTGTGATTCCTGCATGCTATTTTAGGGAAATGTCCTATTGCTTTATACGTTCTGCAGACTGTCTCAAATACATGTTTCACGGAGATATTTTAACTGAAGTACAGTAAAATAAGCAAATAAATATTTCAGCTGACATCAGCAACCCAAGGACTCTACTGGTCCATGCAGTTGCCAACCTTGCAGCTGGAGAGGCTGGGATTGAGTTTGGGGCCTGCTGGAAGCATAGCATTCCAAATGTACAGCATGAATATGTCTGAGTCACTATGACTCAGCCCAGACTGATCAGAAAGGGACTTCAAGCACTTTACTACATGAAAGAAGGGAGCATTCCCAGTGGTACATTTCCAGTGGCACATCCATTTCCCAGGAAACTGGACGGCTGCTGTCTGGTGAATTAAGACTCAGAATGGAGTAACATGGCTCCCCTGGTAGCAGCTATCTGGTCAACAGTCTGGAGCTGAGAGACTGGTATTGGGTTAAGCCTCACAAAGGTGAATCTCAAAAGGCTCCAAGTATGCACAGTGATGAAATTAAGAAGACTGAAGCAAAGATTCTTGTGCCACAAGGGAAATGCATTTGTTGTAGCTGGTAGGACTCCAAGCAGAATTTCCCCAAGTGAATCCCTGGCAGTATTAAGCCTCTCCTTTGCTTGACTGCAATGCAAATGGGGCTTTCTCTAGGGGGTTGCCTCATACACACAAAGGTCTTTGGAAAGAGAATATGCCCTGCAAGAATTGCTCTTGCCCATTCCAACTGGGCTTGCAAAGGAGAATTTCCTGGTGAAGTGTGCCTCCTGTTAATCCACTGTGAAATGGTGTAGGCAAGACAACTTCCTGGACCACGGGGTCTCAGTTAATCCAAGCTGTCACTCCAAATCAGCTGTTTTGATCACACCTGAGAAGGCCACCGTGGGACAGCAGGGGCTGCTTGCCCTTCCTGATGGACCATCTCAACAGTTTTGCCTCTTGAGCAGGATCTGGAGCCAGGCTGGGCTTCAGCTGTTATCTTCCCTGCTACAATTCTACTGGGTCAGAAGGGGTGAGAGAGGTTGAAGGGAAGACAGGTAAGGCAGGTTTCACCGAGGTTTTCTATACTGAACTGGGCTGTTGGTTGATCTGGGGTGGGGTGGGGGGGCTTTTGAGGTCTGCTCTGAAAAGAAGGGCCTGCTCCTCGTTGCACTGGCAGGACAGCCCTCAGAATGCAGATCCCTCAATCCCTCCCCCATCAGAGTGAAAGCATTTCATGTAATGGTTCATAAGCGGCTTAGCAGCTGCTGGACCCCTCTCCTAATCTCCCCTCCTCTAAAAAGAGGGCAGGAGAAATCAGGCACAGTACCCTAGCAGCAAGTCAGTGTGATTTCTCATGCTGTATTCCCTTCTCCTACTTTGGGAGGGTTCTTCCCTCTTCCGGGTCTTCTCCCTGTCCCCAAAGTCCACCCTACAGTCACTGGTCAATAGCTGTGGTGGAAAATGACAAATGCCTGACTAGGAATTTGCTTTCATCTCAAACCTAAGCTTAATTTACTGATTGAACAATATAAAATGCACTGTTTACAACTTAGCAAATAAAACTAACCTACTTATGGAATTTAAAAGTATAAATATCCGATATCCTCATTTTCTATAAGAAAAATTGCAAGTACACTCAGAGACTTGCAAATGTCTGTAGCCTAGCTACCATGGCACATACATCTTTAATTTCCTGCCACTGGAGAGGTAGGAAAAATAAAAGCTAAAGATAGAAAATGAATTAAGCAGTAAACAAACGAAAGTATATTATTTGGACAGAGGTTTCCTTTGGAACATGTCACAGTAACTAGGACAGCCAACATGTTTGTATACGAAGCTAAATTTTACAGCACTGAAAATACTGAACTCTTTAATAAAGAATTATTCTTAGGCACACTAAAGCATATTGTTGTCAAAATTCAAGGTGCAGGAAGAGAAATTTCACCTAAACATTAGAAAGAACTTCCTGACCGTCAGGATTGTTGGACAGTGGAATTCACTGCCTCAGAGAGTTGTGGAGTCTCCTTCTTTGCAGGTTTTTAAACAGAGGCTGGATGAACATATGTCGGGAGTGCTTTGATTGTGTGTTCCTGCACTGCAGGGGGTTGGACTTGATGGCCCTTGGGGTCTCTTCCAACTTTATGATTCTATGAAAATTCTTTTCATTTAAACAAAAAAAATCAAAATTTTATATATGTCTATGGTATAAAAATGTTTTTCCAGTGCACCCCCAAATCCCCCAATTTAGAAAAACCAAGGGACTCCTCAGGATAATTCACACTGTACACATGAAGAAGAAGAGAAGAAGAGTTTGGACTTATACCCCACCTTTCTCTCCTGTAAGGAGACTCAAGGTGGCTTACAAGCTCCGTTCCCTTCCTCTCCCCAAAACAGACACCTTGTGAGGTAGGTGGGGCTGAGAGAGTTCTGAAGAGCCGTAGTTAGCCCAAGCTCACCCAGCAGGAATGTAGGAGTGTGGAAACACATCTGGTTCACCACATAAGCCTCTGCCACTCAGTTGGAGGAGTGGGGAATCAAACCCTGTTCTCCAGATTAGAATCCACCTGCTCTTAACTACTAAACCCGCTGGCTGTCACAGTTCTCTCAGGACTCCCTCAGCTCATGCAGAGGCAGGTAATGAACAGCAAACCACCTCTGAACATCTCTTGCCTTGAAAACCCTGTAGAGTTATCATAAGTAAGATGGGACTTGGCAGCACATACACACACACATTTGGAATCAGTGAAATGCTTTGTAAGACACATTTAGCTTTGTAAGATGTTTTTAGCTTTTTAAGACAGACAACACAAACAGATTACCTGCTAAAACATATGAAACCATCAGCTAGAAAAAAAACATAATCTAGCTTCTAGGAATTTTTTAAAAACATGTTAAAAGTGGTTGGTTGGTTTTATATCTTAACTTGCTTAATTTCTGGACTGGGCCCAGCGCTGTGATTAGCTTCTGGCTGAAACTAGACTGTACCAGTATGCATATATGCAGGGTCTGAAAACTGGCACTCAGCTATACCTTCAGACCTTCTTTCACTTACATGAATCAAAAAGTCCTAGGTCAGATGTATCCAACTCTGCCCCTCCAGATGTTCATGGACTACAATACCCATCAGCCCCTGCCATCATAATGCTGGCTGGAGCTGATGGGAATCATAGTTCATGAACATCTGGAGGATTGGAGTTGGGCACCCCTGACCTGTGTCAAACAAACTCTCAAATTTCAGAGGAAATCAGCACTATCAGAGATACCAACACCATCAAAAAATAACTAGTGTCCATCTACAAAGCCCTCATAAATGTGCATTCTATACATCAGCAAAATTTATACCTAATTTTCCTGAAATCCCCCATTTTAGCAAGTATGTTTTAATATCTTGCAAGGAAGACACAAACAAACTTGTAGATGTCTAGTCCACTACAAAACCCAGCAGCTTTGATCCCCTCCATCCCGGTCCATGCAGATCTCTCAGGAATATATCCATGCTGTTGATATAGCCTGAGAGACCAACGTGTAGCAATACCAGCCCCTACCCCCTAAGTGCCACCTCGTTCATGTTCAAATATTCCAAAGCCCAACCTTCTCTTATCGGCTGCTAATACTTGGTCATTGACCGTAAATAAAGTATTCTATCGGCTGCTATGCAAAGCACTCAAACCAACCCTTCCTTCCTCCACTCAGACTCTAACTCCCCAACGGGGCACTCGTGGAACAGCTGGGTCAAATCAGATTAAAGGGTTAAAGAGACTTTCACTATTGCTGGCAAAGCAGAGATTGCTTGAATCACAGCAGAGTCCAGATTGCCAGAGGGGGAAGGGAAAGACTGTATTCACTTGCCTGGGGACAGATGCAAGAAACTGCCTTTTGCTCCACTGTTCCTTCCCTTGGCTGCAGCAGAGAATGTGGTCTGAAGGTGAAAGAGGTGTCCTTGCAGTGGTGGGATTCAGCCTATTCACACGGGTTCAGTAGAACCAATAGCTAATTTTTTGTCTAGTTCAGAGAACTGGTTGTAATCCCACCACTGAGTCCTTTCTGAACCGGTTGTTAAATTATTTGAATTCCACCACTGTCTCCTTGGCATCTTAGGAATATGCAGCAGGCTCTGACACTCATGACATCCCATCCAGCCCCAAACTATAGTTACTTCCTCACAAGAGCCCCATCCCAGGACACTGGCACCCTCCCCTCAAACCTCTTTCAGGGCTTCCAGCAAAGTCCTGTGCACATCTTACAATGGCCCAAGAAATTCATGCCTTGTCATGTCATCTCTTGGCCTTTGATCTCATGCATTCCTGGACCACAGTGGAGACAACTCAGAGTTGCCTTGGAGCACAGCAGATAGCAGGAGCTGAGGGAGGTCCAGGAACCAAAGGTTTATTGCACCTACCTGTAGAAGCGCTCCTCCCGGACAGTGTGTTTTCGGAAAGGGACGAGGCACTGCTCTTCCACACTGCTTCCGCAGGAAGGAGACAGCAAAGAGCGTACTCTGACTGGGGCCATGGTCTATCCAGGGAGCAGCAGCAGACCAAGCCGCAGCTGGTAGAGGATCACAGCATATTGCTGCCCTACTCTAGCACAGAAAGGAGGAAAATGAAGGCAAGGCAGGAAGGAGGGGTTTGTCACATGCCAGTCTTGGCCCTGGTCAAATTAACCCTTTGCAGGTCACTGGAATATAAGCCGGAATTAATCCTGCAGCTAAGCATGATTTTCAGGTTCTTCGCTCACTTCCTGTAATGCGGGGAATATTTCGTGCTGGGATCCCGCACCAAGGGATCTGGGGCATCCACAGCCTCCAAGAGTTGGCAGGGTTGAGAAACTGTAGTTACAAATGGGTGGAGGGGGGTGAGGGTGGGATCCCTGTTGAGATCAGGACAGGCTAGGATAAGAAAGCAACCATGCCTGTCTCTTGGGTGTCAAAAAGAAAAGCAAAAATGGAACTCTCAGGATGGAGACGGAGGGTGGCAGAGGGCAGAGACAGAGAGCCCAGCACAGAGATACGATCACATATATAAACCTTCCTCAATAGGGACTAGAGATGTACATTTTCCAGAAATATTGAAGCCATGGCCAAAACACCTCCCACATTTTATTTGGGGGATGTCTGGGGAAAAATGAAATTATGCAAGATTTGCTTTCTTACAGATGCTAAACTTGTTTTACTGAATAAAACACATTGTTCATAACTTGGGTACCACTCTTTGGCAGTGCTATGACATTTAAAAGAATAAATGACTCACTTTTGTTAAAAAAACTTGGTATATTTGCTGCTGTGTGTGAACAAAAACACAACATTAATGCTTCTAAGCGCTCTCTCTCTCTCTCTCTCTTTCTCTCTCTCTCTCTCTATATATATATAACAAAAACTGAATAAGATACAGATTACAAGAGCTATGTAAGAATGTATTTCTTTGCCTTTGCCATGTGAGAAATAGGAAGCAATTAAGAGATGAAAATAGAAATATAAATTTTTAAGTGAACAGAAGTTAGAAACAGTCTTCATAATAGTCACAGTGTTAAGGCATATCAGCACACTTAGAAATTAAGTCCAACAACAGCAACACTGAAAACACCAAGTAGTGTATTATCCCCCAATGCCACATTAAAATTGCAAAAAATTGCTAAATTTATCCATCTCCTTGAAAATAAGTTGCATATGTCTACTGTATACACAGAAGTGATCTAATTGTGAACCTGTCCACAGAGTGAGGATCAAAAACAGCCACATTATTAGGCAGTGTATAGACAAGACTCGCTGCAGGGGGCAGGGGTGGGGTGGTGGGCGGGCGGGCAGGGAGGGATGTTAACAAGGACTTCCAACTCAGAGACTTCTAACTAGTCTGCACTTATGCAGCCAATGTAGAGGAGCTCAGTCAGTAGGTGTGCATATGCAGGGAGGGGGGCATGAAGAAAGAAAAGAAACCGTGGGCAATGGCAATGGAAGTAGCAGTTGTGCGGCATTCTCCTTCCATGCCCCCCCCACAACAATCTATGTGGGAGGGGGTTATCATCTAATGCTGAAAACTGCCTTTTATTTTAAACCTTCACCATCTTAGAAAGCATCTGGAAAGTAAAAATTTATCATAAGAACCACGTCCCCCTTTTCAAAAGAGAAAACGTTTCCCAGCTGTTTTGCTTTCCACAAAATGTCTTCCACTTTTCTGTTGGAAAAATGAAGGGGAAAAGTCCTGAGGGAAAACCATTTCTCCCCAAGCCTTTCTTTTTAAGGGGACTCAAAAGAAATGAGCGATGGCCAACACACCCAGTAAAAGGAAGAAAAGAACAGAAAGAGAATGAGGATCAAATAGAACCCTTGTGGCACCCTACCTAGGGTTGCCAGCTCCAGGTTGGGAAAAACTTGGACCATGGGGTGGGGTGGGGGTTGAAGCCTGAGAAGGGGAGGGTTTGGGAAGGGGAGGGACTTCAATGGGGTATGATGCCATACAGTTCACCTTCTTAAGCAGCCATTGTCTCCAAGTTCAAGCTGGACCCCTCACAATGTCACAAGACAGAGCAAACTCTTGTGCATCTGTGTGGGGTGGGGTGGGGACTTCCATGCAAACATCAGCCTTCCTTAGGGTCCAAGCAAGGCAACCATGGCAGAGTCTGTGATGGCAACAGTGCATTTTTCAGCTCATGGGCAGCCAAGTCCCAGAGGCTCTTCCAGCTGCCCGCAGGCTTAGTATGGCCATATGCAACTGTGGCACTCCTCACTACCCCCCCCCCCTCCAGTCCATGGCTTCCCAAAGCATTAAGAAGGACTGGCATAAGTGTATTGGGTGGGGGGCTTTGCCAGCCCACAGCAGCTGGTGTTACAGACAAGGCTCAGCACTGAAATGTGCAGAGCGCCAATATGTTGATTCATCTGGATCAAAAGGGAAACTGGACAGGAACTGGACGGGACTCTGCTGGCTTAATTAATGGGAAATCTGAGCAGGAGCGATGAAGAGCCACAGTGCCCGCACCTGAAGGAGCAAGATGCAGACAGCTTTACGTCAAGTCCCAAAATTATTTGATAGAAACCCCAGCAACCTAAAAGGCGACAATGCACCGTAGCCTATAGCTCCGTTCAAAACAGGAACTGGTACCTAATATCCAAGGTCGGTGAATTCTGCCACAAAATGTTACTCCCCAGCAGGCAGGAAAGATTCAAAACACAATGAGCACAACTTGGCAGCAAGGGCTTCACAGGCACAGCGCCGCCGTGGGATATAGAAGGGCATTACGCACAAGTCACTAAGACATAGAACATTAATATGTGGAGTATGTATCTCCCACACAACAATTCTCTTTTCTTTATAAGTAAAGAGGTGGGCAAAACCTACTGGCTAAAGGCCAGGTTCAATCATTCTTGCAGCCAAACACTTGTCAGATCAGCAGAGATAATCAACTTTCACTCCTGGCAACCAGGATATATCACACTTGTCCAGCAGACAGCATGCAAGCCAAGCTTGAGGGCTGATTTCTGTACCCACTAACTCATTCAGACCTCTCTCTCTCAAGGGCAAACCAGGTAATTCATCTGTCATGAGGCAGGTCAGGGTTTGTGGAGCCCTTGGGAACTCAGGCTCCCCAAGCTCATGGCTGCGGCAGATGTTATCGTCTCAGACGGACCTAAAAGAAAAGGTTACTGGCAACAGCCAGAGCGCCTGCAAGCACAAGGGTCAGACCAGCACCTGCTGGTTTGCTCTGATTTGGCTGATTTGGGTGGACAGCTGCAACTAGAAGCACAGAAGACCGATCAAAAGGCTCTGCTGCTAGTGCCTAAGCTCAGATGTACCCCCCTTCACATTTTGTATGGACAGCGGGCAGGCCACTCTGCAGGAGAAATGCTTGTTCCATTATCTCGTAATCTGCTGGCAAAGATTCCTGATTTTAAAAGGGGGAGGGATTCCTCTACATTTTGCAATGCAATTTCTCCCAATCCCAATACAGACCAGCAATTAATGGAGCAGATGCCTTCCATTTTAACATTTCCAACTGCTAGCCAGAGGGAATGCTTCCCCCCACCCCCAAAAATTGAGGGCGGTCAAGAATCACAGTGGACTGAGGGGGATACTTTTCTCTCCCCTCCCCCTTTTAAGTCTAGTATGGTTGCTAGCTCAAAGGAGCCCTCCAGCAACAAGAAGAAAGAGACATTTGAAAAGGTTACCAATCCTTTGTAAAATCATTTAGCTTTGTACGAGAAATGCAAGGCTTGCAAAACAGCCCGCAGAAGAGCCTTTGTTAAGCAAACGTTCGATGTATTTAAAAGAATTTGATGAAGAGGAAAAAAGAATGTATTTAGCATGCTTTTATCTCAACTTTCCTTCCAGGAACTCAGAACAGTGTACATCATTCTTTCCCCCTCCATTTTATTATCACAACAACCCTGCAAAGCAGGTAAGACAGAGAGAGAAATGACTGGCCCAGGGACTCCCAGCAAGCTTCCATGGGATTTGGTTCTCCCAGATCCTAGTCCAATACCCTAACCATTATACTGCACTCAGAGGCACAGCAAGGAAGAAAAGTGCCCGGTGCACTGGTGCATCCTCTGCCCCTGCCACGCCAACGTCTGCCCCCGTCCCGCCCTGGAAGACCCCCATCCCGCCCCCTTGGAGCTACACCTCTGACTTTACTGGCTTTCACTAGCGATTAGAAGGTTCATTTCAACTCCCTTCAGGGTACCTTTTATATATAAAACATTTGGCTGAAGGTGGCATCAAATTCAAATTATCAGCAGACAGAGCCAAGTGCTCCTGCAGCTGCAACAGTCCATAAAATTAGTGGTACATCTCATTGCCTTATGGACTCTTACTACGCAGCCAAAACAAAGTAATAGTTGCTTATCTTAACATACCATATCAATTAGGTAAGCCATTTGGATGATGAAATAAAAAACCTTCACCATTCTGAGACCTCTAAAAGAGGGGTTCTGTCAACCAACTGGCAGCAGCAGGGTTGGTGATTTAAAAGTAAGTCCAAAGTTATTTGACCCAGAGAGTTTGCAGTTTTGGATAAGAGTCCTTCGCAATTGACCACTTACAAATAAAAAGATCATTCTATCCGGTCTTTAACCTAGACAACTGCCTGACTTACAGTGCCTGATTTGATAGATGGTGATAATGCTGCTACAGTATCACACAAGGACTGGACAGCACAACTAGCTGCTAGAAAACAATGCTTGGCTATTGAGCCCAGCCATAATGTACAGACCTCTGATTAGAAATTTGCTGGTTTGTTTCACTGCGCAATGGTTCCGTGGTTTTAAACTTCAGGCCATTATAATTGGACACCCAGCATTGCATGATTTATAGGTGAGGATTTGTCTCTGAGTTCTGTTCGTAGTTATCTTTGCAGGATGTTGAGATGGCCCAGGAAGTAAAACACATGCTGGTAGAATCCACATTGACTATTATTTAAACATCCACTGCTTCTGAATCGCATAAATCTGATCTTCCTCTCCCATGGAACTCCACCCTCACCCACCCCTCACTGCTGAGGCCTAGCTTTGATCTTCCACACCCCACTTGCGACACCTGCCATGCTGCCTGAGCCTTAGGTCAGGGAAGCAAGTTTAGGCTCCAACTCCCTTCTCATCATCTCTACACAGGAGCAGCAGCCAAAATGAGAGGCTGTGTGTGTGTGGGAGGGAGTGTGGCTTTCCCATCATCATCAACAACAACAGAAGAGGAGGAAAGTGCTGCCAGCTAGCCCAATAGTGCAAAGCAGTCAGCTGGGATCACACCTTCTCTTCCACACAGCTGTATGTGAACCCACAGGCACTTCCCGGTGCTCACTGAGCCAGAAGCTCTCAGGCTCCCAAATGGCACCCACAACAAATCAAAAAGCCACAGAGCCCTACAAGACTGTTTGCCAGGGCATGGATACAGCAACGGATCCAAGCTCAGGCATCCAGTGTCCATTCTGCAACAGATGCAAGGAAGCTACAGGGGATGAGTATAGGTAAGCTGTATGAAGGGGGTGGAGGAAGAACATCTTTCCTATAAATAGGCTGCCTAGAAAATGTCATGGATGTCACTCTTCAGAGGTTTTCAAAAGGAGCTGGGTAGCCTCCTGCCAGAGGCACATTAGGCAAAAGATACAGGGCTAGAGGTGCAAAGTCTAGGATCCTAGAAATCAGCCCACTCAAGTAAAAAGTGGCCAAGAGGAACAGCTGTGTGCCTGTTGCCAGTGTTCAAACACAAGAACAAGCCATTTTGGGAAATCTTAACAGCCATGCTGCCTTTTAGAAGAGAGATTGCTGATAGAAGACCCAGGTGTCAAATGGGTCTCAACAGATGCATATCTAGAAAAAATGTAGCCTGGTGCAAAATATGAGTTTTCGGGGCAGGGGGCTGCCATATGGGTGGCCACCGTCCCCCACCATGACCAAACGGACCATTGGATACTTACTGGGAAGTGTCCTTCTCCTGGGGGCTAGTAGGCCATCTTGGTGGGTGGTTTCATACCCCTATCTCTGGGAGGCAGGAACTAATTTTTTTCTACTTCCTGTCCTTGGACTCCGCCCTCGCCAGTATTAACTGACATAGCCGCAAAAAAAGGAAGAAACTTGGAACCTTAACGGAATAACCATAACAACATAACACAAAACAACACAGCCTATGACTATGAATAGTCTAGTATTGGCAAACTTCTGAACGTAGGGTTCATTAAGTATATATACACAGTAGAAGACTGAAGGAGCACATCTGGACATTATGCTGAGGGGAGGGCCAAGATGGCCTACTAGCCCCCAGGAGAAGGACACTTCCCAGTAAGTATCCAATGGTCCGTTCTCCCATAGGCGAGGGGCCATCCTGGTGGGGACCTCCCAAAGCAGTCCCCCCTTTAACTTCCCGGGTGGGTTAAGCATTAAAGTCCAGAATGTGCTCCTGCACTCTCCTGCCGATGCTGTCTCGGCAGCAGCCCATGAGTTAAGTTTGTAATGCTTCAATTTTAATCGTAGAAGGTGACGCACCAAACTGGGCGGCCTTGCATATATTTGCTCTACAGAAGCTCTTATTACTTCTAAAAGCTTTATTGGTTGAAGCAGACCTTACTGAGTGCGCAGTAATACCTGTTGGGATTGGAAGATTTATAGCCTTATGGGCTTCTATGATACAGGACTTCAGCGTGCAGCTGATGGAAGATGCTGACATTTGGCGGCCTACATTAGGTTGTGAAATGTTAATGAAGAGGCTGTCTGATTGACGGATATCCTCTGTCCTAATAATGAATGCCTTTAACGCTCTGCGGGCATCTAGGGTGTGCCACAGCTTTTCAGTAGGTCTAGAAGGTTTGGGACAAAAGCTTGGTATAATTATTTCTTGCTGTAGATGAAAAGAAGAACTCACTTTGGGTTTGAACGAGGGTCAGTGCTATAGGACCACTTATATCTGATGAAGTACAGCAATTCGCTGCTAACTCGAGAGTGCTCTTGAGTTCAGATATGCGCCTTGCAGAGGTAATGGCTATTAGAAAGAGTCTTCATCTCAGAAAGCCACCGTAAGTGCACGATTGCACTGGTTCAAAAGGAGACTTGGTTAATGCAGTCAAACGAGTGAAGCTCTAATGACGTGGAAGCGGTGGATTGTTGGGGGCTGAGATTGCTTAACACCTCAAGAAAACGAACTACATCCTGGATGACGTGAGGCTGGGAGCCCTTGAAATTCCTTCCAGACAGTGTGGACAATGCGGCCACTTGGCGTCGCAGGGTAGAACTTTTCAGTCCTAATTCAAATCCTGACTGGAGGAATTCCAGCATCGGACAGATGGAGAAATCATCGATTTGTCTGCCCTGGTCCATTTGACGAAAGTCTTCCATGACGATTGTATAACGTGGCCTGGTCTGCGGAAGCCAGAAGGGCGTCCTTACCTTTCTGAATAGCCTTTCTTTAGCAAATCGCCTTTCAACCTCCAATGCCGTTAAGGAAGCTCAATCGGACGCGGATGGATCAGGGTCCCTGCATTAGTAGTGGTCCGCCTTTGGGGAGATGGAACGGTGGGCACGCTGCCATTTCTGGACGTCCGGCGTCTCCCGGCCAAAAGGAGCCATTTAGTATGACTTGTTTCGTCTCCCATGCTTCTTCTTATTTCGCAGGTACCAAGTACTCGAGTTGGGGAATGCATATAGAGGGCTCTCGCCAAACTGATGTCAGAGCATCCGCCGCGACGACTGGTTATTGTAATATCGGAAGGTACAAAATTGGGGTACTTGACAATTTTCCTGAGTCGCTAATAAGTCCACACTGCCGGATGGCCGAACCTCTGGGTTAAGTGAGTCTGAAGACTATTTTGTTGATCATCCATTCCGCCCAACAGTCCTTCGCTTAACCAACGGCTTCTATGTTTAGTTTTCCTGAATGTTCTAAGTGCAGGGACTGTAATGTACGTTCTGCCCACACTAGATCTTGGCGCGACCTCCCGCTGAAGCCGTAAAGACCTTTGAACCCTCCTGATGATTTATGTATGCCTTGCTGTTAAGTTGTCGGTTCTTATTATTATTACGTTGATACACCTCGCCTGGAAGCTCTGGTAGGTGCCAGCTTGATCGCCTGATTTCTAGTATATTTACGGGAAGCTTCGACTCGCTCGACTCCAGGTCCCCGGACATACTTGTTAGTCCAAAGGGCACTCCTATCCCTGTAGCCGGCATCCGGGAAGATTTCGGGGGTCTGTTTGGAAATGCAAACTTTCCCTGGCGACAGTGCTCTGGACGCCCAAATCAAGGGAGGTCTTCAGTGCATTGGGAATCGCCATCCGCCCTTTTCATTATGTCCATCTGATAGGGACGGGAGAAACTGCTGAAGCCGGGTCTCGCCTCCATTCTTCCCCACTGGATCATGTCAATGTCGGTGACAACAGTCCTAGAGACTTGTCAACTGCAGAAGGGGAATTGTGTGCTGCGTATCACTGTTGCCACGTAACCGTTGTATTTTGAGTATCTTGTCGCTAGAAGAAAAAACGCATTTTGCTGGTGGTGAGGATTATTGCCCTGATGTTCCATCTGCCGTTTGGGAATCAGGAGCTTTTCCTGTTTATGACAACCATGCTCCTCCAATGCTGACATGACTCAATTGCAGGTCCCCTGCTGGGCTTGTCCTACTGAGGTTGATCGACTAGAACACGCTTCTAGGCACGATGGATGTACTTCTGGCGCCAGAATAGTATGATTGGTGCTATGAGGACCTTTGAGAACACTCTGCGCAGGCTAACCCAAACGGCAGGGCTCTGTATTGAAAGTGTCTCCGTTGATCAAGGCCGGCTAGTACCCGACGCGTTGGATGTATCGATGCAGGTACGCCTAAGATCGAGGGATGTCAGTAGATCTCGGCGTCTTTAGTGCTTCGCAATTGTTCGACCTAATCCTGAACTTGGCGAGACGGATGTGTCTTTGTTCACATACCGCGAAGTTCAGGATAGCACGCCAATCTCCACTCTTTGGACCGTAGTGGAGAATATACTCCCAATCCTCTCCTTCGTGGAACCTCTATGGCATTGGCTGATGTCTAGTAGATGCTGAATTCGCTCTGTGGTCTGATTCCTTTGGACAGAGTAAGGATTGAGAGGGGATGAAAAGAAAAACGTTGTTTTGGGAACTGGTTGAATTCGGATGCTGTATCCCTGTGATATGACCCTTATGGCCCATAGGCTCTAATATTACGGTCAGCTCTTCCAGGTGCTGAAAAATGTGAAGGCGACCTCCTACTGGGATGAAGCTGATAGTCAGTCTTTGGAAGTCTTGTCGTTGTTGAAGAATTCTTCCTCTTCCTGAGAGGGACTAAATTACCCCTGCCCCGAAGGACTGGTCTCGGGTTGCCAGGTGGTCTTCGCGGGTTCTGCATGATGAGCTCTTGTTGTCCCTGGAGAACCGTGGCAGGGCTCTCTGAGTTCTGAAGGTCGCCCTGGTCTGTTTGTGAGGAGACGTTGCTCGAATCTAATTCTTATAAGGTCTTCTGTTGTCTTTGCCAACCAGGATCTTGTCTAGTTCTTTTCCAAATAACATTTCCGGGTGGAATGGGTAGCTGGCCAATGCACCAATTTGGAGTGTAACTCCACGGACTAAGCCCTGAGCTACGCGATCCTGCGGGCTACTGTATGGAGGCCATTGATCGCAAGTAACGAAGACATTGAGTCAAAGGTGGAGTCCACGAAATGAGTTGACCTGTAAAATGCCAATAATTTTCTAACCCCCACCTGCTCAGGTGGGATCATCATATCTAATAGACGCCTGGAGCTAAAATACGGAAGCTCTGGCTAGACTGAAGATGGTACTAGTAAGCTAATAGCTGCCTATCTCGCGGAGATCGCCAAGAACAGAGTCAGCTTTTGTCAAGCGAATCTTTGGAGAACCTTCCTTTAGAGACTGCTCCTCCGATTGTAAGTTAATCCATCGAGCTCTCCACCAGGGTACCCGGAGAACACTATTAAAGCATTCTGGGACAACATAAAGTTTTGCTATACCGGTAGTCCTTTAGAGGAGGCCGGGTTATCCCAATCTTTCCTGATCCTGGTTTCCCACATTCTGACAGGACAGCATAGAGAATGATCTTCAGAATTTTGGGAAGTAGTCCCTACTGCCCCTTGGTCTCCCTCTTTGCGGAGTTGCTTGACACTTCTGACCCCTGGGGGGGGTCCTGGCCCTCTGCCATAAAGATCCAAGCCGCGATTGCCTTATTGATAAGCAATGGTAAATCTTCCACTTTGAAAAATCTTATGCTTTTGCTCGCTTGTCACTAGGTGGCTCCTCTGAGTCAGAGAAGCGGCCTGGTTCCTCCACAAATTCTTCCTCACTGGCCTGATCCTCTCCTGGGAAGGAAAGAGGATCCCTAAAGGTAAGCTGAGGCCTGAGGGATTGTCCCCCAATAGGGGACCTAGAACGGGACCTGACTGTAGTTAGGGGAACCTGACTACTGCTCAATATTCTATTAGACTGCTCTATCAGCTTCCATTGTGGAGGCTAATAGGGAGGCGAAGTCCTGGGGTGAGAGGCTTTGCCATCCCATAACAGCACATGCATTATCAGGGGCATCCCCGAGAGGAAAGTTCCTGTCCCTCTCCCTCGTCTTCGCTGATGGGTCTTGCCTGATCAGATGGCTCCTTCCGCTTCTGGCGCCTCTGCCTGCGAACGCTGGGATCTCCACAGTTTCCAGCTGCCTCCTGAAACTCCCCGCCCCGCCTGCTCCTCTTGGCTCGCGGCTCCGGCCAAGCATCCCGCGAGAGGCTGGCTGGCGCACTGCCGCCCAGGCGCTACAGAAGCCATGGCGCTTCTTCGCCCCGCCCCTGGCTAGCCCAGCGACCGCCTCGACGGGTTCAAGCTCCCGGCCTCGCAGCTGACCCAGCGTCACCGAGGGGAGGGAGCTGCTCAGCCGCTGCCGCCTGGTGGCCTCCGCCAAGGTAGAGCTGTGGGAGTAGGGCTAGTTTCGGGAAAGATTGTGCCGCCATTGCTCTCAGGCTGTTTTGGCTTCTAAACTGCTCTTTGCTACGGTCTTCCCCTAACGACAATACACGGTGGCCAGCTAAATAGAACACAGAAGGCAATGGGGCAACAGACACTCACTCACACTTAACGAAAAAGAAACGGAATAAGACAAAAACACAGGTTCCTGACTGGTCTATCAAGGAGCGGCTGGAGTTCCTTGCTCTCCCGTTTTTGAGGCAGAAAGAATACTGGCGAGGGCGGAGTCCAAGGACAGGAAGTAGAAAAAAATTAGTTCCTGCCTCCCAGAGATAGGGGTATGAAACCACCCACCAAGATGGCCTACGCCTCCAGGAGAACAACTTTTTTTGCACCAAGTCTTGAAGTCAGGGTATGGACCTGTGGGGAAGGAGGAGGGGTGGGGGGGATTTTCCACCCCCTACGTGACTAAATGGCCGCAGCCCAGGGACATTTGACCTCATATGACCCCTGGGCAGTACACCCCTGGTCAAGCACACAGCCATGGTGTTCAGATGCTGAAACCACCTTCCCCAACTATCTCCTAATCTGCCTTTGGCCCTAAGCATAGCAGGGAACATAGCTGGTCACCTAAGGAGAAAGCCAGATAGGAACTCGGAACTTGGCAAGGGGACCAGACTGAGAGATTCAGTATGTCCCACTCTGACTGCTCAAGGCTATATTGCAATGAGATCAGTTTGCCTGGTGTACCACCACAAGCCTGAATATGAAGCAACTGACTGCTTGATGAATAATAGTAGAGTGAGTGACTCCTCGCCCCCATCCTGCTCATTCTCTTTCCTACCTCACACTAACACTTAGCCAGAAGAGGTCAGATTCTGCCCCAGGCATAACCTCCTGTTCTTGGATATTTACTTATCAAAACACTGATACTGTCCAGCCTGATATTTCAAAAGAAAGGGGGGGGGGGCACGAGCTTCGTAAGGTGCCTTCAAAAATGCAGGGCAATTTCAATCACAAATTCTCCCCAAACTTGATACAGGTGACCTAAATGTGCCAAATGCACACAGCAGGGCACTGGTAAAGGGAGTGTGTAGGATGGCAGGCAGAGTGGCACATGATGTTATCTAGTCAAGATAGAGAAGTTCTGTTTACCCAGGCAAGAAATGTTCCTGGTCCTTAGCAGCAATTACAGCTTCTGGGGTTACTGTATGTCTCTAGGAAATTGAGAGCACCACCCACTCACTCCCTGGGACACTACAGCCTTCTAACCTTTCTCATGAAGATAGTTCCAGAGGGCAGCCATGTTGGTCTGCATGCTGAGTTCCTTCTTTGCAACCCCCCTCCCACTTTCTGACTGGGACATAAGGACTCAGGGGGGGGGTCTCCATTCCAACTCGTACCTGAAGAAGGGAACATTGACTCTTGAAAGCTGATACCCCAAACTTCTTGGACTCGAAGGTGCTACCGTTTTTATGTTCACCTTTGTCTTGGATACAAGGCAGCCCTGATCCAGCCCCACAATCTTGTCAGCAACTACTACTGTTCTTCCAACTCACTTCAGCTTCTGATTTGTCCTGAGTATCAGGGACAGAAAAGAATTTGGGAACCGCTCTCTCGGAAAACTGAAACGAGCCCATTATTGGTGGCACAGAGGGAAGAAGAATGAGAAACGGCATCTGAATCAGCAGCTTCTTATGAGGAATCTGAATGGAAGTCACAGAAGATGCAGCAGAAGTTATAGGAAGCCAGAGCAATCGCCCCTTTGCAAGGTTGACAGCAGCTTGATTGAGACACCAAATGAAACTATCAGGCTCCATAAACCCCATTCCAAAACCAAGCTAAGGAAGCTCTTCTCCAGCAAAGTGAGGTGAGCTTTTCTCCCAAACAAACCTGTTTAAACGTTCATCTTCCACAGGTCTTGTTCGTTTTTGCCATGCTCAGGAAACACCTACAAAAAAGAGTGACTTTACCATGTTCTTTTATGTTAAAAAAATGCTCTTTTAACTGTGCCCTCTTGTGGAAATTTCTCACACTTGCATAATTCCAGAGGGCCCTCAAACACCCCAGCATGAGAAATCAGAGTGAGAAATCTGGGGTAAAGGTTCACCACACTCAGTGGCAAAAGCTTTCAGAAGAAGTGCTTGCATCACACAAATGACAGGGAAGATACCAAAAGGCAATTTTCTTCATTTCAAAAAGTGCTGTAAGCCCTTCTGTTCATGCACAATAAGAAAGGCACAACAAAACACATCCTCACACCAATCTGGAATGCAAAAAGGGGGGGGGGGTTTGAGGGAAGGCCTTGAAGGTAACTATAGGTCAGAAAAATCAGTATGTATCTCACCCACTCCCAATACCACACAGCTTACCCATAGAACATGTGATCTCGCACCCCGTATGCCGACACAGGAAAATATGCAGGAATGAACCAGCTGTATTGGTTCTGGTGGGTTTTCCGGGCTGTGTGGCTGTGGTCTGACCACGGAAAACCCACCAGAACCAGTTGAATCCGGCCGTGAAAGCCTTCAACAATACATTGAACCAGCTGTATGTTTTCCCAAACACTAAAGCCTTCTGTAAACCTGTATACGCAAGCCTGTCTACTGCAGTTCAAGGTAACTCTACATTAGGAAAACATGCCCGAGAGTTCCACCTACACACGGTGAGTGGCAGAAACCAATATTTAGAACACCGGGCACACTGCTGCCCTACTGGTGTCAGCTTTGGCCCTTTGGACAGTGTAGCTGCCAACCAGGAAAACTAGTGCTCTGTCAGGGTTTCACTACACAGCAAAGTACAGCATCAACAAACAGGCAGAACACTGAGCTTCTCAAATCCTCCATCCCAAGTTGAGAGGTGACAGAATTTCCAACACTGTTCCATCCCTTTCAGCCATTTAGCTGCCCTTTGGGGTATCTTGAATATACCAAGATCGCTGATTCATCCAGCCCATGTTGTTAAGGTTCTGGTATTCACCTTTAAAGCCTTAAATGGTCTGGGGCCATCATATTTGTGGGACCATTTCTCCCAGTATCCTCCCCAAAGGATGCGGCATTCAGCAAGTAACAAGTTACTGGTGGTCCCTGGCCTGAAAGACACCTGGCTGGCCTCAACCAGAACCAGGGCATTCTCTGCTCTGGCCCCAACCTGGTAGAACGCTCTGTCCAATGAGACCAGGGCCCTGCAGGATCTGATGCAATTCCACAGGGCCTGTAAACAGAGCTGCTCCCTTAGGCATATGGTTGGACCAGCCACGGCTCTTTTACCATGAAAAAGACCTCCCCCTCCCCTCTCCCGCCTTTCCTCTTTGTGGTTTCAATTGAGATGTAGTTGTAAGAAGTTTCTGGAATTTTAGTATTTAAGATTTGGTTGTCTAGTCGCCATCTATGTTTTAAATTGTTTTTAGGTATGATTTTATTACTTATGTTGGAAGCTGCCCTGAGCCTCCGAGGAGGAGGATAGCATATAAATTTAATAAAAGCGATTTTATTAAATCTCTGACCTCTGACTGGTGGTTACAAATCAAGACTAAGATCTCCTCATTGGCCCTGGCCTGGGACTCCCTGCTCAAGCTCACTGCTAACGAGGTTTTTCATCAACTGAAAAATAAATTATTTGATCAGGAATTTCAATACCTTATGTGCAAGGCACAGAGTTCTTGTTCACCCTTGGACTTTGGGATCACTCCCCGAAAGCTCTGTGTTGCCCACTATATGAACTAACTCCCAAACCATAAACTTAGATCAGCACTTTCAAGAGCAAGATGCAATTCATTTCCATCGTCTTTACTTCAAGGTCAGTTTTTAAACATCCCTCAGCATGATCGACATTGTTCTTTTTGCCTTTCCTATACTGACTCTCTTGAACACATCTTTGTGCAGCCAGAATAATGGCATTGTGACACAGCTTGTCGCTTTATTTTTGATTGTTGTGCCAATTTACATTTCGTTTGGGTAAGACTAAATTAAAGAAAAAAGGGAGGGAAGTTTTCCCACTTGCTATTTGTGGATCTTCCCTGGGCAGGAGGCAAAATGACTTGGGAGGCACCAGGACGGAGTTGGCCTACTCCTCTGCAAATGCCAAGAGCAGCCTTATCTGCTTTAAGTTGCTGGGCCTTGAAAGGCCACACACATCCTGCAGGGATGCAGCTGACAGCCCTCCCTTCTCAGGACAAATGGGGATGGAAGGAATTCCTCCAGAAACTCCTGGAAGAGCCGCCCCCTCCTCTGGCTCCCAACATGACCAAAGGAGGGAATTGCTGCGCAGCACAGGTGATTTTCATGGAGCCTCCAGGGCTGCTATGGGGCAATCGCTGCACATGCTGTCAGGGGTGGAATGTGACATATGGGGGGAGGGCTGACTCCAGCTTGCTATCGCTATGCCATTTGGCCAGAGAAGGGGGGAAATTATTTGGATGCCTACTTGGAGAAATACTAGACACAGATGAGCAACTGATGCTCATATGGATGGAAAACAGGGTAGGGAGAAGCAAGAATCCCCACAGACAGCTGAGGAGAGCCACAGCTAACAGGACTAAGATCTGCACTAAAGTATCTCTGCAAAGAAGGCCTCCAGAACTGCACAGAATAGGAGACGCTTTCTACCAATAAAGCCATCTACATGTTCCAGGAAAGAAAAATGACACTTTGTTTCAAGTTATGGATAGCCATTCCTTTTGGAAGCTCCCAGGTAACCCATTAAGGTGAGAGATGATTTTGTCCAGCATCTGGTATATCACAGATATGTTGCCTCTAAACATGGAGGTTCCACTTTCAACTATTATGGCTAACAGAGGTATAATTTATCAATGTCTAATCCTCTGCTTTAAAAAAAACCCATCTAGGCTAATAAAGACATAAAAATGAAGGTATCTGAGAATATCTTCCTCACTCTGAAGCACAGGAGCAGTAAGAGAGAGGGGCTGCCGTAATCATCCAACACTCATACAATCTTGAACTCAGAATTTTGAAAACATAACCTTGGAACAGAATTCCTGCCAGCCTATGAGCACTTGTCTGGGCAGAACTTGTCTGGACTGTCAGGGCTGTTCGACAGTGGAATTCACTGCCTCTGAGAATGGTGGAGTCTCCTCCTTTGGAAGTTTTTAATCAGAGGCTGGATGAACATATGTTGGCAGTGCTTTGACTGCATGTTCCTGCATGATAGGGGGTTGGACTTGATGGGCCTTCCAACTCTATGATTCTATGATTTGGACATTAATGTAATTGTAGCCATTAAGTCCCAGGGTTAACGCTAGGGGTGAAAGAGGGAGACCCTAAAAAGCAGTGGCAGGATTCAGATTATTGGTGACAAGCAGGGCTGGTGCTCCAGGAATGGAAAAGAGGACTGGGACACAGGACAGGGTGGCAGCAGGGTGGGGGGAGGGAGTGGAAAAATCACTTCATTCGGCCACTGCCAGGCACAGGCTGATGGAGAATAAAGCAGAACTCTAAGGAAGGTGTCAAACCAGGAACAGACACTGGGGGGCAGCAAAAGCTCTAAAGAAGAGGAGGAGCTGCAGCTGCGTAGTGGATAATTGCTGATGGATCAGCATACTAGTCAGTAAGAGCAACGTAAAGCAGGAGACTCCTAAAAGACTAACAAAAGCATTTCCAGCATAAACTTTCACGAGTCAGAGTTGACTTCAGATGCACAACAGCGTTCATGCATCTGATGAAGTGAGCTCGGACTTACAAAGGTTTATGCTGGGAAAATTTTTATCTTGCTGCCACGCAGTTAAGATCTACTGCCCCCTTGCACACAATCAGCCTCTCCTTACTGCCTGGACATCTCTGGGTCTCACCTGTCCTCATTTGGCTGTTGTGTTTGAGTAAGCTACAGTTAAAACCCCTCACAGAGGGAAAAGAGTTGCCCTGTGAATTAAAAGGAACGATTGGGAGGAGTAGCAACGCCCCAGACGAGAAAGATAGAATTTGGTAAGATCTGAAAACACTGGAGAAGTGGGCAGATGAGAACAAAATGCAAGTATGGCACTCTACATCTGGGAAACAAAAACGAGAAGCATGCATTCTGGACGGGGGATACACTTCCGGGTAACACTGTATGTGAACAAGATCTCAGTGGACTGTGAGCTGAAGATGAGCAGTTGGTGTGATGTGCGGGCAAAAAAGTTAATGCGGTCCTGGGGTGCATCAACAGAGGCATCACATTCAAATCGCAAGATGTGGTAGTCCCGCTTACACAACATTGGTCAGGCTGCACCTGGAGGACTTGTGTACAGTTCTGGAGACCTCACTTTTAAACGGAGATGGACAGAATGGAGCAGGTGCAAAGGAGAGTGATGGAGATGACCAGGGGCCTGGAGACCAAGACCAACAAGGAAAAGCTGAGGGGCTTGGGAATGTTTAGTCTGGAGAAGAGGAGGTTAGGTGGGAGGACCCGATTGCTGTCTTTAAGCATTTGAATGGCTGTCACTTAGAGGAGGGCAGGGAGCTCCTTCCATTGGCAGCAGAGGATAGGACTTGCAATGCTGGATATAAATGACAGGTGGAAAGGTACCAGCTGGACATTAGGAAGACTTTTTTTACGGTAAAGATAGCTCAGCAGTGGAACAGGCTGCCTAGGCTGGTGGTGAATGCTTCTTCTCAGGCAATCTTCATGCAGCAGCTTGACAAACACTTGTGGGATGCTCTAGGCTGATATTGCATTGACCAGGAGGTTGGACTAGGTGGCTTGTCTGGCCCCTTCCAACTCCATGACACTGTAGATCTGTTTTGCATCCAGTACCATCTAATCCAGTGGTGGCGAACCTATGGCACTCCAGATGTTCATGAACTACAATTCCCATCAGCCCCTGCCAGCATGGCCAATTGGCCATGTTGGCAGAGGCTGATGGGAATTGTAGTCCACGAACATCTGGAGTGCCATAGGTTCGCCACCATGGATCTAATCTAATTAAGGCTGCAACGCTTCTTGGTCCTCATTTCAAGAAGGAAAAAATCTACAGACTTTGGCTTCTTCCATTATGCCCTGAAACATTTTCTCTCCCCCTCACCTACTATACTTTTTGTCCTGAACATCCAGTCCAATGAAAAGTCTTCCAACTATAATGTGCTGTTCTGATTGGTCTGGATAGAAAGGCATTAAACTACTTCTGTTTTGTGGGTGCATATTATTTGAGCTCCCCATAGGAATTGCATATTGCCTCTTAATTCCCAATGTTAACAGTCCCACCCCTCCCCCCAATATCTATACATGTTTTGCCAAATAAGGGCAATATTTCATGGATCTGATCACACAATAAATCTGTTATGTCTTTAAGGCATCCTAAGACAGCCTTCCTGGTTTGCTATAGCAGACTAACTGGATGGCTCCTCTGGAAGCTTCACTGTGTACATGACCAGAAGTGTGCTGCTCCTCCATGCGAACACTGAACCAAAACTAAAAGCTATAACATGCTCTTAATTTAATTCCATCCCTGGAATCCCATGTTTTGCCAGTGCATTGTAGTGAGCTGCTGATATAAAGGGTCATTAACTCACTGCTTACAATGGCTGTCCCCCTGCACCCACTGCTTACAATTGCTGTCCCACTGCATTAGCCGTAGAAACAGAAGCCTTCACCCATTTCCTTTCCAGACACCATCACCTTAAAGTACCTCAGCTCAACCAGGCACTGGATATACCGCAGCGAGAGTAATTTCAGCAGGACACAAAGTTGAAGGTGTGGAGACAAGAGACGGCAGGGAGACCAACAGAGAAGACAGCTCTATCAACATCCTTCCTTGGCATGAAAAGAAAGCCACACCAGCCCGGACCCAACTGCAGCCCAGCAAATGGTTTCCAAAGAGTTAAGCTCCTACAAGGCTGTAAGAGGGAAATGGACATGTTCATGGAGGCTATGACTATCCATGGATACTAGTCAAAATGGATATGATGCATATTTCTCTTCAACCTCAGAGAAACATGCCTGTTTCGTTAAGTGCTGTGGAAAACAGGCAGGATGCTGCTGCTGCACTTGTCTAGCGTGTGGGCTTCCTAGAGGCATCTGGTTGGCTATTGTGTGAACAGACTGCTGGAATTGATGGGTCCTGGTCCGATCCAGTGTGGCTTTTCTTACGTTTTTATGCCAACAGCATGCTTATTTCCAGAGGACTCTTAAGTAGACAAAAGACAGTTCTATATTTCTCTCTCTCTGTCTTGCAGCCTAGTCCCAAGGCTTGCTGCTGGGGCTGGATATGCCAACAACAATGGCAACACACAGTGATGTGAAACCAGCCTACACAAAAACAAAAATACAAATAGCTCATGCATGCTCTCAAATTAACATCAGACACAATCTAGCAGGCTCTTGTGCAAACTCTGCAGATGCAAATGTGATACCAGACTGACCCATTGGGGGGAGTGTTTTAAGACAGTGATGCTTCTACCCACTCTGTCAATCCTTAGAGTGCCTAGCAGTGCCATGCCAAAATGGGCAGCCCATTCTCTGCATTAGCTCAGTGCACCCACAAGGACACAGTAAAAGCTTGTTTGGACTTGCCCTCGCCCACGTCTGCCATGCAAAGCACCTATCTCACACCACACCTGAAGGGATTAAGAGACCACAATGACTCTGCTCTGGAGAACGTTCCCATCTCCAGTCCTGGATCATACACCCCTGTAGAGACAAAGGACTTGTTAATATGTTTGCTCCTGAGTGTTCCTGCCCAGTGTTCTATTAACCCAATGCTTCTTCCTCTGACCAATCTTTCTAATGACCGTCTCATTTACATTGTCATTGTTCTATTGCTGTAATTCCATCAGCTACCTTTCCCCCTTTCAGGCATTTCCAAGCTTGGCCCATCAAGCTGATTATTATTATTATTATTATTATTATTATTATTATTATTATTATTATTATTATTATTATTATTATTATTATTATTATTATTATTATTATTATTAATTAAATTTATAGACTGCCTCATCCCCGAAGGGCTCAATACCTCAACCATTAGATTAATGACCTAGCCATTAAGGTTGATGCCAGTCTCGACTCCCCTTTGTCCTGGGAGATCGAGGACTACTTTACATAATCCTGAAGGTCCCTTTTTCCCTATAAGAGGCTCCCTCTCCCAGTAGCCCTTGTTCAATATTTCTAAATACCTCTCTTTCTGTAATACTGTTCCACAATGCATTGTTCTTCCGCCAGAGCTAAGCGCCAGCTGCTCAACTCTGTTCCTGGGACCACTCTGCTCCAAGATCAGGTGAACTATAACCCTTACTCACCAATTCAATCATCTATTCCAGACCTATCCACTCAACACTGTTTATATCTTAGGACTGTGAGTGTGTTCTGCTGGTTTGAATATTGTATGCTTGTATACCCCTATTATCCCGTTATAAAATAGTTAAACCTTATTCACTCTCCTGTTGAATTTCTTGCAAAAACTGATTTCTATAAACAAAGGCAACCAAGATCCTGAGCTTGCTGAACCTTCTGCTAAGCCAAGAGTCTGCTCTCGCTAATTCCCCACTCTAAAAGGGAAAGACTCCCCCCATTTCGGGTAACAGCTCTGGCCCAATGCCGAATTCAAAGCTCATAAAGAATTATGTGGATAGAGTCACTCTCCATTCCATGCAACAGGGCATGCTTTAATGAGACAGTTATTTATTCTGCACAACCAACACTTGGAGGAATTATGACAACCATTGAGTGGGGTTATCCAAATGGGAATTTCACAGAAAGAGGATTGGCCAGAGAAAGCAATACCTGCTAAACAACCCAGCCCTTGCAACCTGTATGAAAATGTACATAAAAACAGAAGCAAGTACCTGTGTAGGGTGGGGTGGAGTTTGCTGCAGAGCAGCTTCATTTTCCAGAGCTCTTATGTCTTTACTCCCACACAAATTTGACTCTGGTTCTACGCTTTCCAACTGATTGGCTTTCTGGAGTGGTTTCTTATTCACAGCAAAACGCCAGCCTCCATCTCAAAAAAATGGCCCTCCAGACATGATCGACTCTGGTTCTAAAACTGATTTGTTGCTCGCACTGTGCAGTCAGGTGTCCCAATATAGGTTAGTTTCCAAATTGTCTGGTCTAAACATTTGTTTGGTGTTTTGGGGGGGCAGGGAGAGCATTGTGCACTTTTTTACAAAGTGAAAACTCCTCCAAGAGGAAAAAGTTGTTTTCTAATAGACACACAAGCCAGCGAAAAATCCTGGTGTTCAGCTTGGCTTTGAAAAAGTAGGGTATGAAATTTTGTGACTAGCACAAAGGGCAACTGATCAGTATTGCTCAAATCCAGCCCTTGAAGAAAAGCAGGACTCCACACCCACCTTCGATCCTGAAAAGAAAGCTCTATAAACTTTCTTAACACAGTACATGCGTTTCTATAGTAGGTTCCCCTCTGAAATTTAGTGGCTTGGATCCTATAGGTTTGTTCTGCATGCACTTCTCTTTGTTTGCTGCATAGGAAATCCTGTGCCGTGAAGCACATTCCCTAGGAAAACACTGATTTTGTGCAAGACCCTGGCTCCAGAGGAATGATGAACAGCAGCACAGAAATGCCTCTACAATAGAAATGGACACAGAATAGAACTGGGATGCAGTGCTAAAGTATAGGATCCCAGCCCAATCATCTAGATGCAACCACAATTATAAGGAACAGGATGGTTATGCCTTGGTTCTGCAAAAATTTGTGTGTGTATGGGGGCGGGGGAAGAGTAAAAACCCAAGTTGGCACCTAAAATGGAGCCATTTGAGATCTTCTTTATCGACAGAATTTTAACCCTTATTTCAGTTGAGAAAAAGTTCAATGCTAACTGAAAGCCAGGCAAAGTGCCAGTTTGGAAAAGTGGTTAGATTTCAGACTAGAATCTGGGAGACACAGGTTCAAATCCCCATCCTGCCACAGAAACTCATCATGGCGTGAACGCGCTAGGCTACTAGTGGGTAATCACTTCTCCATAGCCCTAAACTCAACTCCCTACAGAGGTGTGCTAAGCTGGGAAGGAGAAATCACAGGGAGGCGAGGGGAGATGCCATAAGTTGCTTTGGGTCCCAACTGGGGAAAGAAGTAAAACATAAACAAACAAACAAGCAAGCAAGCTTTTCAAACCGTGAATGTGTCAAAACCCTGACCTGGTTAGCTCAGGCTAGCCCAGTTTCATCAGATCTCCAAAGGTAAGCAGGGTTAACCCTTGTCAGTATTTGGATGACAGACCATCAAGGAAGTCCCGGACCACTATTCAGGGGCAGACAATGGCAAACCATCTTTGAATGTCTCTTGCCTCAAAACCCCTATGGGGTCACCATCAGTCCGCTGCAACTTGAAAGAAAAAAATGAGTCCAGTCAGAGCTTCCCTCTCACCACTTCAACATCCCCCAAAAAGGCAACTTAACTTTTGACAGACTGAGGAATTTTCTGGGCAGTACAGAGACCATCCAGCCCCACAACTCAAGAGGCACCCTCATTCCAAGGGGTCTGGCTAGACTGCAATAGGTGGCAGGCAAGACTGGTGCTTGTTTGTTCTGGGCAGCTGCAGTCATACACGTTTCTGTGCTCTCAAGGGCTGGAACTCTGCCTGCATTGGTTGTGGTGGGTTTTCTGGGCTGTGTGGCCGTGGTCTGGTAGATCTTGTTCCTAACATTTTGCCTGCATCTGTGGCTGGCATCCAGAGGTGTATCACAGAGAGAAATCTGTTACACTGTGTCCAGTGAGAAGGGAATGTTTAGTGGGGTATATATTGTCCATGTCCCATGGTGGGGAACCAATCAGTAAGTGTTTGGGTGGAACTTGCCATGCAAAGGTGTGGTTGACTGCATTGTAATGCGGGTGGGGGTTTTCAGTCCAGGAAGTGATCCACATTTGCACTCCCTGAAGCAGCAACAGTCTTCGTGAATTCAAACCCTGTGTCTGGGTGGAGTCCATTGTCCATGAACCCAGCATGCCCTTGGTCTTTGATTCTAAAAACACCAGAATGCTACTGGAACACAGCCATACAACCCGGAAAACCCACAGCACCCTAGTGTTGTCCAATTACTTGGGTGGGGAGAAAGCACATTAAGGGACTGCGCTAAACACCCAAGTGTCTACTATTGGAGCAGCCCTCTTTCCCATTCACCCTTGCCTGGGTGAATGCACCCTACTCTTGTCAAGATGCAAATCAGATCACAACTTCCAACACCCAACCACCTTTGAGATAAGCAGGCACTGGTACTTCCTAGCCTGGCATGGAGAAGGCTTTCTTTGTACCTTGGTCCTTGCCGGGTTCAAAGAAGCTGCCCGATTGCTTCAGCTGCTTCTGCCTCTGCCTTCTCTTAAAGACACCTCCACAAGCAAGTCTAAATAAGGCACCTAAATCCCAGGGGAGTTTAGATGACCAATCTCATTTCAAGATGAGATTAGAGCCCCTGAAGGCACCGGACACAGGAATCAGGGTCACGAATTGCAGTCCTGCGAGGACACTGCCTATGCCCCAGATGGGTGACATCTGAAGGAAATGCAGTGGCTGGGACTGGGGAGTGAAGAAAGGTGAGGTGGAGCACCTTATCACAACCTTCATATAAAGGCACAGAACAGGGCACTAGAGCTTTTAGCTACCTACCAGCAGCCAGGAGGGCTAGATGGCTCAGTTCTGAAAGACAGTAAAACTAAAGGGAGGGGCCTGCAGGCCACACAAGAATGCTTCAGAGATGGAGGCCTCTCGCCATACCGCCGGCACGACTGGAGTTATGTGAGAAGGATTCCAGGAATTGTTAGAATCTCCACAGATGATGGACAAAGCCAAGCCTACCCAAGGAATATCAACTGCCATGTCAACGTGATCACAGCAATACGACCCCAACTCTTGTACTCTTACTTGATGGAGCCCCAGGAAGCATCCAAACAGGCCGCCACATTTAGGTTGCAACCACTGCTTAGAGACGCACACTGACTACAAGCAGAGGTGAAAGAAGCCTTAGAATATGTAAGCATCTGAGGATGGTGCTAAAGTGCACGAGTTCAAAACACTCGGCTCTGCACTGGCTCTTGAAAAGAAATATCTCAATTGGTTTCCCTCAGTTCTTCAGTTCCATGTAGACCATTCCCCTCTCTTGCATACACTCCACCTCCTCATTGATATGTGTTTCACCCCTGTTCAGACACAGGATTTGATGAAAAACACTGCAGGATCATCTCTGCCCTGGCCACAAAGTTGTCCAATTATGTCTGGGAAGGCTGAAATATTTTTTTCTAGGCATACTCTGCTTTCATATACATATTTGGGGGGAGTGGGGGGTGTTGGACCAGATTTATATATGACACCTCTATGTGTACAACTCAGCCTAATCTCCCTGCTGAATCCCACCCGCTTGCCCAGCCCTGCTGCCTGCCAATTCAGCTCACTGGGCACACACTCAATGCCCAGACCTTCCTAGCTAGCAGGTTCTACGCCTTTCGCCCATTTGCTATGGCCCCAGACAGAGGGAGGGCTTTGCTTTCTGGCCTACCATCCCATTGTCTGCCTAGTTCTGCTTATTCAAGTCCCAGGACAGAAGCATTCACAGGCGGCAGCAATTTGTTGCAGAGAACAATCTCTGTGTGAAGAGTAAATGTATTTTAACAAGAGAAATAAAAAAAGCTGCCTGCCAGCTCCTCCTTTACAGGACTCAAATTTTACCTTTATACTTCTGCCAATCATCTGGGGATCAAAAATATCCAGCTCGCCTCAACCAGAGCCAAGGCAATTTTGGTCCTGGCTCCAACCTGGTGGAACTCTCTGTCAGCCGACACCACGGCCCTGCAGGTTCTCAATCAGTTCCGGAGGCCTGCAAAACAGAGATGTTTCAGCAGGCCTTTGGTTGAGGCAGCTATGACTCTTGTTTCATCTTGCTGGTCTCCCGATCTACCCCTCCTCTCCCGTACCCCCACATACCTGCTTACCTTGTTTGTGGTGGGTGGGAGAGGAATTTTAGGCCATTCGGGATCTGAAAATGGTTCCTGAAGTGATTTTGTAAGGGAATTGTAAGGGAACTGAGGTTGTAAAGTTATTGTTTTTACTTGCTTGCTACGTTTTATATGTAATTTATATTGTATTATTATTATGTATGTGAGCCACCCTAAGCCCAGCTTCAGCTGGGAAAGGGAAGCATAAGAAGCCTAATACATTATAAAAAAATGATCAATGAGTCTGGGGAAGGAGACTAGCATCTTGTCCAGTATTTATTCTACCTACCTCCTGGGTTTGGCATCTGAAGACAGTGACTGCTCAGAAAGCCGACTTCTATGAACAGCGCAGCTCTCAGAATACACCACTGCATTCGTGTTGTGCAGCCTTCTCTGGGGTTAAATAAAATGCTCTGTTTTGAGCCTAACAATTGCTTACTCTGTTCTCGGATTGGTCCCAGATGGGCCACGCAAAAAGACGTAGACAGAATCCCATGCCTAGCTAATTCAGAGCCATATAATCTAACCCTGCTCCCAAAGTTAGCCTTTATGGCAAACAAGAAGTATTTGTTTTAGTCCTTTCTGGTAGCACTGGAAACACAACTCCCATCTTCATGGTGAGCTCAGAAGCTGATTAACCAATACTAAAAAGGCAAACGCAAAACTGTGCAATAGAATCAATACGCAGGACAGTTACAACAAATCTCCTAATAAAGAACCTCAGGCTGAAGTTGCTCTGTTGGAGTGGTCCGCAGCCCCCACATGAGTGGCAGACTCTTATCTAGTGAATCAGATTTGTTTCCCTGCTCCTCCACATGAAGCCTGCTGGGTAACCTTGGGCCAGTCACAGTTCTCTCAGAACTCTCTCATCCCATGCAGAGGAAGGCAATGGCAAACCACCTTGGCAAACTACCTCTGAACATCTCTTGTCTCGAAAACCCTATGGGATTTCCATAAGTCAGCTGTAACTTGACAGCAAACACACACACACCCTCTAACAATCCCTCCAGTCTGCTATGTTGCCTGTATAAAGGAAAGTTTCTTATTTCATACTCCATTTATTGACTGTCTCTCAGATATGCTTTGCGGGTAAGCTTGCTCTCTCTCTCCCTCTTTCCAGCACAGAGTAAATCTGTAGTTATTGTCTGAATTAATTTTAAAATGGCATAGAATTATCAAGTTTCAAAATGCACTGGGTACAATGCAACGATGTCCTTAAAGTTGAAAAACTTAACTATTTAGAAAATATGTGTTTTGTGTTTCAGATTTCTCCCACATTCCCATTATCCCCTCAATGGCTTCAGGCCAGAGTTGGTGTTAAGAGCAGAACCCTTTGGTGCAGTGGTGGGATCCAAAAATTTTAGTAACAGGTTCCCTCTCCAGCCCCCGCTCAGCAAAGGGGGGAGAGGCATACCTAGGCAAACCTGAGCCTTGGGCAAAATCTGAGTTGGATGCCCCCCACCCCCCATGGGCAGCCACCCCACCACATTTTTTTGCACCAGGTTATTTCTAAATCATCATCACATTATAGAAAATGCCCCAACTCACAAATCTGAACACAGCAATGGTGAAACACGCAGGTTCTTTGATAGAGACTGGTGAGATAAAAGGTACAAAAGGCTGAGAATCAATGAATTGCAGGACCTGAAAGGGATTAACCCAGTTCAGGGAGTGACATTATTAGTCGCAATTGCTATATGGAACCTTCACGTTCAAAGGCAGGATGCCTCTTGGGGAGGCGAGGGTGTAAAGATGGGAAAGCGGACCCAATTAGTAACCCCCTCTCGGCACACACAAATAATTAGTAACCCACTCTCGGGAACTGGTGAGAACCTGCTGGATCCCACCTCTGCTTTGGTGGCTTCACCCTTTTCTCTCTGATCAGAAGCAAAGAGTTTCCATCCGAGGGGGAGAATCAACTGGGTGGGATTTGTCTTGTGGAGTTCCACAGGGTTCTGTTCTTCCACACATGCTCTTTAGTATATATCAGGCTGCTCAGGTTTTCTGGAGCTCAGGATTCGGTGTCCTTGATATGCAAGGGGTCTGGACTTCCGCAGAAACAGTGCTCTATCTCATCTGAGCTACCAACAGCTCCCTGCCACACATTGCTGAAAGAGGCAATCTCGCTGGCTTGTAGTGAAACTCAGCTGTCGCCTCTCCGAGACCTGGAGATCTTAAATTCAATGGGTGGACCAGCTGGATTTTATTAGACCCACCAGTTCTGAAAAGACCTAGGACCGTGGTGGCGAACCTTTGGCACTCCAGATGTTTTGGACTACAATTCCCATCAGCCCCTGCCAGCATGGCCCATTGGTGGAATGCTGGAAGGGGCTGATGGGAATTGTAGTCCATAACATCTGGAGTGCCAAAGGTTCGCCACCACTGACCTAGGAGCAGCAAGTGTGGATGAGTTATTCAGCTCTCAGAAGCTGTTTTCTCCCCTCCACTTCTTTTCTCATATCTCCCCCCCCCAAGTTTCTTTTTCTTTTCTTTTATGTTTATTTCGTTTTCTCTTGTCTTTCTCTGCATCTTTTCTATTGGTAAAACAATTTTAAAAATTAAGACTATGCGGGGGTCTGAAGGAGGCAGTGGTAAGGCTGCTCTTGAAGAAGTCATCTTTAGATCCAGTGGATCTTTCCAACTACCACCCAGTGTCCCATCTTCCATTCCTGGGTCAGGTAGTTGAACGGGTGGTGGCAGAACACTTTCTGGAGGTCACATCAGTTCTGGGTCCATTTCAATCCAGCTTCTGGCATGGTCACAGGGTGGAGACAGCCTTGGTTGCTCTCACGAACGATCTCCAGAGGCAACTGGACTGGTGCAATCAGCGCTGCTGCTATTGCTTCACTCGACAGCAGCATCCGACACAGTTGGTCATGACCTCTTGGCTCACTGTCTCGCCGACTCTGGGATACATGGGACATCCTTACTCTGCAACTCACTCTACACAGGGCTGCCCTTGAGACTGGAAACTTCAGCTGATACAAAATGCAGCTGCCCGAGTCTCTACAGGGACTCCATAACGTGCTCACATCCACATCCAGTCAGTTCTCCACCAGCTGACAACACCTCCTCCCATTTGTTCCCCAGAGAGCACCGTACTCATCAAATAACAATTTGCTGGTGGTCCCTGGCCCTAAAACAGTCTGGCTGTACTCAACCATGACTGGGGCTCTTTCGGTCCTGGCCCAGTGAAACACTCTGTCAAGTGAGACAGGGTCCTGTGGGATTCAGCACAATTTCGCAGGGTCTGTAAGATGGAGTTGCTCCTCCAGGCCCATGGCTAAGGACAGCAACAGTTTTCCACCTTGCTGACCTCCCTTCCCTCTCATTTCCTCCTCCTCTGAGGTGACTAACAAGAGATATTGGGTGGGAGTTTAGCAGGTTGACAGATTTACCCTTGGTTCAAATGGTGCTAAGGATAGTTTGTATTATAGTTTGTATTATAATGATATCAATTTTATGGGTTTGCTATCATTATGTTACAAATTTTCCACTGTAAGCCCCCCTGAGCCCATTTGGGGAAGGGTGGCCTATTAGATGAATAAAATAAATGGATATACAAAATTCTACCTAATCCCAATCTTTAAAAAAAGAACCCAGCCAGCAAGAATTGGCCAGCATCTGGAAGATGGTCCGACTCTGACTTGGATGTGTGCAGAAGCCAGGCACATCAATGCTGTGGGATGGTCATTACAATATCAGGCTTTGTTAAGAGAATACACGATGCTGAGTAAGGATGCTGTGGTATGCTGCTGGCAGGCAGGCAGGGGCGTACCTAGGCAAACTTGAGCCCTGGGCAAAACCTGAGTTTGATGCCCCCCCCCCCACGGGTAGCCCCCACCATGACCAAACAATAATTTTTTCCACCAGGTCGTTTCAAAGTCACCATCACATTATAGAACATCCCCCAACTCACAAATCTGAACATAGCAATGGGCCATGCCACACAGTCGAAATAATATTTGGAAAACATTTTCAAAATGCTTTCAAAATGTTTTATTACTGCTATGAAAACATTTTATGGTGTTGTATCCAGTCCCCCCAATTGGGGGAAACAGCATCACTTTCAATGTTATTTAAACTGGGGGGGGGCCCAGACTCTCCCTTTAAGGTGGATTTAAAAGGAGAATCTGGGCTCCCTGGTTTAAACAAGTGATGCTGGAATCCACCCCCAAACAGCATCATTTTAAATGGTGTTTAAACTGGGGACTCCCCTGGTGATTCTCCCTTGAAATCCATGAAGGGGGTAGATTTAACAACAACAACAACAACAACAAACCTTTATTAGGCACTCGAGAGAATAAAAAGAAAGAAAAAAAAAAACAAGCATTGGTGGGAAGGAGCGAATTTCTAAAAAGAGAATCTGGGGAAATTTAGGGGGTGCCTGCTGTCAGGGTGCAAATTTATTGAAGATAGGCAGCAACTGCAAAATTTCAGAGTGTTTCTCTTTGTGAGACCCATTACCGATGATACCACCCAGATTTGCAGTGAAGTTTGGTTCAGGGGGTCCAGCAGCCAGGACCCTCAAAGGTGTAGCCCCCATCTCCTATTAGCTCCCATTGGAAACAATGGAGGATGGGGGCACTCCCTTTGGGAGTCCATAACTTTGGACTCCCTAAACCAAACCTCACCAAACCTGGGTGACATCATCAGGAGAGTCTCCCAAAAAATCCCTCTTCTGAAATTTTGGTGCTGCTAGCCTAAAATCTGCGCCCCCTGCAGGCCAAAAACGGAAAAACACTGAAAATACAAAATCCCTCACAAACCTGCAATTTTGTCGCCCACCACAAGGTGGCGCCCAGGGCAGCTGCCCACTTTGCCCAATGGGAGGTACGCCTCTGCAGGCAGGGCATGGTCATGTCCGGCAATGCAGGGCCAAACAGGCGGCAGGCAAAGCACAGTCTGATAACAGTCTAATGGGTCAAGACAGGCAGCAGGCGAAACGTACTCAGATAACAGTCTAGTGGGTCAAGGTAGGTGACAGGCAAGGCATAGTCAGATAATAGTCCGAAGGTCGTGGTACAGGAGAACCAATAAACAGGCTGGAGATCAGCGATGAACCAGGCACATGGCAGCGACAAGTAACACACTTGTTACACTCAGGCAGAAGCAAGCTCACAGCAAGGCTTATATAAAGAGCCTTGTCCAAGGGATTGGGATTCTGCAAGGAGTTACGGTAATCCTCATCAGATGCAGAAACTTCTATCTTCCCATATCTTACTGCAATACGAGCACTCCTCCATTGCTTCTGCAGCAGCTGCCTCTGCTTCTGCCTCCTATGCACAGCTGACTCATTACTGGATTCCCTAGGACAGTGGTGGTGAACCTTTGGCACTCCAGATGTTATGGACTACAATTTCCATCAGCCCCTGCCAGCATGGCCAATTGGCCGTGCTGGCAGGGGCTGATGGGAATTGTAGTCCATAACATCTGGAGTGCCAAAGGTTCGCCATCGCGGCCCTAGGAGGATCTGCAGGTTCCTTCACTTGCATCTCATCAGGCAGGGAGTTGGCTCTGCTGCCTGGTCTTCCTCAGGAACAGCCAACTCTGGCTGCACCATGTTGTCAGGTCCTGCCTCACAGTCCTCTGTATATTGTTAAGTACCCAAGGGCTGGCTCATGACACATGGTATATAATAGAAGCAATGGATTCAGACAGTGCTGACCCTTGGCTTTGTAGGTCTAGAGCAGGGGTAGGGAACCTGCGGCTCTCCAGATGTTCAGGAACTACAATTCCCATCAGCCTCTGTCAGCATGGCCAATTGGCCATGCTGGTAGGGGCTGATGGGAATTGTAGTTCCTGAACATCTGGAGAGCCGCAGGTTCCCTACCCCTGGTCTAGAGCAGCACTCTGAACTATGCCCAGAGGGCTCAAAGAAGACAACAGAAGTGTCAGAGTTGTACATCAATTAGGATTTTGGACTAGGATTGGGGAGACCAGACCTGAATCCTTATTCTGCCATGGAAGCTGTCTGGAAAACCTTGGAGCAGCCATTCACACGCAATCTACCTCACAAGACTGTTGTGAAGATAACATGGAGGTAGCAAGAACCATGTATGGCACCTTGAATTCCATGGAAGCTGGATAGCATAAAAATGTACCAAATAACTTGTGTGCTTTTCCTTACAAAGGAGATGTTAACAGCTGCTGGTGGATCACTTTAAAATAAAGAGAGCAAGTTAACAAAGAGAGCAATCCTACACAGAGTTACTTAATAGGACAGGTTTTAATGGGCTTAGACTGGAGTGCCTCTGCAAGTGACTGCACTGGAAGATTTTCAGTATTGACAGCCAGCACCAATAGTCGGAGCAGACAATGTTTGCTCCTAACCCAGGCAATGACTCTATCCTTACCAAGGATACTGATGTAAGGTAGAAAATTCTCACATCATTAGGTGCTATTTTTACAGGATTCTGGCACTTTCTTCAGAGCATGGCTCTATTATTGCACAACCAAATTTAAGAATCAGGCTAGAAGGCAGCATGACAAAGAAACCCAGACCTGGCACACAGAAAGACAGGATAGACAAAGCAATGCAAAATCCAGTCAGCCATTCTTATTTGGGGGTTCTCTGGGCTTATGAAAACTCTAAATCCTATGATTTATGGAAGTGTGAATTCACAAGCTTCTGAGCTGACGTCACAAGGCTAACCTTGAAATCCCCATAAACACAGTGTATTTCTGGTACCTCTTCACAGCTTCAAAGCATCAATTCCTCTTGAAGCATTTCCCTGAATCATTCATCACCCACAACTCTAAAAACGGAGAACCTCTCAACTACCATCATCTCTGAGGAGAAACACTCAATCACAGGGCACAGCAACACTCTGAATCCAGGACTGCTTATCGTGCACCCAGTTTTAACTAGAAGGGTTCAGTTCTGGAACACATAGCGAATGCATACCCACTATCTTTTCTACACCAAGCAATCATAGTAAGACACTGAGGACTGGAGATCGGGACTTTCAGGGCAGGCTATAAAGAGTGTCAAAGGCAACTGTGAATACCTAGGGCCGTGGTGGCGAACCTTTGGCACTCCAGATGTTATGGACTACAATTCCCATCAGCCCCTGCCAGCATGGCCAATTGGCCATACTGGCAGGGGCTGATGGGAATTGTAGTCCATAACATCTGGAGTGCCAAAGGTTCGCCACCACTGACCTAGGGCAAGAGTGTCCAACTCTGGCACTTCAGATGTTCATGGACTACAATTCCCACCAGCCCCTGCTGCCATGGCCAACTGGCTGGTGGGAACTGCAGTCCATGAACATCTGAAGTGTCAGAGTTGGACAACTCAGACCTAGGGTCATAGTTCTGAGCAAGTGAAGTTTCCAGCCTCTACTGTGCCAAAATTAGCAATTGTATGTCCTCAACAAATGTAACCTCTGTACCACCAGTCCCTTCTCAGAACACTCCATCTGGAAGTTTAATAGAGCTGCCTCACTCCACCAGCCTCGCTGTCTATACAGTCTTTGAAGGAAGCATATGGTTGGGAAACATTGTTATGCCTCCATAGTAAACCCTGCTGTCACATTACTGTGCTGCTCTGAGTCACAGGTTTATGTGGCACTAGTAAAAGTCAGGCATATCCAGACATCCTAGGGTCAAAGGCAGGAAGGCAAAGTTGGAAAAAAATTCAACCCAACAGCGAGTGAGAGGGAGACCTTCATCACAGTCTGAGAATCACTGCTCTGAGATATGGTCCAGGCAGGAAACAGGTAGCGCAGAGGAGGAATTCCTCATTTCTACCCCTCCACTCACTTACTGGCCATTGTTCACTAGTGCGTTTTAACTCTGGCAGCTGCAGGGTGTAATCCGAGCTTGCTATTTCAAACGGCATGAGGGAAGGATAGTCAGGAGCAGAATAATATGGGGACAGGGGTCACAATGAGAAACACTGACATCTGCTTTACGAGCCAACAGCTCCTTCTGTCAATTTTCAGGTTTCTGTGTGGCCGGAAATCATGAGTCCCCTTCCCCACCCACCCTAGTCTGCTGGACCTCATGAGGATAATGAATGTAATAGGATGATAACCAAATAACTGAAGGGAATGCATCCTGGAAACCCCATGGCAGCTGTGGCCCAGACCATGTTCCCCAAAGGCCCTCATACCCAACACTTCTAGCTTCTGATTTGTCAAGAGGAACACCACAGGACTGTTACCATTGCCTAAGGATATTTCTGCAGAGATGGCAGAAGTCAACCCTAGGTGCGTGTATCAAGGACCACACTTGAGCCGGTGACTTTTGAAGGATGGCCATGAGCAAGATGGCCCAGTTATTTCCCCCCACCCCCCAACTATATAGCAAAAAGGAACCAGAGTTGTGGGGTGTGTGTATGTGTGAGAATAGAAAGACTAAAACATTATGCAATATATAAATAACTCTACTACTCATAATAAAAGTAACCATGGAGAGGAAGAACTAAACTCAGACCATGCAACTATCCACTAAGTCACTGTAGAACTCCAAGGTAAACAACTGTTATCGACTGTTCCCAGCATGTATACATGCACATGAAAGGACACACACACAGAGTGCTCTTCAAGGAGCAATGTTGATTGGTTGTCTAGAACCTAAAAAAGGCCTACCTTCTACCCCAAACCTCTCAGAAGAGAGTCCTCTCACAACTCCGTGGTGATTTTTGTTGCAGAACTGCAGGATTGTGATATCTAGGCACAAACCTTCCCTCCGCAAGAAAGGCTGCAGCTCCTTTTAACCATCAAGCAATAAGCTCTATTTAAATCCAGCCCAAACCCACAGCTCTGTCATGCCATAAACACTGAACAAGCACTCATTACAAGTTGTAGGTGGGCCCCACCTCACCTGCAATTAAACTGGCATGTCCCAGTCACATAAAGCAGAATTAAACTAGGGCAGTTCTGGTGCTGCTGCTTCTGATTTTTATCCAGGTCAAATAGCAAGCGTGGCTTTCAAAACTTCATTAGCAACTTTTCCAGGCTTATAACCCTCTGCCTTATCACTAACTGCAATCAAGGCAATCAGCAAGTGAACCCACCCAAGTGATAACCCAGGGCAGTACACTAACAAAGCCTAAAAAGCATGAACTCTCTAGGAGAGAAGTGAGCTGCAGCAGTTCTGCCACAGGATGGAATTATGTGTAGCATTCACCGCTTTATCAATTGCTTACTTTCATTTGTACCCTGGCTTTCTCAGAGAAGTTTACGCTATTCTTCTCTTCTCCATTTTATCACCAGAGTGAGTCTATGAAGAAGAGTAGGCAGAGAGCGTGGGGCCTGTCCAAGATCCCCCAGCAAAGCAGGGATTCAGATCTGGGCCTCCTACAAGACCTGCACAATTAGGGAATCAGGAATTTAGTGGCAAGTCTTCCCTGCGACAAATGAAGAGACCTCGGTCAATACCCACCTGAGATATGTGTCAATACCCACCAGATATGTTGAGTGTGTTCAAAGATAATAAAAATGGGCGAGGGGAGAAAAAACAGGATCTGGCAAGGGTCAGCAAAAGCAGCTGCCTGGAGAGGTTGTGGAAGGTCATATCGGCATCCATTAGCATTTGCTTAGGTCTAAACTGGAAGAATCCAAGGGAGTGGGCAGTTAAGAACTGTGAAAATTTTACACAGACCTGTGCAAGGATAGTTCCTTAAATTTCACAGTGACTCCCCAAAAAAGCCCCAAGGCTTTCAGTCCCAGAGTGCAAAATATTTTTCCCAGGCTGTGCCTGGAGTTGCCTCCTCAGACTTTCTCTGCATGACTTTGAACCTCATTCTCTCTGCTGATTCTCCTCCACGCCAGAAATCTTGTCCCTTTCACCATTCTCCATGTTAGCTTGATTTGCATGCTCAGAAAACGTTGCTCTAGAATAAGCAGTCAACCCACCCCCCAAAAAAGCACACACCCTTCCACCCTTTTACCCCCTTTCCATCAGTGACTTGTTTGAAGGCTGCACTGGCTGCAGTGGAATCGTGTGGCACAAAACAGATTTGATTCTCACACTTTCTGAGAGAGGAGGACACCCTACATGCGATCCCTCCAAGCAGGGGCCCACACCCCATGCCTACCTGCCAAGAGCCTCTACAGAGGCAGGCAGTTCCGGCAAGGCACATTTAGGGGGAAAAGACATCTCAGCAAAAGCACAAATGATTCTCTCCAGCAGCCTCATAAATATTAATGACAGTCAAGTTCGAGGGTGATCAAGACTGCATTTAAGGCAAGCCCTGCTGAACAGTCAGACAAAACTTCCAGGAGGAAGGCAGTCCCAGGAAGGAAAAGGGAGCATCTGCCTATAAACCAAGAGGCAGCAAGAAGTCTGAAAAGAAACTCAAGGGGGCTTCATGAGTAAATGAGCTGTCACAAGTAGACTATTCACAACACATCAGCTTGGCTTTTCCACTGAGACTTTTCATGGATTCAGTTAGGCATCCTCAAAAGATGCATATATATGCGTTAGGGGCAGTTCACACAACTATGTTAGGCACATTTGTCAGACACATTTCCCATATGACAAGGTTTTCAAAAGGTATGAAGACATGTGTTCATTACAGGTAGCAAGGTAGTTAAAGCCATGTTCAAGATACCCTTAAAGTTGGATTGTAAGTATTCTGCAGAATAAATGGGGGGGGGGGAATCCATTTTATTGCCATCCCCCTTATCACAGCAAGTACCATTCAGTTCAGCTGTTCAGACACAAGCTCGGCCAGAACTTTATGAGATATACCTGGGTGTCTCTTGTGACTTGGCAAAAAGCTACGTATGCACCAAAAAAGAAAGCCACATGGAAGTGACTGTCGCTCAAAGAGAGTGCTGACACCACAAGAAGACCTAGAGCTGCAGGGGGAGGGAAGGAGGAGGGAAAAAAGAGCTCAGTTTGCTATACTGAAGGCCCTGGGCCTTACCAAACAGGTTCCGACAGCTGCATCCTACCACTGGTAAGCCCAGCCACACCTTCTCTTGCTCTCTGCAGCAGCTGCAGAGTGTCCAGAGGAGGCATTTGGGAGCCATAAGGCAGGGAGTTTGCACACACTCTCTCTCATGGAATCCACAAGTAGCAGTCTCCCGGCGCAAGAATCTTCACTTGCTGACAGAACAGTTGCTCATCACTCTGCCTATAATGGAAGTGCTGACACAGCCTACTGGCATCCAGACACTGCACTGGCTGGTAGATTACAAAGAAAGAGCCCCCCATCTCACCCCCCCTCCCCAGATGGCTCCCTGAATGACACTGCTGTTCCTCACACCTCTCACACTGCTACGCAAGGGATTCCTAAAGGGTCAGTCCACTGAAGTGAGAGGGAATGACATTTCATGGAATCATTATTTGTGACAAATAGTTCCAGAATCTGGTCACCTTTTTATGTGACCGATGCAAAGGATCACCAAGTTGGAAAGAACCTAATATTCACCTAGCTCACCCATCCTCCATTTCCATGAAGGAATGTCCCACCCAGCACCCCAAGAGATTTAAAAAATAGACACAAACAGACATCCCTCTCCTACTAAGACAACTTTCTCACAGCTGTACTGTTTTCAAATTTAGCAATGCCTTGATGAACACAATTTCCCACCGGACAGGTTGATGCCATCCTCCTCCATAGCATCATGGCAAGTGGTGGCAAGTCAAATCAAACATATTATTATTATTATTCAATTTATAGATGTCGGTTTGGACTATGGATCCAAAGGATTACATGCAGAACCCAGTCACCATTCTATGAGTTCAATGCACAGAATCATAAAGTTGAAAAGAAGCTAATCTATAAAGCCTCAAAGGGCTAGAGCTGAGAGCTAAACTTCAAAGAAAGATGAAGCTCAGCCACTTCTCCTTTCAACACCCTACCAACCTATTTAAGTGGAACATGTTTGCATGGCACTTTCCCTGAACTTTTAGACTGCATTGGCTCGACAATCGCTGCATAAGAAACAAAAAAGGCCATTCCTAATTAACCTCTTACCACTCTGTGTTCACTCTCACTTTCACAGGGTGGCCAAGGGAGGAACCTAGTCTGAGCTGAAGACCACACATTGAATCCATGTGCCTGCTTCACCTTTCAAGATACAGAGGCATGTGCCATTGTACTACACACAAATGACCTCCAAAGGTCCAGGAGGAGTTTAGTAACAAGATGCCTCCGGTTCTAAAAGCCAAAGGGTTTCCCGAGCCCACTCCTTCAGCAGCCTCCCAGCAAGCGCTTGACTAACTCTCCCTCCAAGTCCTTTCTGCTTTGGATCTACTTTGATCCCATATTCTGAACAGAACGGATGAAATGAGGAACAGAGGCCAGATCCATCTCTTGGACTTCTCAGAGGGACCGCTGGCTCCAGCGGAGTGGCAGGAGAGGGTCATCCAGAGTCCCAGATCCCTTCAACGTCTGGGGCTTGGTGGGGTGGGCGAGGAGGAGGGCCAGAGGGACTCTTTGTCCGAGGGCAGCGGGGTGACGATCAGCACTCCTGGGCCTTGGAGCTGTCAGGCGATCCCGGCCAGGTCGGAGACGGCTCCGGAGCGGCGGCCCATCCCTGGTACCCGAGAAAGGCAGGCGACGCATTCCAGGCCCAGGTGCCCTCTCTGCCAAGCTCTGTTGCCGCGGCCCACCTGGGCACCCGGTTGGCGGAGGGAGGCATGCAAGCCCTGGTCCCGGCCGGTCCCCGAGGACGGGGCCTGATGAGCAGAAACCGACCCCCCGACCCCCGCAGCTCCAAAGACGCGCGTGTATCGACCTCCACCCCACCCCCATCTCAAGGTGGGAACCGCCGCCTCCCCCCGCGTCCCTGCAGTGGCGCTGAGGCGAGAGAAGAAGCGGGAGTGATGCCCAGGAATTGGGAGGGGGGGTCATGATGACGGGGCAGATTTTCCGTTTGGTTGGCTTCCCCCCTCCTCACTCACGGCGGTGCCGGCGCGGCGACGGCGGCTGGCTCCCTCCTGCGGCCTGCCTCTTCCTACCCGCGGCGGCGGCAGCGGAGACTCCTCCGGCTCTTCGGCCTCCGAGTCCGCACCGACCGGGCCGGCTCTGCGGGAGGGGGAAGAGGGCCCTCCCGCGCATGCGCCGCCCCCCCACCAGGCTTCCAGAGCAGGGACCTGTCGGGCCTCGGCCTTAGTCCCGCCTCTCTTGCCGCTGCCATAGCAACCGCAAAGGGCGGGAGAGAGAGCGGGCGACGGAGCTGGCTCCCATGGCAACCACAGCCTCAAGACCCCGCCCAGACGCTCGCCCCTGCCCTGTCCTCCTCTTATAGCAGGTCTGCCCTCGAACGTGGATCGGCTCGATCCATTTGGGCGAGAGATTCCACCCTTGCACTCCTCTCCTTCCCAAGGAACCTTGGTTGAAGTGCCTTGCGCTCTTCTGCAAACTTAACAAAATACTAACAGTGGTGGTGTGCAGAGCGGCCTTGAGCATGTGCAGAGTGGCTTTTTCTGGAGAGGATCAGCTCCTGTTTAAAAATAACAGGCCACGCTGGCTTTAAGCCAAGGACAGACTGTCCACTGTGGTCTTTTGTTTATTGTGTTCTAAAACAACAAAAAGGAGGGGGGTTAGAGAAAGTGGGAAAATAAAGCACTGAAGGCACGTTTCATCCCCAGAAAAAATGGCCTTCTGGTCAGTTGCCAGCCCTTCAAGGTTACAGAGTCAGAGGAAAATAATTACATCAGTGGTGAGTATGATCTCAACTATGTTAGGGGTACTGAAAAGGGGCCCATTGTGGACATCCCAAGACCACCAGCCATAGTTATCTATGCTCAGAGGGATTGGGGAAGTTACCGTAAGTGCCAGTTTAGCATCTGTTCCCAAAAGTAGGGAAACAACAACCTGGGATGGTCCATACCAGGGGTCCCCAAACTATGGCCCGGGGGCCAAATGTGGCCCCCTGAAGGCATTTATCCGGCCCGCCAGGCATGGCAGCGATGGCTCCATTCATGTGCAGTGGGGGCTCGAGGGAGAGGAGGAACTGGCCCCAACGGTCGGTGATTGCAGTTACATGATGGCACCCCCAAATCTCCATGCATTTTCTGACCCAGAGTTGGAAACCTTACATGTGGCAACGCCTGCTCCGCCCTTCCCTCTCGGCTACTCCATGTGTTGCTCTCAGGCTTTCTGTTCCACCTCACTCCCATTGGCATCAGCCAGGCTGGCGAATCGCTCGCTGGCTGCTAGGGAGGAAAGAACCCAGGAAGATACCTGATCCTGGGTTAGATGGAATGCCTCATTGGGAAAGTTCTGCTTTTTTTTTAACAGCGGAAGGTATTCCACAGCCTCCCCAACAATATTTGGAGCCCACCCTGTACTTTATGTACTTTGGTCACTGTTCTAAAAATAGACCATGACAGAAAGGCTGAAAGGTGAAATCAAACATTTTACAATCATTTGTGCATAGAAATTTGTTCATAGTTTTTTTTAGTCCAGCCCTCCAACAGTCTGAGGGACAGTGAACTGGCCCCCTGTTTAAAAAGTTTGGGGACCCCTGGTCCATACCTACTAGTCCCCTTTCTGACTTCACAAGAGCAGAACAATTCATGTACCAGTTGATTTATGTGCAGCCGGAATAAAATGAGCTGCTTCCTGGCATTCCATATAGACTGAATGGAGGCTGGCAAAGGCACGGGACTGGGGCTATGTCAACAGGTCTTTTCAGAGATTCATTTGTTTTCGCTATTTACAGTGTTTCTCTACATTGCAGCTTTCCATTGCATGCTATTTAACCACGTAAGTAGGTATACTTTTGTCTCTTTTTAAAATATGAGCTTGTAAATATATGTGTAACGTGCCCAGAGCAGATTATAGCGTGTTTACGTGTAACGTGCCATTGAGTCACAGCTGACGTATGGCAGCCCAATAGGGTTTTCAAGGCAAGAGACTAACAGAAGTGGTTTAACGTTACCTTCTTCTGCACATCGCCCCTGGTATCCCTCAGCAGTCTCTCTAAACGCTAATCAGGGGCCCTGCATAGCTTTTCCAATCTGATATGATTAGGCTAGCCTGGGTCATCTAGGTCAGGGCACAGGTTGTAATACATGATGTAAAGCCATAGACAGCTTTGCATATAAAAAGGGTTATATAAATCATTACCCTGTTAAATCTGGTCTGTTCATCTAGTTTCTATTTTTGACGGAGTGTTAATTAACTGATAAGTACATTTATACCCCTCTTCTACCATGGAAGTCAAGATGATTTACACAAGATTTGTAAGGTGGTCTTCCAGTCAGGGTACCTAACAGACCTGACCTTATTTGACTTCAGCAAGGGTGCTGTTAACATGTGTCTTCAGAGTGTGTATCTCTTGATCAACACTTTTCACATGACATACTCCTGAGTAAATTCCAGGGGTAAATTCAATTAGAAGATGTTGTTGAAAGGACAATTACTGTGGGTTTTTTTAAAAAAAAAATAAGATTCCAAGGTTGATGTCCTGAAACTTGTACCCTCTGACAGAAAATCCTGCTATCCAACCATCCAGCATGTCAAGGAAGGCTGTGGTTACTCAGTGCGGAGGGGACTGTACTCTGTCTGTGCTCAGAGGCATTCCCTCTTTTGTTGTTACTTCAAAGGCTGAAGAAAGTAGCTCTAGCACCGAAAGTGAGTTCTGGGGCTGAGCTCACATAGAATACCTGATGTGGCTGAATTATGCATTAGTGGGTATTTATTTAGAAAACTGATATGCTGCCTCATGAGAGACGATATATTAGGAAGCCTCAAACCAAGATCAGTAAAGCAGAGACTCTGACATGTCAAAAAAAAAAGGATTGTTGCTCTGTGTACAGCACAGTTTGCCGAAGGAGAGAAGGTTATATCCCCATGAAATCACTGAGCGTTAAGATATTAGATGGAACTGTTTTTGAAAGAGGAGGACCCACTTCTAACATTTTATTCCAGAGACTAGGACCAGAGTAATGGGTTCAAGGTGAAGGAAAAGAGATCCACCTGAACATCAGGAAAAACTTCCTGACAGTAAGGGATGTTGGACAATGGAATGCACTACCTTTGAGTATGGTGGAGTCTCTGTCTTTAAAGGTTTTAAATGGAGGCTGGATGGCCATCTGTCAGGAGTACTTTGATTATGTGTTCCTGCCTTGCAGGGGGTTGGACTTGATGGCCCTTGTGGTCTCTTCCAACTCTATGATTCTATGATTCATTTATACCCTGCTTTCTTCCCTAGTAGGGATTCAAATGGCTTATATCATTCATTTTATCCACACAATAACCCTATGAGGTAGGTCAAGGTGAGAGTATGTGACTGACGCAAGGTTGCCCAGCTACTTTTCTTGGCTGAATGGGTATTTCTGAAGTCTGGAAATCTGCAAAAAAAAAAAAAAAGTGACCCTCCCTTCATATTAGAGAATAAGTCTGATTTTTTTCTTTTTCTTTTCTATATATATATATATATATATATATACTGTGTCATCTGCGGCTTCTGCAAAACTCCCCCAAATTCCCATTTAATTTCTTATGCTGACCTGCCATACAGCAAAACTGCGAGGGGGAAAGTCACGATGTGGAAGGGATAACTGTAAATACCTTTTCGTCTGTAAAATCAAGGTGTGGATTACAGATATCTCAAGCAAGCCACAGCCGACCAGACAGGTGTAGATTAAAGATCCAATGCTAGAAATCCATAGTCAATTAAAGCAAAGGTTGTCAAGCCGGTTAAAGTAGCTGACGAGTGATACAAAAATATGCAAATATGCTTAATTAGTTGTAACATACAGAAGATCTGAAGCTACTACTATTACGGAAAAGAAGTTGGTCACCAGCTTCTTTTCCATAATAGTAGTCGCATCTAGTCTCCATGCATAAGTCGAATTCCATGAAGGAAGACAGGCTTGTCTACTGAGGTCAGAACAACGAAAAGTCTCGTGAGACTTTAAAGACTACTCACTTAGTGGAGCAGGAACTTTTTAGTACCTGAGCCCACTTCATCAGAGATATCAGTCTTAGGATAAAGTGCAGCAGTCAAACAGAGATTTCTAAAGGAAACTGAAGTGGCTTTGGCAGACTTCTGAACTCTGCCCTGCATTGCACCTGGAAGCAGGGCCAGGCCAGAACGACTTGTCATTCCCAGATGTTGGCAACTTGGCAAGGGATCACAGATTATGTACCGTCTTAACTGCCACCCCAGCCTACTGCTTGGATTGAAGAAGAAGAGTTTGGATTTATATCCCACCTTTCTCTCCTGTAAGGAGACTCAAAGTGGTTTACAAGCTCCTTTCCCTTCCTCTCCCCACAACAGACACTGTGAGGTAGGTGAGGCTGAGGGAGTTCCAAAGAACTGAGTCTGGCCCAAGGTCACCCAGCAGGAATGTAGCGGAAACACATCTGGTTCACCAGATAAGCTTCCTCCACTCAGGTGGGGGGGTGGGGAATCAAACCCGGTTCTCCAGATTAGAATCCACCTGCTCTTAACCACTACACCACTCTGGCTCTCATGTTGGCAACTTGGCAAGGAATCACAGATTATGAAAGGCATTCACTGCACTGTCTTATTTGCCACCCCGGCCTATTGCTTGGATTGCTCTGGCGGCAGGAATGTGTACTTCTGGTATTGAGTCCACCTGTCAGTGTGGTTTGTAATTCCTCTTGGATGTTCAGCGTGTGACACCTGAAACAGGGAGCATTGCTGTCTCTTCCTCTGCAAGATGTGCCAATTCACCCTGTATCTGAAGCTCATGAATCTCACTGAATTGTTAGGAAAATGGCTTTCAGGATGCTACTATTACAGAGGCGAGTGTTACATTGGGGAGCAGGAAGGGACCAAAACACTTCCCTGTCATAGTGTGACTGCTTCACCTTGGGCTTTGTGAAACTGGCTCCCTGTTTCCTGGGATCTCACAGGTAGTAGAGGCCAAGTCTGTATCTCTGTGCAACCTTCCCTGGGGCTATATGACCAATATTGCAAAGGAGAGGGAGGAGGTTACAAATACAGACACTCTTACATTCAGGCTGCATAGTATTAGACCATTCCAAATGTGAGGCTCTCCAAGGAGGATTAAATCACAGTGTTCGGGAGCAGATGCTCGGGAGCAGCAGCAGCAGAAGGCCATTGCTTTCACACCCTGTATGTGAGCTCTCAAAGGCATCTGGTGGGCCACTGTGAGTAGCGGAGTGCTGGACTAGATGGACTCTGGTCTGATCCAGCAGGCTCGTTCTTAGTGTTGTTGGACATGGGCAAGCTCCATTCATGTGATGGATGTGGCTTTGGGGTTTTATAAAGCCTGTGGGGGTTTTTAAGAGCAAAGTGAGGAGGCGTTAAGGTATAGTGAAGGTTTAGTTATGAAACACTTTTGAATCCTGAGGCCAAAGAGCAGAGATGTCTTGGGAAACATTGCATCACATTTGCAGTGTCTCCTTCTGTGCTCATGTCTCAGAAAAAAAAAATTGAGCTAATTCTCACTCCATGTCTTGGTATAAACTCGGCTCTTAGCGTGGCAAATCAGCATCACATTGAACTGCAAAGACATTTGAGAAGGCCACATACAAAACATCCTGCCTAGGGTTCCCAGGGGTCCTTTTATTTCTTTGCAGTGACTATGCCAGCCCCAGGGACACTGTAGTTGCTCAGTGCCAGAAGGCGAACAGGAGGAGCTGAGGATGGTAGATGCCACCTTGTACTAGCTTAGAATGTCATTGCTAAGAAAGACTGTGAAACAGACAACAGGTACAGACAACAGAAATCATCTCTGGATCCTTTAGATCCAGCCAGCTACCGCTCAGTATCCCATCTATCTTTTCTGAGAAAGGTAATTGAGAGAGTGGCTACTGAACAGCTTCAGACCTATCTGGAGGAATCGTCTGTCCTGGAGCCAGCTCTGGCTGCCCTGACAGACAACCTCTGAAGGCACCTAGACCAAGGCGGGTCAGAATTGCTGACAGTGTTGCTGTTGCTTTTAGACCCATCAGCAGCATTTGACCTGGTCGATCATGATATCTTGGCCAACTATCTCGCCGAAGTGGGAATCTGTTGGCTAGGCCTACAGATTGCAGACTAGGCCTGCAGTGAAGAAATGCTCCTTTCTCCAAGGCTGGCGACAGAAGGTTCCAATCGGTGAAAGGACCTCTGTTCACCAAGCAATGGTTTGCAGAGTCTCCTCTGGGAGCAATCCTCTCACCAATGTTATTTAGGGTTATTTAACATCTGTATGCACCCTCTTGCTTGGTTAATCCAGAGGTTTCGTTTAGGGCATAGGTGTCAAACTCGCAGCCCTCCAGATGTTATGGACTACAGTTCCCACCATCCCCTGCCAGCATCAAGCTTGCAGGGGATGATGGGAACTGTAGTCCATAACATCTGGAGGGCCGCGAGTTTGACACCTGTGGTTTAGGGTGTCATCAATATGCAGATGATACCCAACTGTATCTGCGATTCCACCCCAGATACTGAAGATGCCAGCCACAGATGCAGGCGAAACGTCACGAGGAAATGCTACTGGAACACGGCCATGCAGCCCGGAAATCTCACAAAACTCCAGTGATTCTGGCCGTGAAAGCCTTCGACAATACGCAAAACAATATTATTTAAATCTGCAGAGCCAGTCAGAAACACTGCTGGGAAACTGCCCTACTTGCCCAAGACTTGGTAGGTAAAAAGTCTAAAAAGACTTGGTAGGTACCAGGAAATGTGTTGATGAGCACCTGCCCTATCGGGTTGCTGTATGTCAGAGGTGAGCCAATGGTACTTTCCACCACTGCCGGCAATGGGAGAGGAGATGCTGAACCTTCTCCTACTGCTCCAAATCATCCCCTCCCAAAGCAGTAATCCCCAGACAATTAAAATATTTATAATTAAATATATACACACTCACATATATTAGGGCAGTTTACAAGAATTAAAACCATTTGACATTTGTACAAGCCAAGGTCTTGTTAGGCCTGAAGTGAACTAGATGGTCCAGAATCTGAACTGGGGTTCCAGAAGCAGGGCAGAAATTTGCCAGAAAAGCTGGTGTGAACCTATAGCTTATTCAGACTCACACAGGGAGGACAGATTATAGAAGCCAAGCTGGACCACCTCCAAGCATAACCATCGCCCATCTATTAAAATAAAATAGATCCACGCTTCTCCCACCTTCCAACCTCAAAGTCCATCACTGCTCCTACTTACCTTGGGGGTGAATCTCCTTCCTCTGCCATGGTTCACCAGTAATCTCAGCCCAGTGAAGTGTTTGACCATTTTCTGAGAGAGGAAGAACTTGGTGGGTTGTCTAGCAACCAGGGAACAACACACTGCCCAGCCTGGAAAGTCACAGTTGCTGGATGACCATTGTCAGGATACCCACATAGTTACACAGGCCCTTCACAGGCCCTGAAGGATGAGGGTTGGTAGTGAATAGGATTTTATAAACCAGTACTTTGCTTTATCACTGTTAAAGCAATGAGGCAATGTACAGAAAGGGCCAATAGGCTATAACCAGGCCAAAAAGGGGCTTCTGATTCTTGACATGGGGAAGGCAAAGTGATGAGCTGGAATGTATATTGGCTGAGGAGAAGGCTTGAGTTCCAGCCGAACAGGATGTGAAGGCCTGTAGGCAAAGCTCTGCGTGTGGGATTTCCCTGCTCCAAATGTGAGCAATTGTACAGGTACCTGAGAGGGAACCTTTCAGAGGGAATGCAAGTGTGACAGGCAGCCATGCTGAGATCATCACCAGGTTTGGCCTCTTGGGGTACAAGTAATAACAATGCACATTCAAGGTGGGGAAAAAACACCTGCAGGTGTTTATGTTATCTGCCACCACTTTCTTATTACCCAATCTACTGAGGGCTCCCGGCATTTCCTTTTACATCAAATATTTTTCCAGTTGGGTGAGTTCCCTGTTTGTCTCATTGTATGACCTGGGGCCTGCATTTTGAGGAAACCCATGGGTGGGAATTGACAACAGCAACCAGTTCTTCAGAGCATCTGCTTGGTTTATGGGAACCCAAAACAAGTACAGAGAGTCCTTATGGAACAGGATATAGTCAATATGGTGTAGATATAGTGATTCTCTCTCTCTCTCTCTCTCTGCCTAATCAACCTCACAGGATTGTTGTGTGAGAAGAACATGCAAGAAAACAGACTTCTAATGGGAGGGAATCGGAAGGGAAGGCAGAATAAAAACCAAGGTGATGTAGCTTCTTGCTGCCGCCTGAAACCTCTCAGCTACCCTAGAAGTTTTCAGCTAAGGTAAACATTTTGTTATTTACACATACATTTGTGGGTGCCTTACAATTTCCATTTGCCTTTTTTTGCTTGCTGCTCTTAATTTCTTTAACTGCTGCTTTTATTTGTTGTTTTTATTCTCCTGCTTTTGTTGTTTATAATTTAAAAACCCCCATTGATGCTGTCAGTTGACCAGTATTTTTGACAGGAAGGCAGCTATTGAAAATATGAAGCAAATGAAAGAATAAACATAAAGGTTTCATGAGGACGGGGGTGCCAGCTCTGGGTTGGAAAATTCCTGGAGCTTTTGGGGGGTGGAGCCTGAGGAGGATGGGGTTTGGGGAGGGGAGGGACCTCAGCAGGGTAGAATGCCATAGAGTCCACACGCCAGAGCAGCCATTTTCTCCAGGGGAACTAATCTTGGTAATTTGGAGATTAATTGTAGTATCATGAGATCTCCAAGTGCCACCTGGAGGCTGGCAACCCTATATGACAGAGTGCCTCGGTTCAGTGGCAGTGTACCAGTTTTCCATGGGGTTCAGATACTGGAGTCACCACTTAACAGGACTTCAGGTAGCAGGGCTGGGAAAATTCACCACCTGAAACTGCAGATAACTGCTACCCATTGGTGTGCAAACTCTAGGCTGGCTGGATGAAGGATCTTACTTATGATATTCATAACTCTCCATCTCGCATGCACCCTGGCCTAACAGATAAGGCATTAGCCTCTAAAGCTTGAAATTATAATTTCAAGCCCCAGCTAGGACATCTTGACTGCCTTTCAATGTCAAGTGCTGTGAGGGAGGGGGAAACAAGGAAGGGACTATTCATGTTCTGTTTGAGTGCTCCTCAGGGCCTAACCTCACACGTGATGAGAATTCCATGTCAGGAGCACACAGAGTTTTTGTATGTGTGCGTCAAAGTCACTACTATGATGTGTGGGGCCCTGATTCAAGCTGCGATTACGGTGCAAGGGGAGAGGAGCTAAGCCTCGCCACATTTTCCAAATCTAAAATGACCCCCTAGCAGATGCCATTTTTTTTTTCTGTTGGGAAAATTTAGATGTAGTGATATCAGTATGTGATACAGGGTGGAAAATGTGTGAATTAAGTTAAAGATTATTTAATCTTCAGGTATGTTTTAAAAACCTTAATTCTTGCAGAGCATGGTTTTTACAACATTTTCTGTTCTGAGGGATATAGTGTCAGCTATCAGAATAAGCCTGAATCTAAGAATAAAGGAAATGCGGAATGTTTTTGCATGTGTGGATTGTCATGTGTACCTCCCAAGAAGTTAAAGTTTTGCCATTTTATAAAATGCAATTTTGCAAAATTATAATATGCAATTTAATTAGATAGGTCATTTCCCCAGTGCTCTGGAACAACCAGAAGCATAGACCTATCTTAAGCAGACTTGATAGCCATGGCAGGGCCTTCTGCAAAGCCAGCTAGGTGACTTGCAAAAGAATTGCCTGCAAGTTCTACCATGCATGCTGCATGCAGCTTTTTGAGATAAAGGAACATCCACAATGGTAATGTTCCTCTTTCACTAAGGCCGGTTCTCAAGATAGCATGTTTCCCCACGCCACCAAGAGTTCTTGGCGGCGTAGGGGCGCAGTTTTCTCCGCTCACATGAACGCGGGCTTGCCGGAGGCTTCCGCAGACGGCAGGCGGCTCCGCGACGGAGCAGCCTCTTCGCTTCCTCGGCTTGACTCACGGAATGTCCAGTCGCCTGTTGGTTCACCACGCTGCCCTCACCCCTGGAGGCTCGAGTGACAGGTATGGGCCGCGCATCGCCCAGCAGGCTTAATTTTAATGACACCGCGGAGTGGGCGGGACGGAGACATTTTCCCAACAACAACCCTTTAAAGGGTTGTTGTTTAGGGCGGCCTGACGCTGTTCTGGGGAGGGGAGCGCAGCCACGCCGCTGCTGCTGCTGCAGCAGAAGCGGCGCTTGTAGAACGGGCGTCTGGGGGGGCGTAAGCTTTACCGCCCCCAGGTCAAGCCGCTAATGGGCCGTGCGGAAACGGCCTAAGCTAGTAATCACTGCCTGAAAACTGTCATATGCAAACTTAATAGGAACAGCAGCGATATGATGGATTTTTGAATCTTTGCTACAGTGTGACGCCCAAACTCCATCCTGTAGAAACCTAATTAAGGCAGTCAAAAGAAGGAAATACCACTGTTCGGCAACTCCATTTGTTTCTCTCTACCGAATGTTAGAAGTAGGGAGGAAGGGCTGTCATCCTCTGCCAAAAGCAGATTTCTGGTGAATGTTATTAATTTTCATCTTTGACCAATGGGAGTACTATCCGGTAGGTAACTTCTAACATTGCAAACACTGCCACATGCAGAATTCTGCTAACTGGTAGGATTTGCTGCCAAAGAGCTTGGTAGAAGCATATTTCCGATGTGTGTAAACAATGAATCATTGGCTTGGGTGGGCTGATAGTCTTTATGTGGCTGTAACAACTTAGGTGTGATTGGCAGAAAGGCTCACCTAATTCTCCCCTGCAGACAATGTTGGGAGACAGTGAGTTAAAATGATTGGGGAGATGGATTGTCGTACAAAGAATGAGTTAAGCAGATGGGGATTTTTAGCTTGGGGAAAAATAAACATGACAGAAAGGGGAATACAATAGCTGCTTATAAATGAATAATGGTGGTGTGGAGAGAGCGACTACAGGACAGCTATGAAGCATCTTGCACCTAACAAATATATCATGACATAAGCCTTGACGGACTACAGCCCGTTTTGTAAGAAGCATGAAGTACTGATTCTCAGCTACCAGATCAACAAAATGTAAACATCAGCGCCAAAGGGTACTGAAGATCCATTCCATTAATGGAGAAACTTTCCTCCAGCATAAGGATCCTGTCCCCAGCACAAAAGGCTTACAGTGCCATCTTAAGCAGACTTACAGCCATCTACATCTTTAAAAGTCAATGAACTTAGAACAGCATAACTGTTTAGGTTTGCAACGTAACAGTGCAATCATAAGGATACTCTCCTGGGAGTAAGTTCCACTGAATAACTTGAGAAATGTGCTGTTGACCTTTTTAGGATGCCAACCTTGGTCTGTTGTCACAGGGGCTTTTCTCTTTGGTGCTGATGGTTAGCAGTTCAAATCTGCCCAGTGCATGGGGTCCAGCGTGCCTCTGAAGCCCTAGTGGATGAACAATTATGTAAGCAGCCTTATAAGAATCAGATCACTAGTTGATCACCATTTGCCTCAGCCACTCTGTTGGCAGCTCTGCAGGGTCTCAGGAAGAGGTCTTTCACATCGCCCCCTAGCTGATGCTTTTAACTGGAGATGCCAGAATTCAACCTGGGCTCTTCTGCCTGCAGAGCAGATGCTCTACCACTGTGCCCATGGCAGGCTCCCGCCGGCTAAGTGGGGCGGGCACCCGAAGCAGGTGTTGCCCCTAGTGCCATTTCCCACCCCCCTCTGCTCCGGGCAGTTGTTTGGGTCTGCATTTCCACTCCCCATCAAGTCTACTCCCCCTTAGTCTGAGTATCTGCTGCACCTCTCGTGGGGCACAGCCCCACCCCCTTCTCTAAGGGCAGTGGCACGCCCATAGGCTGGGTTAGCAAGGAAAGACACGAGAGCCTTGGGCTGTGAGAACAATCTTTAATGAGGAAACAGAAACGCACTGCAGGTCGCTAAAACAGCCATCACAAGACTATTCCACCATGTAACAGGGCAAGGCTGCGCTCAGAAGCCGAGTTCCTCCACTGCGGTCCTGGGAGCTGGGGACTCCGTCGCGCCCGGTTGCCCGGCCTCACACACCTATGGGTTATCAACTAGTGGAGGGGGGGCGGGAAAGTGCACAAGTAACAGTTCACATTTCACGCTAATCCGGAGGGAGACCTGGTGGGCAGAGGGTGGGGGAAGGGGTCAGGTTGGGGGAGGGCTCCTTTGGCCCCCAACAGTCAGCCAGAGCATGGGGGGGGGGGATGTTTAGCACCATTGTGTATGGAGAAGAAAGAAAGGGTCGGATCCCGCTGTCTTCTCTCTCAGGGTACCCCTAGTTTAGTGGGGTGGCAAAGTCCTTTAAAGGCTGAGATTCTGGAGGAATTCCCCCGCTCCCTTAGCATGAGAGGACAGACACTCTTCCCCATTTGCAACATCTAGGAGATGCCCCTCACCTTCAAAACCTAGAACTAAGAGGGTGGCTGGTGTGGCAACTGGCATAGCCAAAGAGGGTCCCACATGGCTAGAAGAGCTAGATCCACCACCCCTCCTTTTCTTCAAATCAGTCTTTTGGCTGGTGGGGAGAAACCGCTCTGGGGGAGGCTGCTTTATACGCGCAGCCTTCTTCCAACCTCTGCTCTGGAAGCCTCTCCAGGGCAGGTGGGAGAAATGCAGAATATTCTCTCTTGGCTCTCTGACTTGCTGGCTACCACCCCAAATGGAAGGAGTTGGCTAGGATTCGTTGGAGGGGCACAAGGTCCGGGTTTCAGAAGAGGTAGAGGGGCCAGCTGCCCTGCTACCTGCTTTTGATGGAACAGAAGGATGGAGGAGACAGAGGTGGAAGGTCCTGCTGCATAAATCTGTGTGGACGGACAGGGAGATGGGAGGGAGGACAGAGTCCTTGCCTGCCAGCTCTTTCCTGCTCTGACCACTAGGAAGCATCCCCTAATAGGAAGAAGAAGAAGAGTTTGGATTTATACCCCACCTTTCTCTCCTGTAAGGAGACTCAAGCTCCTTTCCCTTCCTCTGCCCACAACAGACACCTTGTGAGGCAGGTGGGGCTGAGAGAGTTCTGAGAGAACTGTGACTAGCCCAAGGTCACCCAGCAGGAATGTAGGTGTGCGGAAACACACCTGGTTCACCAGATAAACCTCTGCCACTCAGGTGGAGGAGTGGGGAATCAAATCTGGTTCTCCAGATTAGAATCCATCTGCTCTTAAAGACAAGCTGTCTTCCTGCCATCTAGCTCTGACTGTTGCCTCATTGCTGCCTGACGGGCCTGCAGAAGGGCCTTTGCCATCACTCGGCTGCAGTGCTGTCCAGAAAGCCCCACCTCCCACTCAATGGTATACATTGTTCCTCAAGGTAGAAGGGAAAAGGGGCTGATCTACCCTCTAGTAGTGCTGGGCTGAACCCCCCCTGCACCAAAAGACAACAGTTTGAAGTGAGGGGGTAGCTCTATCCTCCCACTCAGTCCCCCATCCAATGCTCCTCTCCCCGCTTCTATCCTACTGCTAGTCACACAAAAGTACCTTTATTTCAGTATTTTTTTCCACGTGATGCACAAACAAGTCAAAAATGTCACTGATCCAAAAACCCAACGTGCAAAACAGAAAGGAACCAGCACGGACAGGCCCCCTGAGCCCTGCCCCCTCCCCAGGCCAGACTTCCCCTCACCGCTACGTCACTGGAGGGGGCTCCCACCCTCCACTAACAAAGCAACAGAGGCAGGCTCTTTGTGGGTGCATCACCCTGTACTTCAGTGCAGCCATGCAGCGAGGAGGGCAGGGCGCGGGCCCCATCCCCTCAGCCTCGTTTCCATCGGCGTCCGCGTGGCGTTGGGCGTGGGATGGTGAAGGGCTCGCCGGTGTTGCTGGCTCCAGTGAAAGGTGTGGCTGCCTCGGGCCTGCAGGGTGTGGAAGGCAGCCGGGCAAGTGAGGGGTGGTGGTGGTGGTGTCCTTAGTTGGGGGACAAGTCTGGGGGGCAGTTACCAAATGCCGCTAGACCTGCCTCCGGGGGGAGCGAGAATCCGGGCCGAAGCTCGCTTTGGAACATGGTCATCGATTTGAGAACCTGCAGCGAGAGAAGGAAGGCGAGCGCTGTGTCAGAAAGATGTTGATTAGGGTCTCTTTTTGCATCCTGCTCCATCCCTGCCTCCCTAATAGGGACTGCACAAGGTGCTGCGTTGCAAGGGCATCTTCTGCCCCACGGCCTACCTTCCCACACAGGAAGGCTCACAAGGCCCAAGGTCAGAGCCTCGGGGAAGAGAACAGTGGTGCAGATGAGTAAGAGGCAGGGGGGAAGGCATGCTGATGGGGGAGGAGATGAACATGGATGTAGGGAAAGATGCCAAATCACGCAGGGTTTACAAACTCCACTCATACCCCCACTAAGCAAATTCATCAGGGTGGCCAACCTATGGCGCTCCAAATGTTCATGGACTACAATTCCCATCAGCCCCTGCCAGCATGGCCAATTGGAAATTGGCTGATGGAAATTGTAGTCCATGAACATTTGGAGTGCCATAGGTTGGCCATCTCTGAAGTATAGGGACTGCTATTAATTGCCTCTCCATGTTCAAAGGCAGAATACCTCTGGGTTACCCCAGATGCCAGGGCCAAAGGGCAGGGTTTGCTTTATGCATTGCTTTAGTGCAGGGGTCTGCATCCTGTGGCTCTCCAGATGTTCATGGACTACAATTCCCATCACCAATTGGCCATGCTGGCAAGGGCTGATGGGATTTGTAGTCCATGAACATCTGGAGAGCCACAGGTTGCAGACCCCTGCTTTAGTGCATCTGGCTGGCCATTGCTGGAAAAAGGATGCCAAATTCTATGGAACCACTTTAGTCTGATCCAGCAGCAGAGAAGCTCTCTGTTAAACCATTCAATGTGGCCCACAGGTTAAATGTGGCCCAAAGGTTAAACCATTCAAATGTTTTGGCGGCTCAGTTGGAGTCCCCTGAATTTGAATGCAATCATCAACATGTTTAATGTTTTGGTGGAAGCTGAGTCTTCGGTGAAGCGCAAACTATGATGAATTTGGACAAATGAACAAATGAATGAATGAAGAGGGTCAAGCATCTTTCCTCTAGAACTCCACAGAACAGATGTGCTCAGCCCCACACGACAGACACAGCACACCACCACAGAGACCCATCACAAGACAACACCCCTCCCAATTCCTGTGTAGATGTAGGAGCCCCTCAGCCTCCCATTCCCTCACTGAAGAGAAGTCCTTGCCTTGTAAAAGCCCCATGACTCTTATTACATGCAACTGACTCTTAGCTTTCAGAACAGACCCCCCCCCCCATACACACACAGAACAGATGTTTCCCATGGAAGAGGCTTGCAATATGCAGATCCCAAGCACATATCTAGACCCTCAGACCTATATGAAGAATATGCTATCCCCCCAGTCTATGGCCAAAAAAGGGCATTTCTGGAAATATCTGCTTTATGATGGAGAACATCCCTGCAAATTACACTACAATCCAAAAGGTCTTTTGGGGGTTATTTCCTCCAGTTCTTGTGCCCAGTTGCAATCTCAAAGTGCATTTAGCTGTAGCCTCCAAAGATCCCCCAGGGGCCAATACATTTGGCTCCTGTCTTCTGCTCCCATCCTGCATGCACTATGCTTTCTACCACTAGAACTGTGCCTTCCTCATCCATAATAAATGCAGGGAACCACAATCCCCCTTATCAGCACACAGCCATTGAATCAGGGGCAAATCCAGGGGAGCAGGCAGTGTGGCTAGCTGGCTACAGGTGGGACTGCCCTTAATAAGCAGAGTGGAGTGAGAAGAAAAGCTGGAGGACTGGAGGAGGGGCAACGGAACTGGGCGCCTCGTTACAGCCCTTGCAAAGAAACGTGGCCCAATGATTGGGGTGCGTAAAAATCAGTCCCTCCCAGCTGTCTCGTGAGCAAATATATGAAAAGCTGCTCTGCAGGATCCGGGAGAAAAGGGGGCTCAGAGGGTTTGAGGCAGAGGAATGGGCTGGCAGGGAGTTGTGATGGGCGGAGCGTCAGTTTTGTGAGCTAAGTGCCTGAGGATCACTGGGGTCAGGGTAACCCGCTCCCTGGGGTCCTCCCCACAGAAGACCCGCTCCAGCCCCGTTCTTACCGGACAGGCTGAAGCCGGACTCGTGGAGGTCCCTCATGCCCCCGTGTCTTGTGGCAGGTCGGGTGGGGGTGTCTGCAAGTGGCGTCCCCGTCTCTTTTTTCCCAGCGTGCACAACCACAGCCACGTCCCCCAGGTACGGGGTGCGGTCCACGCCCTTAAGCTTTACGCTCTAATTAAACAAAAATACACAAAATAAAGGACAAAAGTCAGAGCCCCACCCCTGAAAAAAGCTACCTGTGAGAACCCGCATCCCCTGGGAAGGAGCAACCCCAGACTGGAGAAAGCTACCTGCTTCCACCAATAACTCCTTGATTATTTCAGCGGGGGCTGAGGGGAGTTTGTGTAATGGGGCCCATCCTCACACATGGGACACAGTCGTTTCCTTAGCAGTAGGATCAGTTGGGGAAGGAAGGGGGGGGTTGGGCTTTCTTGTCTTTTCATAACTATGAGACTGGAATCTTGGAACTTGCTCTCTGCAAAGGATGACATTCAGCCAGGGCTGGAAACCCGCTCACCACCACCACCACCCCTCAAAATAAACAGCAGGCTGTAGTTCTGTGTCTGATGTACACACTGCCTTCTGAAATGGAGGACATAAGACCATTACATCTGAAGGAGGCAGCTGTTCACCCCTCCGCAGTCCTGAGTGGAGCAGATCTCCGTTTCTCTCTGGGCATAATTAAGATACTATAAAGCTGTAACCCAAACCTTTCCCCAGCGATCCTTGCACAACCTGGGGTAAATGGTAGGGGGTGTTGGTTCCTTTCTCCATCTCCCTCTACTGCAGTGCTGCTATCTTCCCCCCCCCCCCTCCCCTCCATCTAACAGCCTATTAGAAATATTGCTCTGGCCACCTTTACCTCCCTCCCATTTCTGCATCCCTCTGGTGCTAGCTCCCTCTGGCTGCATCTCCTAACTCCTGATTTCTCTCTGTCAGTCAGCTCCCTTCCCCCTGCCGGCCCACCAGTGCTCCTTTTTATTTTCTTTTAGCTCTGCTCCCCCTTCCCCCAAGTGCACTGTTTTGCTTTCCACATAAGGATGAAAGGTAATGTCTGCATGAGCAATTAAAAAGGGTGCTCTTGAGGGCACCAGGCTCCATTGCAAAGCCTGCTCCTGTCCACACAACCCCTCCCCCTGTATCCCCATGCAATCTCATGCAATGTCTTTTCCAGGGATTTCTTTGCAGGGGTAATTCTGCACAGGACTGCACTGCCTGGCATTCTGAACTGTGTTGGGAACAGGCTGACTGTAGAAACTAGGTAAAAGAATCCTGAGATTTCATCAGGTGATGCCCAAACGCTTTCAAGCCACTCCAGGTAATTTTTCCATTAACATGGAAATGGGTTGTTGTTTTTCAGGATACTGAGGTCTGTATCCATTTACAAAGCTGCAGGTTCTCATGCCGCCTTGTCTCCTTCACACAAACTTTGGCCACCAGGCTGCTTCCTGAGAGGGCCCTCCTTCCTTCCTGGTCAGACCTCTTACCTCTTCTGTGGCGGCAACGGAGTAATAGGAGGCTGGGAGAAAACCACGCTCCTCCAGTTTCCTCCTCCCACCCTAGCAAGCTTTGCTAGTCATACTGAGTCTGAACATAGCTCAGTCCTTGCATTTTCTATTCAAAAGGCAACATACCTCTTGATGCCAAATTCTGCACCAATTTATCAAGACCACAAACATGGCAGGGCATACGGAGCCTTGAGAACATAATGGCTCTCTGCGCTCTACCTGCCCACCAGCCCCTTTAAATCCTTGCTGCTACAAGCAGTCCTTTCTTCTGCTCTCCTTCCTTTAAATTCATAACACCCTTTCCTTACTGCTGTGGAATTGAATAATCACTATTTGTGCTCCCCTCCCAAATGTTTTAGCTTCCCCCTCCCTTGACACTCACATGGGGCATCATCATATATTCCTCAGCCCTTGAATTATGTTCAAAGGATTCCATATATACAATCTCAATAGGATCCTGGGAAGTGGACTTTTATCCCCTTGTACTGCAAATGTAGAGTTAAGAGCTGATGATCTGCCACCATCAAGAGGTTTCGGCACAGGATTTCTATGCCCAGACTGGGTCTCTGTGCTCCATGAGATCCATACACCCTCTCCCTCTGAGCTACGCCCTGGTGCACTGTGCAGAGAGCTCCCTTCCTGGCCCACAGCCTCCCCACCGTACCTTTTCCCGCTGCACCAGTTTCTTGTACACAGAATCTGGGAAGGAGCGGAGTGGAAAGAATTTTCCGGTGCCTTCTGCACACATGAAAACACCGTTCTCGTAGACTACTCGTCCCCGGCTGATAGTCACCAGCGGTACCCCATGGCAGCGCATGTTCTCATACAAGTTCACATCACCACCTTGGACTTGGGTGCTGGCTGAGATGGTCCTGCAGAAGAACAAGGAGAGCTGGAGGAAGTGGAGGTAAAAGGCTTCACCGGGAGCTGGGGATGACTACAGCCCACAGGGCACAAATAAAAGTTTTACACATAAGGAGGAGGGGGAGGAGAAGAAGAATAGTAGTAGTTTGGATTTATACCCCACCTTTCTCTCCTGTGAGGAGACTCAAGGTGGCTTACAAGCTCCTTTCCCTTCCTCTCCCCACAACAGACACCTTGTGAGGTAGGTGGGGCTGAGAGAGTTCTGCGAGAACTGTGACTAGGTAGGAGTGCAGAAACACATCTGGTTCACCAGATAAGCCTCTGCCACTCAGGTGGAGGAGTGGGGAATCAAACTTGGTTCTCCAAATTAGAATCCACCTGCTCTTAAACACAATACCACACTGACTCTCAACATAACCAGGTGGATGGACATCACTAACAGATGAAGTCCCAAAGCTTTCCTGCCTCGCAGCAAAAAACCCTAATGAAATTATAGTCACCCACTAGCTACCCCTTGCCCAATTTTCCTGGAATCCCCCCCCACCCCCACCCCCCGGCTACTGGCAGCCATGGTTACATTCTGTTCCTTTTCTAGCAGGATGTTGGTCTTCGGGTCGTTTCCTGCTGTAGGAGCTATGATTCTAAGGGAATTTACATTTCCACTAAGGAATTCAAAGAATGGGTCTAATATCCTCCCTCATTTTTAATGGTTAAAGATTAACAGGCAAGTAAAAGGAAGGCTGGACAAAATCAAAGCAAAGAGTACAAACCCACTAGGTTCTTGGAACAGTCCTTGAGGGTCCTTATAGCACATCTCTTTGAAATTCCTTTTTGAAATTCATAAGCCCAAAGAGTTCAAGGGATATATAGAGGTCCTCAAAAGAAGAGGCTACTCAATGACAGAGGGGCCACGGGCTCATTGGTCGAGGACGTGATTTACACTTCGGCCCCTAGCATCGCCAGCTAAAAGTAGCTCAGTCAGCAAGGCTGAGAAAGGCTTCTAGCTGGGGTGGGAGAGAGAGCCTAGAGAGCTGCTGCCAATCAAACTAGATAACACTGAGAAAGATGAACAGGTGGTTTTGTTCTGTATAAAGCTGTTCCATATTTTCAATGCAAAACACCTGTGAAACAATAAACCCCCAATAAAGAAAACTCCCCTCTTATTCAGACAAGGTTTGTGCTGTGTTTGCACAACCTAGAGCACCTTGGAGAAAGTTGCAGGAAGGGAGCTTGAAGCTATAATTGGGCCAATAAGGAAGAGAGAACTCCCATAACCCCAAAAAGGGGAACAAGCTCTTCCAATCAGAGATCAGAAGATACCTGTATGTTTTTATTCAACAAGTGATTAAGTTGTGAATTTGCTGCCAGGGGATATGGTGATAGCCATGAGCATTACATACATTTAAAAGGGGGTTACACAGATTCATGGTAAACATCACTGGCTACTAGCGATGGTGACTAAAGGGAAGCTCCAGACACAGAGCTAGGAATACCAGTGCTAGGAGGCAGCACCAGAGGAAGATTTTGGCCTCTATGCCAAGTTATTAATCTTCCAGAATAACAGGTTGGCTACTGTGTGAAACAGGATGCTGGACTAGGTAGATTTCTGGTCCGGTGCAGCAAGGCTGTTCTTAAGTTCCTCGATGCAGAACTTGTAATACCATAGAGGGCTTACAACCTTCATGCAGACCCATGAATTAAACACAATCCACTTTCGTAAATCCTGCAAACTGGCTCAAGAGAAAACATGAAGTCTGGTGAATTTTAAGCACCTCCTTCATTGTATGACTTTCTGAAGAAACAGAGTATTTCATTTGGTTATGGTGGGTTTTCCAGGCTGTGTGGCCGTGGTCTGGTAGATCTTGTTCCTAACGTTTCACCTGCATCTGTGGCTGGGGTGGGGATCCAATCAAGTCCTAGGGTGGGGATCCAATCAGTAAGTGTTTGGGTGGAATTGGTTCCCCACCCTGGGACATGGACAATATACCCCACTAAACTTTCCCTTCTCACTAGACACAGTGTGAAACAGACTTCCCTCTGTGATACACCTCTGAGGATGCCAGCCACAGATGCAGGTGAAACGTTAGGAACTACCAGACCACAGCCACACAGCCCAGAAAACCCACCACAACCAGTTGAATCCGGCTGTGAAAGCCTTCGAAGCCTTCGACAATACAGAGTATTTCATTGGCTGTGTACAGAATGTTCTCATAAATGTGATGCTCTCTGTACTCCCTGTGTAGTGACAGCGATTATATAGAATTTGTTCTATTATTAAAATCTCTTGCTTGAGAAAGCAGTGGGTAACTTATGTGGTAGACTCTCAAGTAAGCCTCCCATCCTTCGCTTCACTAATACTTGTGGTGGCACATGCATACCGACTATTCAGTGCCCTCTCCACTACACGTAACCACAGCATGAGTCTGGCCCCTTGACTGCTCCATCCCCCCATGTCCCAGGTGCCTACTTTGTGGCTTCAGGGTCCCACACAACCACGTCAGCATCCGCTCCGGGGATGATGCGGCCCTTGCGAGGGTACAAGTTGTGGATCTTCGCGGCGTTAGAACTGGTGATGGCAACAAACCGGTTCTCATCCATCTTGCCCCCCACCTGCAATGGGGACATGAAGAGAGGCTGGCTGAACAATCTCCCTGCAACAGCAGGACTAAAAAGAGAGTTCCAGTCTTTACTTAGATGATGGAAATGGGGTGAGGCATGCATAACACAGGCCTCTGTGTGTGTAAAGTGCTGTCAAGTCACAACCAGCTTATGGCAACCCCAGCAAGAAGAAGAAGAGTTGGATTTATATCCCACCTTTCTCTCCTGTAAGGAGACTCAAAGGGGCGTACAAATACCTTTCCCTCCCCCACCCCACAACAAACACCCTGTGAGGTGTCTGGGGCTGGAGAGCTCCAAAGAGCTGTGACTAGCCCAGAGGTCTGCAACCTGCGGCTCTCCAGATGTTAATGGACTACAATTCCCATCAGCCCCTGCCCATCAGCCATTGGCCATGGTGGCAGGGGCTGATGGGAATTGTAGTTCATTAACATCTGGAGAGCCGCAGGTTGCAGATCCCTGGACTAGCCCAAGGTCACCCAGCTAGCATGTGTTGAAGGGAACAAGCTAATCTAGTTCACCAGACAAGCCTCAAGTGGAAGAGCTGGGAATCAAACCCGGTTCTCCAGATTAGAGTGCACCTGCTCTTACCACTACACCACACTGGCAAGGGACTCTCAAGGCAAATGAGAAGCAGAGGTGGTTTGCCATCACTTTCCTCTGCAGAGTCTGCCTTGGTGGGTCTCCCTTCCAAATACCGACCCTGCTCAGCTTCTGAGATCTAATGAGATTGGGCTATCCCATGCTGTCTTCCCTCTCCAGCAGAGCCCGTTACCTGGCTACCATCCCTAATCCCCCACTGGAGGGCACCCTGTTGCTATTCTCAGATAGTCCTGTTGTCCTTTGAATGAAGTTACAAAAACCAGGGCAGAGGTCTGTGGTGGGATGTCCCCCTTGCTGTAGCCTTGGTTGTACTAGTTCAGTTCCCATGCTCTACACGGCGGCCTTTTGGATGGGATACTCAGAGAATGCATTAAAACAGCTGGAAGGGAGGAGTCATAACCAAAAAGGCCATGGAAGGAGGGATGGGGGTTTGGAAGTACCAATACCCAAGCACTCAGGCAGCAGTAGAAGAATATCATTCTGCTGGAGAGAATGGGCATGGTTGGTCTGGGGGTGATAATGGCATAGAAGCCCCAGCCTGACTATGTGGCAAAGTAAGAGAACACTGGAGGTGATTAAGTAAGGACAGTTGAGTGTTGTTACTGACTCAAGGAACTGTTGTTGTTGTTGTTGTTGTTGTTGTTACTATTATTATTAATTCAATTTAGTATACCGCCCCATCCCTGGAGGACTCTGGGTGGTGTACAACATAATTGCCATAAAATATAAAATAACAAGAGGAGCAAGTAGGTAACAACCAATAAATAATACCTAACATTAAGAACTCAGCCCCATAAACTCTAAAATACTAATTTAAAACAGCGATTACTACATTAAAACGGCGTCCCACAAAACCCCTTACTTAAAAATCCTCCTAACAAGGAGGAGGGGGGCACGGTGGGTCCCAAAGATGTGAAGGGACCCTCAGACAGGAGAACAGAGGGGGCACAAATTCAGCGACTGGTCTCTCCAAACTACTGCCTTGCACCTTGCTGTGGTTGGAGGCCAGGATTGTGGAGACTGAACTGAGACTGTGGGAAGGGTACCCATTCAGCAAGTAGTTTGTAAGCCCAGGTAGGACCTGTATGAATAAGTGGGGGATAGACTTCCCCCTCTGGATCCAGTTCTGGGGAGTACCTACATCCAGTCAGTAATTCCAGAAAAGGTTTAAACTGTAAATCAAATTTATTGGTTTACAGCATGCTACAAAATACAAGCACCCAGCCACAGGCAAGGCAAACTTTTTTTAAAAAACCCCTCAATAAGTCTGCTTTAGCACATAACTGTAAACTTACAAGCAACAGCTTCCTATTTCAATGGATTCTGGCAGTTCTCTTAGTAGTAAATAAACTACAACAGCTTAGTTATATAATTAGTTATATATAATATAATGTGATTATAACTAATGTGTTTGTGATTATAACTAATGAAATATATAAGGTGAACAATGATATAAGTTTGTATATATATATATATATATATATATATATATATATATATATATATATATATATATATATATATATATATATATATATATATATATATATATATATATATATATATATATATGTATCTGAGAGATTTCTATAGCCAGAGTGCAACAGCTGTCGTAGTTTATTTACCAATATTTACTGCTGCACCACTTCGTCTTGTAGTTCTCTTAGTAGTCCATCAGCCACGAAAAGTCCATTCGTTAAACCCACAATTTGAATGGGCAACTGTGATTTGGGATTCCCAGTTTCTCAGAACTCCTCTGCTCAGAACTGCCTTTATGTACCTGCTGCAAAGGGTAGAGGGAAAGGCTGCCTTCTGAAAAGGTCCCACCAACACCTGTCACGTACCACGCCACGTTCCCAGATGACAGCCATACGGTCCTGAACCCCGCTGACTCCGTGGGGGATCTTGGTGAAGTCCTCCTTGCCCATGGCCTTCTGCTTGGTGGTGAACGGCCGGTGATCAGAAGCCACTACGTTCAAGGTGTCACTAGGGAAGAAGAAGAAGAGTTGGATTTATCTCTCCCCTTTCTCTCTTGTAAGGAGACTCAAATGGGCTTTCAATCTTCTCCCCCCCCCCAACAAACACCCTGTGAAGTAGGTGGGACTGAAAGAGCTCCAAAGAACTGTGACTAGTCCAAGGTCACCCAGCTGGCATGTGTTGGAGCGCACAGGAGAATCTAGTTCACCAGATAAGCCTCCACACCTCAAGTGGCAGAGCGGGGAATCAAACCCAATTCTCCAGATTAGAGTGCACCTGCTCTTAACCACTACACCACACTGGCTCTCAGGAGAAACAGAGGAGAGGTGGCAAGGGAGGGAGAGAAGGAGGGCCCCCTCTCAATGCTATCACACATCTGCAAAAAGGAAGGTCCCTTGCCTCTCCACACAAAGCCACCCACTCTTTTTTATTTACTGACTGATTTATTAAACATATCCCATCTTACTGTTCTACCCTAATCTGGATCTCCTAACAGATATAAAACAATCTAGTACTATCATAAAATTATACCACATACAGTAAAAACAAACAAAACAACACAAAGTAGCTAAAAGATACAGGCTTTGATCCTATGAATGGGTTCCATGCATGCTAGATAGACTCTGCTACAGAATGCATTTTCTGTGCCACTAAACGTCCGTTGGTTCAAGATCAGCAGCCCTTGTGCAAATGGAAGTTTTCACCAGAAAGGCAGAGACTATCTAGCATTCTGGACCCAAGCTCCCAGGAATACAAAGGAGGTCAGCAGTTCTCGATGTCATAAAAACCATTATTAAAGCCAACGAGAACACAAATAGCCCCAGGTCTAATCCTCGGCATCTCCATTACAGAATTAGGTAATAGGTAATACGAAAGACCTCCTGGAGAGCTGCTGCCAGTCTGAGGAGCCAAAACTGACCTTGAGGGACCAGCATTTTGGTTCAGTGTAAGGCAGCTTCATGGGTTCATGAAATTCTCCATTCCCTGCCCATGATGCCAGTTCGTTGGCTCCCTGCTCTTCTGCTGTGGTGGCTGCCTTCGGGCTCCACAAGCCTTCCCTCCCTTAAAGGCATTTTCTGTCTTCCCCAGACTGGGGCTGTGCTCAGTGCTGAGGGCTCTGAGCACAGTTCAGGGCACTATCCAGGCGGTGCCCCCAAAGCTCCCTTACTTGGCAAGCAAGCTCATGAGGTAGGTGGAAGTGTTGGTGTCCAGCCGCAAGGGCGGCACAGTCACGTAGGCCGCTGCGTGTGTCCAGTCCTGGTGATAGTAGTGCAAGCCCGTCAGTGTGGTATGCGCCGTGGTGGTCTCTGCATACACAACCTTCCCTGCAGGGAAGAGAGATGGGGAGAGAGGGAGCCTCAGGCTTGGGTGGGGTATTCCTTGGGGCTTTAACATCTGCTCCTCCCTCAGTTACCATAATGGGTTGTATGTACTATAGGATTCACCAAAAGCCAAATACTAAACCACGTCAGAGGTGGGCCTTTAGCCAAGGTTCAAGTGTGGTTCTTTAAGAATCAGTGAGAGCCTGACCGATTACTGCAGAAGTGTACTAGCATCTCCACGTAGACTGATGGAGTCAACTTATCAGAGTTAGTAGCTAGTCTCCCAGAAATTGCTGGGCAGCCAGATGTAAGAGGAACCAGCCGTTCCTGCTTCCTTCCTTGCAACGTGTGGGAATTATAGACCATTTGGAAGGAAGCAACCTTACAAAAAAGCTTTAATAGTGCTAGGGTGGTACACTGCTGGGCTGGGAAGTGAATATAAAAACTTGACGCTTTCCACTGACTCCAGAAAAGATAACTGCCCCTCTGAACCAAAGGAACAATGGTTCTTACCTTGCATCTTGGCTGTGGCTACGACATCCCCAGCCGACATGCTGGAAACGTTGACAAGGTAGACAGGGCAGTGAGTCTGTCGAGGGAGGAGATATGCAAAGGCATCAGGCTGGGCAATGCGGCAGCCAGCCCCTAAGGATGTCTCCGCTAGGGAACAGACCACCCTTTCACCGGGCGTTCTGGGGCTGAACTAACCTGAGGGAGACTGGGGGTTGAAGGGCCCTGGGGCAGACAGAAGCCAAGGCATTTGCCCACAACAATAAAGGGGGACCCCACTAGATACATTCTCAATTCCTTGTGGACAGGAGGGGGATGGGTGGGCACAGGGGCACAGCTGTAGGGCCTAAGGCTGGGACGATGCTTCAGTCTGCTGGGGAAAAGAGCAGGGGATTGGTTGCTTACCCGGTTAGCAATGGTGATGACACGATGCGTAGCTTCAGCTTCCAGCTGCACAACACACAGAGGAAAGAGAAGGATGACACAGATATAAAGTCACGTCACTGGAAGCTGCTCTGGAAGTGGGTTTGCTGGATTCTATGCATTACTGTTCCATGTGTGGCAGGCAATGCAGTTCCCATGAGCCCCAGCTGTGCCTCATCCTCCCCAGATTCAGAGGACAGAAGGGCCTGGACTAGTACTGCAGCCAGGAACTCCAGATGAGGGCAATACTGCACTCTCTGGTAAACATAGCCTGTCAAAGTCTCTACACTGAATATCTTTAACAAACTAGCATAGGTATGACTTGTTTATTCTACTCCTGCCACGCAGGGAGTGGAGTGGGCCTTGATGGCTTAGTGGAACCCTTTTCCAACTTTGTGCTGCGCTTGACATTTCTTCTTGCAATGCCTGCAGATGCTATTACAGCAAACACATGTACCTCATTCCATACTTGTAAAGAGCAATTCCTGCAACAGACTTCCCACTGCACTTCCATCATTCTGCAGTTACTGCTGCTTTCTTTGATAGACAGATGCTAAGACAGGCTTACAAAATGGAACCTACTTTGTCTCCCCTGAAAATAATCAACCAGGCTACCTGACAGCTCCTCCTCCATCTTCCTGAGGGTGTCAGATTACCCAGAGATTATGCAGATCTTCACATAACCTGTTTTACTGTTGGCTGCTGGGACAGGCCAAACATACATGAGTAACAGGTAAGGAGGGGCAACTCCTAGCAGCAACAGAGGAAGAAGGTGTTTTTCTCCTTGCAGTATGAGTCATTCTTACCTCCTCTGGCCGGCTGATCTCGATTCCCTCTGGACCAGTGATCCCTAGGTCCAGCACCTCCCTGGCACCCTGCAGTGGAAACCATCAAAAGGCCATGTGAATAAGTGGAAACCAGAACACTGTATTAGTTTGTGGCAGGCAAGGTAGGCAGGCTTGATGGTTTTCCTTGCTCCACTGTCATTTTGGGTTTCTGGTGAAGACCACCTGATATGTGACATAGGTATGACTTGTTTCTGGTGAAGACCACCTGATATGTGACATAGGTATGACCTTAAAAACTCACAATCTGGAAGGCTGAAAGATTTTTTAAAATACATGCTCCCCAACACACAACTATCAATATGTAATTGATGTTGAAGAGGAAAGTCCAATTCTTAACCATTATCCTGGGTATAGAACATGGGCCAGTCCTCCCAGATTAATGGAAGCAGACTAGGAGGACATGAGTTTGCACACAGGCTGCAACCAGCTCCAGAGTTCTTCCGTGCTCACTACTGTCAGGAAAACCCTGGCCGAAGGAACATCTCCAAGTGTATGGCATCCAGGTCTGTGCCAAGGAGATCTTCATGAGATGCTGAGATGCTTGTAGGCTGCGACGGGCACAAACTGTTGATAACTCAAAAGAAGGGGCAGCGCCTGAAGAAGGGGAACAGTTTGTATTCCGAACACACAGGGCCAAGTGAACAAGGGTTGCCCTCTGTCCCTCCATCTTGCCCTCCTACATGGGCAGAAAGGATCCTGGCAGCTCTTCTGTAGATGACCACAGGGTGAAACGGATCACTGAGCTGCAGTAGCCCAGCTGCCAGATGAAAATTGGTGGGGGATACTGACCTAACATCTATTTTGGAAGAAAATATGTGTGAAAGCCAGGAGGGAATGCTGTCTTCTCTCCAAACATCTTGTGTCCTGGAGATGCACGCAAGGAGGGAGGACCAGCTTTATGATACTAGTAAACCCTTTGCCCTCCAGAGAATGAGGATCCAAAAGCTGATCTCTTCTCTTCTGTCCTACAGACAAGTGCAATAGCACTGCTAGGTCCTGGGATTGGCAAGTGCCTCCGCATACCCCGCTTTGCCTTTCCATGCCCCCTCCCCACACCTCGAGCAGCTCACCTCTGCGACCAGCTCTCCATTCTCAGCATGGACACGGGCAATGGCCCCGATATCCTTGCAGGCACGGAACACCTGGTACAGTTCACTGTCCCGCAGCATGTACATATCCTTGTACGTCATGAACATCTGGAAGGAGTTGACGCCCTTTTCTCGCACCAGCGTCTCCATCTCCGATTTTACCTGTGGCACAAGGAGGGGAGACCTCAATTATCCCCTTGTTCGTGACATTAATGCGGGCCCCCAGACTTAAACATCTCCCCTTCCCCTACACACAAAGGTGCATGTCACACCTCCAACCCCACCCCGCCCTGGGACAGCTCCTCCTTCTGTGCCTTCTGTGATGGCTCACAGGGGTTCCAGGCCTAGTTAGGGGTGTCGGCCTCAGAAAGGGAGGGAGAGGATATCTCCAAGTTGGAAGGTTCTCCAGCTCTGAGGAGAGACTTCATAACAGTTTCCTTCCCAGCCTTGTCCCCTTCCCCTTCCTTTAAAGGGTCCACCCCATCCCTTTCCCACTGCCTGGTCCAATCAGGCTCCCTGTGCCTCCTCCTCCTATCCCTTTCCTCAGGGCTTTGACTGGCCATCTCCCCTGTCCCTCGGAGCCTGGCTCCTCCTTCTACACCACCCCCTTAGGATGAAAATAATTATTCCTCATATAGCTTGGAAGGAGATCTAAAGGCACTCCTGAGCAGGACGTAAATTTGATGAAGCGGGAGACTGAATGAACATGAAATGGGCACAGAAAATGGGGGTCCCATCAGAAATAGCAGCTGGATTCATGCTTCATGTCATTTGTCGACAGTAATTGACTTTTTGAGGTCCTTGTTTGGATGTCTACTCGCATGTAAATTTCCTGTGTGTGCGAAGATGTGTTGAACTCACTGTATGTGAGGTTCTATTATCTCTGTATCCTTTGCATCATTGCCTTTGTATATAATTCAAATCCGATGTTGCGCTACTGTGTTCGCAAATTGTCAGTACAAAGTGCCCTTAACAAACAGCCCTGGTCCCATTGTGCTATAAAGGGCAGAAGTAAACTGAGGCCTGACAGACGTGAGTAGTCGAGAGGAGATCGGCAGGTTCATGGTAAAGCTGAAAAGCATGTGGAAATGCAGGGGGCGGGGGCAGTAGTAGGAAGACTGTGGCAGGCAAAACTGCTGGATGTGCCAGGCACCATGAAAGCCACCCTCCTTCGCCTGCCTCATCCCTCTTACCTTGGGTGCCCACCAGGTGATACCCATGTGCAGGGCATAGTCACAGCACACCTTAGGGTCAGCCAGGCTGCGGCATTTTTCATAAGCATCCAGCAGGGAACTGTCCTTATCTGGAAGCACATGTCCAATCACCATGGTTGTGCCCCCCACCAGGGCAGCCTGTGGAGAGAATGGAAGAGCCTTGAGAAGAGAGGGGGAGCAGGAACCCCCTTGCAGTTCAAGGTGTGCCGACAAGCCCCAGAGGCGAGGGGCCTGGTCATGTTGATAAGGAGAAGGTGGCACTCTCTCTATACATACTCAGAGAGACTAGAAGGAGTTGGTTTTTTAACTCACTTTTTCCCACCATAAGCAGCTTACAATCACCTTCCTCTCCCCTCCCCACAACAGGCACCTTGTGAGGTAGGTGGGCTGAGAGAGTTCTGAGAGAACTGTGACTGGCCCAAGGTCACCCAGCAGGCTTCGTGTGGAAAACTGAACTCTTGGAATATTCTCCAGAATTTGTATAAGCCAACCTATCTCATTAAAGAATGATGATTCTTGTACAGACATACAATGTACTTTCAAGCTTACTCTTATTAACTGTGACACAATGAATATACTATAAAGTGTAAAATACATTATTTATTAATTTCTTGTTTTCCATGTTATCAAGTTTAATTCAGTATCCAGTCGTGCTACTAGCCCTAGTATGACTGAACAAGACTGTTTTTCTACTACAAAACGTTCACTTTCTATTTTCAACTTTCCCCCCTTCTCAAAGAGCAAAAACTAAGAGAGGTGTGCCAAGGTGAGGCACAGGAAGCAGAACTTTGCATCTTTATTGTGTATATTTGCTTTTTGCTTGTATAACGCTAACAACCCCATCCAAAGCTGGAGGCAGCAGCCAATGTGGCACTGCCCCACCACCTCTAAGTGGGCTTTTCAGGAGCATGGGGAGCAAAACAAAAAGCTCCAGACCCTGTCCCCTACCATCATAAAACCCCACAGGGCTTACAGGACTCGGGCCACCCAAGGGGTGGAGTAATTCCAAAGGTCGAGGTGCTGTGCTTCTGGCCCAAAATCCCAGGAGGGAGCCAACTAATGTGCGCCCCCCCATGCTGGGATCTGTTTGGGATGCCAGCACGACCCTGCCATAGCCCAGCCTTCTGAGGGGTAGACAGCCACTGGGGCATTTGCCCCCTCCACTACAGCAAGTGCCCTGGGAGGGACTACAAGGTCATGCAGCTCCCTCAAGCCCTCCCCTTGCTTTGAATTGGGCTAGGAGGCATTTATTATTTTAAATTTAATAAATATGCCAAATAGTACCATTTCATATGCTAACTGAATTATAAATGATGCATTTTATGTTAAAGCAGTAAAATAAGCCTAGGTTTGATAAGAAAGTAAGTGCTGCATATATTTCAGTTTCCCCCAGATTTCTTGATTTGCTCCCGCACTCCCAGCTTCAAAATTCCCAGAAATGTTTCATCTCCAGGCAAGAAGGGACTGCGTACGCAGCCCAGAGCTATATAAAGCAGGAGTTCTATTAAAAATTTAATATACTATATTAATATGGACCTCCTAAGCAGAGTTACACCCTTCTAAATTAATTGAAGTCAACGGGCTTAGAAGGATATAATTTTCAGGATGGCAGTTTAATATATTCATAAATGTTGCATTCAGCCTGGGGGAGTTTCTCAGCATTGACTGATGGAAATATTTCTCTTGCTAAATATTCATCCTAAACTCTACCATCTTATCAACCCCTCCCCCTTCCAAGTATTATTGTTCCCATCATTCACTTCTGGTTGCCCCCAAATCTATGAAGCCCATAAATTACCTTGTGTCAACAAAAAGAATGGAATACACTGGGATTATTTTGGTGATTTAAATGGCAGCAGTTATCTTTTCCAGGTAGCGCATTTAATCTGCAGAATTTACGGCTCTGGAGGGTTTTCAAAACGGTGGGTCAGATCCTGTAGCTGTCTTCCATGAATGGAAGCACTTTCCCTTGGCTCAAGGAGCCTTCCCTACACAAGTATCTGTACTGGGGTATCTCCTTTTGCCAAGGTGGGGGAGAGCACCATCATCAGTACAATAGATCTGTGGGATCCAACCCATTGTGGTACTCCCACTACCATTTTTGATCAGTCTAGGATTACTGGCATCCATTCAGCTACTTCAACCTGATGACTCCTTAAATACAAACAAATAAAAGAATATAGTACTATAGAACCACCCACTTCCATCTGGGCTTTACTATCTTCATCTTGCTTCATCAGATACTAAGCTTGCTACACTTCAGATAGCAAATGAAAACATTATTTGCCCCAGAATTCTGCTCTTCCTCCCCTCCCTACCTCTGGCTTAGAACATCATATCCCCATTTATGACTGCTCTTTTGAATTCAGAAACTGATTTATTTCAGCATGATTTGAATGGTTTTTGATGCCTTTTTTCTCTGCTGCTATTCAAATGAAGTTTTCACCAGCTGCTTGTGCTGTCATTTAATTATGTTTCTGCGTCATATGTTGGCACATTGCTACTGGCCTTTGTTTTCATGCTATGAGCCACTGAAGCATTTTGAAATGGAAGAGGCAGCTAATTCCTATTTGAAAATAAAGTACAGGGCCTAAGCAGGTATTACTCAAATTAGTGTATATCGTTTCCATTTACCCTGGCTGCCAGAGCTGATTTTTGTTTGCACTGTTTTCTAATCCAAGCCGTATTGCACTGTTTACTGGTTAGCTGATGCTGTCTGATGGATTTTTTAAAATTCATTTTGTAACCTACCTTGAGTCAGAAAGGCAGACTGCAAATGAAATACAGAAACAAAGAAGATTTTGGGAGGGACAGCAACTTCTCCCTTCTGCCTGACAGCCACTTACCAACCCAGCCAGGAGCCAGGGATCATTTTCCTTACCTTCTCACGCTCTCATGCCTGTGTAAAAATATCAGGGGAAGCTGTACATACCAGTTCCCAAATTCTCACAAGACTCCTTCTCACAAGAGTTTAGCCTCCATTTCTGGGTGCCAGTTGACATGGCAACCAAAATGGTAGCTGACCATACCTGAGGGAAAGTAAAAGCATGACTGTTCAAGAAGCCCAGTAGGGAAGATGCAGCTTGCCACGCTGTTTTTAAAGGGGGTTTTAGCAATGAAGAGAGATAGTAGAATATTTCATGACTAGTACCAAAGCCCACTTGATCTTAAAGGAAAATGGGCTCTAGGAAGGGAGGGGAGGGCAAGCCAGCACTGCCCCCCTGACCCAGGTGGCTGGTTGGGGCCTGGGAGAGAGTGGGTAAGGGAGTGCAGAGAGTTGGGCTGCAACTGCAAGGCAGCACACAGCAAGCTTGCTCCTGGATTGGGGGAAGGGAGGTGGGGGAATTGATGGAATGTCGGGAGGACAACCTTTCCTCATTGGGCAATAGGAATGAGTCCTGCATGCCCATTGGTTGGGGGTTTGTCGTGGACATTCCATCCCTTAGTGAATGATGTGTAAGGATGGGGCAGGGTCACAAGTAGAGAGGGTGTGCTGCCGCCTCACACAGTTAATCTTGAGCCTCAACTGCTACCTCCCTCCCCTTGTTGTATCCCTTGTGTGAAATGTGTACTTGTGGGTGACCATATCGAAAAGGTTGGGAATTGCTGCTCTATTTCAACAGGGAGGCTGCAACTCATCCTTCTATGAGATATTTATTTGCAGATCACAAGAAGCCCAAACCAGGATTTCTCTGGCTGCTCCAGCTTAGCTCTCCTTTTCTCTGTGACAGACGGCCCCAGGGGAAGCTTTCCCACTGATGTGTAAGAGTGGCCAGGGAAAGAGCACGGGGAGGGTGATGTCATGCATTTTAGCCATGCCAGGAGAGCCAGTCTGAGGCTATTTCCCATCCTTGTACCGAAGAACAAAGAAGCCTCTGGAATTTCTCAGGAACTGAGTGACAACTCACAGAAGGATGGCTCCTTGCCGGAATTATTAATCACTTTATTATTGTTAATAATGTGCCATATATTGTGCAGAATAAGGAAAATGACTTTTAAAACAATAAGCAGAAGGATGAAGAAACACAAAGAGGAAGGCAGAAGTAACTAAAATGAGGGCTGCCATATTTAGCTGACTGATAGATTATATCAACGGGTATCAACATTTTTGATGAACTAAAGAGATTTCCATAATCACCATGCAATTTAGCAACACTATAAATGACCAGCCTTGTCTAAGAGCAGGCATTTCTTCCCTCGTGCAAGAAGCAGGAATGCCTCTTTTAAGAAGATGCCTACTTGTGATACATACTTGCATCATTAAAAAAAAAAAACCCAGAGAAAAGGAGTTTTTTCTTTAGACTGGCCACCTGTAGACTTTTTCCTTAGGGTGCCCATTTGCAAGTAAGCCAGAATTCTTTAATGAGATGTGAGCACTAACTACATTCCTATTTTTTACTTAATGTAAATCACGTGATGTAGTTCAGATGACCACTTCCTGTGTGCACGTGGAGTCTGCCCTGGACTGTCCTTCACCTTGCTCACTGAAAAAGGATTAACAATATAACCTCCCTTTTAACAGAGGGGCCCTTTCTGGGCCTCAGCTAGTCTTCCTTTGGGCCAAAGTCTAGGCTCCTCCCCCATCTTCCGATCCTTATGTAATGAGCTGTCTGGCACCCGACAGGGATGGGAAGCGGCAGCAGGAATCCCGGGGGAAGAAACCCTCATGGCTGATGCCTTCTGGGTTGTTTTTAACAGCTGAATCCCCCATCAAGCTGTCCCACCCAGGCAGAAGTCACTCCTGCATCTGTTGATTCAGGGGGAAGGCTGTATCCTCAGATGACACTTACAAGCCACCGGCTAATCTCCAAAGCTGCTTTGCAGGCTGCGTATTCTTTGGCTGACGGGGAAAGGTCCACAGAAGAGACGAAGGGGTGGGGGGAGTGGCTGGCTAACGTTTTCCAAGCAGCCCTGAATGAAGGTAGATCTGGCAAGGGTGAAAGGAAAGCAAGGTCTCATTTGGGCCCCCACCCCACAGGACTCAAGGCTGAGCAAGCCCTGGGCCAGGGGCCACCTTCAGGCGTCTTTTGCACATCAAAGAAACCAACATGTGGAAGGCAAGGGCTGGCGTGCATGTGGGGGTGCCGCACACATGAGACAGTCACACAGAGCTTAATTTTAGACAGCCCCAGAAACTACTTTTAGTGCCAGGATGGAATCCTGGCAGCAATGCCATAAGCAGAAAGATAGTGCCTCTAAGCAAAGGATATATGTGTATGAAAGTCCAAGAGCTAAAATAGACATGATAAGGATCAGTCATTAGCAGCTCTCCTGATAGTTTCCTTGTTACTTAAAAGACGCCCCAGGGATCTGAATTTGTGTGGATCAGTGATGCCGGGGTGGGGTATGTGTGCCTGCCACTATTTTCTCCCTGTACCATTCAAGCTGCTGTTAGTTCGGGGGGGGGGGGGGGATACTGGCACAGTTACTCGTATATTATCCTTTGGGGGTGGATAGAACAATTCAGATCAGCCAAAACCGACACTCGCTGAATTGATCTCTTTGGAAGGAGTACAAGATAAACATTTAATTGACCGAGATCAGGAAAAGGGCACGGGGGGTGGGAGCTTCCAAACTCAAAATGATGGCATAAAGTGAAAATTACAATGGCTTGAGCCTTTTTGTCACCTCACGTCTCTTTTTGGCCCCAAAGAAACCTGGAGTTCCTCACTCACATAGGAAAAAGTATTGTATCACAGCTAAGCCACAGTCAGAAAACAATGGGCTAGTCTTCAATGTTCAGGCCTCTTCCTGAGGCTTAATATAACAAAAAGTGAAGAGGGAGAGAAAAAATAAAACTGTAAATTTGGGAAACTCTTTCTGGAGCAGTCAGATATGTGCATGCACACACACACACACACACCCCACCACCACAAAAAGACTCAGGAGAGAAAAGCATCACTTTCCCCTTGGAAAGCAGACGAGCCAATAAGGATATGAACCACACTGTCATATTTATCAGAACTCTCAGAGTAAGTAGGAAGCAATGAGGGTCTGCTATCTTGCCCTTTGATCTGTAAACACTGCTTCCGGAGCTCAAGGAGATGGCAACAGGCTCATTCTAACGCACAGCTGAGTTGCTTTTGCCACAGGCAAGAAGCCAGCTTCCCCAGTGCTTTTTTCAGCACCGCTTTCAGGGACAGCTCCAGCCCCAGTAGCCAGCCTGCGGCGGAAAAGCTCTCTGCTGGGTAGATCAAGGGAGGCACAGCTGCGCATTTGCTTCTTGACCAGTTGTGTCACACGGTGGCAAGAGGGATCCCCGCTGGCAGCTGCAGCTTTAGTTCAGACTCTGCTCAAATGCATGGGACAGAAGAAGTTAGAGCTACCAGGCACTTTCCCAGCTCCTCCCCCATCCTTTGGGCAGGAACTGCCTAGAACAGGGGTCTGTAACCTGCGGCTCTCCAGATGCTCATGGATTACAATTCCCATCAGCCCCTGGCCATGCTGGCAGGAGCTGTTGGGAATTGTAGTCCATGAACGTCTGGAGAGCCGCAGTTTGCAGACCCCTGGCCTAGAACCTATCCCACATCACCAAGAACTAGAGTATGAGTCTGCAACCTACGGCTCTCCAGATGTTCATGGACTAGAACAGGGGTCTGAAACCTGCCTAGAATGGGGTCTACAACATGCCTAGAACCGTGGTGGCGAACCTTTGGCACTCCAGATGTTATGGACTACAATTCCCATCAGCCCCTGCCAGTATGGCCAATTGGCCATGCTGGCAGGGGCTGATGGGAATTGTAGTCCATTGACATCTGGAGAGCCACAGCTTGCAGACCCCTGAACTAGAGGAATCTGCCAGAAACAAACTCATGCGCCCTTGACGTTGGGACCTGGTGTAGAATAGCATCCAAGAAAATGAACGCAGGCATTTTCCCTTTTAAATCTCAGCTACGAACTCCCCACCTGGCCTGCCTCAAACCACAATTTTCCTTTCAGTCTGAAATATCCCTTCTGCAATAGGGGAATAGTTATGGCCCACCTTACAGGGTTATTGTAAGATTACTGTGAAAAGCATGCAAGGATTTTTTGGAACACTGGAAAATAGATATAAAGGCTTATAGTATAACTATCAATATTTTATCTTGCATTAGTGGGGGGCAGAGGTGAATCCTCATGAGCTGCTTGGAGAACTACTCAAGCCTGAAAAGCAGAGGGGCACACATAATTAATAAGCCACTGATGCCTAAACCTTTGACTGCTGTTCCTGGGGTGGCGTCTGAAGCAGAACTATTGAAAGGGAGATCAGTCCCCTCACTGAAAGGGAGATCAGAATGACATTCCTCCAACCTGACCCTGTCTCAATTAGTTGCCACTTAATCAGTATAGTCCTAAACAACTGTCCTGCAAAGTACTGGGAGCCACACAAGTGGGTCATTTCATATCATACAGCTCCTCCCTCCCAACTATGTAATCCAGATCTCTTATACCCTGCTGCCTTATTTTCCAGTGTAGTCTTATGGGAAAGGGTGGTGGTGAGTATTTCAACCTACATTCACAACCAGGAGAGCGTGCAACTAGAGCTGCTCTACATTTATTAACTCAAAGCCAAAGAGCATGACATTTTACAGCAGGTCAGACAGAGCATGCAAGCAGAGGTAGAATGAATGAAAAGGAAACATGGCCTGCAGCAGCAGAAGCTGGCGTAGGAAGGAGAAGGTTTGCAGAGCACACTAGAGAGGGGGAAAGCATTGCAAAGAGGGTGGAGGAGGGTGTTTCAAGAAAGGGGGGGAAGTGGGAGGGAAAAAACAGGAGGAGGGGCTGCAAAGGGAGATAAGAATGTGCAAGAGAGAATTGTGGGAGCTCATTTAATTCCATCAGGCAGAACTGACAAGCCACCCACCCCTCTCTGGAGTCGCAAGCAGCTCTCCTTAAGCTAGAAATGGGAGGGAGGGGAGGGAATCTTTCACACAGAAACAAAAAAAAAGCTCTTTCATTGTTAGGCCCACCCACACAGGTGAAGCCTGTTCCCATTTTGGAGGATGGCAAATAGCTGCTTTCCTTTGAAGGTGGCAGGAGAAGAACAGGGTACACTCATTTTTATACCAAAGCCCCTGCAAGTCTCTGAAGGCACCAAGTCTAAACCACAGACAGAAACATCACAACTGAAAGTATCACTGCCCTTTGGGATTCACTTCAGGGCAAAGCCGTCACTGGGAATTCAGAAGCACAATTGCTTTGTTTCTTTGTTATGCAATGTGACCAATTAAACACACACACTTCTGAATCGTACCTCCAGAGTTACTAGCTGCTTTTAGGAGGCAGGCTGGGTGTGCTAGGAAATACTCTAGTGCCGCTTGCATCATCTGTGAGCAGCAACAGGAAAGCCTCTGGCATCTAAAGGCCTCCCTTCAACCCCCACCCCCCCAATTTCTCTAGCCCTTCTCAAGTTGCATCCATTGTGCTCCACACAAAGCAGCCAAGGGGCCCCTGATATGCTGTTGCCACAGAGACAGACTGGTATCCACCAAGCACAGTAGGCAGTAAGACAGAGGAGCTGCAAAGTAATGCTCCTCCCAAGCAAGGAAGGCAGTCCAAGGCTCCACATCCCGCTGCAAGGAGACCCTTCCCTTCCTTCACCCCACCCGCATTCCCAACACGGTTGTCATATTGCTTTCCGAACTGGCGAACTCCAGAGTAGTAGCCATGCTAAACCAACTATTCTCAACAATAAAGGCCAATTTGTTGCAACATCAGGTGCATTAAATCAATGATGAAGATTTTGGAAGTATGGAAGTCCAATGTGTGGAGATCTCCCTTCCCAGTTCAAAACACCTGGCACAAGAACAGGGCTTTGGACCAACAAACAGCACCTGTCCACTTGGAAGGCAGAGTCCCCTGACTGTGAGGGTGTATGACAGGGGTCTGGTGCTTCAGATGTTCATGGACTACAGTTTGCAATTAGCCGTGCCAGCAGGGCTGATGGGAATTGTAGTTCACGAACATCTGAAGCACTGAGAGTTGGACACCCCTAATGTGTGGTATGTGGTAGTCCAAACCTTATTTTGGACTTCAGAGCTTTTAAATTATTTTTAATATTTTTCGTTGGATTCATGAATAAAAAACTGGGAACCAACTTCAGCCTCCTCTGGAACTAAGAGTTTGTGGTGATCGGGCCATATCTGCCAAATGCAACAGGCTTTGGTAGTTATTTGGCAATCAAAGTTGTTTCACAAAGAATCCTGAGAGTTGAAGCTTGAGTTGACGCTGTGAAGACTTCTCCACGATGTTAGCTTTCTTAGTCTTTCTGACCCGCCCCACCCTCAAACTAGTTCCCAAGATTCCTTTGGGAGATTAAAAAAAAAACATCCAAAGGGGGAGGCCGAATCCACAGGTGGGAGCAGAGTGTGACTGCACCAGTGGATCTGCCCTCCCTAGGCCACTTGACCCAGCGGAGGGGGGAATCTGCTAGCATGTGACTGCCACAGCCCTCCCTGGCAGTGGGATGTGGTACCGGATGCGGCACCATCGTCCCTGCGCTCCTGTGGCTGCCATTGGCATAGCAGGGACGTGGCTGGAAGAGGAGCCGATGCTAGTCATCTGCCTCCCAGTCATTGCTGCTGTTGCAATGGCGGCCTGGGCTTCAGACTTAGGCCACCGAAAAGGTGGGTAAATCCATTAAGCCCAGAGAAGGCCTCCTGGTGGCAGGGAAGCTTTTTCGCATTTCACGCCTCCCCAGGCCACTAGAAGGCCCCATGAAAGTGGCGGCTCAGCACAGCCACAGTTCAGCATCCAGGCACCCAGCCCCCTGGCTGGGGCTGCCCATCTGTTACACCATTTTTCGCACTGACATCTCACATCTGATACTTTCTGTAATCCTAATCCCAGTGTACTTTTTATTAGATGTGCTATTTGACTGCATTTTAATCAGTATAATCTGCCTTGAGTCTCAGTGAAAAGGGCAGTTCATAAAGTGAGTCTATAGCATGCCCACTCCTCTAGCAAACCCACTGAGTTCAAGTGGTATCACTTCAAACCTGTAGGAGGATTCCAACTCAGTGATCTGACTTTCAAATACCCATAACCATCATTTGTAATAAGGAGTGATGACATCAGAAATCAACCAGGTCAGAAGATAGAGAGGTTTGTGCCCATTATCTTTTTGCAGCGCCACACCTGTTTATCAATTGCAGCAGGGTACATTTCTGGATGAGGATGAAATAAAGCAATATTCTACCATAAATTTTTGTGGATTAAAACCTGCTTCGCATACATGTATGTAGTAAGCTCTCACTAAACAATCATTTATATGTGTTATGAAGAAGTGTGAATATTGGGCAGAGGAATGTGGGGGAAGGCGCCTGGGGTAATTGCCCCCCATAGCCTTCGCGCACCCCCTCCCTGCACCCCACTTACCTTAGCCAGTGGGAGCCTGCCGCAAGCCACCCCTTGGCCCAGCCCGGTTGCTCCTTCAGCCGGTGGAGCAGCCTGGCAGGGCAAGGTCGAGAAGAGGGGGGGGGTGAGTCTCAGCCCCCCCCATGTGATCAGCTGACATGCACCCGGGGACATGTGACCCCACATGTCCCTGTGAGCGCTCTGCCTCTGATAGTAGGAACAGAAGGCTAAGAAATGCTCAAAGTATACCAGGAAATATAAGGCAAAACTCAAGTCTAAAAGAAGTACAGGTGCTATTCATAATGGCAGCAGTTCAATTTCCCTTGCTTTGTAAAGCAAGTTAACACTTGTCATAGCTGAGGAATCCCAATTCATTACAGGCATTAAGGAGAAACAAAATTATCTCATTTTTGCTGCAACAAACCAACATGGTTACGCTGTTGATATTATTTGGGCCTGTAATACTGGCCAGATAAATACAGAGATGAAGTGAGTACTAGAGGCTGACCTGCAGACTCAGACCCCTTTCGCACATGCAAAATAATTCACAATTATTTGCAAGTGGATTTTGCTATTCTGCACAGTAAAATGCAGCTGCAAAGTGGATTGAAAGGGTATTATTCTGCATGTGCAGAAGGGGCCTCAGTGTCTCAGATCAGCAACCTAGTTCTGCTTGAGATCAGCCTTCCAAGAAACATGTGTCTGTGTGACGCTGCACAGAACGGCTACCATCCAGGTCCTGTTCAAGGGAAACACCAGTTTCCAGGACTGGGTGTACACCCTTTTCAGACTTTTTATCTACGAGCCAGAGCAACAAGGAGGATCACTTAAAACTCCTCCAGCAGCTCCCTTGTGAGTGCCAGAATACTCTTGCTCTGTTTCTTCATCTTCTTGGTTAAATATTGGAAGTTAAAGAATGTCTACAAACAACGCAACAGGAACAGCACTTTGGGCAGTGGCTGGTAGCAAGTCGGTATGCACTACAGTCCAACTAAGATACTTGGCTGAAACAAGGAGCCAGAAAACAAAGGCAGTCCTGTGCATGCCTTTCCCCCCTCCGCCCCACAAGCCGATCTCCCTGTCAGTTGTGGCCCAGACTTCTCTGCCAAAGAAGGGCTTCATTAAGAAAATTTGCAGGAACTTAACAGTGAGGTTTATATATATATTCAGAGATTACTAGCTGCAAGGGGACAGGCTTTTCTGCAATTCTTCCATGATTAATGCTTGCACGAAAGCTCTGGCCCCCAGCTATAGAATTTAGGAGGGGGAAAAAACCCATTATCAGGTCTTTGTTTTACCACCATGCAAAGATAAATGTATAAATCATCTATGGAAGAATTGTGGACATTTTTAAAAACCCTGCTACTAGAAGCCTAAAGAAAAGGCAAACGTGGCTTCTTCCTACACCGAGCCAGAAGCTACAGCCAGATAGTGCTGCCTTCTGTGCTTGACTGCTTCAAAACAAAGTCTTCTTGAGCTGCCTGGGCAGGAAGGCAGGCTGCTTGGCAGACCTGCCCCAGGAGACACCGTTCTGGCATCCAGTCTGGTTCAGGGGATCTTAAATGAGGAGGAAGGGTATGTTTGGCACTGCCATTTATTTTGGTTGCCCTTTATCCCAACCCTGTGTGGCAGGCTACTATTGTCCCAGACTGGAAACTGAAATCATAATCCATTGCACTGTCTGGAGTGAGCCACTGACACCACAGCAGAGCAGCATCAAAACCCCAGGATCCACAAACTTCCTTCCTCTGGCATCCTCCTTTGTCAGTAGCGAAGGTGGTTCTCCACGGCACTGTGCTTTCTTCCAGCACTAGGCTGACTGCAAGACCATCATCTTTCACGAACAGCAGCTGCTAGGGACAGGGGAACCTGCTGAGCAATTGTGGCCTGCTTCAGCCACAAAAAAGGTGCCCAGGCTTCTACTTGAATACTCATTCATTCCTGAAACAGCCAGCTATCTATGACTGAGGAGGGTGTGAACCTGATGGCCTCAAATAGAGCACTGAGCTACTGCTACCCATTTCCCAGTGACATATTAACCTGCGATAGCCTCTGGCAAAAGCAGGAAAGAGAGAGCAACCAGCTGGGAGGTTTTTTTCTTTCGCTGTGCTGCAGCCACTGACTGTGTTCAGTGTGTTACAACCAACTCTCTCTCTCTCACACACACAGCCCAATACACACCTACAGCTTTTCCTTTGCCTGGTGCTGCATGGCTACTCCTGGAGATAGAAAGGGGTACACACATGTGCCACCACAGCCAACCTAAAGCTAACTTTAATCGAGGACGCCTCAGCCCTGATCAGGATTGCCAGACAGCAAACTGGCAGCCATGACAGATTGAATCTACTCACATCCACTTTAGTTTCTACCTGTACTTTAATGCCTCTGATGGAGACCAGTGGATCAAAATAAGCTCAGTCCACATGCATTCATTGCCTTGGCAGGAGTTTAATTGTGGTTTTTGGAAATGCATACCTAAGCTGGTTGGAGTTATGATGCTGTCATTTCCAGCAAACTCGGATTACAGACTTGCGATTTGAAAATTTGACCTACGGGCAGACACAGGCAATAATTTGCAACACTTTACTTAATACAAGATTTTTAGTACGTGTTACTGCGTCCTTGGGAGGGGGTTTAGCAATGACAGACACAGTAAGACTGAAGCCTAAAATCTACGAGTGTATTCCTCCCTGACCAGTCAACCTTTTCCACCTTTTAAAAAAGTTAGGGACCCTTGGCTTTAACAGGGTTAGCCATGACAGTGCCTGTCCTGTGCTTTCTTGTGCAGCTCCGACATTGAGCGCATTCCTCCTTTGCATCTGCTTGAACGGATGCAGATGCACACGGGGAAGGGGGGAAGCAAACGCCCCCAGTTCTTCAGTAAATGCATATCTCAATACATTTGCAATACACTCACATTACAAAAAAGAACATCTGCTCCCCCAACTTGGTTTTTGCAAGTAATTTGGCACATCTCTTAACAAAAGTGGGAGAGAGGAAAGACATGACATTTGTGGGGAAAGAGCTTCAGGGCTTGACGCCTTCAATTGCACCGCATGACCAGAGAACGGTCACAATATTGAGAACAGGTCACTGGCCTTGGCCAGTGTGGTGTACTGGTTAAGAGCAGGTGGGCTCTAATCTGGAGACCTGGGCTTGATTCCCCATTCCTCCACCTAAGCAGCATACTCTTATCTAGTGAACTGGATTTGTTTCCGCGCTCCTGCACATGAAGCCTGTTGGGTGTCCTTGGGCTAGTCACAGTTCGTTCAGAGCTCTCTCCACCCCACTTATTTCTAGGAACTGAAGGGGCTGTACACAAAGCTCCTTTCCCAATCTTACCCCCACAACTCTGCGAATTAGGCTGGATTAAGATCAGCCAGAACATTCAGGGCTGCACAGGGATTGAGCCCAGATCTGTCCAGGCAAAGTCTGGCAGTTTAGCCAAATTGACTCTCCTGTGCCTTACGGAGGACAAAGTTCTGAGACCCTCCATTGTCTTGGGTGCTGTCAATGAAAATATTGCTGGAATCAGAACTCGGTTGAGTGAAAAGGGCCAGTTTCAGGGCGGAGATGCACTGCCAGAAGGACAGAGAAGCTACAAAGTTGAACAAACAGCTTTCCAAATACCAAATCAGCTGTAAATCCTACTCATGGATGAGAGGTTAAAGAGCAGGGAGTTTAGCTAATTGAAAGGAGAGGGAATCTGGACAGCAGCAACCAGTACTGCAATGAGTTCAGTGGCTTCTTCCAGTGATCCCGAATCCAATTTTTCTTTGCTGCCTCTAAACCACCACTCTGAAGGGAAGGGACTCTGCCAACATGGGTTTCTTCCACCTCTAAGATTCTCGGTCTTCATCCAAACAGTCAAGGTAATGACTTGCCAGCAGCCAGAGGACATAACAGGTCAACAGGAGGAAGAGAGAAATGCCCCAAAGCAAGTTTCAGGCTTCATGCATTCTCCCATGCCTCTATCCATCCAGACAGCCTCTGAAGCCGATTGTGTCAGAGTTGAGAGGATCCCTATATTACCCATCAAAAACATGTCAGCCAGCTGGATTCTGCGAATTGGAGGTGCAAATATCATGGCCTGTTCCTACATTCCACAGCGATCCTTTCCAGTCCCAGGAAAAGTTTATTCCTATAGTCATGGGGTCTGCAAGGGTTAATGCCCATATGGGTTAAGGGACTGCAGTGGGTAGGGGCAGGGGACAAATCACTTCCTTCTTCCTCTTCCATCAGTGGAACTGTCCTGACAGAGGAGGCAGAGAAGGACTATTTCATCCCTTTTCTAGCCACTGCAGCCCCCTACCCCATGTGGGTATACATCAATGTGGGTCCCATTGCAATCAAGTTTTCTTGGGGTCAGAAAGTCTGCTGGGGAAGAGCAAAACATGGAAAAGATCCACAGCCTTCAATTCCTTCTGCTGACGGACTGTGGGATACAACCCAATGATCTCACCATCCCCCAAATTCACTACTACATAAAACTGTAGCTAAACTATTTTTGCTTTTCTGTATGGGCAAAACAAGATTTTGTCTCATTCAGATTACCAAGCAAGAAGTTTAAGGGAAGAAGAAATGGTTGCCCCCACTAAGCCCGAGTGTCCACAGACAAGGTTTCTAATTCCTGGCACAGTCCAAACTCATCCCTCAAACACACGGTGTCAAACATGCGGCCATCCAGATGTTATGGACTACAGTTCCCATCATCCCCTGCCAGCATGAGCAATTAGCCATGCTGGCAAGGGATGATAGGAACTGTAGTCCATAACATCTGGAGGGCCACGAGTTTGACACCAATGCTCCAAGACAATGATCGGGAGCTCATTAATCCCCCTGGCAAGAGACTACCTCTCATTGGAAGGAGAGCTGGTGGTCTAAGCAACTGGACGAACTGGACCGGGTAACCCGTGAAACCCACTGCTAACCGTAGGGACCTCCTTCTGTTGCTGCAGCTGCTGCCCCATACAAGGAAGTTTGGTACCTTGGTGCCATGGTAGAAGTCATCCACGCAGGTAGCATTCATGAAGGTCTGGTGGAAGTGGGTACTGGTGTCGATGCCCCCTGGGATCACCAGCTTCCCGGTGGCGTCGATGACTTTGGCCCCACCGGGGATCATTAGCTCACGGCCCACCTGCTGAATGATGCCATTCTCAATGTAGACGTCTGCCTCCAGGGTGCAGTCATCGTTGACTACCTTCCCTCCTTTGATGAGGATCCGCATCGTAGCAGCGTTGGCCAACATGGCTCTGGAAATGGAAAAGGCAGGCCACGTGTCACAAAGAGCCTTGCAAAACAAGCTTAATGCATTTCCAAGCTACACCTAAACCACTCCTAGTTTCCCAAGATCGTGGGACCCATACAAGGATGGGGAACGTCGGTCTGAGAAAGACAACATTGCACTTACCTGTAACTGTGGTTCACCAAGGGGTCTTCTGTGCAGACACACATGCATGCACAGACCTGCTGCAGAGAAGAGTGACAAGCTTTTCTCTGCATTCTTGAATCTCCAGAGTGCTCCCTCCACACCTCCTCAAGCCAAAGACAGGAAAGTTTCATGCCAAAACAGTCATGATAGTGGAGAGGGAGGGAACAATTCCCTCCATTCTCCAACCCACACCACAGACCAGCTCCTCAGAGAGTTAAGTGAACCCATACACATAAGTGCCAGAGTGGGGAAGGAAGGAGGGATGTGTGCCTCCACAGAAGACCACTTGGCAAACAGCAGTTACAGGTAAGTGGCATCCTCTGAAGATGCCAGCCACAGATGCAGGCAAAACCTCAGGAGAAAATGCTACTAGAACACAGCCATACAGCCCAGAAACCACACAGCACCCCAGTGATTCCAGCTGTGAAAGCCTTCGACAATAGAAGTGCAACACTGTTTTTCATTGTCATGGTCTTCTGTGCAGTCCCACATGGAACAGTAGCAAGCTACCCACCTTGGAGGTGGGGTGAGACTGTGAATGAAGCCACTCTCACTGAAAAACAGACTACATAGGACAGAAATTGGAAACACTGTTTAATTACCATGATTACTGAAACAGGCTCTGTAACATAACACCCCCAACAGCTGCATCACCTCTGGGGTCATCACTGATGGTGTAGTGCCAGATCAATGTTGATGGATCGGACCATGTTGCCACCTGGCAGATGTCTCTGATATCCACATGCATGGTGAAAGCAGCTGACCAAGCTGGCTCTTTGTGGAATGGGCACACATGGTGATGGAACACTGCAGCCTTGCAGATAGCCTCGATCACCCATTTGGACAGCATCTGAGCAGATGCACCATGGCTCTTGCATGGCCCAGCAATACAAATAAATGTTGGTCTATCCTAAAATCTTTTGTTCTTTCTAAATAAAATAGAAATGCTCTACGCACATCCAAGTAATGTAAGGCTTTCTCTGCATCTAATGAGCAACGGGGGCACAAATGAAATGCTGACACAATTTTAGGGAGATGCTTCATGCTAGGACAGGGGTCTGCAACCTGTGGCTCTCCTGTTCTAGATGCACTGGATATCTGGAGTCCATAGGCACGCCAAGAGAAAGAAGGGATTTTAGTACTGATACTTCCTTAGAATTCTTAACTGGATTATTGGTTGTTGTTCATTATTACAGCAACAGCATGTGCTATTAAGCCATGCTGGCAGGGGCTGATGGGATTTGTAGTCTATGAACATCTGGAGAGCTGCAGGTTGCAGACCCCTGTGCATGACCTTATCCGAATTAAATTTTGTGACTGGTGGGTGACATATCAAAGTCTGTAAGTCCCTGACCCTCCTTGCTGATATGATGGCGACTAAGAATGCCATCTTATAGGACAGGTAAGCTAAGTCACATGATGTCATTGGTTTGAACAGTTTGCTGGAAGGTACCAGAGTATCAGGGAAACACTCCACTGAGAGACTGGATATTTCTGAGGAGGACAGAGATGAGCAATGCCCTTAAGGAACGCTTGCAACAAGGGTTAGAAAAAAGAGAAGCAGACTCAAAGCCCAAATTATATGCAGAAATGGCCACCATTTCTTCCCTCAATTACCAAACACGGTCACACTAGTAACCTTACAGACACAACACGCATAGCCCACCTCCTTTCTCCACCACCAACACAAAGCTACGATACATCGGGGGTAGGGGGATGAAATGGACCGGGGCATGTTTCACACAAACTTTGTTCCCCACTTTCTGAAATCTCTCTAAGCCAGGCACCACCCTCTCTTTTTCTCTGGCTCACAAAAGTTCTCAAAATGTGACTCTGGACTGCAGCTGGGAACTAAAGCAGTCCAATTTGGCTTCTGGCACAGAAGGACACACAGAGAACATTTTGAGGCCATCACTCTACTATAGCCTGGTCTGGAATTCAACCCCAAAGCCTGCAAGTAGAACTACTTATGTAGGGGAAAGTCTACAGAAAGTTTGAGCAATGCCAGAAGATGAACATAAGAAACTGCCATAAAGACTGCAAATTCATTTCAATATTGTTTACTCACAACTGGCGGCGGTTCTCTAAAGTCAGAGGCCATCCCTGACACTGCAACCCAGGAAACTTCAATTGGAGATACAAAGGATTGAACTGTGATCCTTCTACTTTCAAAGCACATGCGCCAGTCCCTGAAGCAGAGGCACAACCTAGCTCCACAGGCCACACATCCAAGGACTGACAGAACCACCAGTTAAGATCCATTTCTCAAGTCCTGCTCTCGGCGTCCCACCTACAGATGGGGAAGGGGGGGTAACTAAGGACAGGTTTTTCCAGTAGTGGCACTTGACCTGTGTTTCAAGACTTTTTGCCCACTGGTTGGGTTTAATATTTATTTTATTTTATGCTAGTTTTATTTTATCAGGCTTTAATTTAAGTGCAGCTTGGAGTAGACCTCTGGAGAGACCGCATTATACCTTTTCTAAATAAAAACAGACTTGATAGTACAAAGTGTAGGTAACAAGAGAGGGCTACTACAAACAGCAGGTAACGAGAGAGAGAGAGAGAGAGAAAGAGAGAGAGAGAGAGAGAGAGAGAGACCCGTATAAATCCGAGGCCCGCAGTGGTGGTGAACATCTGGAGTGCCATAGGTTCACCACCACGGTCTAGGTGGAAGTCCTACCTTTTGAACTGTTACCCGCAAGTTTACGACCTCTTCTCCACAGCCAGGAGGGCTTGGAACTTAAAGAGCTTCTAGATCAGGGGTAGGGAACCTGCGGCTCTCCAGATGTTCAGGAACTACAATTCCCATCAGCCCCTACCAGCATGGCCAATTGGGCCATGGGCCAATTGGCCATGCTGACAGAGGCTGATGGGAATTGTAGTTCCTGAACATCTGGAGAGCCGCAGGTTCCCTACCCCTGTTCTAGATCCAAAGAGCATCAGCAAAGGCACTGATATGCCGGCAAAGGAAAATACAACAGCTCTCAAAAACTCAAAATGCATTGCCTGCTGTAGTGACGCCACAGATCCAGAGGAGCCATGCCAAGCGTATTTATTTATAAAGCCATTAGTTGGCCACAAGCCCTCCAGAGAGATTTACAGTTCTACAGGATATTATTCTTAGAAGAAGAATCATGATAAAACTGTGTTCCCACCACACCTTGATATAACTGAAATAGAAGGTTGACTAATTTGGGGAAAGGAAACAGCAGCATATAAACCATATTATACCAAATCTCTCTGCTATTGCTTAAAAGAAAAGCCCCCTTCCACACGTGCAGAATAATGTCCTTTCAACTCACTTTCACAATTGTTTGAAAGTGGATTGAAAGTGCATTATTCTGCAGGTGCAGAAGAGGCCTAAGCCCTGCACCTATAAAAGCATTAAGCAGGTCAATTTTTATTCCTTTTCTGCCCATGCTTGTCCTTGAAGCCTTGGGGACAGTGGCAGAACACCAAGCTTCTTCCTCATTGCTGCCTTCCTGCAAACCCTTCCATGTGGCATCCTCGTAGTCAGCGGTGGGATTCAGCAGGTTTGCACCACTTCAGCAGAACCGGTCGTTAAAATGGTGTTTGTAAACAACCAGTTGTTAAATTATTTGAATCTCAGCACCGGAACTGGTTGTTAAATTATTTGCATCCCACCACTGCTTGTAGTGGCAGTGATGAAGCCGCTGTGACTACCGCTGCTATTTGCCTTTATAATCTCTCACCTGCCCCACTCACAACATAGCAAGATCACATTACATTACAAAGTGGAAATTTAAATTAAAAAGTAGAGCCTCGGGTGGGATGATGGAACGAGTCTCCTCCTGGCTAATCCAATCCTTGGAGGAGCTTCTTCTCCTTCCGTATGTTGCTAGCAAATACTTATTTCAGGAATTATCCACCTCGAGGGCCAATACATATTACACACTTGAGAAACTATATGCAAATTGTCCTGTACGTGATCAACACGTGAGTCAGTCCCCTTTAAGAGTATGTCTTTCCTGGAAAGAGAGCTGCAATTATAACGTCATGACAAGAAACGGGTTTAGTTTTTATGCTAAACCCCTGAATTTTCCATGACCACTTTTGAAGCTCTGTGTTTGAGACATTCATGGTCTGCAATCACTGAAAAGATGTTAAGAAAGTAAACTCTTGGGCTCATGAGTATGGGTGAAATGAATCCAGTGTGCACACAATTGCCAATACACCTTCTGCACTACAGACAGATTTTTTTCCCCAGGGGATACGTTTCCCATGCAGACATACTATGGGCAGTGGCATAGCGCCAAAGGGTCTGGGTGGGGTGCGACGCCCCAAGCGGAGCAGCAGAGGGGGCGTGACTGGGCTGTGGAGGGGGCATGTAGTGGCATTCCGGGGGCATTCCAGGGCAGGGTGGATGGCGCTGCAGCAGAGGCGCAGGGCGCACATGCGCCCTGGGCGCATTTCCCCCTCGCTCTGCCTCTGACTATGGGACCTTGGGTTACTTCCCATTATTGCATATAGACTGCCCCAATGCCTTAGTGTGAGGTTTTTTTTGCCACAGAGAAACATTTTTCAAGCTCAAGAGATTTAAAAACAGGCAGGAAAATTAAAGCTCTCTTTAACTGTTTGAAAGGAGCTTGACATATAGGAGTTCACACTACTTTGTCTGGCGGTTATTTCTTGCTGAGCGAGGAAAAGGGGTCAGCTATCAAACTAAAGCCAGACAACTTTTCTGTAATAATCTGTCAAACCTAGAAAAACACTGACCTGCCTCTTGGTATTTGCGGATTCCCGATTCTGAATGGCCTCTGTGTCCCACACTGGTGTGATGTCCCAAGTACGAACTCTGTGCCTTAAATAAACGATCTCCGGCATCCTAAACTGACATTTGCTCAGTTTAATGATGAGACTCTCTTTCTAAATGTAAGTTAAAACCCTTGCTAAGAACTCCAAATGTGAATCCATGTCTTTGCTACAGATTGCAAGATCATCAATATAAGCCACAGCCAATTTTGATCTGCCAATCAACAAGTTATTCACCTGAATCTAAAAAGTTGCAGGCGAGTTCCTAAGGCGAAAAGGTAGCATCATGAATTCAGACAGGCCATCCAGAGTAATGAAAGCATGTTTAGTTTCCTGTTCCAGTTCCATTCACCAAAAACCCAAATCCACAATAGACACCACCCTAGCAGATCCAGACATGGCTAACAATGCCTATCCTACGCCTACGATTGCTACATTTAGTTTCATGATACTCTTGCATTTCCTATACACCACACAGAATCTAACTGAACCATCTGGCTTGGCCACTAAAAATACAGGAACCACCCATTCACCCAAGGAGAGTTGGGTCACCTTGACTCCAGGATCATACGTCTTCCAGCACCTTACTATTCACACTGTAAGGAGGTTCACTTGAGAGGCCTGCTCAAGTTGTGAGGATAAACAGGAATGATAGAGTATTTTGTACTCAGCTCCAGAGATCATTAATAATACATACAAGCTTACATGAGTCATTGACTTTCAAAGCCATTCTCCAGAGATGGAGGAAAAGATTGACATCCCCTGGGCAGCCATGCTTTGACTACAAAAATATAGCCAAACGAAACCAACATATACACCCCTCCTTGGGCCGTAAGCTAAAAGACATCATTTGAACTAGCCAAGTCAGACTTCTGCAAGAATGCGAAGTGATGTGCTTTGTTTTGTTTTCTTAATCTCCAGAACCAAGGTGACAACTGCAGCCTAGTTAGTTTACTGCAGACCCACTCTGCACCTTTTGCTATCAAATATCTTACAACCCTATTTGAAGATCTTGAGAAACTGGTGTCGATTCTGTTGGCACCCCTTGACCCACTGAGTCCTCTGGACCCCTGAGCTGCCTGTAGCAGCTTCCAACATCCAATTAACCCCCCCCCCCTTTTTATACATACAGAAATATCTCCTTCTTCCATATTGACAAACAATCTCCTCTTGGCAGCTGGAAACAGTGAGAAATAGAGAAGAACCCCAGCACAGTTAACAGGTTTTCAATTCCATTTTGCAATCTTGGCATCCAATTGCCTGTGAGCTGACAACCCCCTCCTCTCTCTCATGGCCTCCCCCATTCAACTCCCATTTGCTGTGAAATCTACACAGTAAATGGCAGGCTGGACAGCTGCGGCTTGGAGGCTCCCAAACAACCCACAGCCATCAGCTCCTATTGTGTGCGGAGGAAGAGATGTAAGGAGTTGAGAGGCCCTAGAAGAGGTCCCCAGGAAGGGAAGCAAATATATATTCCCACAAGCTGGGACCAGAATAGCCCAAGCGAAGAGGGAATCCCTCCCAAACCAACATACACTTTGTACAGAAAATAATGCTCATAACTATAATAAACAAAGGCGAGGGGGAAACGAAAAAAGATTGCAAAGCTGGGCAGAAAAGATGAAAAAGAGACCAGCAGTTGGTTAATACAGCTTCTTCTTCAAAACGAGGCATGCACATGAAAAGGAGGGAATAGCTAGGAAGATATGCTCTGCCTAAAGCCAGAGGCATAGGGGGCAGGGAAATGGCACCCGGGGCAAAACCTGCTCCGGGCGCCCCCCATGCCCCCTCCCCTGTACCCCAATTACCTGGCTGGGCTGCTGCTAGGTGCCCCTTAGCCCTGGTGGGGCTGGGCTGAGGGGCACCTGGCGGTGGCTGGCAAGGGCTCCACTAGCTGAAGTAGCAGCCTGGTGGGGCCGGGCCGAGGAGAGGGGTGGGGGGCGATTCTCCGCCCCCACATGACCAGCTGGCATGTGCCTGGGGACATGTGACCCGACATGTCCCTGTGAGCGCTCTGCCTCTGCCTGAAGCACAGACAATATGCAAACTGAGCACCCACCATACATACCTAGCTAAGCTCTTGGCAGCCAAGTACTACCAGCTTGACAGAAGTACTTCCCAGTGGCCAATTTCCTTTGAAGCATATTCCTTCTTTACAACAGCTCTCCCAATAAAATAATCCTTCCTTGACTTACTGAGACATGATTCTTCTTCCTCATTCATCTGTTTGCGCAACTCAATAAGTTGAAATAGCACAATAAAGCAAAGTAGGCAACCACACCATATAGCCCCCAGTTTTAAAAAAATACACACAAAACCCTCCATAGGTCTGTAACCAAAGTACTGCAAAGTGGCACTGCCCAAGACCTGAGAGGTAGAACTGGACTAAATGAAGCAAAGATCTGATGTGCGATAAGGCACCTTCCATGATCAGCTCTAGTAACGGACAGCTCCACGCCAGGAAGGGTTGAGGGTGTATCATTTCCGGGTTCCTATTGGCTGCTTCCAGTCTCCACGGGTAAGGATATCAGAGTGGAACTTCCTCTTTCTGCCCCCACATGAACACATACAGCTTCCTTGTACTGTAGCCTTGTTTACAAGTTACACTGAGCATACATAAAAAATCTAGGTGCAGCGCACCCTTGGTTTTTCTTTAAGCAGAGAGTGATTCTCATGTTACAAAAATTCATGCACAACTGAAACTGTGATTTAGGCCCCATATTTCTCTAGGTAGTGATCCCCAGCTGCATTAGTAAACAAAACCACGTTGACATCTTACAAAAACATGCACCCGTGTACATCCAAGATGCACGAGTATAACGTACGTACAGGGCTACAGAGTGAGACTATCGGTCTATCAAGGTCTGCATTGTCAGATCAACAGCAGCTTTCCAAAATCTCTGGAAGATGTCTTTCCCATCACCTACTGCTCAATGATATTAACTGGAGATGATGGGATTGGAACCTGGGACCTTCCGCATGTGAAGCAGGTGCTCTGTCACTGAGCCGCGGCCCCTCTCCACTCCAGGCATTAAGCAACAAGGCCTCTTCTTCTATGGTTACGAGACGATACTTAAGAGAAAGAAAGATGACTGCAAATGCCCGCCCCTCTTGCCCTGAAGGAATCCCCACCTCCTACTAAAGCCTGCACAAAACCAGAACACAGACTCCGACCCCACATCACCTGGGCCATGGGTAGTTAGTGAAACCAGAAGAACCCCATGTGACACGAGAAAACAGGTGCCTGAGCATTCAAGTAAGTACACAAAGGGACAAGGGCTACACCAGAACAAAAGCTTTGCCTGCCACTGTCAGTTCCAGAACAGATCTGCAAAGCAGTTGCTACTCCGTGCAGAACGGAGAACAGCAGTAAAAAGTCAGCCAGCAACCCAGTATGTCCCCCAATGGATGCTGCAATCAGTAAATAGTCTACTGGTGGTCCCTGGCCCAGAAGATGTCCAGGCCAAGGTATTCTTGGCCTGGTGGACCATTCTAGCCTATGCAGGTAGCAGCCACCTGTTTTCCCGATAGCCATGGGATCTACACAATCCCATCAGCCCTGTCAGCATGGCTGGCATGGCTGGCAGGACGGTAGTCCATGAACATCTGAGCCGCGAGGCTGCAGACCCCTGGCTGATGGGATTTGTAGTCCATGAACATCTGGAGAGCCGCAGGTTGCAGACCCCTGGTCTAGTGAGACTCGGGCCTCTGCAGGACTTGATGAAATTCTGCAGGTCTGTAAGACAGAGCTGTTCTACCAGGTTTGTGGTTGAGGCAGTTACAGTTGTATCATCTAAATGGCCTCCCTCTTATCCTTCCCTCTCTTGTTTTTATTGGCTGAGTTATTTTAATAGAAATTATTACCTGCATTTTTTAATTGTTATTTTTATGCCTTTATGTTGATTGTATTTAAATGTTGGCAGTCACTCTGAGCCCACAAGGGAAGGGACCAGCAGATGAACATAATAAAATAGACGAAGAAATCCCTGGACCTCTTATTGTCCAGATTTCACAAACACAGGGACTCTGGAGTCTGCGGAATGGACAAAAATACTCAAGCAGTTTCCTTCTCGGCTCTTACATCCATTCCTCCAGAAGTTGTAACGAGACACGGTGATTTGGTGCTCATTTCCTGCATGGGGCAAGAGATCCTCCCTCTAATGGACCCTGCGCAGCAACTGCAACCAACAGCTGTGGGTTCAGCCCTCTATCCAACGCCACTAAATCAGAACTGGAAGCTGCAGCCCTGAGACCCTAATCCTGTAGCAGCTGAGCATCCAGCAGAGCAGCAGCTGGATGAAAAGATACAGAGGGCAGGCAGCAAGAAAATGCTAAGCCCACCAGTGGCTGTTCCAAGGAACAGAAGTTCTGACATCGCTCTCACCTCAAGGAGACCTCCCCCCTCCTCATACTTTCACAGAACAAAGCTGTTCTCATGATCCATTCTGCCCGTCCTTGCAAATTTTATACTGGAAATTAGTAATTTTAGCAATTTTAACTGTATTTCTTAACCTTGTTTTGTTTTAAAACTTTGTCCCGTTTTATATGCCAATAAAGGCTTGTGTTGTTGTTGCATTCTGCCCGTCCAATGCAGACCTTGGAATATCTTCCTTGTCTTTTAAGGGGGTCATCTTAGATGTCATGACTTCATGGCAAAAGCAAGGGCACTGGGAGTAGGCCCTTAGAAGGGAGAAAGGCAGCTCCTGCTTCCAAGAAGAAGAAGAAGTAGTAGTAGAAGAACAAGAAGAAGAGGAGGAGTTTGGATTTATATCCCCCCTTTCTCTCCTGTATGGAGACTCAAAGGGATCTGCAATCTCCTTTCCCCCTCCTCCCACAACAAACACCCTATGAAGTGGGTGGGGCTGAGAGAGCTTGGAAGAACTGTGACTAGCTCAAGGTCACCCAGCTGGCATGTGTTAGAGTGCACAAGCTAATATAGTTCCCCAGATAAGCCTCCACAGCTCAAGTGGCAGAGTGGGGAATCAAATCCAGTTCTACAGATTAGAGCGCACCTGCTCTTAACCACTGCACTATGCTGGCTCTCCAAGGCCAGCTAAGTTCTGGAACTGAATGGGAAACGTGCATTGGCTAGTAGAAAGATCTGGACCATCCCTCTCCTGATTTGGCCCTGAAATCCACATTTGCGTAGGCTTGCCAGTTGTACTACTTGTAATGTACTTGCCAATTTATCATACATATCCCATTAATATTCTTTCGGTTATTAGGCTTTTTGCATATTTTATTTTCTGAGTTGAAGTTTTATTCCCATTCCCCTTTCTGTTTTGCTCTAACTTCTTCAATCAAGCCTTTGCTTCCCATCTCCTTCTTGGGCTTATGTCTCACTCCATTGTCTCTAATGCACAGGGGGGTCCTTGAACACACAGGTGGCACTCAGCACCAGGCTTGGTAAATGCAGGTCATTGTCCTCCCCAGGAAAGGGAAACAGCTACAGGGATAGCCAGAGTCACCACAACACAGAGGAGCCTGTGTGCCTGGGAGGGCAGAACAATTGCAGCCTTTATCCCAAATGCTATTGTTAAACCCCCCCCCCCCATCACTTACTGCATCCTTCTCCTCCCGCCTCAGCATTTGTTAACTCCTGCACTGCCAACCCAGCTCAAGCAATCAGCATTAGAGAGTGACAGAAGAGGTGCAGGGGTGCCCCAGGACTTCTTCCAAGGCATCAGAGGACCTTGGGGGGTGCCACTCTCAGATCGGACACAGGTTACATCCAGAAGCAGACTTCTCAGACACTGTGCAGCTGGCTTGGAGCGGGAAAGGCTGCCTTTTGCTCCAGTTCCAAGGTTGGCAAGAGGAAGGAGACCACCCTTGCCCTCAGGGCTGAGTCTCCTTTCAAGTGCCTCAGCTGCTGGAAGAAGCCTGCACTTCACACGCAGCCAAGCATCGAGGCAGCATGGCAGAGGGCTTACAAGTGACAGACTGCAACAGTCTGGCACCACAGATTTGGAAAGGGAGGGGTGGAGAAGAGGGATGCATTTTCTGGCTTTCAAAAAAGACACAGGATGCAAGGAAAGCATGCAAATTAAATAATTCCCTGCAGGATGGGGGGGGGGATCCAGACCTTCCCTCTCCCCCAAAACACCAAATGAATTTTAACAGCATGGTGTATAGCAGCAGCATCGAGATGAAAGCAGGGGGTTTTTTTGTAAATGACGGAAGCGGCTGGTGAAACCTTAATGAGCAAAAAGAAGTTTTGTGCAGGTTCCAAGCAATGACACATCGGTAGAGTTTGTTTTACACACAGCTCTTGTTTTTGAAGTCCTTGTCAGGAGTGCTGACAGCCTCAATGGAGATGAGAGTCATTAGACACATCTGAGGAATGGAGTGGAGAAGGAGGCTTGGCACAGGCGGATTCCCACCCCTTGGCCTCATTAAAAGATTTTCATTTTTATGACAAACCCCCCCGATAGCGCGTGAAGAGGACTGTTCCTTCTGTAATGGAGTCTGGCCAGGCATGCGGGCACTTTGGGGCAGTCTTATCAGCACGTCTCCAGACCTTGCTCAAGCACCTTTAGCCCTTTTAATCAGCAACAGCCACAGATGTCAAGCGTTACCCCTTGCAAAGAGCAAAGGATCCCGTGGCAAGTGGTGTTTTAACAAGCAGTAGCCAGGTCAGTCCCTTGCCCAACAAGAAAAGAAAACTCTACAGGAAAGCAGGGATCTGTCAGAGCTGCTCAGACAGGCAGAATGATTGACAAAGGGGAAATGACTGCAAAGCAAAGACTTTACGTATATGAAACACTCCGAAAAGGGAACCAAAGGGGGCTTCGGGCTCCAGACCAAGTCTTGTAACTCGTCACTGCAACGTGAGAAACCCAAGGCAAGGCATTCTAGTTTCAAGTAACGCCTTGTGCAAGCTGCAACAACCTGTCCTTAAAACTCACGGGATTCTGTGTGTGTCTGTTAAGTGCCGTCAAGTTACTTCCAATTCATGGCGACCAGTGTTCTGTTCTCCAAAACGGTCAACGTCCTGAATGGGAAAGAAGATTCTCCATTTGTTGACAGCCTTTTCCATTTGTTGACGTTCTCCATTTGTTGACAGCCTTGCTCAGGTCTTGCAAACTGTGGGCTGTGACTTCCTTTGTAGAGTCAATCCATGTCATGTTGGGTCTTCCTCTTTTCTTAGTCATTTTAGCTTCTAGAGATAGCTCAGGCTTGATTGGATCTAGAACCCACTTTTTAAAAAAAAATTTTGACAGTCTCCAGTGCCCATAAAGCTCTCTCCCAAAACCACATTTCAAGGATCCTACTTTCTTCCATTCAGCTTTTTTCATTGTCCATCTTTCACACTCATACATAGTAATAGGGAATGCTATGGCATGAATTAACTTAATCTTAGTTGCTAGAGACACACCCCCTACACTTAAGAATCTCCTCTATCTCCTTCATGGCTGCCCTGCCCAGTCTCTATCTCCTTCTGATTTCTTGGTTGCAGCCTCACTTTTGGTTGATGATGGAACCAAGGAATAGAAAGTATTGAACAATTATACAGTTAATGTGTTTCCTAGAACTGCAAATGCAGCATTCCCTTTGTGAGTCCTAGCCTATGAAGTATCTTTAGACATCTAGGAAGAGAAAGACCTATTGTGGAAAACCGGCATGGAGGGTGTTCTGTATCTTCAGTGCTTTCACTCAATAACCATTCTTTGGCCATGCTGGCAATACAGCACCAGTGTCCTGTTGTGCAACTGAATGCACCACCAAGCATCTGTTCCTAGCAATGGTAATGAACAACTAATGAGTTCTTTGGTCAAAGATTACAAAGGCTAAATGAATCCCATTGGTGAAAGGAGTTGCCCAAGACACCACACAGAATTGGGGAGGAACAGCCCAGCTCCACACTATTCAAGAGGCAGCAGATGCTCAAGATGCCATTAGCGCAACATGTACCATCGACTTGGATACCTCCAGAGATGCTGGGATCAGAGATGAAGCCAAAAGTTGAATACTGCCATGCAGAAGTGCAGGGGTACCAAGCAAAGAGCTTGCCCAAGGAAAGATGGGGCATTCTGAACACATGAAGCTGCCGTATGCTCAGCCACAGACCACTGGCCTTGCTTTGCATGCTCTATTCCAATTGGCAATGACTCTTCAGGATCTCTGGGAGAGGATTTTCACATCTCCAGATGCTTTTCACTAAAGATTGAGCCTGGGACCTCCTTGCATGCAAAGCAGGGTTTCCTCAAACCATGTGCTTCACAGGCCAAATAAAAAGGAGGAGGAGACGAAGAAGAAGACGATGAAGATGAAGAAGGAGGAGGTGGTGTTTGGATTTATATCCCCTCTTTCTCTCCTATAAGGAGACTCAAAGGGGCTTACAATCTTCTTTCCCTTCCCCCCTCACAACAAACACCCACTGAGGTAGGTGGGGCTGAGAGAGCTCTGTAGAGCTGTGACTAGCCCAAGGTCACCCAGCTATGTTGGAGTGCACAAGTTAATCTAGTTCCCCAGACAAGCCTCCACAGCTCAAGTGGCAGAGCGGGGAATTAAGCCCAGTTCCCCAGATTAGAGTGCACCTGCTCTTAACCACTACACCACACTGGCATAAACAAAATAAAGAACCCTGACTGAGCTTCCAAAAGGAGAGAAGACACACAAGAGGGCTGCTGAGCATTTTCCCTGGGAGAAGAAAGAAGAAAGTCAGGAAGGACAGCGACTGTTGGCAATGTTATTTACTTATTGCAAAGGAAGGAGGGGATTAAATGCAAATATTACACCAGTCTAGATGTACGGAGTCTACACCTCACATCTCACCAGTGATGGAACAATCACCAGTAATTTTATGATCCAAAATGTGTTGCATTGACACAAGTACTGTACATGTCAACCATCAGATAATCACCAATGCATCATCTGTGGAGCGGAAACCCATGTTCTATTTTGACTGTACCCTGAGTAATTCTTTTCCTTTAGGCAACAGTTTTACCCTCAAACTACCAAACATTAAAAATGCATTTTTCTGGCTGCTCTATTTCTCTTCCAAGGCATTCCCAGGCACGCAATAGAGATCCTCACGCTTCCTAACACACTGTCCAGCTTCCTCCTTTTGGCACAGTCTAAGGTACACAGAGACCTTGGCTCTCTCACCTTCCCTGAGAATGGATAGTTTGCCATTCCAGCCAAGGGACGCACTCTGCTTTCTGCAAGATGAACTAGGCTTCATCTCATTGAGGTGACCTGATGTTTGCCAAAGTGAGAACAGCATTCTGAGGGAAACAACAGCCAGTCTAAGACTACAAGCAGCCTCCAGCATGCACTGACCCCTATATTTCACACAGCAGCCACCCACTTTGCCCAGTGCACAACAGAGTAGGTAGGCATGCTTCCCTCTCCCTCTGCACCCCTCCCATCTTCTGCATTCTTCTGCACCCCAGGGGAAGCCACCAAGTGGTCTGACATTTCTGAGCCCTGCTGATTAATGCTGGAGATTTCATCCAACCAGCCGGAGCTCCCAAGGAAACACCACCAGAAAACAACCCTATCCTGAATTAGAAGATCCCCTATATAGCTTGCAATGGACTTAATTATTTCAAGGATCCCACCTCACCCTTTTAAGGATGTTCCTTTGACAATTCCTTCCTGCAAAGCTTTCTGTCATGCTGCCACGGAGGCTCCTCAGCCACAGTAAGGGAAAGGAGTTTTGGGTGCCGGGAGCTCCTGCTCCCATTTATAGGTCCTGTGATCTCAGATGGAACAAGGCCAGTCTGCACCACAGCAGGAAGAGCGTGGCGGGAGAGGCAGCCTAATTAATTCCATCTTTTGTCACTGAAATTGAGCATTCAGCGCTATCACTCTGGCTCCAGATGTGTGACAAGGCAATTCAGAACAGGCCGTCTAGTTGGCTGAACAAAACCGAGAAGGATACCAGCCACATGCTAGCGTCACTCCCTTTGCTACATAGACATACAGCTGCCTGATACTGAATCAGACTCATCAGGGTCAGTATTGGGGTGCTGTGTGGTTTCCAAGCTGTGTGGCCGTGTTCTAGCAGCATTCTCTCCTGAGGTTTCACCTGCATCTGTGGCTGGCATCTTCAGAGGATCTGATAGTAGGAAAGCAAGTGGAGTATATATACCTATTGGAGTATCCAGGATGGGGGAAAGAACCATTGTCTGTTAACAAGTAAAGGGTGCAATTAGCAAACTAGATTTACATGTGTTGAGTGGGATCCACCCATTAGCATGTGAGTAACAATGAAGATAGCAAGGTCAGTAGGTGAGGTCATCTGAATAAAAGTGGCCTGGCCTTTATTCCCTTTGATTGTTTACTGTCTATAGTCATCATCCTGTGTTTGTGTGAAGCTGATTAGTCACTGTCTTGACACTAGTGTTTTTCAACACTGGTAACCAAGTTTTGTTCATTTTCATGGTTTCTTCCTTTCTGTTGAAACTGTCCATGTGCTTGTGGATTTCAGTATTGTTTGCTAACACTGGCAGCAAGGATCTCTGGCAGAGGGATTCCACGTCACCCACCTCCTGGCCCTTTTTAGCTGGAGATGTCAGAGATTGAACCCAGGACCATTTGCAAGCCAAGCAGATGCTCTTCCACTGAGCCACAACCTCCTTGATTCCCTCTTGTCAGCTCCCTTATCATTCAGGTAAGTTGTTAGCCCTTTGAGCAGCAACCTCTGTGCATCAGTGTGTTCTGCAAACATTTAGGAGTGCGTAGTAGGTCATTTGCACTGGGATTCCTGAAAAGGAATGAAACAAGGACAAACCTCTAAGGGCCTGTTCCAGATAATGGGGAACCTTAGGAATTTTGCAATCTAAAAAGAAGAAGAAAATGCAGGCAGCTATGCCGGCCCCATCATGGCAAGTCACATATTAATGCATGGAGCTAATCCCCAACTTAGGGAGGTTTTTGTTTTCACAGGGAACTGGAACCCTTGGTTGTCTTAAACCTTTGTTGAACCCCAGGAACAATCACGAGCAACAGCAGATGGTCCGAGGTAGGCAGTTCAATAATTAGAAACTCAAGAGAGTCTTCTGAGGTTTGCAGTTTTAACCCTTTCCAGTTTTAAAAAGCAGGCCAGATTACCCAGGCAGTCATCTGAGAGGGAAAAAAGAGAGAAAGCGGTTTGCCATTCACGGTTCTCTTGGTCTGACTTTCACCTGCAGGGACCAACACTGCTACACAAAGACAAAGAGAAGTTTGTCCTTGGAACTAGTAGGAAATGGAACTAGTAGGAAAATGCCCCAGCTCCACTCCATTCAAACTCTGAAATTAAAAATGTCTATCAAATTCATATTAATACTGTGAATGACTATTCAGTGTTCCAGAGTTGGGAAACGAGCAATCTTTGATGAGCAAAAAACCTAAGAGAACCTTGTTACTTGTGCGGATTCTTTTATCAATGAGCCTCATATTAAAATTAAGTGGAATAGAAGCCTTGTTAAGAAAAAAACAAGGCCTGTCAAATTCAGCTTTCCCTTCTCTGCAACCTTAAGTCTCTACAACTGCTTCTCTAGAAGCAGATGGGGTAGATGCAGGGGCGTACTGCCCAGGGAGACATATGGGGCCAAATGGCCCCGGGCTGTGGCCATTTAGTCATGTAGGGAGCGGAACATGCCCCCCCCCACACAGCCCTCCTCCCCCCCTTCAAGACCTGGCGCAAAAAGTTGTTTGGTCATGGTGGGGGACAGTGGCCACCCATACCAAGGTAAGGGACAGAAAACTCAGAATTTCACACTGGGCTACATTTTCCCTAGATACTTCTCTGCACAGACGTCATTATCTTCTTTTATCCCCAGCACCTGACATTCAGAGGTAGACTGTTTCTGAATAAGGAGGTTTCACTTAGCATGCTAATACATCTTCCTGAAATTATCTAGCTGGTTTTAAGAGCCACCTAAGACAGTGACCTTCATCACAGTGTAGTGTCCCATCAGTTAATGAAACATTGTATGATGTAATGAGACATCGGACTCACTGTTTCCACGGCAAGAGACAGCCTTTACCTTCGAACCAAGGCAGACTTATACTGTGTTTTCAGAACATGCAGATGTCTCCAATGGCAGTCACAAATGGATTATTTGTTTTAAAGTCACAAAAACCCCATGTGAGAAAGACGAGTGACAATTTCTAACCAAACTCTGGGTTTGGAGTTCCATTCTATTTCAAATGGACATGGATACAAGCTAATTTTGCTCAGGGACTCAATCCTGCCATACACAATTCAGATTTCACAAAGGATCTAGCAGCTTTCACACGGTGGTACAACTGAATGTACAGTTAGTAAGAATCAATGAACAATGATCTAGCCTGATCCTCAAAAATCATCTAATGCTTGTGTGCACAGCATGTCCTATGAAAGGTGAAGCACTGACTCTATCTCTTCCATTGTTGGGGTAGTCAGATCTTCAAGTGTTGAAAGGAATGGCGATTCTGGGTTTTAGGTTAACTGAAAATGACGGCATACCGACTTGCATCACAGTTCAAATATTTAGTATCAATCAGAAGCTTTGATCTGGTAAATTCTCCAAAGCACAGGGCCCAAAGCCAATCTGCTTGCTGAACTTTTTGCTTGCTGAATTTTTCTCCGCATTGCAACAAGGCTCCTTTAAATGGACTCCAGCAGGAGATCACGTAAGATTTCAGCCACGTATCCAGAATAACAACATACTCTTGAAGAATAAGAACTTTGTAAATGTCAGGATAATATCCTATGACTATGGTTTTGGATACAAATATATGAAGAGCAGGACTAATACGTTGGACTGTTTTGAGTGTGCACTAAACTGAGAGTGAACTGTTTCAGCACGCGTGAGAAAATCCCTGCGCTCCTTCCAAGGAAGTCCACTTGGAATAGAAATACAAATAAGCATTGTTGCACTTGTATTTTATGTATGATTAGAAATATAAGAGGGTAATACATTGAATGCCACTTTAGCAGCATACGTGTGTCTTGTATAATTTTTCCGGTCCGTTTTTTGACACCCAAAGCCAATCTGCCCTGCTCTTGTATTTCTTAATCCTGGCTCACTGTCTTCCAGATCTACCACATCTGGGGATTCTCTTTACAACCACACCGTTTCCTTTCAAAAATATCTTTGCAAGAAGCATCAAAGTATCTTTGCAAGAAGATGCAAAGATAAAAGACAAGGTTCTGCAAGCAATTCTGCAATCAACTCAGAAGAGCCAGGGTAGAAGCAGCAAGCTCAGTATAAGTGGGAGAGGACCTGGCACAAACACAGTGAAGGTGACTCTCTCAGGAGCAAAGAGGAAGATGAGGGTGTGCCAAAAAGTGAGAGATGTAATCTTCAGGAAGAGGTACAGAAATAGATCTGATGGCAAGGTCAAGTTTGCCTGCTAAATAACCAGATGGGGAACCTCCACTTGAAAAATGCAATAGCCCTGGAAGGTCTTTCTTAGACAGTCACAGGAACTTAAGTTACCACTGGAATGCACTGATGGTTTCAACTGATGAGCCAAATGAATGGCTCAGTTAAAAACCAACTTGGGGGGGGGGGGGGGATAATCTGTAACAAGTCCACATTAAAACTAGATGTATTTGTTACGTTCTCCTTTCTCTTCCAAATCGATAAGTCTCCTAATATTTGACTGCTTCAAGCACTGAGACTTCAAAAAAATTTCCAGAATTTCCCTTACAAGGGAAATCAGTCTTAACAGACTGTTCTGAATACCTCTGTATTTGAAGAGGGAAAACCAGAGCAAAGTGCCATTCAGATTTAACTGCTCTCCCCCAATAGGACTGGCCAACGAGGATGGGAAAGATTGGGAAGAGGGGAAAAACACTCCTCTGCTGCACCTGTTTGAAAACCCAATCCCACCCGCTCTTCTGCTCCCCTGAACAACTGCAATGTACAATCCACTGGAGGAACTACTACAGGGACACAACTCTAGGAGTGACTTGGCTTATACCAAGAAGGCACAGAACAAAACACATAATCCTCTCCCCATTCCTGATTCAATAGTAATTTCAGCCCAAAAAAATGGACATTGGGAAATCACTCTTCCTCAGCCATCCTCCGCAACATGGGGAAATCAAAACTGTCCTACCTAGTGGAACTGCTGTGAGGAGCCAGCCTTAATAACATCTGTGCACACTCAAGCAGCAGTGGCGTAGGAGGTTAAGAGCTCGTGTATCTAATCTGGAGGAACCGGGTTTGATTCCCCGCTCTGCCACGAGCTGTGGAGGCTAATCTGGGGGATTCAGATTAGCCTGTACACTCCCACACATGCCAGCTGGGTGACCTTGGGCTGGTCACAGCTTTTTGGAGCTCTCTCAGCCCCACCCACCTCACAGGGTGTTTGTTGTGAGGGGGGAAGGGCAAGGAGATTGTAAGTCCCTTTGAGTCTCCTACAGGAGAGAAAGGGGGGATATAAATCCAAACTCTTCCTCCTCTTCTTCAAAAAACTCCCAAGTATTGTGATTTTAAACAGTTCTTCTGCTTGGATTGCTTATGTAGTCAAGTCCATTCTATCTGCACAACAAGGAAAAATATCTTCTCTCACACTGCTTAACTCTTTACTCTGCTGCTTGTAAGAGTGGGGAGAGTCTATTCATGTAGAAGTATTGGGGGGGGGGAGGAACTTTTGCCTGAGCCTTCTGAACAGAACACTGTGTTTCAGTTAAGGGTGTACAAGCAGCAGCCATTGTCTGCTGCCCCAGTGCTCCCCCTCCTTCAACTCCACCTGACTAAATGGTTTTGTTTGCTCCCAACAGGCTGTTACTTCCAGTCCCATCCCCAAGCAGAACAGAAGGCCAGCTCAAGAGCCAGTGGACTGAACACGACATGAAACCATCCCTCCAAAATGCTGGGCCTCTTAAGATGCAGTAGGCACTAGTTCCCAACAGAACCTGCAGTATGCCAGATGCTGTAGAGAACACGGCAACCTGATCTCTGGCCAGGAGGTATCGAAGGATTTGGAGCGCCTTCCTTTCCTTTTTTCAGGATCAGAGGACCAACCTCTGATCTAAGCAACAAGCTCTTTCAGGGCTCAATAGACAAAAGCTCTGCTCACCCAGACACTGCTCCTGCTCCTCTTCAACAACAAAAGACGACAATGCAGAGACTGTAGGAGTGGCTTGAAAATAGATTTGTGCCTTGTCACATGGCAAGGGGCTGGCCACAGGGCCTCCTGGTCCCTTCCAGCTGAGTGACTGGGCAGTCCCGCAGCGAAACTCAAAGGAAGACAGACCAGTTGATAAAATCAGAATTGTCATCTAGTAGCTGACCCGGATGGATTCTGACCAAATTAGAAGAAATATATACAATTCAGGAGGAAGGGAGACGAGGTGCTTTATATTTTCCAGTCATCATCTGCATCTCGTTCACCACTGAATGAAACAGGCAGCGTTTAAGACAAGATGTTTAGTCACACTAGCAATTCCCCCCACCTGACACACACACACAACTCACCAATCTATTGAGTCCAACTGGATCAATCAAAGACACACATGCTCAATACTGTAACTGACAAATCACTAGTAGTGGGGGATGGGAAATTTTCAAGCAGCAACTTTTTTGCAGATGATTCTAAGAGCAGAGTGGATTAACAAAAAGTGGCATATCATGGACAGTTCTTAGCATCTCTGTGTCTTGATGTTTCTCTTTAAATTTTAAAAACACAAAGCAGGAGAGTCCTGTTATGAATACCCCAATAAAAATAGATCCCACATTAAACTTTACATTCATTTGTACATTTGCTCCACATTAGATGTGCTTTGCTCTGATCTGGTGGCCCAGGTTAGCAGGATCTTGTCAGATCTCAAAAGCTAAGTAGGGTTGGCCAAGATTAGGATGACAGATAACAGATTACAAAGGGAGTCCAGGTTGCTACACAGAGGCAGGCAATGGCAAACCAACTCTGAACAACGTTTGCCTTGGAAGCCCTACAGGGTAACCATAAGTGGGCTGCAACTGAACAACACTTTCTACTACCAAGTGTGCTTTATGGATTGGGGGAGGGGAGGCCTAATCTGTTTATCATCAATGACATATGTAGTTTGATTAGAGTTGTTGATGCTGTATTGTGAATTTGCTACATATAATGTAATGTTCATTTAAATTTATAATGTTATGTGGGGTTTTTTGCTTATGCTAATATTGTTGTACACTGTTATGGTGCTGTTATGATTTTCTACTCATGATTTTTGTGATAATGATGTTATGGTATTATGTTTATCGTAGCCATGTATTTTGTGATTTAGCTTGCTATGCTGATGTTGTTATATTGCTGCTATGTAATGATTGTAATGCTATATTGTTATATTGATGATGGTTTGATTATTGATACTGTTATTGAATGTGTTATGTACTGATATATATTTTTGTTGTGAACTGCCCTGAACCCTCTGTGGGAGAGTGGTATATAAATTAAAGATCGATCTATCGATCTATCTATTCAACTATTATTTAATGCGTGGGGAAAACTGATTTCTACAGCATATAAAATTAACATGCCATATTTCTCCAGTTTCATTTACTAAATCAGAATCAACACAAACATACTAACAAGACCCAACTTGATTTAAGGCTTTGCAAAATTTTCTAACAAGTTCTCCAGTTCAAAACCTTACAGAAAACAAACCTCATTACAAAGCAGGGCAGAACATACTTGAATGTACTGGAGCAAGCAATGGCATCGATGACTGCAATCCTATGAGTGCTAATTAGAAAGTCAGTCTTAATTGCCCTAATTTGGGTACTACAGCACAAAATTGTCCTCCTACGTTTTGCTATCATTGAGTTAAAGAGTTTCTCCTGTTGGCCCTAGGATGGATCTAAACACCTTAAGTTAGAAGAAATACAAGTGAGCTCTAACTTAAGGTCTTTTCTTGCATTCAGCATCTCCTGTAGCCTGGGCCTGAACCTGTACAAATTGCTGCATGTGCTTAGTTAGCATGTCAATAATTGGCTAGCAAACCAGGGCAACATCTGCCGAACAGACATAATGACTTCTAGACGTAGAAGCCCAGTTTGAACGAAGTTCAAAGCCAATTTTTTAGTCTCAACAGCATAACATTTAAACTAGGTCTTACTTCTGAGCAAACAGAGCTGAAAGAGCTCTGCCTTATACTGAATTAAACCTTTTGGTCTGTCAAAGTCAGTATTGTCACTCAGACTGAGGTCTTTCACAGCACCTACTACTTGATCTCTTGAACAAGAGACATTGGGGTGGGGGTGGAACATGGGACCTCCTGTATACCAAGCTGGTACTCTATGACTGAGTTACAGACTTTCATGCTCTTGTGTGTGTGTGTGTGTGTGTGTGAGGGAGAGTTCAAGCCCAGACAGAAAACCTTCAAGTTAGCTGTAGCAACAAGAAAAACTCTACACCTCAATCATAGCCAAACTCAGGGGTGTAAAAGGAGGTGGGGAGGAGGAGGAAGAGGATTCATATCCCCCCTTTCTCTCCTGTAAGGAGACTCAAAGGGGCTTACAATCTCCTTGCCCTTCCCGCCTCTCCACAACAAACACCCTGTGAGGTAGGTGGGGCTGAGAGACTGTGACTAGCCCAAGGTCACCCAGCTGGCGTGTGTTGGAGTGCACAGGCTAATCTAGTTCCCCAGATAAGCCTCCACAGCTCAAGTGGCAGAACAGGGAATCAAACCTGGTTCTCCAGGTTAGAGTGCACCTGCTCTTAAGCACTTAATTACTGCTGAAGACACCTTTCCGCCCAGTGACCCAAACTAGCCAGAGAAGCACCATCTTTATTTGGCTGGTTTCTTGGCAAGAACTCACTCAGCACCAGGGAACCTGCACCAATTGCCACCTCCAAACTAATTCCAACAAAATACTACCTACAGGGTGCCACTTTCATTTGTCCCACAGAAAACACGTGCTGGAGAGACAGATGTGCAAAAACAAAAAAGCACAGGGGGACACTGAAGTCTCCAAACACAAAAAATGCCCTTGCCGGACACTGAAGTCTCCAGAGAGATGCCAACATTAATCTCTGTGAACCACATCCAGATGGGATGTAAATAAACATGGATTGGCAAGTTTCCGCCGGCAAGTCCAGCCTGAGCTGAAGGAAGGGATGAGACTGCCCTCGAAAAGGAAGGCAGTCAAAAAGCGGTAGCTGTGTCTGTCCCCAGGGGGTTCTGGTCTGGAGATGCAGTGTCTGGATAGGGGGCCAAAGCCAGTCTGGCACGGGGGCTGAACTGAACATATCCTCGTTCCAACAAGATTACTCTTTCTTGCCTCGCAACTAGGCCTGTTGGATCACTGAGGGGCCTGGCAGTCCTAGGATTTTCTTCCCCTCCTGGTACAGAACAAATGGGCCTGAAGGCGCTACGGGGCAGGCGGGAAAGGAAGCGCCACCGCTGCTGGGGGACTGAACGGAGGCCGCAGGTGAAGGCCCGAGGCCTTCAGCAGCAGGCGGCAGACTGTCTGGGGTTGCTCCAGGATGCACACGCGCCCCCTTCCCAGCCGGGCCTCTAACCCAGAAGAGTCTGAAACAGTCCCGGTCAAGCTTCGGCTGGCTTGGCCCAAGCAGGCGGCGCGAAGAGCGAAGCCCCTTTCTGGGCGGCCTGCGACCTCTCAGCGGGCACGGCTCTCGCCACCCCTATAGAAAAAGCGGGGTGACGCCTCCCCCGCCTAGCCCAGCCGAGCGCCCCGCCTCGCCCGGCCTGAGTACCACAGGCGGCGGCGGAGGCAGCAGCAGCGGCAAGCCGCCCAGCCAGCCCCGCCCAGCCGGGCCAGTCAACCCAGCAGCAGCAGCCCCCCGGCACGGCTTCCCCAGCCAGCGCCCCTCTGGGGAGAGGGCAGTGCCGGACCAGACAAAGGCCCAGCGGCGCCGCCACGAGCCCCGCGCCCCCCGGCGCAAGAGGCAGCTGGAGCAGCACAAAGACCCAGCGATGGGGGGGGGGGGGGGCGCGGCGGCGGGGCGGGGCTGCCAGCTCCGTGCGCTTCAGCCTCAAACGACGGCGCCCACCCTGGCCCTGCCAGCAGCAGCAGCCGCCGCCGCCGCCGCCACCCACCACCCACCACCCAGCCACCCCGAGGCAGACGATGCAAGGACCTCCGAAAAGCCAGCTCCAAGGAGGGGGGGGGGGCAGCAAAAAGGATGGGGAGACTCCAGAGGCATTCTCACGTTCGTCGTGCAAGTCACGGAGGCGGCGAAGGGGCAGATCAAGGCGCTCCCGACAACCAGAGACAAAGGGGGAGGGGGCGACACGCCCCAGATCGAGCCGGCCTGCCCGCATTGCCCACATCAGGAGAGGTGCCCCAGACGCGCCCCGCTTGCGTTATAGGACCAGTTGCCGCCGCAAAAGGGGAGAGGTGGTGCCGCCCCCCCAACTATGCACATCCCAAGGCCACGAAGCACGTTTCTGGCCCCCTCCCCAGGATTTCCTCCCTTGGTAGAAGATGCCCTTCCTGGGGGAGGCAGTGAGCCACTTACCCGGCACTCTGCGCCCCCCTCCCCCGCCGGCTCGCGAGTCTCTCTCTGTCCGCCCTCGCCCAGCTGCCACCCGCGTTCACCTGCTTCCCTCGGACAGAGGGCTGGGGAAGGGAGGCGGAGGCAGAGAGCGGGTCTCCCTCCACCTTCCTTAGCCAATCAGAACCCTCCTACATGCTCTGATGGGCGGGGCCTTCGGTGGGCTAAGACTACCGATCCCGATGGGCCAAGCGCCAGCGAGAGGGGCGTGGCTGGAGGAGAGGGGCGGGGCCTTCTCTTATCAGTGCCGGGGTTGTCATGGCGACTCTGGAGCTGGGCACTGTGATACCTGGTCCAGAAGCAAGAACGTGCCGATCTGACCCCGGGTAGGTGATGTCACTCGGGGGTCCTAGGGAAGAATGCTGGAATAGGCTGCAACACACCATGAAAGGAACAGAGAGGAGAAGCAGGAATATTATTGTCTGAGGTTCATGGATGTTGCATTTGGAAGCTTCCCCAGTACTGCACATTGCTTGGTCCAATGCAAAATAACATTTCACTTGCTCTCCCTCTTATTAGCCTAATCTGGCTTTACCTAGGCTTCTCTACTCCCCATCCATCTTGAGGCTAGACATTAGACAATTCGAAATGTGGATATGTCTGCCTGAAAAAACATAAACCCATGAGCAGGGATGACCAACTGAGACCAACTGACCCCCACCACATGATGTCCTGTCCAGTTGTACCTATCCTCTCATTAAAAAAAAAAGTCCTAGATCATCCATGGAAGGAAGGCCCTTTTTGTGCAGGAAATTAGACAGCAAAGGGGCATGATTAACAGGTGCCCTAATGAAGGAACTAAGGTGACTCCTGTGGATTCCATGGGTGATATGATCAATAGGTGAAGAGCCTTATCCAATCTAGCCAGCTGGATTCAAACAAATTATAGTCATCTTCTTTCAGTCTTGGGGGTTGGGGGTCGGAAAGGAGGGAGGGAGAGGGAACAGGGCAAGTTGGAACGGATTATGCTACCATCTACTTTTGTAATAATTCTGTAGTATATTGTTATTGGCGTTTTGTACTATTGTTTTAATTTTTGTACGGTTCTATTTTAAATGTTTTTATGGATTGTATTTTTTATTGTTGTGACCCACTCTGAGCCCTGCGAGGATAAGGTGGGATATACATTTGAAATATTTTTTTAAAAAAATCCACTGAGGGGTGTCACTGGAATCTAGGGAGGAGAAAGTTGCAGGAAGGAACCTCTAAGAGGCAAGAAATATATGAACCAGACTTTAAACAGAAGGAGCAGAGAAGAAATGGAGGAGTTAATAATGTTTTGATAGAAATAGCCATTGGAGGAGGTCGCCATAGACTTAAGGACTGCCTTGGTGGGATCAAGCCAGAGGCTCATGTGGTCCAGCATCCTGTGTCACACAGTAGAAAATCAGTTGAGTTGGAAGGTCCACAAACAGGGCACAGAGGAGGAGGCCTTCTCATGATGGTGTTTGCTTGCACTGGGATTCTGACACTGCTGACTCTGGATATGGAGGTTCTCTTGATGGACCTCTCTTCCAAGATTTTGCCTGATCCCATTTGAAGGCCATCTATCCTCATAGTTATTACTGCCTCCACAGGTGCTGAATTTCACAATGTAATTACCTGCTGAGTAAAGAAGCAATTTCCATAAATCCTCCCCGTGCTTCATAGATACATTTTCTCCAAGGTTTTGCATCCATTTCATCATACAATCTTTTACTGCTCAGTTGCAGTATCATTTTGCAGTAGGATTTTGTATTGCTATTAGCATGTAACCTGCCCTGAGCCCTTCGAGGATAGGGCGGGATATATAGCTGTCCTCCCTCTGCAGCTGTATGTTCTTTTAATCTAGTCAGCATTTGGCCTGTCATTGGATATTCTTTCCTATTTCTTTAATTTTTGTCAAGTTTTCTAAAATCTTGATGATCAGTCATGTTCCCATAGTAGGTTATAAGATCAGTTATCCTTCTTACGCTTCTTTCACAGTCAGCATCAACTGGAAATATCAATTGCACACATGTACTATATACAAACGAGCCACATGGCGTAGTGGTTAAGTTCTTGCACTGCCACTCACACGGTCAAGAGTTCGAGCCCCCTGTGGGTCACATAACCTGGCAGCTGGCTCAGGGTCAACTCAGCCATCCATCCATTTCTTGGTCGGTAAATGAGTACCTAGCTCATAGCTAGGGGGTAAAGAATAGCTGGGGAAAGCAATGGCAAACTACCCAACGAAAGCGGCTTGCCTATAAAATCACTGCTTGCAGTGGTACGCCAGGGTTGAACACGACTGAAGGGGAAACTTTTCCTTTACTATATACAAAGGTGGCTTAGAGCAGGGTCTTGATCTTTCTCAAAACATGTGTTGCATTCAAAGCTTGTGTTCTCAATAGTGATATTGGTCTGTTAAATTACTGATGAGGCTTCAGGTTGTCCTGGGCCTGCAGTCAGCTATTCTCCTTGGATGAATAATACTTCTTCCAGGGATGATACTTTGCCTGGCACTCAATGGTATATATAAGTAAACAAGGGGGCTGCTCCTGTTCATGGGAGCTTTGCCTTTAACAGGAATGGAGTCTGGACTTCAGCTAATGTATTTTTGTTTTCCATGATTTGTACTAAATTGTTGTCAGAGTAGCTGAGACACTGTCTCCACCTACCCACACACACAGATGTATCTGTTAACATTTCTTCAATCACTGCCAGTTTCTTTATGCAAACTGGTTTGATAGTACCTCTCTCCAGCATGTCAAATGAAAGTTGCTCTTCCCCCTTTATGAATTCAGTGAAGGTACCTAGTTGAGTGGGCCATTTGGAAGTAAATCTTGCTCTCATTAGTGTATTTGTTTTTGGAATAATATCTACTCCATACCCTAATTTTCAAGATCACAAAAGCCAGAGTGTGATACTAGTAATGAAGTTGTTTGCACTGCAGAGAAATCATTTTGATATTCTCTACATTTATACATGCATATATAGCAGGCTGCATGCTTCTATTTTGTGACCAGCGCATTTTTTGGAAGTTGGGCAAGAATTCTAAAGCAGATTAGCTTTTTGCAGTAAACATTAACTGACTGTTAAGAGTTTCAAGTTTTGGTGTGCTGTTGCTGTGTTAGGGAGATCTGGATTGAACATTTCTATGGCTGTCTAGTTGCTATCCTTGCTGCAGATATGGACTGCTTTGTTATTTTCTGTGCATACAGAAACTTTCTGCAGATTCCTCGCTGTGTGTGAGAAGCCTTTCCAATCTTCATCCAAACACAAAAAGGCTTTATTTTAAAGGTTTTTAACTGGACAGTGTTTTCTGGTTGTGCCTGTGCTTGTGCCTAGAATTTCCTCTGTTTTCTCTTTACTTCCTGCTTAAATGCCCTAATTCCAATATCACTGAGAAAAAAATGGCACTCTACTCCGTCTCCTACTCAGCAGCTCAGACTGACCTCTGTTGCTTCCTTGTCTAAAGGGAGTCTTTGCCCCGCCCCCTTCTTGGCTTTGAGGCAGAGACTGGTACCATGGACAGCGAATGGAGCTCCACTTTCACATTCACATTGCTAGCTCTGGAGAGGCGTCGCCTGTTGGATTATCTGTAGCACAGACTGGCAATTGCTGTCTAATAAGACTGCCCGACAAGGCTCACCGGGAATTGCCGATTCCTGAGTAGTTTGGTTTGAGGGTATCTTACAGTGTTGCACAGATGTACTATGTGCAAAGGTGGCTTAGAGCAGGGTCTTGATCTTTTTCAAAACATGTGTTGCGTGCAAAGCATGTGTTCTACTATTGAAACGCAGTCCAACCGGGACAGGTCTAAATTGGGGCCTGGATTGTAATGGATGCAAAGGAAGTTTCAGCTGCCAGCCATAGAATCTGCTCCTCTTTTTTGTTCTAGATACTAAAGCTGTTTGAGGTGCAGATTTGGCATGTGTTCATCTTCTCTTCGAGACCTTTCTCATTAGAGATTTACCTACAACAGGGGTCTGCAACCTGCGGCTCTCCAGATGTTCATAGACTACAATTCCCATCAGCCCATCAGCCCATTGGCCATGGTGGCAGGGGCTGATGGGAATTGTAGTCTATGAACATCTGGAGAGCCTCAGGTTGCAGACCCCTGACCTACAAGAACAACACACATTTTAACAATGTGACTAGATTTCTATGAAGGGCTGCTTTCAATGGCTGTTTAGATACTTATGCAGGGAGGAATGCAGATGAGCTTCCAGGACCAGTTTGTCTGGGAGCCCCAGTGTATTGTCTGTGCAGCATAGTCCACATGACTGTCTAGGAGGTCCAACAGATTGCAGGGACTTTCTCCTGACCAAGAAGACCTACAAAATAGCTATTTTCTATTAGCAAGGGACTATGACAAAGCATTCTTAGAGGCTACCCTATGACTTTCCTTGTAAGCTTTGCAAAAATCTTTGGGAAGGGCAGCAAGCTCCTTTTGAAGAATAGGTGTATTCATAAGTAACAGTGATTTGTGTGTATGTATGTATTTGTTGTAAAGTTACTGTTTACTTATGACAACTTCATTGGGTTTTCAAGGCAAGAGACATTCAGAAATGGTTTTCCATTGCCTACCTCCACATCATGACGCTGATATTCCTTAGTGGTCACCCTTCCAAATACTGACCAGGGCTGTCCCTTCTGAGAGCTGACAAAATTGAGTAGCTTTGGTTATCCAGGTCAGAGCCACTAACTGGGATACAGAGCTAAAGTACTCACATTTGGGAGGTGGTGGATCTGAGCGCAGGAGAGAAAGAACAGTGGAATCTTGTTGCCCTTATGATTAGATGGCCACAGCTAGAACCAGGATGCTGGATTGGCTGGACCTTTAGTCTGTTCTAGCAAGACTCTTCTTACATGTTTCAGATTCTTGCACGTGACTTGTCTTGTGCTACAGTTCTTCTTTATGAATAGGAATTGACTGCAAAATATATTCCCCGGCACTCCCTTGAACTCTGCCCCTTGCTGCCTCATTTCCTTAATGGCACTGGAATCCTCTTATAAAAGCTGTCAAGAGCTACTGTGGTTTTGCGATGGGCTCTACAATCTTATCCTTTAGCCCCCCTTCTTGACAGCCCTACTTACTCCTTTTTACAGTAACAGATTCCCAGGAGCATGATTGAAAAGTTCTGGTCAGGTAGCTCTTATGTGTTTTTAATACAGAATGTATATGGGTTTGGGGAGCAGATTTGAACATATTTTTGTTTGGCTTCTGTTGTGCACATGCAAGAGCCGTTTGGGTCATTTGCTTAAAGATTCAAAAACCTTCCAGAAGCAAGGGATGCTAGTTAAAAATTAGAACATATGAAGATGCTTTGAACTGACGCTGACAGTATACCTCAGTACTGTCTACTATGATGCATTGGTTCTCCAAGGTCACAGCAACTAGATGTCCTTTAATTGAACATGGGACCATGCTCTTCTCCATCATTAATGGACAGAATTTGTTTCTCTATCGCTTGGAACATGACAGTTAAATTTATCCTCCTTGATCCCACTAAAATCCTGTGGAAAGTCCCTTCTCTTGCCACTTCTTAAGAGCCCTCAATTTGTTCCTAGTGGCTATTCCTCATTAGGATAAAATAGCAAAACTGTGAACAAGAGTCTCATGTATTCAAGACAAAAAAAAATACGATCTTAACCAAACAAAATGGATGGGGGACTAGATGGTGAATGTTGACTGCATTTGCAAATCAAGGTGTATGGGAGGGAAACAGGAGATGAAGAAAATAGTCCTTGGGAGTTTGTGGATTCTGGGGGGTGGATTTTGCAGAAGGGGGATTTTCAAATTGCTCACCCTCTCATGATTTTATATAGGCTCCTTTACACCAGGCTATTTGGAAGAGATACTTGACACAACTTCTATTTTAAATCTATTTTAAATAATTGATTTTTGTTCATCCTGGCTAAGGAAACCTGCCCAATTCCAAGTAAAAAAATTGAATGATGTCCCAAGATCTCCAGCATGCTGGGAAACAGGTAGAAACTCTGGCTTGGGAAGTGGCCCCAAATAAGAGTCCATGCTTTTGTCCTCTCCTTAAGAAATGGTTGGGCTGCAGTCATGTATCCACACCAGTCAAGCACAATCTCCTCAGTGTACATGTATAAACAGAGCAGAAGTCTGTTCAGTCATGGTCAAGCAGGGCTTCCACAAACACAGCCAGAGGCAGACAAATAGATTCACTGCTATTTCCTCCCTTTTTGAGAAGCAGACTTGGATTTTTAAAAATATTTTTGTCCTTGTGAATCTTTGTTATGTACCAAATGCCTGGTGAAGGGTTCATTATGTTCTGGGTTCATTATGTTATTAATTAATAATTTCCTCATAATTGGATGTTCTTGCATTGATTTATCTCAGGAATCTTCCTCTCAACCTATTGTCTAAAAACTTTTGCAGAAGATAGTTAAATTGAACCCCACATCATCTTGTGAAGTCTATTATCAAAAGCTGGCATCTTCGTCTTTAAACACTGCATTGTCAAACTTCTAATTGAGCTGTTTTCTTGCTCTTAACTCCAGGAACCATATGTACAACTATTTCAACATGTTAGTGGTTGAGAACATAGAAAATAGGAAGCAGCTGTTATTCCATACAAGTCCTTTTCAGGACAGCCCCCCGCCCCACCCTTTCTGAGATCGACATCTCTGCGAGCCAATGAGAGGAACAATTGGCTGGAGGGAACCAATCAAGAGCAAGACCCTCTATAACCTGGTTTCCAAGCTCTGAGGAAAAGTTTTGAAGAAAAACATGGAGAAAGGGTTGCCTACTCCAAGTGTTTATTCTTAAATGTTGCGATTTGGTGTGTATGTGTTTAAAAACCACATCAGGAACTTTAAAAAAATCTCATTCAAATAAGCTTTCTGTTTCTGGATCCTCATTAGTAAACACAATCAGAATCTTGACTTTAAACATCTCAGAAATTCAATCTTCGTATTTATATTTTTTACATGCCATTTATACCATGGAAGCTTTCTGGGTGACTTTGAGCCAGTCACACTATCTCAGTCTAATTGCACAGGGTTGTTGTTAGGATAAAATGAGATCATAGGCCTCTTTGGGTCCTCACCGAGGAGAAAGGCAGGGTGAAAATCAATTAAATAAATATCTTATTCATTAAGGGGAGAGCAAATCTGACTTAAAAAGCAACGTTCAAAAGCAAGCATCAATGGCAACTAAATGGTGCCATTATCATGTCATGTTCTATTTAAAATGCCTAATAAAGGTTACTGAACTGAACTGAACTGTCATGTTCTATTTTTTGTCTCTAAAAACTGATACTGCCAAAATCAATGGCCACCTCAAGTTAATTTGTAGCTCCTTTAGGATCAAGAAATTATCTACTGGTAGCTTCTGACCAGAAACTTTCCCAGACTCTTCATCCAAAGGGAGAAAGGTGTTGCATCTCTTTGGCTCTGTGAAAAAGTTTCTCAAATTTTTTAAAAAAGTGATACTTCTGATTTCATGTTATAATTGTCAGAATCATGTAGGTGATGGTTTAAGTGTTGTTTTGAATTCTTGACAGATCTTAGGGAAGTTGAAATATGCCTGGAAGTACCACTCAAAAGCTTCTTCGATTGTGAAGAGAGTTGCGTCTACAGCACCCCAATGGTTTTTTCATTACTGTTCCAGAAGAGCCTTTTCTTTTGTGCCATTTGGTTGAACCCTTTAACAATCTGTTATTTACACATAAACACTATCTGCCATTTCCCTTGCCACTTATAATAATAAACTCACTCAAGCCAAGCTATGTTAGGAGCAAGGGTGAGCCTGCAGACTTGACTGTAAAAGGCTTGTTTTGAGTCAGTGTGTCTGAGGTAGACAAACTCTTGGGGGGGGTGTCCCTTTGATTTTACAAGGGCATCAAATCCTAAATGTTTCTGACATATCCCCCCTTCTTCCTGTGCGGTGAGTGGGGCTGAGAGCTCCGAAGAACTGTGACTAGCCCAAGGTCACCCAGTTGGCATGTGTTGGAGTGCACAAGCTCATCTAGTTCACCAGATAAGCCTCCGCAGCTCAAGTGGCAGAGTATGGAATCAAACCCAGTTCTCCAGATTAGAGTGCACCTGCTCTTAACCATTGCACCATGCTGGGACGGTTTAGTGAACATGAGGCTCAGAGTGCTACTGATACAGTAGTTAGAACAGCTGTTCTCAATTGGTAGTACACAAAGGCAATCTAAATAGCATGCCAGTTTTTCACAATTATGCTAAGAATTTACCCTCCTTCAATCCTCATGTCCACCTGCAAGTGTCTCCTGATGACTTCATCTGCCATGAACTATCCATCTTGTAATGTTTTGGCATGCTAGCAATAATAACAGAATCCCTGTAAACATATCAATTTCCTTCTTGGGATAAGTGGATTTTTTGTTTCTCTCATGGGCTGAACCCAAGTTTTTCATAAAAGATTGATGGGACCTGAGATATGAAAGGTTTAGAACCACCGAGTTGTCTGGTCAGATTAGAATCTGGAAGACCCATGTTCCAATCCCTATTCTGCCAGGGAAGTTTGCCAGGTCACTCACTCACAGCCTAACCTACCACACAGAGTTATTATTGAGAGAATAAAATAGAAAAGGGGGCAACAATGTTGTAAGCTGGGGTGCTGTGTGGTTTCTGGGCTGCATGGCAGTGGTCTAGCAGCATTCTCCCCTGACGTTTCGCCTGCATCTGTGGCTGGCATCTTCAGAGGATCCTCTGAAGATGCCAGCCACAGATGCAGGTGAAACGTCAGGAGGGAATGCTGCTAGACCACGGCCATGCAGCCCGGAAACCACACAGCACCCCAGTGATTCTGGCTGTGAAAGCCTTCGACAATACAATGTTGTAAGCTGCTTTGACCCTCATTGTGGAGAGAAGCGGAGTATAAATATATCTAAATAAGAAATAAAGTGTTGCTGCCAGTTGAAACGGTAGCGTAGTCAGCCATGACATCAGATGGGGTTTACTTACTGCTTACAGGGATTAAGGACAGAACCTTAAAGATCAGAACACCCAAGATCTCATTTGTGTCTCTACTCACTCTCTTGTCTTCTGACACACACCCATACAGATGATGCCATGTAAATGCCTGACACGATGTGGCAAAAGAAAAGCATACCTTTCACATAGGAGGAGAGTGTTTGTATTTTCCTGCTAGAAGTAGCAGTCAGAATTTCTCCCGCCTAACATTGTTTTATTTCCTGTTATGAAGATCTGGAAAAACAGTTTTGCACTTACCTGTGGTTGTTCGTCGAGTTGTCTTCTGTGCAGGCACACGTGGAATTGCACTTGTGCAGGCCTACTACAGAGAATAGCTAGTTTGTAGAAGATAAGAGCGCCCTCTCCTGCTCTTGAAGGCAAAATTTCCCACCTAAATGGTCATGCAAGACCGGGGAGGGGGGGGCACTCTTCCCTCAGTTCTTTTTTTACTGCCATGTTCAGAGGACGTCTTTTGCTTTGTCCTAATTTTCCTCAGCATTCTAGCAATTTCCTCTTTGAAGAGATGGAGCCTAAGAAAACTGCACTCTTTAATACACCCAGGGCCCATCAGAAAAGAGCTTCCAGATTAAAGTCAGCCTAGTGGGAGAGAACCCTTGGCCCTATTACAACTGATGAGCCACATGATTGTTTAGGTGGGAAATTTCCTGCCTTTGGCTCAAGATGGGAGGAGGGGAAACATTTTGAAGAGCAGAAATCTTCTAGAAGCTAACTATTCTTCTCTGTGGCAGGCCTGTGCAAGCGCAGTACCACGTGGGCCTGAACAGGAAAACCATAAAGGTAAAGGTGACTTGACAGTCTTAAACCACTTGCAAAGCAATGCTGAATAGAATTACATCTTTCTAAGCCCAGTGACTTCAATGGACTTTAAAAGGTGTAACTCTGTTTAATACTGAACTGTTGGCCTCCCAACAGGTACTTTCAGTCCAGCCAGCCCTGCCAGGAAGTCCACCCCCCTCGTTTCCCCCGACACTCAGAACCACCCCGGGGTACAAAAAGCACATGACGGCAGAGAGCCTCCTTTTTTTTTCCTTTTTGCACAAAACAGAACATTTATTCAAGTGTTCTCCAGCACAAGTACATCAGCAAGGAGCCTTCCTTAATTTCGAGTGTTCTGGGCACGAAAAGAAAAATGCAAAAGATGGGGACGGAGGCAGAACGGATAGACTTTCTAACATCTGCTGCACCATTGACCTTTTAATTAGTTTATAAAACAGCTATGTCACGAGCAATACTTACACAGAGATACAACAGCCCACCCATGGGGATGGTGGGAGAGTTGGCCTCCCCCTTCCCACCCCCTGGCAAAGCAGAACCATACTCTGAAATGTACATTATTTATTTGTCAATAAATATAGAAGCAACCCTAAAAAAAAAAAAAAAGGAAAAGCGGCCGAAGGGATGGGGCATCCCGAAATCATACTAGAAAATAAAATTTTAAAAAAGCAAGGGGTAGAATGGAGGGGGGGAAACGGAATCGGGAAAAGAAAGGAAGGACATCTGGGCATAGCTGCATGGAATGTCGGGTGGGAGGCAGCTGGAGAGCACAGGGAACAGGCCAAGCTCTTCCCAGGATCTCGACAGTTTTATTCTTCAGCATGAATACATGATTTCCCACAAACAGTAAAGCATCTCAGCTACTTCAATGTCTAGCCTAAAACACATGAATTTTTTTCCTTTAGGTTTCAAGTACAAAGTTAAAATGCCTTTTTTTTAATAATAATATATAAGAGTAAAATAATAGAGCTCTTTTATACTCCACTACAAGAAAACAAAAACAGTCATTGTCCAGACAGCAGACTTAAGTTAACAATAGAGATCTGTAATAAACAGTTTAGCACCTTGGTTGTCACCTCGTCCCTCTGCAGATGCTGAAGGAATTTCAGGCAGATGGGGCAAAGGGGGGGGGCAGGGGGCCGGTTGCTTTGCTTTTCAGTCTAGGGCTGGGCAACCTGACGAGAGGGCTCTTTATGAAAAAGAGACGGTCGGTCGGTTGAAAAAGTCCATCTCTTCCCTCTTCCTTCCTCCCCCACCCCCTGAGGGAAGCAGGTGGATTCTGTGGCAGACAGCAAAACAGGCCCAAGACAATACATCAGGGAAATCTGAAGGACATAGAAACAGACAGAACGTGCGATCGCAAGGAGCCACTTCCAGTTCTGGGGAGGGCATTGGGAGAGTCTGCGCAACGAGACTCCACAACGTTGGGCCGTTCAGAAAGAGGGCCTGCCCGAACGCCCTAGAGCAACGCAAGGGAGCCAAGCTAAGCCATTACCTGCTGAATACGGACTTCTGGCAGATGACGTAGCTAGCTAGCTAGCTAGCCCCACGGCTGAGCCAGAAGTCATCGAAAGGAAGGCTCTGGGGAGATGAGGGGGTGTTGATGCGAAAGCCACTATTCTCACCCCACCCCCCACCCCCAGCGAATGCTCCTCCGAAGCATACAGATTAGATAGGAGGCTGGAGCCCCACTGCTCTTGGAGAGATCGTCTGGATTCCCCTCTCCTTCAGCCTGCCCCTTGGCTCAGATTGCCCTGGGTACAAAGCCCACCCACCCCCTCCCAAGGCCGGGTCATTATTGGAGATGGTCTTGTGTTTCCCATTTAGCACCAGTGAAACTCGAAGGGACACCCGAGTTCTCTTTTCCCCCCTGTGGCAAAGTGAGCTGGTGGGGAATCCCGCATAGCAGAAGGGAGACCACCTCCACCAAAGGCTTTTGCACAAATGGGTATCAGCAACTGATCCCTCAAGGGGGCCAGAGGGAGACTGACCTGGAGGCACGAGGGGGCGGACATGTCTAGCTAGACAGTCCCGTTTGGAATACTCCGCTGCTCTCCTTTTCCCATCTGGCCCTGAGTGAGATCCCAGCCCCTTTCACAGTTAGATGGGAAGTAAGAGGAGGCTCTTGCCCGACCATCTCAACTCCCTGAAATGTTAGCACCGATACCAGCAGCTTTTCCACTGAGGCCTTCTCTGCTAGCTGCAGCCACTTTGCACCCACCTGACAAGTTGTGCATTGGCGGAGAGGGAGGGGGGAGTGGAGAAGCCCGTAGCCTTCCCCTGACGACCACTAACCGATCCCACGCTTTGCTTCAGCATCTGCCCCACTGCCTCTGAGAGCACCATTGGACACAGGGAAGACGGGAGCAGAGGGGAGATGCTGTCCCCTTTGGAGGCAGAGATGGGGGAAGCTGCTGAGGCAGGGAGCCGGGTTCTAGGGATCGCCTATCCCCTCTCCCCATTAGCACCAAGGGCTTGGGACCCTGTTGGGAGCCGCTCCTACAGGCAGAAAAGGGAGAAGCATCCCCAATTTAGAAGTAATCGGAGCCCAATGGGCATTCCCCCCCACCTCACAGGACCGTGGGTGAGAGGGTCACTTCCCCTGTTGCCCGAAGGAGTAAAGTGCACACAATTGCCTAGGCATTAACCAGGAAAACACAGTCTCCTCAGATGGGCCTCGCACAGGGAAACCAAGAAGGACCTAGGGAGACACTCCTCATATGAGAGCTCCCCCCACCCCACCCCGCACACAACTCTTTACCCTTTCCATCCCCTGGGGGAAGGGGGTAGCACAGCCAGAGCCTGATCAAGCAAAACAGGAAGTATGAAATTCACATCAGCCACAAACAGGGGGAAGGAGTGGGGAGAGGGAGACAGCCGAGGCTGACCCTCAAACACCGTGTGAGATCAGGGAGGAATGGGATAGGGGTGCTACTGCAAGGTGGGGGAGGGGGCCTCTTCTCCCTACCGACTTCTCCACCCCCAGAGGTGGGGAAGTTTGCAATTCAAAGGGCAAAAATGGAGGAAAGGGGCCAAATCCAAGACCTTGTGGATGACACCACAGCCTGTGAGTTCAGAGATGACAGAAACGAGCATGGGGCCTCGAGGCGTCCCACCTCCCTGTTTGCACACTGGGCAGGTGCTGGAGGGGGGAGCCCAGAGAGGACATGCAGGAGGGCGCCTGTCACAGGAAAGCACCAGCATGTTAGGGCTGCCATTTGGAATTCCGCAGGGGGGCTGGCTGACCCCATTGCTCAGGGCCGATCGCCCCGGGCCCGAGGGAGGGTTGCTTTTTAGGAAACAGAAAGCATTATTGCATGACACCCTGGAGTGGAGAGTGGTGCCTAGCTCTGCTGCCCACCCGCCCTCCATGGGAAGAGGGGTGCATTTGCTTTGAAACCCCCCCTCCTGCGGGCTGGCACATAAAAGCACCACAGAAGCTGCCATCAGCCCCACCTCCAGCTGTTGTAGAAGCACCATTATGAAAGTCAGTTGTACAGTAGTAACAGTACCTTTTATATATAGACATCTCTCTCACATAACTCTCACATATATATAAACTGTAAACAAGAGGTAAGAGCGGCTGTAGGGGCTGGGTGAATCAAGGTCTCCTGTGTTGTAGGCACCCAAATACTGTAGAAAAATGTGTGGCTGGGAGGGGGGGCCAGGAAGGGGCTGGTGGGGTTTGCGGCTTCCCTGCTTGTGCTCACCCCAGGAACGGCGCTGATAGACGCAAGGAGGCCCCGCTGCACCCTGCTTTGTGCTCCTAAACCGAGCAGGGGTGATGTCGCTCCCCCCTGGCCCGCTCAGCTTTGGGCTTGGCTGGCATTTTCTCTGTTTCAACAGTGCCAGTGTGGAACCAGCACTGCTGGGACCCAGCCGAGGAGAGGCAGAAACCAAACTAACAGACAAACCCATCCAGAAAGAGCAGGAAAATTAAAGGGTTACCAACAGAAAGTGGGAACGGTTGGTTTGATTTAGGGGGGTTCAAATTGGGGAGAGGATGGGCAAAGATTCAAACGGCAGGAGCCGGCGCACGTCTGGGGGCCGTCCTCTCCCTCCCTCTCACCCACCAGCCCCCTCCTCCGTTCTGGTGCCACTTCTCTTCTGTTCCTGGGGATGGTTGTGTTTGAGACTCCTCCCTCCGCTTTGCCAGTTCCGTGGGTGCGTCTCTTTAAACGCAGGCAAAGTACTCCTTCAGCGGGGCGAAGAGGTGGCGGATCACCGGCACACTCCAGGAGCGACCCAGCAGTCTCTGCCGAGCCAGGCGGCTCATGTTGGACACATCTGTGTAGTGGACCGGGAAGCCAAAGACCCTGTGGACACAAAAAAGGGCAAGGAGGGGCCAAAGACCATCAGTGACTGCTAGTCCAGCAACCAGACCAAACACTTTGGAGACAAACCATGTGAACCATGGACTGACAGGAATCAAATCACAGTCTTGGAGACCATATAGGGGCCTTGCTCTTCCAAGCAAGATGAATCCTCTAAGGAGAAGTAACTTAAAAAGAAAAGTCCCTAGAGGAACTGGCCAGGGTGATAGGTTGGCTAGATGGCAGGCCCAAGAAGTCTGCCTGAGCAGCTGGCAGGTTTCCAGAAGAACTGGTTAGGAAAGCATGGTGGATCTCAGGAGTTGCTGGTGACACAGTGAGGTGAGTAAAAACATGTCTAGAACTTCCCTGGTGAGAGAAAGGCATGGAAGCCACTGGAACTGGTACAGGAATGAAGAAAAATGGGGTGATGTGGTTAAGAGCAGGTGCACTCTAATCTGGAGAACCAGGTTAACTCTCCACATTGCCACTTCAGCTGTGGAAGGTTATCTGGAGAACCAGATTAGCTTGTGCACTCCAACACATGCTAGCTGGGTGACCTTGGGCTAGTCACAGTTCTTCGGAGCTCTCTCAGCTCCACCCACCTCAAAGGGTGTTTGTTATTGGGGGGGGGGGGGGGGGAAAGGGAAAGGCAATTGCAAGCCCCTTTCAGTCTCCTTGCAGGAGATAAAGGGGCGATAGAATCATAGAATATAAATAATATAAATCCAAATTCTTCTTCTTAAATACAAAACCACATCCGACCCAACCAAAGAGAATGGAAGACATGAACAGGAAATTAAAATAATAATAATAATAAATCCAGCCTGCTTGAAATTCCCACCAAGCTGATACTCTGAAGCACAGAAGCTTCCCAGTTCTCCATCAGTGCAACTCCCACCTTTCCATCTCAGTGCACCACAGGATATCTTCCTTCTCATTCATGAAGACGGGGAAGTGCTGATCCTTTCCTTGCTTGATGGAATTGGAGCGAGTGGTGATGGTTCGGACCTTGCTGAACTGCACGGGGGAAACAGCCAAAAAGAAAGGAATGCCAGAGAGTGCCTCAGCCGGCTCTCCCAACTAATCCAAGGGTTTCACCCTTCTATCACCTTCCCCTTCCTACTTCCTCAGTGCATTCCCTGTCTTCTTTACATTCCACAAACCCCACCTTTGGCTACCTGGTTCATGGCCAGGCACTCCTAGCAGTAGCCAACAGAGGTTTGCTTCTGTTCAAAAGTTGGCCCTTAGTGCTATGAGAAAAGGGGAAAGGCCTTACACTGCTTTGTTGGTGCCTCCCCGAAAGATCACCCAGAACTCCAATTTCCGCTGCCCCCTTCCTATCCCAACGGCTGCATGAAATACATTTGCCCCCGTGCTCACCTTCGCTATCCTGCCATGCTCCAAACACTCCTGCAGTTCCAACTTATCATTCACAGTTGAAGCCAGTGGCCTAAAGGAAAAACCCACAATGCAGCTGAGTACGGTTACATGAATGCTGATGTCGCTTTCCCTGACGAAACCTCCATTCTGGTCAAGCCCATGCTTCACTGAAAAGCACGTGAAGAACTAGCAGCCCAGCAGGACCCACCCTTTTAATTATTATTTAACTTTATCTGTGAAATACAAGGGTGGCATTCCATGGATTTTTGTAAACATTTTGTCCCTTCCCTGGCTATGAGGGAAGCTGGATCAGCCACAGAGACCGGTCTGCTGGAAAGTGAGGGGTGGTGCTGGCTGGGCCTGGCAATAACCAACCTGTTCATGCCGGGCAGGTTTCCCCAGAAGTACCGGGCCCTGTGAGCTGCAGAGACCTCTTTGGCATCGATCATCACCGGGTTGGACTGCAGTCCGGAAAGGAAAGAAGGGAGGGAAATACATCACGTGGAAGGGTTGTGCAAAATGCCTCTGGCATTGAAAAACTCTACAGAATTATTTTTAACTAATTACTGACAACCCAGCCCTTAAGTCAGCAAAAAGGACACAAACATCATGCATTCCATTTAGAGACACAAATGTGCATAAAGTTAGCAAGGGCCATCACGCACAAGTGGTCTGGGTAGCTCTTTAGAAATCCGAGTGCCCTCTAGTGGCAAGAGGGACTCCCTGTGCCTGGCAGAGCAGAGAGAGAGTGAAAGAGAAACACAGGTTTTGTTGGCTGTCAAAAGGCAGTATTATCCTGTTGCCGGGTGGGTCCTCTGCAGTAGCATGCAAGATTTGGGTCTTTGGTTCAGAGACATTCCAAGGGTCAAGCCCCGCCCCCCTCACCTCTAGGAAGCGAGAGATGTCTCTTTTGTCACTGACGCCCATGGCCACCACGTTCTCAAAGAGCCAAAAGAAGGGCCGGTCATCTCCCTCCTTGGGCCGGGCCTCATGCAGAAGACGATAGAACTCAAAGAAGAGCCGCCCTGTCCCCTCTGGGTTAGGAAAGCAAAGACAGGGAGAGGCAGGTGCTCGTGAGGGAAACTTAAGACAAATCAGGGTCCTCTGAATTCTGACCTTTTACTTTACAGTATACTGACATGTTGCCAAAACCTCCATAAAGGGGGTTTGGGAAGCCCCTAAACAAAACTGACCCTTTTTCCTGCACATGAGATGGTGATTTTTTAAACACGGAAAGCCACCTTTATTATTTTGGACATGCGTGTGAGGAGGCAATACACTGGACACTCAGACTCATGGATTTAGCATGTGACTTTGATGACTACAGACAGGCTCAGCTTTACAGGGGTCTGCAACCTGCGGCTCTCCAGATGTTCATGGACTACAATTCCCATCAGCCCCTGCCAGCATGGCCAATAGGATTTGTAGTCCATGAACATCTGGAGAGCCGCAGGTTGCAGACCCCTCTAGCACCATTTTAAACATGGAGTGCAGCTTGTTAGCACTGGCGGAATCAAGAGAAGTGCGTATCTTGCCCCTGGAACCAGCAGAACTGACCCTCCCCTTGCAAAGCCGTATGTGTTTCCTTAGATCATTTGCCTCTGCTTTCTAGAGCACGAGGCTAGTGACCAGGCACAATGGATCTTGAAGTGACACAACTGACTGGTTCCTCCACCCTCCTCCTGCCAATCCAATGTTAGAGTTCTGCTCAAGTGAAATTAGCAATGACTATCACTGGAAACCTTTTAGTAAAGCTTGCAGCTCTTCCATCACCCTCCTGTACTCACTTCGGCTAACCAAAGTGCTGTGCAGATTCTAGTTTGCACATCAACTGATTCATGGAACTAGATCAGAACCTGTGGCTTTCCAGATAAATTCAGGAATCATACACCCTATCAGCCTTCTGTCAGCATGGCCAATTGGCCATGCTGGTAGGGGCTGATGGGAATTGTAGTTCCTGAACATCTGGAGAGCCGCAGGTTCCCTACCCCTGATCTAGATGAACTACAATGTTTAAGAGCATGTGAAATGAGCAGGCCCCTGCTGAGGCAATGGCTGGGAGGCAGTACCTACCATAAAGGCCCTTCCTGGCAGGATTGACAATGGATAGATCATTGCAGGGGCTCCCTCCGATGACCAGGTCAAAGGGGCCCCACTCCTGTATCTGTAATTTGGAGATGCAAAAGTCAGGTGCGAGAATCAAAGTGTCTGAGATGTGGGGCCAGCCCCAATGACACAGAGGGAGGGAGATCCCCCCCCCCCACAGCGCTCCACGTACGTGTTTCTGGGTGACATTGCGGACGTCCCCAACATACATGATCTTGCCCTGGTGTCGGACCATCCCAACTGTGATGGAGTCTTCACACACCTCAGAAGCAATATACCGATCCACTTGGATGCCCAAATCCTTCAGCACCAGTAGGCCTGATGGCAAGTTGCAGAGGAGAAGAAGAAGAAGAGTTTGGATTTGTTTCCCCCCTTTCTCTCTTGTAAGGAGACTCAAAGGGGCTTACAATCTCCTTTCCCTCCTCCCCCCTCCCCAACAAACACCCTGTGAGGCGGGTGGACCTGAGAGAGTTCTGAAGAACTGTGACTAGCCCAAGGTCACCCAGCTGGCATGCGTTGGAGTGCACAAGCTAATCTGGTTCCCCAGATAAACCTCCACAGCTCTAGTGGCAGAGCAGGGAATCAAACCTGGTTCTCCAGATTAGAGTGCACCTGCTCTTAACCACTACACCATGCTGGCTCTCAAGAGGGAGAGGGAGAGAAAGAGAGAACTGCACTGTCTGCATAGCCAAAGCCAACAAAGGTTATGGGGTATCTCCATCTGGGTTTTATTTAAAGGAAAGGTATGCACATAACCAGAGCCCTTAGGGGATGGGGCGGTATAAAAAACTGAAAAATAAATAAATAAATAAATAAAATAAAAGCAGACAAAATAAAATTCCCTCCATTCAACGGCAAGCAGATCAACCGCAATCTCTTCTAGCGGATCAGCAAGCGCCTCTGATTTGATCCTTCCATATCATGCTATCTCATGATATGTACATTGGAAACCACTGGGCTTCTACAGGCAGCGAGGGCCGAAGGGAGATCAGGGCAGGGCTCACCTGTGGCAATGCCATCGAAAAGCGAGAGCACCCGGATGGGCTTCCTTTTTTCAGCAGGGACTGGAGGGTAAACCTTTGGTGGGTCCTGGCAAAATACACAGCAGCATGAGGCAGACGGAGTTAAGACAGGCCCAACCATACAGAGAAGAGGAAGTGGAAGATTCCTATGGCTTTCTAATGAGCAAAGGGCTCATCAACCTGGCCCTTAATGCAAAGCCACTGACTGACAAGTGAAAGCAGGTGGCTTCTGAGAAACCAACAGAACAAAGATTGTCTTGCCAGCCATCAGAAACATCAGAGGGAACAGATTCCTGGCAGGAAATCCAGGACTCCACTTTTGTCTCTCCTCCACCCCGCCCCACCCCCGCTCTCCATGTTGAACTCACAAACTCTTGGTCATGGTTGTTGGCGAAAAACATCTGGAGGCGTGATGGCCAGTCTTCCCGCCGCCGGAGCAGGCCATAGACACCTTTGTGGCCGCACATGTAGCAGTTCCAGGGATCCTCCTTGATTGCTGCCTGAGCTGCACCAGGGCCCACCAGCAGGTCTACGCACTCTACACAAAAGCACCTGTGGATACAACCAGGCATTAAGGGCTGTGCCCGGAGGGCTGCTTTGGCCTAGGCCCGTGGTGGCAAACCTATGGCATTTCAGATGTTCATGGACCACAATTCCCATCAGCCCCTGCCAGCATGGCCAATTGGCCATGCTGGCAGGGGCTGATGGGAATTGTAGTCCATGAACCTCTGGAGTGCTATACGTTCGCCACCATGGGCCTAGGCAGATGGAGCCAAGGTGGCTACTCTGGAAGGTATGACTAGCGCTGTTGACTGTAACCAGTTTTCTGCACAACGTGTACATTTTCATCCTGTTGGAATTTCAGCCTTGTTTGCATGCAGCAGCGGCACAAGCAGCAAGGAATTCTGGGAAGCTGAACAAACATTCTAAAGGTGACAGTTAAAATCCGTTGGTAGTATTCTGTTGTTCCCTGACTGACTGAGTAAAAAGAGAGGTTTCCCTGTGCACTGCTAACCAAATGTTATGTAAAAGTGCTCTGACTAAAAGATACTGTGAAAGCTCACTAGCCAACCAAAACTGGAACAAACGATGCCATATATATGTGATACTCTGTTGATCTGTATATACTATATTTTTTCTCTCTCTCTCAGTTAAAGCAAAGTTCTCCTTATGTTTATGAACTTCTGAGGTAAAACGGCTGGTCTTTTGACAGATAACTATTCTTATTTGACGTGTTACACAATCCACATTTCTGCTTGTTACTCTGCTTGACAGGAATATATATTCTAAATATACCCGTTGCCCTTCACATCCTACCCATACTGCAGATGACTAACAATACCCAGGGTCTTCCTTTGCCCGGCTCAGCTTCTGAACATTGTCTATGAATGCACTTCCTTCTTCAGAGCATCTTGCCTACAGATTAAACCCCCACATATTCTATGGGGCTGCTCTCCCAACAAGGAGGATGACTCCTCTGAAGTGACTGGCACATTCACTCATCTCTCTTTAAGTCAAGGGCTTCCTACATGGGAAAAACAAGATAGGGGAGAAGATGAGAGAAAGCTGCCCTGCTCTTTGGCCCACCTGCAGCAATTGTTGTTTCCACACATCAGGACTTCGCGGCCTCCACAACAGATGGTGCAATAGGATTGGTAGCCGTCATCATCGTACTGGTAGGCACATTCCAGAAAGCAGTTCTGAGGGGACACAGGTGTAAGAGACCATTCTAGTGAACCCATCCAGAGCAAGAGCTAGGTTATCACCCCCCTTACAGAAACTACACTTGTAACATGCTTTACAATCACCAGGGTTCATATTATTCTCACTTTACAGACTGAAAAGGCAGGACTTCCCCAAGCCGCTCCATGAGCCCGCAGCAGAAACCAGGCCTAGAATCCAGTTCTCTAAACTTATCTGCAGCTTCCAAAACACTGCTGTTCATTTATCAGCGCTCTCTGAGCCTTTCTCCCTCAGACCCGTGACAGATCACACTGTGATGCAGTCATGTATTTCACAAGAGGATTTTTCCACACCATTTTTGTATGGTTAATATTTTATTTGAAGGAGTCTCCCATGTAGTGGAGCCTTGAAAATATCCACGTAAAGAAATCTAAAGAAAACCAGAATGTCCTCCAAATAGACAAGCCTGGACAAACCAGTGAACAAGCCATCTTTGGGGAAGGGGGCTTGTTTTGGCTTCCAGATCTCTAGGATGGAGTTCTCCTCTTTTCACCCTGCCAAACAGACCTGGCTTCTGCAACCAGAGTTCACGCAAGCACAACTGTTTTTAAAAATGTCCCCTAAGACCCTGATGCACTTTTGAATACTAGCCTTCTTTCTCAAAGAAAATCTTACAATAACTAATCTTAGTTGGACTGTATACCTAGATTGTTCTCATCATTACATAACTGTTTCCCAACTTTCCTTCAAGAATGATGTTTGAAACAAAGGAAATTTGGGGAAATTTTAAAGTAAGCAAGCAGACAGTTTTGCACCAACCTGCTTTTCCAGGTGCTCTAATTCACCATCCTCAAACTTTCCTTCCGCCCATCCCTCCTGAATTCACCAGGTATTGACTTTGATTGGCCTTCAACCCATTTCCTACCTTGCAGTTTTGGCACATTCCTCCAATAAAAAGAGGGTGTTCCAGGCTGACATTGAGGCTTCCACAAGAGATGCAGATATCTGGGACAGGGATGGTTAAGGGGAGGAAGAGGAAATATGACAGTGAGAGAAGAGGGAGAGATGGTTGCTTCCCTTTCCATTTGTCAGCTATGAGCCCTCCTATCTGAAAGTACACGTGGCAGCAGCTTGGCATGGCTGATTATATCCTCTTGGATGGGCCAGAGCTGGCAGCTGTATGGGATGGCACACAAAACCCTCCCAGTGACAGCACTCTGTTGGCCTTTGATCCGGAACAGGACATGCTCTTGACACCTACATCATATGCCGCTGCAGCCAGCCCTCCACAACCTCCGATAGCTGCAGCACAGCAGCTGCTGTGGATGAACTGAAGACAGAAAACCTTGTGACCTTCCAGCACCTGCGAGGGAAGAGTCCACCTATAGCAGAGTAGAGGCAGCAAAATGTGTACACTCACCTTCAATATTCCTGCACTTCTGTCGGACCTCATAAACAAGACGCTCTGGGAAAATGAAGCAGTGCATTAGCTGAGTACAAAGAAATGTCTTTCCCCACTACTTTAGATAGAAGTGGAGGCTTCCTGCATGCAGATGCCCAACCACTAAGCCTTGTGCTTCTTTATCTCTATACGGGATCAGCAGCCCTTCACATCTTTAACAGGATGTGACCTCCCCATTCTCAGGCTCCTTGCAACTCTGGAATCCTTGACAACCCTTGTTCCCACCACAGGAAGGGACCACAAGGAAATGGACCTGATGGGGTATGTAGGAGTGGGAAGAGGAGCACCATTCATGGCCAGTCAGCATCCCCAAAAGCCTGGAAGCCAGGTGCATTAGGTCAGCTGCCCTGGAAGAGCCCCATCGGGGCAAGCACGGCAGCTCCCTGCTATTGACGGTGGTTGGAACCAGCTGATCAGCAGGCACCGGCATTCCCTTGCCAAAGCCAAACAACCACTCTGGCTGGGTTGGAGACGCGGTAGGTCCACATAACTTCAGACAGAATACGGCAGCAAAAAGGGATAGGAGAAAGATGGGTAAGCAGAAAAGGAATGAGCAAACTGAAGAAGTTTGTGGAGGTGGGAAAGGAAGGGGACATAAGAGAGAGAGAGAAGGCAGCAAGGGTGGGGAGAGTCACGTGAAGGAATAAGGAAGATGGTTGCAAGACTGTCAGGAGAATCAGAGATAGGCAAGTGAGGCAGAGCAGACAGAAAAAAAGATGAAGAGATGAAGCTGGGATGGACGTGGAAAAGGTATAACTTCAGTGAAGGAGAAGTTGCCCGCATGAAGCTAAGGTAAGAAGGAGGTGGAAGAAAGGTGTCATTACCTGAACCTAACCATGGCCTTCTGTACACACATCCAATGTTTGCATAAACACTATCACCAATCTTCCTTTTTTACTTGCCATCAGGCTTTCTCCTATCTACACAATCACCTTGGGGGGTGCTGCTGACCCCCCCTCAGACCAGCCTGTAGCCACTGTAAAATTGTGATAAGGGCTTAAAATTAATTGTAGCGTTTTTATAAAGCAACTTTTATAAAACATTAATGCAGGTCTCTGAAGTCCCATAAATCAGCCAGCAACAATCATCCCCATTTCTTGAAGCTGCTCTGTCTCTAAGGGGTCCCTTCTGGGATCACAAAATTTCCAGCTTTCCCTAAGTCCCATTTTCTGCTTCTAGGGATCATAATTCCCACATTCCCTAGTCAGCTAGACAAGGGAACCTTCCCTTAAGTGGGCTCTTCTCTCTCCTTATTCTCCAAGCGGGACACTGCCAGTGACAGTCAAAACAAAGCAAGGTGCACAGGGTTGCCAGGCACCCATCCATGGTAGGCAAGCTCCCACCCTTGCCCACAATTGCCTCTGCTTGAACAACTGAGTAATGGTAAAAAAACTGGAGGGGGAGAGGTGCGTCACAGATGCTGTGATGTCACTTTTGGGTAATCTGCCTTGTTAGCTCTGAGCAGAGCAGAAAGGCAAGTATAATTTTCGTAAAATATAACGATAATCACACCAACACGATAAGAATTCCCCCAACCTCTGTGGTCTTTACCACAGAGATTGGAACCTTGGAAACTTACCAGGAGGGTTCCTTCTGCTCTGAGGTAAGAAAGGCATCTTGAAGCTAGGGCGTTTCCCACTTGCTGATCAGTGAGGCAGGACTAAAACTCTTCCACTTCCTGTCTCCCAGGCGGGAACTAGAGTTCAGTTTAAACACTTTCTGAGCTAACAAGTAGGATAGGAAGAAAATGATGAACGTAGGACAGTAACCGAAACATGTTAAGCAGCACTATCATAGTGAGAAGATGTTAGAACAGTAGCCAAAAAACATGTGCTGAAGTAGGAGGCTAACCAAGACTTTTTAAAAGTTTCCAAACATGGAAACATGTACTGCCTGTCTTATTCTTGTTCCTCTCTTTCCTGCAGCAAATCAGAGTATTATCCCATCCACTCCTTCTTCACTTTTTGGGTGGGGCAAGATGCCCTCCTTACCTCAGAACAGGAGGAACCCTCACAGTAAGTTTTTAGGGTTTTGTTTTTGCTCTAAGGAAGAGGGCAGCTTGAAACTAGGAACTTCAAATAGCAGCATGCATGTCTTTGGGTGGGAATTGCACATCATTCACCACATGCTGCAGAGCTTGGGAGTCTGAAGGCCGAGTTGGCAGAAGAAGTTTATCTTGTAGTGCCCGACAATGGTTGATATAAAAGACCAAATGGTCACTTGACATATCTCCTCCACTGAAGCTTGATGATCAAGGGCAATGTTGGTCACTGCATTTCTCTTTCAGAAGAAACAACATTTTCTCTCAGGTGTCCATGATGACCCCAAGATGCTATCGTGTCTGAGTCAGAAGAAGGTTGCTTTTGTCTCTGTTCCTAAGGTAACCATGAATTTCCAACATCTCTATGATCATACTTGTGTCCTTGAAGGCTTTTTCTTTTTGACTGATGTTGCTCATCAGGGTATTCAGGTATGGATGAATTTGGATTCCCTGTCTTCAAGCAAGGCCTGCTGGCATCATCAGTACCTTGGAAAACACCAGTTTGAAGGGAAGGGCTCTGAACTGGAAGTGCTGATTTTGGTTGGAAAATCTGAGAAACCTGTGATGGCCTGTGTAGATCAGAATGTGTAGGTACGATTCCATGAGTTCAATGGAGGTCATAAAAGCTCCTAGAATGAGAGTTCCAGGGACTGAACTGGAGTGTCTCCCTAGGGAAGTGTTTTTGAATCACAAACGTGTTGATGTATTTTACATCTAATATGGCTTCTCAGTTCCCATTTTTTTGGGGCACTGTGAAGAAACTAACCTTGGTGCTAACATTTAAAGCCCTAACTGATCTGAAGCCTTCATATCTGTGGGACCACCTACCCAAGAGCCCTTTGTTTGGCAAGTTAACAACTTACTGGTGGCCCCTGGCCTGAAAGCTATCCATCCATCCTCAACCTGGGCCTCAGCATTTTTAGTTATGGTTCTATTCTGGTGGAATCTTCTGTCAAGTGAGGCCCAGGCTCTGTGGGACTTATTACAGTTTTGCAAAGCCTGTCAGACAGAGCTGTTCCACCAGGCTTATAACTGACGGCTGCAATGATTTCCAACCAGCAGGCCTCTCTTTCCCTTTTATTTCCCTTTCCCATTTTCTTCATCACTTCCTTCCCCTCTCCCTTTCCTTCTGCCCCTTTTGAATAGTATAGGGATTTCTGGTTTATAGGGTTGTTGTTTTTTAGAATGCTCCATTCCCTTCCAGTTGATTTGTATTGGTGCCAAAATATTACAGAATCATTGCTGCTGGTTTTAATATTTATTATATGGATTGCCTATAAGGAGAAGGGTGACCTTGAAGTCAAATGAAATAAATACAATAAAGATCACAGTCACTTGCAGAGGGGTACCAGTTCTACGGATCTTACGGTCAGTAAATGTTTTATGGCTAAATCTGTAATGATTAAATGATCTAGAAATGTCCGCCATGTTTTGATGGAATAGCGGGAGAGACTGTGGAAGAAAGGTTCAAAATTTACAGTATGTAACAATTTGAAAGAAAATGGTCACAAAATGATATATAGATGATATTTGACACCAATAAATTGGCAAAGATGTATAAAGATGTGTCAAATAGGTGCTGGAAGTGTCAATAGCAAGAGGGGTCTTTTTCATATGTTGTGAACATGTAAAGAGGCTATGACTTCCTGGGATATGATACTCAAGGAACTGCGAAAAAATCTGAAATAACAATTTTGAAAAAAAACCTGAGGCTTTTCTGTTTGGAATGATGGGTGAAGACTTTCCTAAGCGATATAGAACTATGTTTATGTATATGACCATGTATTTTATTTCCACAAAAATGGACAGACAGTGAGATGCCAACAAAAGAGGGCTGGGTTCTGAAATTTACAGAATATGCAGAAATGGCAAAACTGACAATTTTTCACAAAACTGGAAACCCTTTTAAAAATACCTTTTGAAGAACTATTAAAATGGAGAAGTAGGGTCAGGGTTTGAAATCTAAAAAAAACAGTAGATTGTAATTACCAGAAGACATTTAAGAAAGAATTACTGAAACCACATGTTAATTGTATGCACTGAAGTTACAGTTAACCTGCAGTCAAAGATGAGATAGCTGGAAGTCACCTTCTGCTGTGTAATGGGTTATTTCTTTGGTTTTTTCTTTTTTATGTTTTTGTGTTATTTTTTTTAAGTGAGAAAATAAATAATATTATTGCGATGTTGTGCGGTTTCCGGGCTGTTTATGTATAAACAATGCCATGATGGCCTTAGCTGCTGTAAAACATTTACTGACTTTTAAAATAATATTATTATTTTAAAAGTCAGTAAAAGTTTTATGACAGCTAAGGTACTTATGTGTTTTTCCCTTTTGAGGGATCTGGGAAAGGTAAGAAACTAGTCTGGGGGAAGACTGGAGAATTCTATGTCATAACCAAATTGAATGATTTGCTGCATCCATTGGACTGGTAGTGACTGTAGCCACAGGCCCTGGAATCAGAGGTGGGATCCAACCAGTTTTCACCACTTCTCTAGAAGTGGTTACTAATTTTTTCTGAGTGCTGAGAAGGGGTTACTAAAGCAACTTCCCTGCCCAATAGGAACTGGAAGTGCGCGTGTGCGGCGGAACCACTGTTTGAATCCCACCACCATCGGAACCTGTTATTAAAATTTTTGGATCCCACCACTGCCTGGAATCATTGTAGCAATCCCCTCACCAGCACTGGTTTGATGTCATGTTTTCGTTATCTGTCTTGTTGGATTGGTAGTACTGGAACTGGGGAGGCCTGTGGAGGTGCAAGCCTCTGTGTAAAGAGCTCCTGCAATTTGGCCGCTGTGCTCTCCTCTGGTCAGGACTGTACCACAGACGCATATGACAGGAACAAAAAGACAACTGGTAAAAAGGTCCCCTGTAGTCCTTCTGCAGACTTGTTGGCATGGCCTTTTTTCTGGTTTCTGGTCTCCACCAGTATTTTGTCTAAGGTATCATCAAACAGTCTATCACCTTGGAAAAGGTAGGTCATTACTACTGATTTGGAGTGAAGGTCTATTTGCACACCCTTAGCTATAGGTTGCATCTTATTGTAGCTGCTGGATCAGGATCAGCCATGGATCAGGACACAAAGGTCAGTGTTTCTAGAGATGCGTCTGCTAGGACGGAGATGGTCTTAAGGATGCGATATATTCATTCTGACCTGACAGTTTCTGGGCCCAGACAATGGAAGCCCTGGAGATGAGAGAAGATGTGGCTGCTGCTCTTATGGCTAGGACCGACGTTTCATGGGATTTCCGGGATGTGAATTCTAGTTCTCTGTTTAGTGCCATCTTGATAAAGGAGGACTGTGGCATCCACCAATGGAACCTGCAGTATTTCCATAGCATGTTGGGCTCAGGAATACAGCTTCTTTTTGGCACAGGCATTCTGTCAGTTGTCTGTTGGCCAGAGTTTTCCGCATTCTTCCCTTAGCCTTTCAAAGTATTCAGGAAAAGGAATGGATTCATCCAAGAAAGGCAGTTATGGAAAGAACTCCTTGGCTCCCTTTGGCCTGGATATGTGTTGTTTCAGCTCCTCGCTCGGATTGGGATCCTCAGACAGACCCAATGCCATGATGGCCTTAGCCAAAAGTGACTGATAATCTTTTCCACTGAAGAGTCTAGTGAGCTCTGCTCTGCTACAGCTGGTTTGTTGTCAAAGGAGAATTTGCCTTCCTTCTTTTCACCATCTGAAATGGAAGATGAGGTCACATTTCCTGGGAACTGACCACAGTAGGCACCTGAAAAGTAGGCCTTCCTGGCTGGTGTTTTCCCCATAATGGGTGGGTTTTCTCTCCTCAAACCTGGATCGTTCGATAGAAGTGAGAGTGGGGGACCTTGAGGGGAGTGATGGAAACCCCTAAATGAGGCTGGAGGTAAAGGTATCTGGAGGTGCTGTAGTTCTTCCCTAAGGGCCCTCCTGACTGTGATTTCACTGAAATAAGATAGCTGTCCCACAACCTCAGAAGGGAGGGTGTGTGTGTGAAGGTAAATTACCCATGGAGGCTTTCATTTCCAATGACCAGTGCAAGTAATCCTTTTCCAGGCAGTAAGGCCTGCCACTGTTGCTGCTCTGAGTTAAACTGGCAGCCGTTAGGGCCATTTATGCAGAGTGTAGTCCTTTTTGCGTGTTTTTTCTGCAGCGCATTGAGCAGCTTCCATTTTGGTGCCTAAGCCTCAGACTTCCTTTCTCCATCTCTGCTGACATCTCCTAGGCATTTTAGTGCTGCGTGGGCTCCCAGCTGCTCCAAGGATAGCAGACCCAGGTCTGCGTCCTCATCAGAAAGAAAATCATTGCCACTTCGTCTGTACCACTCCACAGTATCCTCCATACTATGTATGTGTGTAGTGGGTGGGGGGGAGGAATAGGAAAGCACAGCAAGAAGCCAAAAGAAAGGCCGGTAAGAAAATCTGTCTCTAGCTATTAAGAGAGGGAGCTGAAAGTGTTGAGAAAGGAGCAGGAACAATGGAGGGAGAGGAGAAAAGGCTGCTGCAGAGGACTATTTTGGCTGCACTTCCTGTGCGAGGCAAGAAAAAAACTGAACCACAAGTTCCCCTCCTGGGAGACAGGAAGAAGAACATTCTAGTTCTGCCTCCCTGAGCAGCCAGTAAGAAACACCTTAATTTCAAGATGCCTTCCTCCTCAGAGCGAGAATGTGGGAATTCGTAGGGTGTCATCATGGGGGATCCCTCTCTGATGTCACAATCTCTGCAACACTTCCCCCCCTCCCAGGCTCCCCCCTCAAAATCTACAGGGATTCAACAGTTGCAAGCTGGCAAACCTCTAGGAGACCAACAATCTGTCTTCTGGGATAAGGTAGCTCTGTGTGTGTTCACATGGCAAGTGCCTGGCTGCTTCCCTAGAGCTCTTTGCCATTCTTCTTCCCCCAGAAGAGGCTTGAAAGGTGAAAGAGCAAAGCAGGAAAGGGAGGAAGAAGCCTTCCCGCTCTTGCTGCCTACTGCAGAGCTACCACAGCCCATTCTGCCCTGGATATACCTCTGGTGCGCTCATCTATGATCTCTTTGACCTTAGGCTTCTCTGTGCTTTTCCTTGGTTTTTTGGCTGGCGGAGGAGGGGCATAGGCAGCAGCTTCTGGCTCCACCCACATCTCCGTGTAAACTTCTTTGTAGGGGTTGCGTTCCTCTGCGAGAATGGAAAGAAAAGCATCAGCATAAGAGATGGTGGAATGCCAAGCTCTGTGTGCTAATCGGTGTCTGGTTCTTTGGCCAGGATACTTGCTTCACAGCATAAGCTAGTGGACAAGAACACCAGGGAATTATCTGTGCCCTGGAAAGCTAGGGGCCCTATGGCCAGAAACACTCTCTCCCCTGGAGGCAAATGCCAGTGGAGCAGAGAGCAAAAGACAAGTGGGTCGGAAGTTCTGGCCTCTGCAAACTTTCAATCACGGTTAGCCTGGCCCCATTACCTTCAGGAGGCTCCAGACCCTTGGGACCAGATGGCTGGAACCCCCCCAAGGCCCATTCAATCATCTGCTTGTTCTGCATCTCCACTACTTTGGATGTGTCCGTTTCATCATTTTCTGGACAGGAGGGGAAGATCTTGCCCGCTCTGCTGCTCGCCACCTGAAAGGAGATAAATAGATGGTTTTGATTCAACTTGATTTCCATTGCCACACTGAGTTCAGAAGCGGTCTCCACCCACAATACACAATTTGGGGGATTTTATTGTCCCTTCCTGGTTCATGAGGGACTGCCACAGCTAAAGATGGTGTTCAACAGGAGAGGGCAGGAAGAATATCTCCACAGGCCAGAATGTTATTGATGCCAGAATAGTGGTTGTTTCACTTTTGTTTTGTGTTGCCTCTTTTTCTATGACACGTGGATTGGCTTAGTTACATGAGCAATGCCATAAATGCCTTTCTGCAAATCAACCAGATGGACACTTACCTGCAGCACTTCGTAAATGGCCTTCCGATACATGGGCTGCTTGTTGTAAGTAGCTTGGTGGAATGCACTGGCGAAGGAACTGAGTGGCAGCAGCTTCTCCACACAGACCTGCCATAAACCAAGGCAGGGGGATGTGAGACAAAATTCACTGCCGTTTCCGCCCCCACCCGAACCCACCCAGGAAAAAAAAAGAATTAATACAACCAACAATGGAAGAAGAAGAATTTGGATTTATACTCCACCTTTCTCTCCTGTAAGAAGACTCAAGGTGGCTTACAAGCTCCTTTCTCTTCCTCTCCCCACAACAGACACCTTGTGAGGTAGGTGGGGCTGAGAGAGTTCCCAAGAACTGTGACTAACCTAAGGTCACCCAGCAGGGATGTAGGACTGCAGAAACACATCAGGTTCATTAGATAAGCCTCTGCCACTCAGGTGGAGGAGTGGGGAATCAAACCCGGTTCTCCAGATTAGAATCCACCTGCTCTTAATCACTACACCATGCTGTGAAGGACTGTGGGATGAATTTAGCAGGCAAACTGAAGTTTGTGCAGCCCACACTAAACCTAAACCATTGCTTAGGGGCTCTGCATGATGAAGAGGAAATTTAACTCTTTGGGGGAGAGTGAGCAGCCATTTGTTCTATTTCCCTACAGGGGAAGAGATTGAATTGCTCTCACAAACATTTCAGAGAGTCACAGGGGGAGAAAGATAGCCCTTCCAACTGAGCAGCATAAACTTACACCACCCTCCCTAAATGAAAAGCAGAAAAGGACAGGGAACATTGTCCAGCAACTGGGGGAGTGGGAAGATGTGACGTGTGAGACCTCTCTTTGAACCATGGCTTTCTATCATGCCATGCAGTTTTCACAAGATACATTTAAACACTTGATTTGTACTCTTAATGGATAAACGACCTTTTCACATTATACATCATTTTTGCCTGATGATCAGAAAGTGCCACTGCCACAGTTTTCTAGTGAAAGGAGAACACATACAAACCCACTCTGTGGAGGACCCTCTGGATGCTATGCTTTTTCCTTGCCCAAAATATAGCAGCGAGCAGACAGTCAACATGACTGTTTGAGAAAATATTAGGAAAAAGTGACTCAAGTCAATTAAAGTCAATGGCTCCATTTTTGGAGACTATTATGATTAAAATGCCTGTTTCCTGCAACCGCTTCCAAATGAGTCACATGCAAATAAAGGGGGAATAGGGATGTACTTTATGAAAACCCTTTCAAGTCTCCAGGCTTCACTCAGTCCTACTTCTGTGGCCCCAGAGTGGAGATGGGCACGGAAGTCCTGGGAACTAAACTCTTATACTTCATTCTTCCCCCGGAGGACTTCACAAGCCAGCTGTGGACTGAATGGGAGGACCTCACTTGTCACAGCTACCACGGGTATAACTCAGCGTGCAAGTGGGGGCAGTATCCTTAGGTCATGCGAGGGCTGAAACAGGAATGCTGCAACAGAGAATGGTTAACCTGAGGGCCACCAGGACCCTCTCACCTGCAGCTGAGCCACTTACCACAGAGAACTTCCCATCGCCAAACCACATGACCCAGCGGGTGCCCTCAGCAGCCCGGCTCCTGCCAGTCATCCACCAGGAAACAATGCGACCTGGCCACCAGGAGAATCCACGCAATTTCCCCCAGACCAGCTCCCCGATTCCAAATCCCCGGCCGTCCTGTGGATGGATATGAGGGACCGTGAGGTCATGCACAGAGAGGGCGGAGCTTCTTTTAGATATGGTAAGACAGGAAGGGAAGCTGGTGCAATGGCACGGAGGGGGGAAAGTAGATGGGTAGAGGGGGGACCTCTGCCAGGGAAGGGCACCTCTACCAAACTCATCTCTGTGCCTCTCACTCTTTGTATTTAGGTCAGGTTTCTTGTCCTGAGTGGGAATGCTTCTACCCCTCACTAGGTACGATAACAATAGCAACAGCTACACTTCTTCCCTTTGTCTCTCTGTGCACCACGCTTGAGTCCATCTCCAGTCGACTCATAAGTACAAAAGAACATAATTATATTGAATAAGATTATTAGAATTTGCTTTAGGATTTATATAAATGAAAATATATAGACATTCATAATAGTAATCAATCATTAATGATTCATCAATGCCCAGAGCCCCTCGGGGATGGGGCGGCATAAAAGCTTAAGGAAATAAATACATAAATAAAATAAATATATTAGTCTATTTAGAAGTGTTAGAATTTAAAACAAAAATAGCCAAAATGGGTACTGTTTTAAGATTCCTACATAATATTATATATATAATTCTATTTCTTCTGTGTTCAGAACTTTTAACACTGATAAGATTCAGTTTTCCTTTTCTAATATTTCAATTTTTATTAATGAGTTGTTTTTTTTTTAAATTAACATTGCAGAAATTGGAAATTCCTGCCCAAATGTTCAAATGGGCTGATTCAATTAAAGATACACCAACCCGGGATGGGGGTGGAGGTGGGGGAGAATCGAAGAACAGCCCTGCTAGACCAGACCTTTCTATCCCCCTCCTGCCCTCATGCCTGGTCATCCCTTAGTCATGAAGCCTATTCCTTCCCCTCTCCTGCCTTGCAAAACTTTCCTAGCCGCCCTCCTCCACAGCACTGTCCCTGACGTCATTACTCATTTCTACATTCCAGATCTCTTTTCCCTCCCTCTTTTTTTTTTGTGCCAAGGGGACCATGCCTTATCTGTGCTCTACAATGGCTCTATACATCTGGTACAATATAAATGTAAAGCACCAGAAAGTGTAGGAAGAGGCAGACTATCCCTCTTCTGCAACATTATGATAGGAGAAGGTCCCTTTGACATAACTGATGCAAAGGAAAGATGCAGAATGCCCATGCAGAAGTCAAGAAATGCATCAAGAGCTGAGGGCAAAGCAGCCCCAAGGGTGCCTGGAGAAAGAAGATTTGAGATTCTTGTGGAGCTCGGGGGTGGGGGGGCAAGGAGGGAAGGAAGAATGTCTCTCACCTCATATTCTGGTTCATCATCAGCTGACTTGGATATACCCTTGTCCACAGCATCAGGCCCAACTGGTTCTGGAGTAGTCGCCACATTGGGAGAGGCAGGGTCGGTGGGCTGCTGCAAGGCGGGTGGGCTGGCCTCTTCTTCCTTCTGGGGCTCAGTCCGTGGTGTCTCCTCCACTGCATTCATCCCAGCAATGACCTTGGCTTTTTTCTCAGCCTGCAAAGACAGCCAGCAGGGTTGGAATGACAAGAGAAGCCATGAGAAGATCCCTTGCCAGGCTACAGTTGTAAGCTGTGTGGATCTGGAAGAAAGTCCCACTGAAATTAAGGGCATGTAAATCTGAGTAAACATGATTAGGATTGCACAGTGAATGTGGTACAGGACACAGTGCACTCAGGCCCACTTTTTGTCTATCTCACAACATGGAGTCTTTGTGCTTTAGAATACACCCATATGTACAAAAGGGAATTCTGGCAGTAGTGGGGCACCATTCTACCACTGCAAGTTCTCAGAGCAAGATAAGCAAACAAAGAAATCTACTCTTACCATTCTAAGTTCTGCAGCATTTTTTTTTACTTGCAAAGCATCTGACTATCTTGGCTGCAATTGCCTTCACACAGTACTGGGTGGTAAGCAGCTGCTGGCATGCCCACCTTCCACATGGGAAAACTGAGTCTAGAGACTATGACTTGCTCGAGAATACAAAACAATCCCACAGTAACTCCATCGCCCCCCAAATTTAAGAGCAAGTCTTTGCTCAAATGGTTTACACCCACAGCTGAATCACACTAGTTGTTAGTGATTACAGCAAGCAGAGAAAGATGATACATTCCAGAGTCTGAAAAGGCTGGAGAGAGCTGCTCTTTGTAGACAGCAGATTGCCCTACTTATAATTACAACAGCCATTCACCATGGGAGAAATGCATGTTTTCCCACACAAGAAAGAATTATAGCCTATTACTGCCTGTCCAGAAGCAGAAAGGAGTTGGTGGAACAGGATGAGAGATTTTCTGGTGCAAAAGTTTTTGCTGATGACTTCATACCGTAAGGTGTGTGGGTGCTGTGTGTGTGTGTGTGTGTAGAGGTCTTAGGAACTTGGATGGTGGCAAGTGTATAGAGGTAGTTTTCCCTGCAGGGAGGAAGGAGAGGGTGTGTGGTAAAACAAAACATGACGAATCATCTTTCCCAGTCAAGTGGTTTGCTTCTGGGCCATAGGATTGGAAAATATTTAGTGTTCATTTCCATTATCTATTTCTCCCAATGGTAGCGTACTCCTGAGAACAGAAGGAGAAGTGGAGAAACCATACTCCAAAGATGACACTACCTCCATGTACTATGGGCCTTCTCCTTCAATGTGGTCTGCATTAGGATATCAAAAGTCAAATTTTCTATGGAGGAAGCAATAGCGATATGTCGCAGTGCTTGGGGCAGTTATCCCCAGAGGTCCATCTTTCAGCAGGACACCAGCTCCCCTACCTGTGAAATTCCGACCACTCATTCATCAGAGGCAGTGGTCTCCTGTTCCACTCTACCCCACTGCAAGTGAAATACGTTTCTAAACAAAGCACTCATCTTCCAGGGAACAAATGAATGGGCTGCTCTTAAAAAGTTTAGACACAGAACTCCAACTGGGCAGCCCTCTTTTGCTGCAATGAGGCGGACACAGGTGAAGCAAGGGTCAAGATACCTGCTAGCCCCTGGACTCAAGAAGCAACTAAAAACAAAAAGCAACAATTAAAATGAAACAAGTTTTTGAGCCCTGACGGTAGACCACTGCTCTTATAGGCAGAGAAGCCAGATGGAATAACCCCAGCAGAGAACTAGAAACCTGCCACCAACCAAAGTGCCCAATGTGACAGATCAGGAATCTAAACACCAAAGCCAAGAATCCAGATGTTGGACAGATTCCAATAAGGTACCAAGTCATCAAGCAGTGATGTCACCGCAGGAATGAGAACATATGCAAGGGCACACGTGCACGGTCGAAATGCATGTATCTCAACATCCCACAATTTGCCCACGCAGTCCAACTCCCGCACCCAAACCTTCCTCTCAATTATGGCCTCCTATCTGGATCCTTTCAGCAGACTCCTTCTAAACATAACTTCTAACCTTCCTACCAGGTGATCTCGACAAACACCTGCAAGTATCTTTTTCTCACCCTCAAGTATCTTTTACACACCCTCTTACAGTAAAGTTTCCCTCCCCTTTGTTCAATGCTGAATTTGCAGAAATCCCGACAAAGAAATTCCCTAGACCCTTTTTTTTTGTTTTCGAAAGAAGGGAGGACGAGGGAGAAAAATCTCAGCGACTTCTTCTGACCTTGCACAATCCCCACTGCTTTGCCACAACCCAGAATTGCTTCAAGCCCTCTCTTTCCTTCTATTTTGTGCAGTTAAAAGCACAGCTGCTTGTTCACAATCAGTGCAGTTTTTAAAATGTTTTACCGTAAATAAAAAATTAACACACACACTCTCCCAAAATATTCAGGAGAAAGGCAGGCATATATTTTAAATAAACAAGTAACTACATGTCTAGGTAAATAAATACAAATTGGTGCCAGGACTCTGTTACCCTGAACTTCAGTTTTGGTGTTCAGGCTCACCAAACCTGGTGTGCACTGCATTTGTATCAATGTGATGCAGGAAAACTCTGGCCTGTAGAGGACTCAGGCATAGCTTGGAGATGAAATGCATCACACTGAGGCTCATTCCGCACATGCAGAATAATGCACTTTCAAACTGCTTTCAGTGCTCTTTGAAGCTGTGTGGAATGGCAAAATCCACTTGAAAACAGTTGTGAAAGTGGTTTGAAAACACATTATTTTGCGTGTGCGGAAGGGGCCTGAGTGAGACCACATTGGCAGAAGAAGACTAGGAAAACTCTGGGTGCTGCCTGAGGACACAAGTGGCAATGCCTTACCAGAAGTGGTCAGATCATGCATTAAGGCCCTTCACAGGTAATATCAGTGCACCTTCGGGCACAAAAAAATCTTCCCCATTGCTATTATTTATTTATATTATTTATTTATAGCACTTCTAGCCCACTTTGCTTACCACATCCAAAAATTATAGGAAAAACCCATCATATGTCCACCAATATTTAAAATCCCATTACCGAATCCACTAGCACACTCTTTGTCCCATACAGAAACATTACTCATGAGAGCCACCATGGTATATTGGTTAAGAGCAGGTGGATTCTAATCTGGAGAACCGGGTTTGATTCCCCACTCTTCCACCTGAGTGACAGAGGATTATCTGGTGAACCAGATGCGTTTTCACACTCCCACATTCCTGCTGGGTGACCTTGGGCCAGAATCAGTTCTTTGGAACTCTCTCAGCCCCACCTACCTCACAAGGTGTCTGTTGTGGGCAGAGGAAGGGAAAGGAGCTTGTAAGCCACCTTGAGTCTCCTTACAGGAGAGAAAGGTGGGATATAAATCCAAACTCTTCTTCTTCTCATATCTAGTCAACCAGGTCTACTCTTTTCTAGATTTACACAAGAATCTGCCCCCTTTTGTTCATCCTCTTTGATTTCTTTAGGCGCAGCACACTCCAGGTTTGGTCTGCTGGAACTAATTCCAGTCTGTCTTGTATTGGCTGGATTCATTTTTGAGCCCAAGCTCCGCAGTTTCTAATTCCATGATAAATTGTTCTCCTTCCTCCTTGCCCTATAACTGAGGAAAGAATTTCCCCCCTAAGGTATCTAGCCATGGATACTATCAAATGCACTCATGCCCCAGCTTTGTGCATGACCTGCATACCTGGATTCTTCAACTGGTTTTGAAATCTCCACTGGATCTCAGGATTGGTACTTCTCTCTATTACTCCCCCACCCCCACTTTCTTGCCTTCTTAGTATGATCCCCGTATCCAACGCTGCTGATTTCTCCACCGTAATACTTTCTACAATCTCTCCCAACAAAATATTCCGATTTTTTTCCCACCCAATTTTATTTACACATCAGATGATTAGCTCTAGTTAAGAGAGGGAAAGCTACAGAAAATAGGTAGGTTCTCTATAGTGGATTTCGAAGGCTTGCTAAGTGAATGAGGATCTACACATTCTGGACCACACTCGGCAACAAAACAGCCGGACAAGAAACCATGACAACTGCAACATGCCAGACAATCGTCCTGGTGGATCTCTTTCCCTTCAACACAAAGCAACAAGGAGCACATGAAGACTCTTTTCCCTTAAGGATACAGTCTAGATCCTCATGTCTGAATTTGCCTTCATATTCTTAAACAACCACTTTACAATGCCTTCATGTGAAACACACCCATCTCATTTTTATCCTACCCTTCTTTCAATGGGATTAGAGTAGCATCCATGGTTCTCCTCTGCTCCTGGCGGCTTCAGCAGTGATATTCACGGTGGCTCTTTGATATGCCACTTGTGGTTCTGAGCACCATTCCCCAATGTGGACCTTGCCATGTTTCAGTAGACCAGGGAAGCCCCATGCCTGGTGGGGTTTGTGGGAGGCAGGTGGCTCCCACTTTGAAACAGTCGTAACCAGAGCAACATGTAAGTCACAAGTCTCCATGAGCTAAAGGCCTCATGTCAGGGATTGAAGCAAACGTAGTTCATGATACTTGTGAATGTAGTTCTCCACCCGCTTCTGTGTAACAGGAAACTGCAGGAGAGTTCAGAATGAGAAGTGCACATGGGCAGGTGTGTGCTGTTCTGTACTTAGCTACTTGATTCCACACAACAAATCAGTTGGAATCTTTGGCACAGGCTACGAAGTCAACTTTTAATTAGTATACATCTGTCTATCACAAATTTCAAAATGCAAATGAATTTCTGAGCAGAGTAAGGTGGCACAATATGTCAGAATTCCAAAGCTGTCTGCAGGCTCAAAAAGGTCTTTGTTGTTGTTATTATTAATTACATTTGATAAACTGCTCACCCCCAAAGGGTTGGTACTCCTGTTTACACTAACAACATAGCTAAAATTGCTTTTAAAAAAGAAAAGTGTGACAATCTCAGCCCCCAATCAAAATATGCCCTCACTGCTGAATGAACCAGCTATGGCTCTGATCAATTTGTCTATCAACTGGATTAAGAAACATTAATATTTTGGGACAGAAAAGCAGTAACTGGCTAACCTAACCTAAGATCACCATCCATAAATGTTATTTGGTAAAATGACTGAAGAGTCAGCCTACCCCCTCAGCTCTCGTGGCTGCCATCAGTCTCTGTATACCCACTGTCTGCTGGCATTTCATACTGAGTGGCAATTCTTCTTTAAAATAGCACTTCAGGAAAAGGCAAGGGAGGGAGGTAGCCTTCTGCCAGCCATACCAACTGCTCTGGAGGAACAGTTCCCAGCCCAGCAAGGTGCAAGAACAAGTAGAACAGTAGGACTTTTTGAGCGTGTGGTCCCCTCCAGCCTGTCCTCCTCCCCAATGCATATCACAGTACACTACAGAGGAGAAAAAGAAGAAGAGTTTGGATTTATACCCCACCTTTCTCTCCTGTAAGGAGACTCAAGGTGGCTTACAAACTCCTTTCCCTTCCTCTTCCCACAACAGACACCTTGTAAGGTAGGTGGGGCTGAGAGAGTTCTACGAGAACTGTGACTAGCCCAAGGTCACTCAGCTGGAATGTAGGAGTGTGGAAACATATCTGGTTCACCAGATAATCCTCTGCCACTCAGGTGGAGGAGTGGGGAATCAAACCTGGTTCTCTAGATATGAATCCGCCTGCTCTTAACCACGACACCACACAGAGCCTGAACCACTAATGATGGGGCAGAACATAACACTGCAAAACCTAGTTGAAGCTTAAAAAAGGGACTGTCTAGCCTGTGTCAGGATGGGACGCTTGCTGAGAAGTCAAGCATCCTTAAGTTCCATAATGGAAAAGGTGAGATATAATGTAAATATATATAATGAGATTAAAATCGGAATAGCTGCTCTTAACAATTTTATGCTTAGCTGTAAAAGGCAACTAGTTTAACCTCTTGGTCTTGCTAATAGCACAGTACATTTCTGGAAGGTTGTTCTGAAAGGAAAAAACCCAGGCAGATTATTTGAAAGGATGCAGAGCAGAACAGAAGGAAGAATTTTAGCAGATGCATCTTCTTCCACCATTATGCCAGAGATGCTAAGCATATGTCAGAACTTTGAACTTGGGAGCAGAACAATGTTGAGAATAGATTCAGCCTGGGTACTAACAGTAAGTCGTGACTGAAAAAGAAAATTACAGGGACAGTTAGAAGGTAGCAGTTGTTACAGTGGCACAAGATGGACTCTACACATGTTTCCAGATACAGCTTGCTTGACGACACTTTCAGTGTTCTCTTGGTTGCCTTTATTAAAACATTAATATCCCACCTTTCCAACATCTGCCCAAAACAACTGACAGAGAAGCCCAATTTGCTCCTCAAGGAGCATCAGCTCCTATGCAGTCCAGGGAATATTTAAAGGGTACTGCATTTGTCTGTACCACTAGGATACTTCACTCCTGGTTACCCAGCTCCTCCTGTCCAGCTCCCAGCTCAACAGGTACAGTCAATCCACTTTTACACCCGAACAGGCTAATTCACTTGTCCCAAGACAATTCTTTTTTAATTTTTAATATAATGTACATACAATAAAAAGCTGCTATGATTGTTCACCAAAATAAATCATTCAAACTTACAAGTGACTACAACGTTTGCAATGAAGACAACTTTTTTAGTTGTTTAAACAAAAAATCATTACAACTTACTCATTTATCAGTCAACATCAACCACATTCTGGCTTACAAAATGTTTTTTATTATTTAAACAATAAAACTTAACATGCACATTTGTCAGTCATCAAATCATCAATCATATTTTGGCTTGGGCATATTTTGGCTTGGGTTAACCAAACTCCGGTAGGTTTGGTCTCGGAAATCCTTCAGTAGGTCCAGTACTTGTAGCTCAATTACAGCGTTCTCAAAGAGGTCTGAACTAATAGTTTCTGATTTTTGCTCTTCCGAGACTATAGATGACTGCTTTCTCTCATGTCTTGTGTATTGTCTCCGGTCCAATTTTAATCCAGTCCCTGTTCCCTTTGACATAAGTTTGATCTGCAAGTAATTATTGGGTAATCTTACGTAGCTTCATACCATGAAAAGATTCAAGTGCCCATTTCAGCTCACTCCACTCAACTAATTTCTCAGGTTGTTGGAATTCAAGTCCTATTACGTTGCTTATCAGATATCTCATCCTATTCATTGCATTTACTTACACTGTGTAACCTGCCTGGAGAATCAGTAAGAAAGATGGGAGAAATAAATCTCAGAGGACATTTTTTCCTACCATGTTGGCAACTGTAGATTTTTTTTCCTCTTAACAGAAGAGTGCACAAGTCTAAGAAATCCTGCTGGCTGTAACAAGCAGACGTAAGAATCTGCTTTGCTGGATGTCAGGTAGATGTATACCAGAAAAAAGGTGACAGTCCTGCCTGTTTCTCAGCCCGCAGCAATTTATACTGCCTTTTAACCCTGTTTTCAATAGCAAAATGTTGCTATTTTGTGCTTCTATAGTTTAGTTAAGCACTCAAAGTGTTTCACAGGTAAGGTAGTTCAATGTATTGTTGCAGGCTTTCATGGCCGGATTCAACTGGTTGTGGTGGGTTTTCCGGGCTGTGTGGCCATGGTCTGGTGGATCTTGTTGCTATCTTTCGCCTGAATCTGTGGCTGAGGAGTATCACAGAGGAGTATCACAGAGGGAAGTCTGTTACATAGTGTCCCTCTGTGATACACCTCTGAAGATGCCAGCCACAGATGCAGGCGAAACGTTAGGAACAAGATCCACCAGACCACGGCCACACAGCCCGGAAAACCCACCACAACCAGTAAGGTAGTTCAGTTTATTTTTCTTGAATAGAAGATGGAAATTTGGGGCTGAGAAAAGGAATATTTATTTATTTACTGAATCGTGTATCCCACTTTTCCACCGGATTCCCCCCAAGGCACCTCAAGTCTAAAACGGAGTACATCTTTTTTTTTAAAAGAAAAAAGGAACAGCCACTTTTCAATTAAAAAAACATCACATTAATGGAACTGTTAGAAGAGATGAGGCGAGGGAAAGAAGACTGCAGTTTGGTGGGTGAGGGAACCCAGCATTTTAAAATGCTGAACACAAAAATAAACCAAACAAATAAAACATAAATAAAACCTCCCTCACAAGAGGAAAATATGACAAAGAGGGGAAAAAAGAAGAGGGCAAATCTAAGATGGATTAAGAATGAGCTAGTGAGAATGCCTTGACCTGCCTCTACTGAGTTTGTGGCAGAGGCAAGATTCAACCTGGAACTTCCTGGTCCACTACAGAGGCTCCTAACCATTCTCTGCACCAGCTCGTGTTGCTGAGTGTCTTGGTATGGACTGCAGAGTTTTTGTTTTTTAAGGACTTTTATTGATATTTTGGATCGATATGTTTACATGTATTCTACAACCTTTTATTACATCTTTAATATCATTTACCCCCTTTTTTCCCCTCCCTCCCTCCCCCCATATTTTTCTTCTCTTCTTCAAATGTGCAGCAGCAGGTTCATTCTTTCAACTCTTCTTTTCCATTTATCTTCTGTAATTCCAAATTCAATCAACCATTCTGTGAATTACGTCCAAATCATCATCATGTCCATTTGTTTTTCTTGCCATATCTGGTTTCTTGACATTATTCCGGCATGGACTGTACAGAAGCAAGCAGCAGCTGGTGGATCAGTGGAGGGACTGAAATAGGTTCCTCCCAGTTGTACGATTCTATCTCATAAGTTGCATTGTGCATTATTTATCATCCCATTAGCATTCAACCAAGGGCATGAAGGTGGCCCTCATGGGACTGTTTATTTCATCCATACAGCCACTCTTGGGATAGATCAGGCTAAGAACTGGTGACTTATCCAAGGTCCAACAGTGAACTTTATGGCTTAGGAGATAATTTCTCACATTCAGAGCTAATCTTTGCAGCCTCTTGATCACACGGGGAAAAGGTATCCTCATGTGTGTGTGGGTGGGGGGGATCACAGCAAAGATACTAGGAGAATCCAAAGTCTGCACCAGGTTACAGTCCCACTTGTAGGTCTGCCAAATGATGGAGACTCAGTGCTTTTAACAGACATGCAACAAGAAGAAATAAAGCAGGTGCAGGGATGGAACGAGGGGGAACTGTGCTAGGGACACACGTGCGTCCTGCGCCCCTGCCACGCCCCCGCGGGGGTGCACACCTGGTGCGCTGTGCACCCACGCCCCCTTGGCGCTACACCACTGAGCAGGTCAACTTCCCTCAAATGCAGTGATGGAAAAATCCTGCACCTGTTATAGTTCCCGTCATGCAGCTCTTGAAAGCACAGAATATCTGTCGGGAAGGAATGCAGCAGTCCACCTAGCCCACAACAGCTGGTCACTGGTAGAAGCTGTGGGTTCTGGGAAATCACTAAAGAATCATCAAGGCAACACTAGCTCTACCTTGGAAGTGCAGGTAGGCAATCACAGGACCAGAAACCTACCACAGAAAGTGTGCAAATGGTGGTAGCCTCTGGAGTTACAAGTTGGGTTGATATAGCACATCCTGATCGGATCTATCAGCTGGGGGAATAGCAGCAGTTGCCCCAAACAAAAGGAAGGTTAGCTGTTAGATTCAGAAAGTTATATGTAAACATATCTGTGCCAAGCAAGAAAAAAGAATGGGATAGAATTAACTGGATAGCTTAATACATACAAACTTTATTTTAACCATGAATGCTACATGGCTTGAACTGGGAAAGAAGTTTTCCTAATTCTTCAGTTTCTTCCCACAATGTCATTTGCATCTGGCAAATAACTGCTTAGGCATGAGGTTCACTTGATGAGCTGAGGCAAAGAGGAGAACTTGATTTTGATGCTAAAACACTACTTTCCACTTTTGGAGGAAAGAGCACAACACAAAGGCTACTATAGCAAAGCTATAGGGCTTACTGTTCTTGTAGTGATATTAAGCAATTTGGACATTCAGACCTATGTGAACAGAGCGGATGTATTTAGTTCCTTCAAGACATAGAAAACCTAGGCAATTGCTACCTAAAATGCCAGGAAGGGGCAGCCCCATGTCTTGTGTAATGTCTCCAGTGAGGTGTGATGTGCAGATAAGGATGCCCCTTCCTGAATTAAACAGCAGGCCTTTTAAAGAGTCAGGTATTTCAGGCACATCCCATGGAACAGCTCCCCTTACTTGAACAGGACAGGACAAGAGGGGGAGCTCTAAGGCTTCAGTACCTAGCAGAGGAAGCATTTGGTGGGTCAGACCTAGCGGAAGGGGGAGGGGTGCCTAACAAGGAAAAAAGAATTCCCCATTCCATTACCAAACAAAGTGGCATCTAGGCACAGGAGGGATTTTAAGTAGAGTTCTGGGCTGGCAAACGTAGACAACAGAGAAGGCTGAGTTCAGAGACATACTCTTCAGCACGAAGAAGGCTCTTTCTATACTAAAGAGGGGAAGACTGATAAAGCCAAAACAGTCATATTTTAAAAGTTGTCACAGTATTAGTATATATAACCCCTGGCAATACGGCACTGGCTGAATCTACACATAGCTGATCTAAGACTGCAGGCTAATGGTTTTTTGAACTAAGTTAAAAGTGATTTGGAAGAAGCTTTGTTTTCCATTATGTACATTTTTCCCTCCATCACCATTGACAGAAGAAACAAACAACTCAAACAACTCAACTAAACTGTCACCCTGGTTTTACCAGAGGGCAAAAACAAGAGAGGTACACACATCACAAGCAGTAACTTGTTTTTCAAACTGCTCCGAACCCTCTGAAGAACAGGCTGTTGGGCTGAAGCCTCAAGTGGAGGAATTTGCACACCTGGGAGGGAAGAGGTGATCCCCAAGTTAAGATGAGGCCTAAAGTATCAGCCTCCTGTGTTACCACCTGCTGCCTCATGTCCTCAACTCCTCATAAGCTTGTGACTTGTACAGCATACACCCATCTGCCAATGGAGAAGAACAATTCCTTCACTTTCTTCACAGCAACCTTCTCAACTGATGTTCCAAACAATGACTCAGCCATAGGGAAGGGTTTTTTGCAATGGAAACAAGATCCTGCCATCTTGGAGATCAGGAAGAAGTCCTTCCTCACCACGTCCTCTTACTCATAGCTGGGTAATGATTGTGAGGTCTTGCATCTGGGTGTGCTTCCACCCTTTGGCCTTCCCTGTCAGCATGCATTTCTCACTTAAGCCATCTGGATTGTTTTACTGCACCATTCATTGCATCACACAGGCATTCCAAGATGGTCTGCTGGCTCTTCCTCATATTAAACCACATTACGCAGGGTAATCCATAGAGGCATGGGGTTTGGGTGGTGTGGAAGAAATGTATTTTTAAAAAAATCTTCCTGGTGTGCCTTTTGTGCTGTTTATCACTCTGTTCCACATAGTCCAGATTTTGCTATTAAAATGTAGACACAATGCTATGCAGACACATGCCAAAGGTTGGCATTTGCATAAAATGGAGGAAGGACAGGTCTATCTAATGAGAACTGTCATATACAAACAGCAGCAACAACCAGGCATGGTAAAACAATCCCAGATTCAACAAGATACCAAAAGATCATGGGTGTATGCAGACCCCAACACCCAGGAGAACAGAGCACTGAAACTCACAGATAGGCCCTTTTGGAACATTATCTTGCAAACCAAGGGGCAGAAAGTTTCAGAACCACTTCTGGGACTCCCCCCATCAGGTGCTGGTTCAAGAAAGAGGCGATCAAGAGTGTTATGGGGTGGTGGGCCCCTCCCTACTCCAATGCTTCCAGCCTCATTGACCAGTAGAACTTGCACAAGGTTGGGTCAATTCCACACAAGCGTGTTGTTTAGAATTAAATCTCATTCAGCATTACCCTTCTGTTTAGAAAAGTTTGAAACTTTTGTGAACAAATTCCCTTCCTACCACCAAACAGTCATCTCAGGAACTGTGTCAAGAGTGAAAAATCAGACCTGGTTTTGGATACGGAGACTAGTTACAAACTCACCACATAAGCACAGGCAAACCTCACTCTCTGCAACCTCAACTGGAAGAGCAGCAGGCAACTCATATTACCCACTGAATGATAGGATGACAGGAACCGAACACAGGGCTTTTCCTCCAAAAGGTGGCATGCATGGAGAAAGGCCTTGTTTTAGCTTTGAGGATGCTGCTGCTTCTGGACATCCCCTTGTATGTGTGTAAATATTGGAGGGGGGGGGGGAATGTCTGAAGTCCAGGATATCACTTGATTATGCCTCTGAAGGGATATACCAACTTGGTCTTCCTTGTATTGTCGTAGGCTTTCACAGTCAGACTCAGCTGGTTGTTGTGGCCTTTCCCGGCTGCGTGGCCATGGCCTGGCAGGTCTTGTTCCTAAAGTTTCGCCTGCATCTGTGGCTGGCATCTGCAGAGGTGTATCACAGAGAGAAGTGTCTATGTGATACACCTCTGAAAATGCCAGCCACAGATGCAGGCGAAATGTTAGGAACAAGATCTACCAGACCACGGCCACACAGCCCAGAAAGCCCACCACAACCAGTTGGTCTTCCTTGTTTCATTCCAGGCCTTTTAGGCCTGCAGAGCCAGATAGCATTGCATCCTGCCTGCCCAAGAGCGGCCTTTCACCTTTCCCACCGTCCCTTCTTGTTTCCCTTTCCCACCCCAGGCTCAATCTTCAGAGCTGGTTTTGGCCAGTCCCTGGTTGCAGCAGCTGGAATGGACCTGCGTGTTTCCAGGTAATCTCATTGCAAGCAGACTTTACAACTGCGGAAGGCAGGCCTGGCGGAGCAGGGGAACGGAGTGGAAACAAGAGCCCACCTGAAAGAAGAGCAACCCACACCTTGGCTCTCCCCTCACATCTTTCCCCTTCTCCACCCTGAGGCAGCGATCATGAGGGCATTGGCCTTCTGAAACGGGCCTGAGCTTAACCCAGCGAGGGAGCCGGTCGCCTCTGGACAAAATGGAGGGCTGACAGCTCTGGCGGGGAAAGGCAAAACTCCCAGGCCTGGCGCCTCCTTCCCCTCCAGGCCCTGATCCCGACGGCTGTTCACCCCACTCTGCCCCGAAGCGCTGCCACTTGCATGTGCTGACACCCCCCTACCCAACTTGTCTTTTCTCAAGGTGGCGATCTTCCATGAAGCGGGGGTGGGGGTGGGATCTGACTAACGGACCCGCTTTCCCTTTTGAGAACTTCTCTACAAGAAACTGCTTGGAAATTTCCCTGATGCTGCGCCCCCCCCTCACAAAAAAAGAAGACAAAACTTTTAATGGAATTGAGTGTTTGCAGTCACCCCGCTACTTTTTCTCTCGGGGGGGTGGAGGATTCTGCTTCCGAGCGAGGGGGAAACCTTTGCAAAACGATGCTTCCTTTTCTCCTGCCCGAATCGCTCTCCCCCACCCGCGGCCACCCAAAGTTTCCCGAGCAACCGACGCAACTAATCACTTTGCCTGGGATCTCCAAGAGGGATCCCTCCTTTTGCAAGTCCAAAGTGATACCCCCAAACCTCTTCGATCCGGAAGATCAGCGGCAACAGCCGCTGAGGACCCCCTCAGAATCATCTGAACTATCTCGGGGGGCTGCGTCTCAAACTCCCTGGTTCTCTCCCAAATGCTCCTCTGAACCTTTTACACCACCCCCTTTACAAACGGGGATGGGGGCACAGAGACCCCCGCCAAAAAGAGCCTCCCAACAATACCCCCCCCCTCCGTACCTTCCCGCATGTCCCGGCGCTGCAGCAACCGCGGTACAGCCGAGGGGGCTGGAAAGAGAGGGGGCCGGAGGGGGAGGGGGGCCGTGGGGGAGGGGGGGCAGCGCCGCCAACCTTCTTTGTCTGGGAAACTCCAAGCCACGTGACGCCGGACGACTCCCCTGGTTGGCTGCGAGCAATGGGAAACGGAGGGGGGGCGCGAAACAAGAAAGGTGAGGGGGTGTTTGCAAGACTGCCACTGGGCGGGGGGGGGGGGGAAAAACCATGCACATGAAGCACGCATTGTGGTCCCCCCCACATCTATTACCGGGGGAGATCCCAAAGTTGCAAGGAAGGAAAACGGGGGGGGGGTGTCTTTGGGCTGCAACCGCACCGCCAGACGAACCCCAAAACAGACCCCCACCCACCCACACCGCAAATCCAAATTCAGCTGCAAGCACGCTCCCATCGGATCAGGGGAGGCGAACGGCTGCAAGCGCGACCGCTCGCGGCTGCAAATTCCCACCCTGGTATCCCCCCGCCCTGCAAGGAGACCTTTGCAGGCGGCTGCAAAAATACAAGCGAATGCAGTGGCCACGCAGAAAACACAAGCGGGCAAGGGAGACGACGCACCAACGTCACGCAAAGCCTGGCAAGGGATTGGCGGAGGCTGCAACATGCACCGTCTCTGCTGCCAAGGGCGCCCTCCCCAGTCCCTGGCACCGAGGCTGCCGGAGCCACGGGCTTGCGCCACTACACACCCTCTGCAATGTTTCACGGGCGCCGCCAAAAGATTACTACCCAGGCGACCGTCTGGCCTGCGTTCAGCACCCCTTTCACCTCCCACCCCCTCAGCCGGAACCGAGGGGTCCCCTCCCCCCGGCAAAGTCCCGTCTGCAAAAGTGCAGAAATGCAAACAAGTCAACCTCCACGTAGTTGCAGTTCTCATCCTGAAAACTACGTTATTTATGGCTTTGCTCCACACCCTCCCAGGGGCCTAACTCCATGAGAGGCCAATTTTGCAGTAAGGAATGAGGGGGTGAACTAGGGATTTTGCAAAATCTGCAGACAACCCAACCAAACAGCCCTCTTCCCAAAGTTTGGTGGGGTGGGGAGGCAGGGAAGTAGGTATAGATTTTTTAAGGTGGGGAATTGGGGGGAGGCCACACCCCTTCCCACCCCTAGGGGCGTGGTCACACCTCCCCAAGCTATGCCCCCCACTTCAGTGCTTATAAAAGCAGCTCTCTGAGGCTAGGGATGACAAACTCTGCTCTCCCCACGGGCTCCCAGCCGGCAGTCCCTTCTGCCCTCCCCTCCAGATAGAGGCGTAGCTAGGGAAAATGGAGCCTGCTGCAAAATCTGAGTTTTGCGGGGGCCCCCCATGGACGGCCACCGTGATGTTGGAATCCACCCCCCAAATAGCATCACTTTCAATGGTGTTTCAACTAAAGAGCCCAAATTCTCCTTTTAAATCCACCTTAAAGGGAGAATCTGGGGTCCCCAGTTAAAACAACATTGAAAGTGATGCTGTTTTGGGGTGGATTCTCCCCCACCCTGAAACAGCATCACTTTCAGTGTTTAAACTGGGGGCCTCAGATTCTCCCTTTAAATCCATGCTGAAATGGCGGATTTAAAAGGGGAATCTGGGGAAACTTGGGGGGTGCCTGCTGTCAGGGGTGCAATTGTTAAGCTAGCAGCACTAAACTTTCAGGGTATCTTTAGGAGATTCTCCTGATGATACCACCCAAGTTTGGTGAAGTTCAGGGAGTCCAAAGTTATGGACCCTCAAAGGTGTAGCCCCCATCTTCTATTAGCTCCCATCGGAAACAATGGGGGATGGGGCACCCTCCTTGAGAGTCCATAACTTTGGACCCCCTGAACCAAACCTCACCAAATCTGGGTGGGATCATCAGGAGAGTCTCCCGAAAGGTCCCTAAAATTTTGGTGCTGATAGCATAAAAACTGCGCCCCCTGCAGGCCAAAAACTGAAAAAACACTAAAAATACAAAAAACCACAAATGGGGCAGAACTTCAGGCATGTAATGGGAGGGTTGAACCCGAGAACCCCCCCTTACCTACGTCCTTGTGGAGAGGGAAGCGGCACGCCCACACTATAAGGACCAACAGGAGAATTTTGGCAGTGAGGGACCTCTGGAGAAAAGCCAGTTTTCACCGACCAGCATTTGTACAACCACACGTCCTATATGGTGCTCACAACTGTAGGTGAAAACAGGAGGGGATAACACACTTTCTCAACATCCATTTATAGTGTTTTTGCTACGAGGACTACACTTTCTCCCACACCAGAAGCAGGACTCTGAGAAATAGCTGGTGGGTCCTCACCAACTGCACAGCCATTGCACTGAAAAACGTGTCCCAGGCAGTGGTGGAATCCAAAAAATTTAATAACAGGTTCTGATGGTGGTGGGATTCAAACAGTGGGGCCGCCGCACACATGCACCTCCAGTCCCTATTGGGCAGGGAGGTTGCTTTAGTAACCCCTTCTCGGCACTCAGAAAAAATTAGTAACCGCTTCTAGAGAAGTGGTGAGAACTGGTTGGATCCCACCTCTGGTCCCAGGTATAATGAAAACCTGGTGACTTAGCTGTTATTCAGCTTGTCTCCTCGGATTTGAACCATCGTCCAGAACATTTCTAATAGAGTGATCCTCTCTTAAAATTTTTCTAGTTCCCTGACCTAGACATGCAAAGTCCTCCTGCTCTCTTCTCAACAGATCATCCCTTGCTGCTTTTATGTCTGGCACTTCCTTCCCAGAAAACCCATCAGGAGCTTCAAACCTGGCTCAAAACTGGACCCTTGCAACTGCATGAAAGTCTAGGGCTGTTTTTGCATGCTGAAATTAACCCTTTGTTGGCACGTGGAATGCCCTGGTGCAATCGGGAGTTTTGCACAGCCCCTGATCCTGCAGCGTGGCTGCCATGTTTCTGCTCCAGAGCCACCCCATGGCAATGGCTTTGCTCCGCGAATTTCCTGAACCGCAAAGATTGAGGTCCTTTTGAAATGCCCCTTTGTTGCTCCAAAGGCTTCCACTGGCATGCAAAACTCCTCCATAGCATAAACGGGGCCAGTTTTCCTGCCTTGCTGCTCTGGCCTGCCCCATCAATGGACAGGTACTGAGAAGCATCACCCCCCACCCCCCACCCCCAGCAGTGGGAAAAAAAACCGGAGGGAGAAACCTTGGTCTTTCGAAAGGAGGAAGAAACCTTGGGCAGAAAAGCGGTGTGTGCAGGCTCCACGAATGGGAGGGCAGCGATTTGCTTACACACGCAAGGCTTCCAGATTTACATTTTAGACCGGGGTGGGGAGGACGGTAATCTCGTCGCACACGTAAGGATTTTAAATTGGGGGGGGGGGGGTTCTCAGCGCCTGACTTGTCATGTAAAATTAAAATAGTGAAAATGGGTGGGGGGAATGGGGCGAGATTCAACCAATCCGAACGCAGGAAATGGAGGCTGCCCGCGCATGGGTGAAAGAGTCTAAGGGGCTTAAGCGGTGCTTATGGGAAAGCCCCAGGATTGTGGAAAACCATTTGGGGCTTCCCTCACGGGCCCTGACTCGAACGAAGGACAGAGCCGGGCAGCAGTGGGGAACTACAAGCAGGGTGAGAAGCCCCGCCGCAGGTACGCTCCCTGGCTAAGCCACGGAGCATTTAGAAAGTGCAAAAACAGCCTACTGTAACCACGTGAGTTTGCTCTTGTGCATTCTTTCTTCCCTTTCCCCCTTTCCCAGATGAAATCTATACTGTGAATTCCCTGGGAATAAATACTTGTCTTTCGCTTAGGTTCCCCTGTAAAATGTTACATGCACCAATGGCACTAGATGAAATGTTACCAAGAGAATCAGTTAACAATTGCTGTCATCTCTACCCTACCCTCAAAAAAGACCCCAGTGAAAATTTCCTGTTGGGGGAGGGACATGAGTCACACCACTCATAAGCACATCATGCCAAACCACTCAGGAGCAGAGAGATTGGCAGGTAAACAGTAGTGACAGCATTTTGTAGCACTCTAACCCCAAAGCAGGTGCAAGGAATTGGGTTCCCTTAGTGGCATGGTGCTGTGTTCACGCACGCACGCACAGCTTGTTCCAAATGAAGGTGGGTTTCAGCATTGGCTTAGCTAATGCCCACTATAGAGACACACCGGCTTCAAAGTACAACAGGGTTAAGTCCACAATACAGATGTTTAAATTTGTTCAAACTCTACACCTTCTTCCAAGGAGCTCTGGAAGTTACAACCCATGCAAGTTCTCAATTATCACATTTTAAATTTGCAAAGTACTTTACATGCACATTGGTTTCCCAGCACCAAACCTGTGAGTTACATCACAAGGGTTACCCCTTCACAGGTCCAAACTCAACTAATGAATCTACGCGAGAGGCAGAACTAAACCCAGTCCAGTTTTTAACCACCGGACCTCAAAGCAAGAAACACATGCTATTATTCAAGTGCGCACCAAAGGCTTAGCTCCAAGGGGGCAGGAGTGTGTGCTACGCACTGGGCGCGTGCCCCTGTGGGGGTGTGGCGAGGGCGCTCTGGGGCAGGCAGGGGCAGAGGACGCACTGGTACACTGGGCGCTTTTCACCCCTGCTATGCCTCTGGTGCGCACTGAATTATTTAGCACTGTATTGAATGTGTGTGTGCCTGGATTCTTGCAATATTCTTCTCCCCAAGTCTCCTTTGGATCAAAGAAACCATAACTTTTAGCACAGAATTGTAGCAAGGACAGAACCCCTAGGGAGGTCAAATGTTAGATAACTGAACTGTGGTTTTGGCAAGCTTTGTGGGACACCAGAAATCCGTGACTAGAGCCAAAGGGCCAAGAAACCAAAAGGCTGAGTTGATCGATCTGATCCCTCTCCCCTGTACACTCTGCTGGTCATACTGGCCAAATCTGGAGTGAAATGGATCTCTTCTGTGAAAAAGACCTTTAAGCCCTCAGATCATGGAAGAGCACCTGCATCAATAATGAGTACATCTGCACATGCCTGTCTGTGCGCTAGAAGTCACCACCATGCCTGGAAGAGTGAAAAAGGAAAATTCCAGATGTGACAAAGTAATGTAAAGTAAGAAAGCATGCATGTTTGCTCCATCCAACCTGCCTTTCTGTCCAGGTTGCGGTCTGTCAGGTATGCAGTTCCCCCAAACCAACCCTTCCCTCCCTCCTAACCACACATCGCCAGCAGAGGTGAGCCTGACGAAGGCTCTCCGTCTCCTTCCCTTCTCCCTGCAGGGGAAATCAGTCACAACTTGCTTGCCTCATTCCACAGCAATGGGGAAATCCCTACACATAACCCTAAAGCAACAACCCAAGGGGAAGGGGGCACTTGCTTCGCTTGCTTGCCACCCCCAATGGTAGGAGTTGTGGCAAGGATGGGGTGACCAACTGGAAGGGTCACCGGCACCACCTCTTTCTGGCATCTGCTGCTTGAAATGGAGGCCAGAGACCTCCGTTTTCTTACAACATTATGTATAGTTAGTGAAAGGAGAGCCTACAGCACCATCAGCTACCAGAAGCAGCAGTGGTAGTGTGAAGAGCAATGATAAGTGGATAGGGAAGCAAGAGAGGCTGGTGAGCCAATCATAGGGGTTCAACAGGCCATTATCTTCCTCCATAGGTTATACCATCCTCTTCAAAGCATCTTATCTTTAATAGGGAGGCACCAAGACTGAGGAGGCAATATATAATATCACGGAGCAGCTGCATGTTTGGGAAAACCCTGACAGCAGGAACAAGGGCACAGCAAACACTTCTTTCACACAAATGGTCCTTGCAAGATCCAGAGTCATCCTCAATTGCCTTTCTGAGTCCTGGTGTAGCCACCAGCCAAGCTGAATGACACCCCCAGAAGATAATGCAATTGGGTTTAAACCTCACTCGGGTGCTTATGGAGTTACAGCAGAAACACTACACGTGTCACGGGCTGGTTGCCAAGGAAGCGAGGGGGGTGGGAACAAGGACGGAGGACTGGCCATGACACCATGTTTGCCAAAACAGGAAGACGTAAGGACCAGAAACACTCCACCAGAATTCTCCAACTCTAAATCCCCATTATGGGCAGGAAACATCTCTGCTCTCCTACTAGTCACTTATAGGCAGATTTTCTACAACTACTGTCATTCCCAAAATCCCAGTTCAAAGACCCACATTATTTATTTATCATTACTTAGACAATTCATATCACTTCTCCAGTGACCTGATTGTCTCCTTGCCAAACGATAGGACCGTCTGAACACCAGTCGTAATAGATGTTGACTCCATGTTTTATTATAATTCCAAGGTAGCAGCTCCAGTCCAGGTTTTATTTATGGCATTCTCTAGACTGGATCTGGGCAAGGTGTTATGAAGGACTCCGGTGGCCTCATTTTCCTTTGTTTCATATTCTTTTGCTCTCAATAAAGTTACACAGTTTAAGTCAAGAGTACAACCTTCAGCAAATTCCTGAGTGACAGCACCTTACATTAGCCGCCTCCTTTTCCCAGTCCACACCAGCACAACCACAGCCTGTTCCGCAAGGAGAAAGCAGGTGTTGAGAGTCAGTATGACAAAATAAGAGGAATCCCTGACCAGGGAGACTCTGGTTCAAATCCCCACATGTTGCCAAACTTTCTGGGTATTTATAGGCCAATCATTCTCCTTCAGCTTAACCTGCTTCAGAGTTGTTGTGAGGATAAAACATAACAGGAGAGAGGACCACAGACCACCCTGTATTCTTTGGAGGAAGGGGACTATAAAAATGTATTAAAATCAAGCAAGTGTTCTACAACAGGGACCAAATGAGCAAAATGCGTGACTTGTGCAAGCAAGCCAAGCCTTATGCTGCTGAAGAAGGCAAAATGAACCAAAAATACTCCGGTCCCGCAGGTCAATCTGACTGGGTGGGACATTGCTTTTGGATCTCAAACATCCAGGTGGATCAAGTCAGGCCTTGATCATGAATGAAACTCATCTGCCTGGTTTTCCCAGGAACATTTTATCTGGCCTGAACTCAGTCTCTTGAGCCCATTGGATTGCATAAATGCCACCTCCAACAACCTATGCCAGGAAGAAACTTTCCTGAACCACATAATCTACCAAGTGAGATCGCAACAATCACAAATTCTTTCACAGATGTAGAACTTGTGAGCGGTTTTCCTCTCACAGCAGCAGGTGATGGGAAAAAAATGCTGTCAAGTTGTAGCCCAGTTACAGCAACCCCTCATGAGGTTTTCAAGGCTAGAGTTGATTTGCCTGCCTCTACAATCCTGGACTTCCTAGGCACTCTCCCATCCAAATATTAACCAGGGCTGAGCCTGTTTAGCTTCCAAGATCCGGCTATCCTGGGCCACCCAGGACAGGACTCTGACAACTATTCCAAGACAATTAATGGAGGGTTAGAATCCGGATAGCTAATCTTACTTCATTTTGAATACCCCCGCCCTTTTGCAAGAGTCTGACTATAGCCAATGCATACTTGTTTTTACTGGCTGTCCTCACGCTTTGGAATAAGCCTGCCAGACATGATACAGAAAGCTCCTACACTCTCTTCCCTCAGCAAAAGGTGCCAAGTGGAAATAACTAATGAATGTGGCAGCTGGCAGTGACAAGTGTGGCAGCTTTAACTGGATATATGCTTTTAATTGTGTGCATTTCTATTTTTAAGCCACACTGGGCAACGTGGCAAGTAGGATATGAGCATTTTAAATGAATGAAAGGTGAAAGCCTCGTTTCCATTAAAACAGTGACAGGCCTGATGTCTATTCCTTTTATTATTTTGCCAGCTTTCATCGTGAACCAAGAACGAGGACTGCAGAAACGGCAACTGGTACAGTCCCTCCTCTGTACCTTCAGTACTATTTCAGACGACCTGTGGGCTGTCATGTGTCTGAATGTGGTTCTGTGTCAAAACACTTCACCCACAGAAAGCTGGCACACCAGGGCAAAGATCTTGAGAATGTTTACTAGACTGAATTTTTCATAGCAGGTGGCCTTGCCAGATGTGACCTAAAGTGGTACAGTTTGAGAGGAAAAAAACATCACGTGCCATTTCTCTGGACCAATTCTGAAACCGCTCATTAGCCTCCTGCCCTATTCTCTCCCTATACCTGCCTACTTCACTGGTAGTCCTCCTTTCTCACTGAAAGCAAAGAGGCGCCTTTCTCACTCAGCGCAGAATGCATAATTTCAAAAGCATAAGATCCTTTCAGTATCCAAGGCTGAACTTAATGGATTTCGGTTCACAAAGTTAACACTTCATTCCTACAACTGTTCTGTTTGTATCTGTTCCAGCTTAAATGCTTATTCTTTTTTTTTTTTAAAGGGTGCCCCAAAGTGGGAGGGCTTCAGATTGCCTTTGTGGGGAGGCGAGCATTGAGACCATGGGGAGGACCATGGGTCAGTGGCTGAAGATCTGCTTTTGCTTCCAGAAGAAGAAGAAGAGTTGGATTTATATCTCCCCCTTTCTCTCTTTGAGGAGACTCAAAGGGGCTTACAAACTCCTTTCCCTTCCCCCCTCACAACAAACACCCTGTGAGGTAGGTGAGGATGAGAGAGCGCCAAAGAACTGTGACTAGCCCAAGGTCACCCAGCTGGTGTGTGTTGGAGTGTACATGCTAATCTGAATTCCCCAGATAAGCCTCCACAGCTCATGTGGCAGAGCGGGGAATCAAACTTGGTTCCTCCAGATTAGAGTACACCTGCTCTTAACCACTACGCCACTGCTGCTCCAGGTTCAATCAAGGGCAAGGTTTCAGATTAAAACTATGATATTTATGATGTTTTTAATGTTTTTATGTCTGCTGCATTTGTCTGTATGCTTGTTGTGAGCTGCCTTGAGTCTCTGCAGATAAGGCGGGGTATAAATGTAAGCAATAAATAAATGCATAAATAAATAAATAACAGATCCCAGGAAGCAGGCAACGGGAGAGCCCTTTCTTTGCCTGAGACCCTGGGGAGAGGCTGCCAGGGTCTCACCTGGTAAACGGTGGCTTCATGCATTTGTCTAACTAATAACAGATCCTGCGGCTTAGTTCCAGCCACTAGGTCTGGTCACGTCTTTGTCTGGTACTGAAGCCGTAGGAGCTTGCCTGTTCTTCCTGCTTGGGAGGGGGAGAGAGACACCTCCCCCAAACTCCAACCCCATTCAGTCCTTCTTCTGAACAGCAGCCTCTCCCCCACTGATGCGACCGTGACGCCTGCCTGGTGTCTGCAGTCTTCTCTGCAGCGAGCGTGAAGGGGAGGGCATGCCTCCTCAAGTGGCTCTTAATGCAGAGATATCTCAAGCCTCTTTGGGAAACCTCCAACCTGTTGGACCTCCTTGACAACAGCCTCCTTTGCACATACAAGTACCCTTGCCCCACCAGGAGATGCGGCTGGTGCAGGCGGGGGCCCCTCATTTATCTGTACACAACTGGCAGGCACCTCCCTGTCTTTCTGCTTCCTCACTTGATGCCCATGGCAAGTGGCTGCCAGGCAGAGCTATAAATAACCTGAGCTGAGCATGAAGGGACCTGTTGCTAGGGAGACACAGCGGTGAGACAACAAGGAAGAGCACGGACATGGAGGGAAGGATGTACAAGTTGGAAGGCAGCAGCAGCAGCGGCAGCAGCATAATGCTCTAATGAAAGACTGTCTGTGCCATGGGGCATTTCAGTAGTTGGCATCTTCCCCCCCCCCCCAAAACCCCACAAATCCCTCCTCAATCCACCTAATACCTCTGGCAGATTCACCACCACCCTCCACAAGAGGGAGGAATAATCACACAAGCTGTCATTTGGGGAAAATGCTACTCACATCCCTGCGGGGATTCCTTAAGTATTTTTGCAGCAGTTTCTAGAAGGAAGAGTTGCGGGTTTTTCACTTGCTGCCTGAATCTCACGGTCTCTCGCTGAAAGTCTGTATCCTAATTTGGCATGGAAGTCTTGTTTCCCCTTGGCTTTGCCTGGCAAGGCTCCAGCTGCTGCGGCTTCTTCTAACCCCACCACTGGCCCTTCCCTGTAGCAAAACTGGTACCCGTCTGGCTGCGTGAGTCAGTGCGGTGCAGTAGCCAGGGTGATGGCCTTGGATCAGGATGCCCTGGTTCAAATCTAGCTAAGTATAACATGGGAGGGGGAAAGAAAAACCACTACAAGTGATTTTGAAGAGAGAATGGAAAACAAATGTGACAGACAAGTCAGCACACCAGTTAAGTAATGGTTAGGGCTGCAGTATTTTCTGCCCACCAGGAAAGCAATGGAGCACAGCATTTGCTGTGCAAGGGACACAATGAACCACTTGCCTCCAAAGCTCATGGGCTATCTATGACATCACTTCACAGCGCCCCCCCCCCCCCAAGTGAATCTCACATCTCTCTTGTCAAAATGCACACTGGATCGTTTGAGACCTGTTCAATGCATTTGGTATCACACCCTATGGCCACCTTTCCCTGAATCCCAATATTCAAACACCACCTTGTCCAACACAAGACATGGTGATCAAGAGATACCTTCAGTCAGTGGTGGGATCCAAAAATTTTAATAACAGGTTCCGATGGTGGTGGGATTCAAACAGTGGGGCCGCCGCACACACGCACCTCCAGTCCCTATTGGGCAGGGAGGTTGCTTCAGTAACCCCTTCTCGGCACTCAGAAAAAATTAGTAACCACTTCTAGGGAAGTGGTGAGAACTGGTTGGATCCCATCTCTGCCTTCAGTTCAGTCCAACATCCCACTAACTCCTCCTTTAATTACTCCATACCTGGACGGGCAGATATGCCTCACATATCCCATTTTCTTTTTCTCTCTGATCTCTGATTCTTTGACTTTTCTCTCTGATTTTTAACTCCTCCCATCTCTTTCCCCATCCCTTATGGCTCCTCCCATCTCTTTCCCCATCCCTTATGGCTCCTCCCATCTCTTTCCCCATCCCTTATGGCTGGGCCTGAAACAATGCAGGCTAGACCTCACTGCCCAGCAAAACCTTTCCAGAGCTACTAGCCACTATGGCTACCAGGAACATATGGGCAGAGAGCACAGGGCTACATATTGATGCGTGAAATGAGCAGGCTTCCGTTGGTTGTAAATTCACTCACACTGTGTATGCCCATCTAGTTTTGTAGGTGCAAAAGTCCCATCATGAGGTGCAATATCCCCACTAGGAGCATACAATACCACTTAAAACTTGCGCCTCCAATGGGCCAAGAATGGCACCAAGTGTAGTTGGCCAGTAATCTGAACTAGAAGAGCAGTAGTCAGAAAAACAAGCAGCAGAAAAAATATGAATGCTATTTCTTATTGCGTTAGCCCTGTATATTCATCCTCAGGGATTTGCAGAACTAAAAAAAAAGAAATTTATAAGAGGTAGGGTTACCAACCATTTAAAGATTGTTTTTTTTTAAAAAAATCAATTAATGATCTCGCTTTTACCCAATAAATCAAATCCATTCTATTTTAACGCAAATGGCAAAACCTCCAGGAAAGGGTTTTTCTGATGATCCTGTGGGGAAAGGGTGGTTTCACCACATTCCAGAATACAGAATAGTCACTTCTACCCAAACAATGATCAAGACATCTGTGTTGTAGAAGACCCAGATCTGAAAGAGACGTTAGGTATGTCAATGTTGCCTTGATGTATCAGATTCCACAAAGGCTAGCCAGATACTTCCAGAAAGCCCATAAGCATGGCATGTAAGCAATAGCCAGTCCATCAGTCTTCCAGTAATTGGTATTTGGAGGTATACTGCTTCTGAACATGACGGCTCCGTTATTATGACAGCCATCAATAAAACTGTTTCCCCCCCTCATACTTTCTGTAAAGCTACCTAAACTAGATGCCATGAACACAATCCTGCTTCCCTGAATCCTGTCATCAGAAGCATACAAAGCCACCTTTCACTGAGTCAGACCCACTGGTCCATCTACTCTGGCATGGCCTGCTCCAGAGGTGGGATCCAGCAGGTTCTCACCAGTTCCCGAGAGTGGGTTACTAATTATTTGTGTGTGCCGAGAGGGGGTTACTAATTGGGTCTGCTTTTCTGTTAGAAATTCCATTAGGTCCAAAAATCATAAAGTCTTGTTGTTTCCTATGTGGCTGGTTAGCGAAGGTAGAAAACGGGATAATTCTCCCTGTTGGGCTGTTTTAAAAACATGTTTTAGTAATATGGTAAAGTTCCTTGTTTAAGGAAAGTATCCTTCTTTTGATTTCTAGAAACAAAATTAAGTATTTGAAAGTATTAAGTATTTGACAGGCAGTCAATTAGAGGAGAAGTAGTTGTTTCTGTTGGCAGTAGACGATAGGAGTTTCTATAATGAGTTTAAATTATGGACAGAAAGATACCAACTGGAAATTAGGAACTTTTCTTTTACAGTAAGTTTTTTACAGTAACAGAGAAATTATTAATGCCCCGCCCCCGGAATGCCCAGCCCCGCCCCCATCGTGCCCCACCCAGCCCCAAAACCGTGAGACAAATCTTTCTTTATCCTTAAGGCCAATTACGTGGGGGGTGTGGGGGTGGGGAGGGGTTGGAAAAGAGCCAAAGGGGCTAATTTAGTCTACTATTTCAGCTTTTTATAGATGAATGCACCAACTCAACTCATTTATTAAAAGCTGCAATTCTAACAAGCAGCAATTAAAAAGGTTTATTTAATATAAGCATAAGGCAGCAGGGCTCAACAATGGCCGCAGAATCCAGCTTCCTAAAAAACTTGGCTTTCGCTGAAAAGAGTGGAAAAGTTTTTAGACCTTCTGGTTACCAAGTTGTTTCCATAAGGTTATGGGCACTGCCTGGAGAAGTTCCATAAACCAGTAAACCTGTGGGATAGAACTGAGGGAGGCCAGGGCTCCAGGGCCCTTTATAACGCTTTGTCCCTCCCCAGTTGCAAAATAAACCATACATAACAGTAAAAATGCCAGTATAAATTAGGCAAAATGAAGTAGTATATGAATGTTAATTTGCATGATATTTGCACGTTACAAAATGAAATAGTTATTTTGTCACAGAATGCGGAGTATATCCAGCCCTGATTAAATCTCTTCCCAGAGATTGTTGCAGTGAGGAATCTACCTTGCTAATTATGTGTGTAATTTAAGGGTTGGGGCGGGTTCGGCAGGAGGCACAACACAGGCACAACCAGTGGCGTCAAATTGCTCAGGGTGCCGTGTATCCAACGAGCATTTGTGCCATGGAAAGAGTCTGGGAAGAAAACAGGTATAGATTTGGGTACTTGAAAGAGAGAGTGGGGGAGAAGGACAGAGAGAAAAAGAGAGAGGTTGGCAGGGGGATGGCAGAGTTTTCATGCATACCCAGGTAATAGACCTCCTAAGCAATATGGCTACCTCCGTACCCACCCCCATGGTTTTCAAAATCACATCATACAGAAGCAAAGCAGGTATATGGTTGCGCTTGAGTGTATGCAGGTGTGCATGAGCAAGTACAACTCTATGGCAGCGGGCACACACATGGGAGGGTGTGAATGCATGTTTGTGTGTGTGCGCATCCACACGCCCAGCACACAAGCCCCAGTATGAAGGCCACATGAGAGACAAGCCTCCCCCCAAAACCCCAAAGGTGTGCCACGAACCTTGTCAAGCTGAGCTGCCGGTGGGTTATCAGTCTGTGGGAGAAAGGTAAAGGAGAGGAGGGAGTTAGCACACACAGAGCCACAGCAAATGGGCACCTCAGACTCCATCCACCACCTGTCCTGGGCCAGGTGCCGCAGGGCGCATTTGGGGAGCAGGGAAGGAAGGCGTGGCTTCGAGGGAACACAAATTCTGTTCAAAGAAGAGAGCCCTCAGATAATCCATCTAAGATGGGGAGTCACATGGAATAGCACCACAGACCACTTATCCTGACCACGGCCCTCCCACGAAAGGCAGTCACGTGCCCTGTGCCCCCTGCAGTTTGCTGACCGACTCAGAAGACAAAAGCCCCTCACTCTAAAGTCCAAAGGTAACTTGCAGTAGCCCAACCAGTCTCCATCAAGGCTTGTCGATTCAGAAGCCTCAGGGCTGAACCATGCTCCAAGTGGTCTCAGGAACACTTCTCCACCCCAGCATGCTATGCAGTGGGTCATTTCATTCAGGGCACAACAATGCATGCTGGGAGGAAAGGTCACCTTAGCAGGGTCTTCCTTTGATTCAGTGCATAGGCATTCATAAAAGCGAGCTCTTCTAAATGTCTTGACCAAATACAAGGCAGTGAAATAGTCACAACAATAAAATGATGGGTGGGGGCGAGCAGAGAAGAAGGCAGACAACTATATACCAATCGCGGAAAGAAGAGTTTGGTACGGAGCTAATATCTGATGTTACATCTGTATGAATGTATATTTTAAGTCATGTATAATACAGTGTGTGCAGAGGGGCAGGAGGCTTTAATTCTTCAGCACTGCCGACCTGCACAAGTTGTGCGAGTCCCACCTCCCCACCAGTATGCAAAGTCAGAAAAAGAGAAGAAATAAATCCAAAAGGTGGATTTGTTTACCAACATTTATGAATAGTCAGATATACACACACAATTTAATCTGTTAGACAGCCCTATCAAATCACAGCAATAGGGAAGACAACGTTGGGGGGGTGAAAACTGGCTTGCTCCAGGGGTTAAAGAGCTGAAACAGAATTAAAAACCCCTCTGTGGCTTAAAATTGACCCAGCTGGGCTTGGTCAAATCCCTGAGTTGGCCCCCAAAGAAAATTTTTGTGTGCACAGCAGATCTTGTGCAAGTGGAAGCCCAAAATTAGTCCTTGTGTCTGCTTGTGTAACATGGAAACAACTGTACCCCCTGCTGCATTTCCCATGTGTGCAAGACATAGCACAAGATATTTATTCTGATGCCATTTCAAAAGCAAATTAAAAGCATGCAAACAGTCTGTTGTATATTTAATTGCTCCATATGCACAGGGCTGTTTCATTAAAAATTATAATGAAGCATGTGCCGCTGCAGCCCTTATGTTATTCCTTGCACAACTGAAACTGCATTTATTATAGATCCCTTTCCACTCATGCATTGCTGGCTGCAACCCGCTGGGTTTTAGTTTAGCCTAAATCACAGACTGTTTAAAGCAGTGGTTCTCAACCTTCCTAATGCTGCGACCCTTTAATACAGTTCCTCGTGTTGTGGTGACCCCCAACCCTAACATTTATCCATTTTACAGATGGAGAACACTGATGCAGAGAGTCTTAGGCGACCCCTGTGAAAGGGCCGTTCGACCCCCAAAGGGGTCTCGACCCTCAGGTTGAGAACCACTGGTTTAAAGGCTAACATGGGATATCTCCTGCCCAGAATCTCTTGGAACATCTTATGTGTGACAAAATAAAACAAACTGGTGGCAAAACACTTTTCCCATCGACCATGGCAGGCGACGAGGTTTACAGCTCTTTTGCAACACTCTTTTTAACACTGTCAAAGGGCACATCCTGAACGGAAATTAGGAAAATGACAACTAGTGACACTTGCTAGGATCAATCACATGAAAAGATAAGCAAGAAGGGTGACAAAACAGAACAAAAGGGTGTGTTTGCAAGCTGCAGATAAGAAACGGAGGGAGGAGAAAATTAAAGAATTATCGTAGATGATCGGCCCTTTAACCCACCGAGGTTGAAAAAACTGCTAGCTGCTGGAGGAGTAAGAATTTGTAGCAGCCTTCTGTGAAAAGAATTTTAAGAACCGAGTCGCGTAAATGCTTCCCTGCAGAATACAGTATCGTCCAGTGCTTCCAAAGTCACTTCTTGGGACGAAACATTTCTCCCACCTCAAAAGAGCGTTACATTTCTCTTTTCCCACTCTGATGTCACCACTGCAAATGGGAGAACTGGTCAGGAGTTCCAAACCACAAAAAGGCTCTTAATTTTATTGCACTGTTGTAGCCCGGGATCTCTGCAGGGGAAAGGGGCTGCTAATGAGCTAGGAAGGAGATACAGCTTGACCATCCTCAAGCTCTCTAAACCTGCACTCTGAATTTCATAATGGGCTTGTATGTATATTCTGAATCCCGAAGCTGATTTTGCCACCTACGAAACTGGGTATTACATGCATATTCTTTTTTTTAAGCAGTCTGTACAGACTGCATTTCCTGTGCAGAAGGGAGGAGTCACAACAATTAAGGACCACAGGTTGGTGGTACAGCAGATGGCTATGTGTGCAGTCCCAGGTTCGGTGGCAAGCAGAAGCAGCAAGGCTGCCGTAGACTAGGGCTTGAGAGACCCAGAAGAAGTCCAAGTTAGATGGATGTGGCTTAACTTTGTCCGATGCAGCTTCACTTATGGTCATTTGCCTGGTGGTTATGGACTCTCGTTTGCAGGTAAATACTTGGTCATCATATTATCGGTGATTTCCTCACTGGCGATTAATCCTGGGATAGTCGCCCGAAATATCCAGGTTCCCTCGAGATCTCCTCACAGCCAAACCGTGGAACACAGATCAGTCCTATTTCTGGCGCCCCCCCCCCCCTTTCATGGGATTTTCCTGGACCTGCTTGTATATGCACCTTTTTGAAAAAAACACTCCAATGGGAGCTAGTAGGAGATGGGGGCTACACATTTGAGGGTCCATAACTTTGGCCCCCATTAACCAAACTTCACCAAACCTGGGTGGTATCATCAAAAGAATCTCCTACTGATACCACCCAGGTTTTGTGAAGTTTGGTCCAGGGGGTCCAAAGCTATGGACTCTCAAAGGGGGTGCCCCCATCCCACATTGTTTCCAATGGGAGCTAATAGGAGATGGGAGCTACACGTTTGAGGGTTCATAACTTTGGCCCCCATGAACCAAACTTCACCAAACCAAACTTCACCAAACTTCATCATCAGGAGGGTCTCCTAAAGATACTCTGAAATTTTGGTGCTGCTAGCTTAACAATTGTACCCCTGACAGCAGGCACCCCCCAAGGGGCAGGCCTAGATGTCTTCACTAGAAACATGCTTCAGTGAGGATGTCAAAACCTGGATGAAAAGGTGCCGATTCTTTTGAAACTTGGTTGTAACTAAATTAAATTTTCAGTGGGAATTCAGTCATCATCTACCTAAACTCAATCAGAAATCTAGGGAAGAAGGTCTGTGATGGTATTAATTTCACTACTCAACGTGACTCTCTCATTGATTGAACACCATTGCAGAGTACCGTTTAGGAAAATGGTCTATTGCCTTTCAGATCAGAGGCTACAGATATTGAGAAAGGGACTCTGACCCCAACACCATTCCAAGTCCACAACAATTGTATGGGAGAAGAAACAGCGACTTAGATGTGTGTGTAAGAGAGAGGGGGGAGAGGGAGAGAGCGTGTGTACGTTTTTAGGTTTCTTGGGTAATGTGCACTTAGCTGCACAAGAAACAACAAGTTGCTTTTTTTGTAAAAGAGTAGCTGACCAAGGAATGGTAAGGGAAGTAGCCGAGGAGTAGCTGACCAAGGAATGGTAAGGGAAGGGGCTTGGTTGTGGCTTTAAATCTCCATTCAGCCATAAAGCTCCCTTGGAAATCCTAGGAATGTCAACTCTCAGTTTAACTGCTCCTAAGAAAGGAAATTCAGTGAATGGAAGTAATTGTACCAAAAAACAGTATTGCATAGACCCCGCCCAGTAAGGGCCAAGCAAGTTTGTATAAGACAGGCATATCACTGGCCCTTCTGTGTATCATTCCAGTTTTAGTATGTGTGCTGCCAAAGGGAGAAAAAGAATATCACTGGCCCTTAACAGACACCTTGAAGGCTGATCCTTTGGAATCATCCAAATTCCAAACTGCAGGAAGCTGGAGACTTGACAACATACCGCAGAATTCCTCTGAGATCCATCACCCTGATAAGGTTACCTGTAAACTCTTCCCTTCTTAGGGACAAAGGGTAGTTTCAGAAGGACAAGACGGGGTTCAGATCAGGAGAATTGTACTGGGGGAAAGTTTTAAATCTACCCTCCTCCCCCCATCACAATCCTTATCCGCCTCTGCTGGATTTTAGTGTTAAAATGCACAGGAAACCTGACCCTGCGTCCCTCCCCAGTCAAGTTTAAATTTGCCCCATGGGTCTCAAATACTGTATGACTGCTTTCCCCAAATTTACAACCATAGACATTTGGATTCCGAGGACAGATTCAGTTATACTCGTTTGCATAAACTTATTGTGTTGAATCCCTTTTGATAGCAAAATCTCCCTCTGAATCCCCCCCCCCCCCTTCTACTTTGACGTGACTGGGAAAGAAGTACGTCAGGATGAAGGGGGGATGAGGTTTGAGGGAAGAGGGGACGGACTGGGAAGAAGAGAGAAGAACGGAGGAAGTTGCCCACCCCTCTGAACAAGTTTAATTTTTTAAAAGAAACTGGTCACAACCTTCAGGTGTTTCTTGAGCGAAACATTTTGTTTATTTTCAGTGTACAATATGAACGTGGAACTTAAAAAATCAAATTCTTACCAAAAATAAAAAAGGAACAACAATACTTGGATCCTGCACAGTACACCTTGGCATACCATCCTTATAGAAAACCTCAGCCACCCAGAAGGTCCATTTATAAAAACTCATTGTCAGCTGAAACACACCTCGCATTCAGTGTCTCGCTTTTTAATACCCCTAGGTCTAGGAAAAGGCCAGCTCTTCTCTTGATTATGCTGTGGAATCCTGCAACCCCTCCCGGCCTTGCCTTCCAGCTTCCCTAACAACAGCAACCCCCACATGCCCTTCTGGACTCCACCAGGAATTTAGAAGATTCACCCCCAGAAAATGGCTTTCATGTCTTTGGCCTAAGCATCGGGACAAACCAATAAACAAGCACAGAAAAACACAAGGGATGGGAAAACTCCTTCATGGGAGGATGGGCACAGGTTTGGTAGGGATGCAAAGAACTGGTCTAATGGCTGACATGGAAAGGCTGGAGCGGATCACATCCCTGATCTATGAGAAGTTTAGATATTACAGGAGAGGGCAACCAAGGCAGACAGCTCCAACTCCAGCAGCCAACGCACTAAGATGTGGAGTGTGTGGGTATGAGAGATCCAGGATCCAAGCTCTGCTTGGCCACAAAGCTCACAAGTCAGTTGCTCTCAGACTCGGTTTCCCTGTCCGCAAAGTGGAAAGATCAGGTTTGGAAATGGCTTAATAGCATAGCTGAGTACGGGAATCCCTTTCCTATTGCCAGGATTGGGGGCAGACAGGGCATGATTTAAGAAGCCCAACTTTGGTGCAAAGGAAAGGTCAATTCCGAGGTCTACATTAACATATTGGAAATCTGCAAATACTTAGTTCTTTTGCATAATTCCTTCTCTTAATAACAAGGAAGGCAACATATGGTACTGAAAACCCCTACCCTAATCACTGGAAATCATATTAAACTACTCCCATTCCCCACAACAAATACTTGAGGCTAGAAACTTGCTTTTACATAAACCTGTTTATATCATTTTCCCCAGTGGTTAGAAAAAAGGGAAAACACGGTACGGTGTGTAAAGAACAGAGCTAACCGATGCTGTTAAGAAGTGAAGCAAAGACCTGGTGTGGAAAAGCCCCCCCTGCATATGTTCCTAGCAGCATGCAAGGTTGTCCAGATGGGAAACACAAGAATCTGCTACTGCTCAGAGAAAGCAATATAATGAACCTTCTTCTGTGGCCTGCCTAGGCCAATACTCTCCATCCATATTGCAGCAGAGTGTTTTTAGATAGTACATGCGTTGCCTCCTACTTCCATCCAAGATCTAGTGGAAGCATTATTATCATGTGTAAACAGTCTAAAATCTTTCACCAGATACCCAGAAGCAGACCTTGCCTTTTCCCACTACAGCCCCCAAGGAGCTCTCCCAAAGCCTTGCTCTAGTCTTTTAACACAAGCTCCACTGCACTGTACACACAGCAATGTTCCTGCTGTCCGCCATCGGGCTGAGTCAATCTACAGACGCCTTAACAATTTTAAGCATAGGCACAGGGCTATACAGCTTCAGCTGTCATGGCCTTCCCAACAGAATCCTGTGAACTTCAGTTCTGGCAAGATGCAGAGAATTCTCTGCACTGAAGATGGCCACCCACAACTACAATTCCCAGCTTTCCTTGTAAAGCAGGAACGAACGGCAAGCTGTTCCCCAAGCTAAAGTTCACCTGGGAGGGGAATGAAAAAAAAGCCCCAGAAAATGTTCGCAAAAGATTCTTAGCAAACCAAAAGGACCACCATCCAAAGCCAGTTCTGCTCTGAAAGGACTGAAGACTTAGTAGAGAGACACAGCACCTTCCTGCTGACAACTGTGCATAGAAGAGGAAGCCAAGAAGGCAGCAGCAGGGAAAACTAAGGATTAATCCAAGCCACCAGGGCGTGGATGGAGCCAGACTGGTCACTAGGGTTGCCAGCTTTGGGTTGGAGATTTTAGGGGAGGAGCCTAGGAAGAACCAGGCTTGGGGAGGGGAGGGATTTCACTGGAGCATAATTCCATTCTCCACTATCCAAAGCAGCCATTTTATCCAGGGAAACTGATCTTGGTCATCTGGAGATCAACTGTAATCATGGGAGATCTCCAGGTGCTATCTGGAGATTGGCAACCCGAGTGGTCCTGCCCAGGACTGCATGAGAGAGGGTTCCCTCAAGGCCAAAGATGTTGATGCCGATGATGCGCCGCCTCACCTCCCTCTTCCACCTGGCCAACCACTCGTCCCTCTTCCTCTTGCTGATGTAGTATGGGTCCCCAGCCTGGAAGGTCAGACGCTGCATTGGCCTGGGGCGCAGGTTTGACTCGCAACCCAGCCCTCCACGTAGGCGGCCTCGCGATCCCTGCATGCAGCGACAGACACAGAGAGAGAGAGACAAAGAGTGGAAAGTGAGGCATGGCTGGGAGATGGAGCTCAAAGGCAAAGCAGGCACCAGCATTACACCTACAGTAGCATGTATTATTTGACGTGAGGAAGTCCCAAATTGCACAAAAATCTGCCCAATGGTTAAACAAAAATGTAACTTTTTCTAGCCAGAGGGAGATAAAGCAGAAAAGCGCCATCTCCAGCCATGCAAAAGTTCCAACCCTGCCTTTTATTGGCCTCAGACTTTACCAGGCGCTATACATAAGGGTCGAAATTGCACATACCGCTGTAAAGACCAGAATCTTGTTTAAAACAACTACAAAACCCCAGAAGCCAAGGGTCTAACTAAACAATAAACATTCCTTGGGTTGGGTCTGTGTCAGCTATGAATCATGTCAGATACACAGCTCAGAGTTCTCTTCTGGGAATTCAATTCTCACATGAACAGGGCAGGGCTTGACAAATAATAGGCGCCAAGTTGCTTTGACACCTAGAAATTTCTCACTGTTACACCTAGTATTTTCCAGCAGTGATTCTTTTATGGCATCTTTTACCCATTCTCAGTGGAAGTACAAAGAGCTGGCTTCGACCATTTTTCTACGGGTGAAAAAGGGAGGAAGTGGATCCCTTTGACCACCCAAAAGGCTATGTTCATGGAACTGCACAGATAAAAGTCAGGTGGGATGGGACTGTCTTATGGAGAGGAATTTGGCAGCACTGAGTGAAAAATCTGTCTGGATACAACCCACAGCTTATGTGCCATTATTATTTTTTCATTAGAGTAATTTGTTATATGACAGAAAAGTAAATGTACATGAAGTTTTTGTCATAGCTTGTTTGTATATGAACTTTATACCATTCACAGGCAGTGGTAAATTTATTTCTTGTTGCTTTCTATACTAGTTCAAATATTCAATTAAATGACACTTTTAAAAACAATAGTGAAACTGTGAAGGACACAGTATAGGGGTGGAGGAGATGGCAGTCCCTTCTCCTTGTGCCTCATGGTCCTGATACAAATTGGGCTCCAAACACCTGGGAACTGAATTCTCAATGAGGAACAACAGCCCATCCATCACAAGGACCCAGGGAAAACCATAAAAGTATGATTATGCCTTCTGGTGCTGAGGTTGCTATTTTCTGCATTGGTTTCCATAATTTCATGCTAAGGAAGTACAACTCTGAATGTAGGAATTGAAGCAATTCATGTATCGTGCTTTCAAAATGTGCAAAGGGGCAGACACCTTGCTGAAACATAGGGCAAACTGCTAACTCAGCTGTGCAAATTATTGGCCAGTTCACCTTTTTAAGGTATTGTGAGGGCAAGGGGGAAAAAGACAATAAGTCTTGTTTTGCACATGCTCTAAGATGTGTTGGCAGAGATGAGCCAGCTGGACCTAGCCAGGACCCAAGAACAATGGCAAAGGCTGTAACCTAAGAGGTTCATCTGCTTCCTGGACTAGGAGTTTCATAACCTGACTCTGGGACTTACACTGGCAGTCACCTGGGGCTGTGAACATCTGGGACTCAGAGCCCCCTTCTGGCACCAAAAGGATGTAGCCTTGTGACTGGCAAGCAGAACAATGTCCTTGAAATGACTTGAATCAGGTATAAATACCCTCATATCTGGTTTTCTGGTCAACAGAGTATTACATTTGCCTTTTGCCCTGTAGACGCCAAAATCCTGTTACAACCACGGGTCTCAGGAGTATCATCTGTTAAGACAAATTTTATGTATGACCATCCATGACTTGGACAACCCCTGTTTACATTCTGGAAGATTAAACAGACCCACCTACATGCCAGGATAGAACAGCAAAGGTGTACAGGTTGGGGAGTCCTTGCAGATGCTTCGTCCCTTGCCCTAGAACAGTGGTGGCGAACCTATGGCACTCCAGATGTTAATGGACTCCAACTGGCTATGCTGGCAGGGGCTGATGGGAATTGTAGTCCATGAACATCTGGAGTGCCATAGGTTCGCCACCATGGCCCTAGGATGAAAGGCTAAAGAGTCTAGGGATTTCCAGTGGTGGGGGAAGAGGATGACTAAAGACATGATAATTACGGATACATTTGAAAAAGCCAAATGGATCTCCCTTCCCGCCCCCCTGCAATACTAGAATCTGGGAACTTCCAGGGTAATTTGGACTTCTGGGGAAATGACATTTCAGCATTCCACTGAGGAAGAGCTCACAAAAATGTCTCATTATCATGAATGGCGTTTTAGAATGCCTCATTCTGGATATTTTTGCCCTCCTAAAGAAGGTGTACAGCTGACAGTAAAGGACTGTGTCTTTAAATTCAATCTGTGTTTCATTACACAGCAAAACAAAAAGAATTCATAGATTATAACTGTTCCTATGTATACAGTTGTATTTTCTGTATATGTGCATTGTTAGTGGCTTGCATTTTTGTAACTTTCTGTATTTATGTATGTTCAAAGCTGTTTTAGACAACAGTGCACTTATTTTCACTTTTCAATTCACTTAGTAAATTAGTGGTAAGTATTGAAGTTTGTAGTGTTGTGTTCTTAAGCAGCAGGACTGGCGGTGTTTTTTGTTTATTGTTAATTGCTGTTCAATATGCTTAAGTCCTATTTGTAGTGTGAAATGCCATTTCACTCTGGTCGAGCCTCTGAGTGCTCCCAATCACACGTTGCTGATATGGGCTATTTTGCCGGCTTGCAAAGCAAGTTTTTCTTAGCTTTTGCCTCCCCAAGTATTGGGGACCTTAAATTTGACAGGTGAACTAGAAGGGTTCGATTAGACCCATTACTTCTGAGAAAATCTAGGATCAGAAGTGTGAGCCAGCTCTCAGAAGCAGCCCCCCTCTCCCTCTTTCTTTATATTCTTCCTTTTTCTTTTCTATTTGTTGATACATTTACTTGTTTTTAACTTTTAACTTTTTAAACTCTTTTTTCTTTTTTTTCCATATTAAAAAAAATACTAGAATTTGGAAATACCCAGCGAAGTTAGCGGGCATCAGATCCAGGAAGGCCAAAAACAAATGCTTCTTTACCCAACAAGTAATTAAACAGTGGAATTCACTGCCAATTTATTAATTTGCTTCATTTATATCCCGCTTTTCTCCTCATCAAGGATCCAGATTGGCTGACATTATTCCCTCATTTCATCCTCATGACACCTCTGTAAGGTAGGTTAGGATGGGTGTGTGACTGGCGTAAGGTCACCCAGGGTCAGGAGCTGCACCTGGTGATTGAAGGACATTCCTAGCTTAATGATTTTGTAATGATTTATATTCACAGGGATGGCATCTGGGTGCTGGAGGTGCACTTCCACTTCAGTGTAATTGTTGCTATATGTAACCAGCCTGTTGTATGTAATGGAACTTTCCTTTCTCTTGATCTTTATGGCTTCACATGTTTGTAGATAAATAGGCTGACCCTGGCAGGTTAGTCCCAGGGGAAAATAGGATGTGCCTGTTACCCTGTGGGGGTGACCAAGCCAGGTGGCTATATCTCTCCCTTTCACAGACTTTGGGGCGCCTAAGCTCCAAAATAACTCTTTTCACACATTCTTTGGGAAAAAGGGAAGGGGGACTTTCTGGGGATAAAGGGACTGGCAGAACTGGCTTTCTCATGCTGGGTACTTCATTGCCTTTCAAGAAACGCTACTGATCAAGAATCCAGAGTCTGTTTATTGGCTAAAGGACCAAGACCTTACACCCAGCAAATTTCCAAGGCAGAGTGGATATTTGAACTGGAGGCCTCCCAGATCCTTACTCTAACTCCTATACCACACTGGCTGTTGTAGTGAAGGCCACAAGTATAAATGGCTTTGAGATGGCGTTAGACATATTCATAGCTACTAGCTGTGATGAGTAAATGGATCTTCCGCATGCAGAGAGAATAAACCTTTGAATAGCAGTGCCAGCAGACAACACCAGGGGGGAAGGTCTTTGACTGTATGTCCCATTTTCTGGCCCTCCAAAGCACCTCATTGGCCACTGGGTGAAACAGAATGCTGTACTAGGTGGATCATTGGTCTGATTCAGCAGGAATCTTACACTCCCACTGGAGGCTTCCAAAGTGCATATTCTAGATCAGGGGTCTGCAACCTGTGGCTCTCCAGATGTTCATGGACTACAAGTCCCATCAGCCCCTGCCAGAATGACCAATTGGCAGGGGCTGATGGGAACTGTAGTCCATCAACATCTGGAGAGCCACAGGTTGCAGACCCCTGTTCTAGAATATGCACTGGATATCTGGAGTCCATAGGCAAGCCAAGAGAAAAAAGGGATTTTAGTACTGATACTTCCTTAGAATTCTTAACTGGATTCTTGATTGTTGTTCACTATTACAACAACAGTGTGTGCTATTAAGCAAAGTCAACAAACACAGATGGACAGACAGAACATCCTAAAGTGGAGATTATTCCCAAGGCAACTTTTTTCTTCATGGCTCCTTCAGGTTTCCGGCTGAGCAGATGCTTTGAGTTGTGTTGGTTTTGCAGCCTACAACATCCTGGAAGGTTTTGGAAATGGGGGCTGACACATTGGGCAGCAAATTGAAGTCTTGACCAAATTGCCATCTTATTTAATTCTCACAACCAAGTCCACCAAATCAAACTCGGTTGTGTGAATTGGAACCTAATTGTATCGAGAAGGCAGCTGTACCAAGACAGTTCTGGACCATGGACCCTCTGGGGCTGTCTGATGAACGCAGTCGCACCAGGGATGATGTGATTTAAATACGTTGGTTCCTACAACCTACAGGAATATGAATGTTAAGGTCAGGCTGGCTCCCCCAGGAACCACTTGAATGTTTCTAATTCATTCCTGGGTTGAAGCGCACAGTGGGGAGCAAGCTAGTATGCATCGCTGAAGTGTGCCATTGCAAGATGAGTACTTGCCTCCATTTTCATAGAGTTGTAGTGGTTTTCGTCCTTCTCTTCTTTGCCTGCAAGCAAAAAGAGCAGCATGAGTGACAGAAGTTGAGAAGGGCCAAGTGGGAGAGTACAACCAAGTGGGGAGGGGGACACAACTGTTACTGTGGAAATCAAACACACTCAACCAGCACACTCAGCCCTAGAGCTCACAGAATATTTACCCCCATGGTGAGTGGAACTGATGTGGTTGGGGACACCCATCTACATAACCAGCATCCCACTACTGGAGTGTGGGGTAATGGAGGAATGCTCTCTCTTCCCAATATAGAGTTGCTCTCCTTCCTCTCCATGCCAAAATAATCTTTTATCCTTTGGATCTCAATGCTTGTGCGGATCTCTTAGACTGAACCAGAACTACCCCATGTGTGTTTCCAAACCATCTCTTAAGGAAGAGACGGAAATCTCAGCTCCTGCTACACTAAACTGCCTCTTTCTCAAGACAGGTGGGGAAAAGCCCTTGAGAAGGGAGGGGGAAGGGATGGAGCTCAGCCCCACACAGACACAGTCTTCTCAAATCTTTGTACACCATTCAGAACATCAAACAGGCAGCGAGGAGGGGAGGAGGGTGACTTTGTGCTGTCCTGCTGCAAGTTTGCTCAACCTCCAAGTTCACCTCTCTGTGTGAGCGAGGCGGGTGGCTTCCTGTGCTATCTTGCACATCTCACCTCTGGGCAGGTAACCGAGGCAGCTTAAAATAGCACTGAAAGAATCTGGGAGGAGGAGCAACTCTGGATGGCTGAAGGAGGGGGCCCGTCACACAAGGCAAATGCACAGGCTACCATCATGTGCCTAGGAATGTATAAAATACGCACATGTGCAGGGATGGGACAGAGATGGCAAAAGACCACCTTCTGAGGGTCTGCCGTGCCTGTCTCAGATATGTGTGTGCAGATGGAGAAGAATGGTATTCCTACCACCTGGGGAATGAAGACGAAGGAGAGGTTTCCCTGTCTTTTGAAAAACGTCCCCCAATTTGATTGAAGCCCCTTGTAAAAAATTCCCCCAGTTTGACTGAAGCCCCTGCATCTTCTTGCACAGAGCCAGGCAGGGCAACAGCAGCAGGGTCAGGCAACTCCAAAGCAAAAAGAGACTCAAACGACTTGCGCCAGAAAACTCAGACGCACCCACTGCATCAGAGCCACAAGGTCAAGCTAGGGATGAAGCGTGAGCAGGACTTCTTTCAGACTCAGGATTCCGTGATTATTATTTTTTAATTTAAACAATTTTGTGGGGCAATTCATTGCCCATTTTTTAAAAATGTAGCCTTATTCGGTGATTTTCCGTAATCTACTGCTTCCATTTCCATGTTCCCCCATGTTTTAAAGTATAAGGAAAGCATCGACACCGTGCGTGTGTGTACACGCACATTTGCAGATGTTCTTTTCTTTTCTCGGTGCTCATTTCTCCCCTCTAGCCCCTCTCTCCCCCTTCCCAACCCATCTTCGTGAATGTGGATGCCCAGACCTGCTTTCCGCAATCTCTTTCATTCCTGGGCACGGAAAATCCGCCCTGGTGCCACATTCCTTATACGTTCAGGGTCACCTCAGCTAGTTGGAACGAACGGGATGGTTCTCCTCCCCAGCCCCTCACCATCAGAATTTCCAGCCTGAAGAAAGGCCCCTTCCCATTGCAAAACTCCTGGCATGAAGGCAGCCAAGAAGACCCCTCCCTTTTGCAGGCTCCCTGCCAGCAGGAAACCTAAGCTCCCTGGGAACGTGGAATTTGTCATTCAAGCCCACTTTGCAAAAGGCTCTTTCTAGATTTCTAGGGCAAGGCAGAATTCCACCAAGCCCCACCCAGACAGTGAAGGGGGGATACACAGCAGGAATGAAAGCCAGGCAAGAAGGAGAAAGAAGAAGCCCTCCTAGGGAAAGCTGTGCAACGGGACTCCATTTCAATGCAGACTTAAATGAAGCCGCTCCATCAGGAAGGATGGTATATCCACTCCTCCAGGAGTGGATTTGGGGAGCTGTAAAGGGCAACAGAGTGGGAGATCCATGCAGCGGTATTCTCCCAGACATTTCCCCATGCAGGCTCCACTACAATGAACCACTACACTCTTGCTTAGTTTGCCCTGGTTTCTTTCAGAGTCACACAGGAGAACGAGGCACGAACTCGGCTTGTGTGTTCTCGAGCGTGCAAAGTTCCCAGCAGATTTAACCCATTCCTACCCCCTCCACCCAACTAGGTGCTATATAACAATTGATTTAAGTCTCCATAGCAACAGGATAGCCTATTAAAATAAAATATCTACACAGAGATCTTTATTGACCCATATGATGGGAAAATATGGTCAGGTCAAAATCCCTCTCCGTGCACTTTCTGTCCCGCTTTGATAAGCAGCAATCTCTTGCTCATGCTTTCTCTTTGGTTCCTGCACATGTGGATGTGGGCTCTTCTCCCCCCTCCCCACCCCATGACATGGTCTCTTCTGTTGCTTCCTGTCCCTCTCATGCATGCACATCACCACCACCCCCAAACAAGGCCCCCACGCTGGTTGCCACAAAAACCATAGCTTGCCATCTTGTAGACTTCTCGCTGTTCACCCCTTTTCAGCCAAATACCAGTGAAAAAACAAAGCATTTGGGGGGGGGGGGGGGGAGAGAATAACAGGCATTGGGGCCAGGCACCTAAAAAGCAGATTCTGACTCCTCCCAAGTCTCCTAAAATTCAACACGTTTTGCAAACTCTGAGAGCCATCATTCTTACTCTGGAATGAAAGCAAGCAGAAGGGGTAAAAGCAACAGCTCTGGTTTTTAGGAAATGTCTGTTGTGGTGTGCAGCCAAAGGCGCTGCAAAGCATCAGCCGCATTCAACGGAAATTCTACTTGCACATCAGCACCTGTGACCTGCCAGAATCTTTGGTCCATATGATGGTCAGGAATAACGAGATGCACAGGGACCCTTCTAGCCTAGCTTCCTAAAGTGAAGAGACTAAATCCCTTTCTCCCAAGGACACTTCCCCTGTTTCTACTATGCACGTCAAAGGTGAACATGATGAAGTGCTACCAAGGTTGCTCTCCAATGTGCATCTAGCCTGAGGACACGCATGGTGTCCGCATGAGTCTGTTTAGATTAAGGATGCTCTCAAAACTGGGTGATATGATAGGGCATGGCCTTCATAGCAACAGGAGAAATACTGGTTCATCTCCCACCTCCCACCACCGCCTTTCTATCACTGCATGAGCTAACCAAACACCAGCAAAGCTACAGCAAGTCATGTGACAAGCTCCAGTCAAGGCTGTGGCTCAGTGACAGAACATCTGCTTGGAATGCAGAAGGTCAAAGGTTCAATCTCTGAGATCTTGAGTTTAAAAGATCAGGAAGCAGGTGATGTAAAAGACTCCCATCTGAGACCCTGGAGAGCCTCAGTATGCTACAGGGACCTCAGTATAAGGCAGCTTCAGGTATAAGAATTCTTAAGTCCTTGCTCCAAGCAGCTAAGGGTAAAGGGCACATAATAATGAACTCATTTCAGCTTCATGGTGAACACAGATGCCAATGAATCAAAGGCTGGTTCAGGCATCATCTTCGGCCCACCACAACTTTTCATGCAACACATAAACCCATTGAAAAGATTTTAAAAATGAAAATTCCACCAAGGATCGGGGATTTCTCAGTGACATCACAAGCACTAGCCAATCATCAACATCTTGCTGCCTGATTCTTTTGCACGCTTGCAGTTAACAGATTTTTCCCCCCAGCTTTTTCACCAAGACAAAAAATAAGTTTGGACTGAATACAGTGAGTGTGCTTTCAAACCAGTAGCACTATGCTAGAAATGTTCTGTCTTGTCTGCCTACACTTGCTGTCTACCTTGCTTCATCTCCATGAGCTGTACCTTATCTTTCCTGACCTTTCTGGTGGATCTTCACAGCCCTAGATCCTGACCTATATCTAGTGTAGAGTTTAGACACCCCAGAGCCCAACCACAGGGCACCATGCTCTTGTATGCTTCTACTGCAACAGCCCAGATCTGATCTATGTATTTCCCAAGCTCACCTTCACTGGCAGGCGGGTCAGGGCTGTCCTTGGGGGTGCAGCGTCCATTTTCCAGGGCCGAGCCCATCTCCCCATCCGGGAGGCTGCTGGATTCATTCTCACCACGCTGCCTGCCCTTCAGGTCGGTGGTGCTGCTGTTCTCTGGGCTGCCCATCTCCGCTTCTCCGTTGGGCACTTGCTCCATAGGGCTGGTGTCATGGGCAGGCGGGGGGCACTTCGGTGCTGAGGCTGTGTCTTTGGGGGCTTCGTTGCTCTCCACCTGAGAGGCGAGACCAAAGCAAACGCGTGGTATAAAAAAGCAGCTCCTCAACTGAACTCACATCCTCCAGATCCAGAGACTCGCCTAGAAATGCGGGCCATGAACCCTTTGGCAAAATTGAAACTGAGTGACCAGCTGCTGTGGGGTTTTGCGAGAGAGTCGAGGGCTGCCTTGGGACAAATGGTGAATTCACAGAAGTGAGAGCTGTAAATGCCACCACTTTTGAAAATCAGGCACATTTGCTTTTTAATAAGTGGCACTTCATAGGAAAGAAAGAGGTGTGGGACAGTTTCTCACTAGGGGGAGATATACAGGGAAGCAATTTTCAGAGGCCCAGCAGCAGCACAGAACAACCCCCACCCATGGGAACACTCATTTATTAGCTTTCCTCTTGTGGTCTCTGGTCCAACAAGTTTTCAAGCATTGCAACCTATAAAGTCTGTTGACAGGAAACTATAACAGGACAGAGAAATCATGTGCATCATGGCTAGCGATCCTTCATCTCTCCTTTGCAGTCCTTCACATGCAGCCTTTGGGCCCGTCCTTTTACATGTGGAGAAGGAACTATGTTTATATCCCACCTTTCTCCCCAATAGTGCCCCTAAGTCATTTACATTATTCCCTTCTACTCCATTTAAAACTCACAACACTCCTGTGAGGTAGGTTAAGCTGACAGAGTGTGTGATTGACCCAGGGTCCCCCATGAAACTTCCATGACACATTAGAGAATTGAACCTGGGTCTCTCAGATCCTGGTCTCCAACTTTAACCATTACTCCACACCTGCTCTGCACTGGAATGCAAGTATCAAGGAAAGGAAGAGTTACCCGGTGTTTTTTTAAAAGCAGAGAAGTAGGCTTCTGTGTTGCTGGCTACTGGTTACTGCTTGACCTCAGACAATTCTTACTTTGTTGTTACAGACTGGCTGCTGAACTTTAGGGCAGGAGGCTGCTGCTGAATTGCAGCATAGTTACTTGTCAGATTTTGGCATGGTTTTGTGAATTGCAGCATAGTTACTTGTCAGATTTTGGGGTGGTTTTGGTTTATAAAAACCAAAAGCCATTGGAAACTGTGGGCAGTGGGACATCTCCAGTCACGACCTGCTGTGCTTAAGTATTTCTGCAATCAGGTTTCTAATCCAGGTAAAAATAAACCTTCAAACACAAATGTCAATCCACCAACATCTTCAAAAACAAGGAAAAGAAAAAAGAGCATTCTTGGTTCAGACCAGAAACCCAACTAGGCCAGCCTGCTCGCCAGCCACTTCTGGGACGGTGACAAGCAAAGCAAGACAGAGAAAGTCATTCCATTTGTCCCATGCATCTGGTTAACAGAGATGTATTCATTTACTTTATTAACTGTCCACCTTTCTCCCAAAGAATGTGGAGGTTTCGATCCTATCCTCCAGCAATACATGCAGTACTGTTAAAAAGTCACATTTGAAAGGCATTTGAAAGGAACACATAAGAAGTATTCCTTATCACTTACATCATGTTCTTGGGTCCCTACACCCTGCAGAAACAAGGAATCTCAACAGGCATAGAGAAATGAAAATTAGTTACATGTTGGATGGAGTATTTTGATTTTTCCTCAATCCCTCCCAGTAAAAAATTATTGGGGTGACTGCCAACATTCAGTTAAAATGTCAATTACAAAAACAAGTACCAATAAAAATGCATGTCAGAGTAAGAATAAAAACCATCAAAGCAGCCAACCAAGCAGACACAATTTTATTTGATAATGTTTGTAGCTGTTTGTCCATTGTTTGCTTTGTTTTCCCTTGTTTTAATTGACCTATAAGCAGCCTTAACCACCATGTTGTAGGTTCGGGATACACTTTAAATCAGAATAAACATTTGGGGAGAAACTTGTAAGAGCTTAAAAACAGTACCACCCAGCTTAAAACCCAAATAAATGCTGAAAATATTCAAGTAACTAAGACACAAAGACACACCCCAAGAGGGAACAGTAAAGGTTCAGAGAAAATATAAATGGTTTTGCCTGGAATCTAAATGACAGCAGCTTTAGCATCAAGATAAACTTTGTGGGAAGAGAATTTCATGTTTTTAGCACCACAAATTGTAAAGCCTTTCCCCCCAATGCTCGTCTGCTGGGGAGAAGCCTCAAAAGGATGTGTGTGTTGATTGGTTAAAGCTAAATCTTGTTCTTGTGAAACTAGAAACACTTTCTTATAATTTCACTCATTATTTAACAAGCTTGTATCTTGCACACCCTTCTTAACTAATCTAAAAAGCTGCTACTTCTTAAACCTCTCTGGGGAAAGTGGTGGGCGACCAGGACCTGAATCTTTGGCAAAGAAAGAATTAAAGATTGTGTCCACCGCAGAAGGGGACAGCGGCACAGGCAAAGATCACGGCCCATAGGAATGCCTCTCTCAGAGGGACAAAAGTTGTCATAAAAAGGCATCTAGGTAAGAAACAAGAAGGGGCCCTGTTAACAAGCCCTGCTCTCAAGGCACACTTTGAAGCCTCCTTCCAACAGTGGCCATTTGCTACCCATTTGAGGCTAAACTTTTGACCTTAGTAAATAAATCAAGCATTTGACTTTACTGAAGCTGGCAAAAGCACCAAATGGGATTCCAAACTACAGCAAAATGGGAAACTCAGCTTGATGGGAGTCAGCAACTGTAGCTGTGCCATGACAATTGCAGGGCTGGTTGAAGCAGAATAATGAGCAGAATGTAGCTTGTGTGCCACTTTAAATAAGAACAGTTATCTTGGTAAAGACCAGCCTTTTTACCTCAGAAATCATAAACAAAAGAACTTTACTTATACAGACAGAAAAATATGTATAAACAAAGTAACACTTATATGTCGATACATTTACAGTTCATAATTTGGTTACAATTTGGTTACCAATAACAAGCATATTTTACAGTATTAAACTTTCAGTCAGAGGCTTTTACATAGCTTTAGTTTACATGAAACTGAACAACATCTTTCCTCAGTCAGAGAGCTACAGTGCCAACTGTCACTTTTAGAATGTTCACTGAGCTCTCCCAGAATTCCATGCCTGCTGCATGTAAGGCTGTCAAATCCAACAGAAACACACTGTCCAAATGGAGTTTATTTCCACAACTGTTCTGTAGAGATATTTCTCTCTCAGCAGTCAACAGGGAGGGGCTGTGGTTCAATGACGGAGTATCTGCTTGACATGCAGAAGATTCATGGTTCTGTTCCCAACATCTTCAGTCAAAAGAACCAGGTTGCAGGTGATATGAAAGACCTTCCTCTGCCTGAGACTGCTGGAGAACTGCTGCCGTCTGAGCGGGCAATACTGACTTAGGGCACTTTTGCACATGCAGAATAATGCACTTTCAATCCACTTTCACAAATGTTTGCAAATGGATTTTGAAATTTCGCACAGTAAAATGCAGCTGCAATGTGCATTAAAAGTGGACTGAAAATGCACTATTCTGCATGTGTGAAAGTGCCCTTAGAGGGACCAAGGGTCTGATTCAGTATAAGGCCACTTCATGTGTATGTTCATGTGTGGAAGTTGGAATCACTTCAGGTTCAGGTTTTCAAGACGCAGCACACTATGGCATGACGTAGCTGATTATCATACAAACAGAACTACAAGCTGGGGTACACACTAACAATTTCAACTGCCCTTTCTGTTCCTTCTCTCAATTCCTTTCAACAGCAAATGTGTTGCAGAGATCTGGTGGTCAGATTGTGCGTGCACAATGACAATAAAATGCTTATGCTTATGTTTAAATCCCCACTCTGCCATGGGAGCTCACTGTGTGACCTTGGGCCCATTACTCTCTCAGCATAGGCTACCTCACAGGGTTCTTGTTGTGAAGATAAAATAAGAGGGAAGAATGGTGTTGTAATTTGGATCCCCATGGTGGGAGGGGCTGGGTATGTGTGTGTATGAGTGTTTATATAAATTAAATAAATAAACCTGACATTGTACAGCCATGTTTTGAAACTACAGCTGTGTCAGATTTTTGAGTCTGAACATTTTCAGGGCAAAACCAGAATTTGAGGGAACCTGAAGGACCCATGTACGCACAGTACCGAACTTGCCCTAGAGTGAGGTACTGCGTGTACTTGGGTTCGTCAGGTTCGCTCAAATTCTGGTTTTGCCTTGAAAGTGTTCAGCCACTACTCCAAGGGCCAATTTTTCTTGATGAGATCCCAGCCAATCAGGAATCCTGTTATGACCATGATGGCTGGTGTCATGCAACCAATTTGGCTTGACCACGTAGTGATGTAAGTGAAGGTAAAGGAAGTCCTCATAACTGATGGAGTGAGGGAGCCTATTGCCAAGGAAACTAGAAGGACCTTTCTGTCTTCCCATATTGCTGTGATGGCTTCATTGCCCCCAGTGCAATGCAGGAAGTCAGGGAAAGTAGGCCTCATTGCCTTGGCAACAGGCTGATGTGCTCCATTCCTTCCTATCCCAAAATATGAAGTGAACAATTCCCAGAGGTGCAAAAGCTGTCATAAAGCTCAGCTCAAGGGACAACAATTTACTGATGCACAAAATGGAGATTTGTGAGGTGCAGAGGAATAGCTGTTTATATACACATATGCCCAACTTCAGAGAACTGTCATCCCCCCTTCCTCTGATCAAATGCGTTTGGCAGTACAAAAGGAGAGAGGGTTGTCCAAGGCAATGTACGGTAAGTAGTATTTTAACGTAAAATGCTGATTTGTGGAGAGAAAAGCCACTTTCTAGCTCTGACCTTAATCACACTCACTCAACCAGCGTCCCAATCCAAAATGTAGTTAATCTAGGCAACAAATCCAACCAATTTCATTAAAGACAAATGTACATTTAGTACAATCATTTACAATCTCCAGTTCTCAGTGCTCTGCAAAGGAACTGTCACCTTTGTACAGCACCTAGCACCTTGGTGTCAATTACAAGGTCTAGATGCCATAATAAATTTCCTCAAAGCACATTTCTCAAAGAAGGGAAACTGCAGACACGCTGTCTTCTGTCGCTTGTAAGCCAACTTGTCTTCCTTACTATACACTTCCCCCTTTTCAGGGCCATCTTAATAGCATTATAGGTCCCTGAGCAAAGAAGTGCATGAGATATGTACACATAAATGCACGTGTGTTTGCAGAGGTGTCCATGATACTAAGTCAGAGGCAAATGCCAATGTCCATTTGTTATCATAAAAATTAACTTTAATATTGTTCATTATTTTCAGTAAAATGCATGCTAAATATGCATTTTCTAATAACCTATTTATAGCTTAGTATAGCATTTACTTATTTATTGACTGCAAGTCACAACATACATAGATTATCATGGCGCCCCTTTGTTTGTGGGGGCCCCGGGCAACTGCCCAGCTGCCCATGTGTTAACATGACCCTGTCCTGTTTATCCCAGTTCTCCAGTTTCCTCTTTTAAAAAGTGGACATTCAAAATGGCCTAGGCATCTAGCAGAAGTTCCCCTAGAGACCATCCCAATCCCCCCTAGACAGCATCTGTCCAGCACACTTAAACTCCAGCTTTAAAGCTAACGGACTGTCACAATTTAACAAGGAAGTCAGGGATACCAAAGATGCCAAGAATTCTGGTTGGCTGCTATGGGAAACAGGATGCTGGACAATATGGGGCCTTTGATCCGATCCAAAAGGGCTCTTGTGGTCTCAGCCTGATGTCAAAATATAATTCCCAGAATCCTTTGTGGAAAATCACTTTAACAGAACTATACAGGCACTGCTGTTTTAGCCAAGAGTAAAGGCAAGAAAAATATTGTAATGAATAAGCTGCAGTTAAAAGCATGAACAAGGAGAACAGAAACCCTGGTTCAAACGGGGCTTGGCCATAACCTGAGTGGGTCACGGTCAGCTTCAGATCCACTTGTACAAAGAAGAAAATAATATGGGTCTATCTTGCAGTCAGATAACATGTGAGGCACTGTGAGTCATTCAGAAATGCACTACAGAAATGATAAGTATATTATGAATTGCAGGCAGACCTTCCCTCCCCATTTCCTCAGTATAGTCAGTCCTGAGCAGCCTTCTCCATCCCCCCATGTTCAGCAAACGCTCCCATGTGGTTTAGATTTTTACCTTCCCCCCCCTTCTCTCACTTCCTCTCTAGCCACAAAGATAGTCACCCATGTTCCACAAACAGCGTGCATCACCTTCTGTCCAACACAAAAGAGCCCACAAGAGGTGGGGCCTGCTGGCTATGGTGTGAGCAGCCTAGGCCCATGTGTCAGCAACTCAAGCGGTAGTAAATCATTATCAGAGAATTCAAAGGCTGGCTGTGTGTCTGTCACTAGCCAGGCAGGACACCTAAAAGAGCATCTTCCACCCCACCTGGAGTTACATGCAAAAAGGTAGCCCAGCATACACATATTTTAGCCGGTCTGTTCCCTCTGATATATCAGTTAGTGGTTAAATTAGGGGAGGGAGATCAACTCCAAATGACCCAAATCCTCCAAGCTATGAATCCACAGATGGTCTATAATACTTCTCAACATTAAATTATGTACTTGTGACTAAGAAGTCTAGCACTTTCTGTTCTCCTCATGAACCCTCCCCCCAATTGCTATCTCTTCAGAGGGCAGCTGAAGAAGTAAATATGTGTGTATACTAGCAAAGACTATAGGTGAAACTTCTCCTGTCATGCCACTGAAACAGAAGTGCACAAAGTGCACTGTTTCAACAAAGGCCGAGGAGGGAAAGTTAGTTGCAAAGCAAATGCTCCTTCTCACTCCATCCGTGGGATAAGGGGAAGTGAAGCAGAGGCTAAGAAAAGGCACACAAGGCGGGTAAAGTAGGAAAGGGAAACTACAGGCGGCTGACAGCCAACAGAACAATCCTAAACAGTTACACTCTTCTAAGCCTGCCGACTTCAATGGACTTACAAAGGTATAACTTCGCTCAGGATTGCAAGGTTGTCCTTATGGCTTTCTGCAGCACTTCTAACCCATTTACTGAAAGACTTACAGCAGGGGTATCAAACATGCAACCTGGGCACCATATCCAACCCCCTCAGAGGCTTATTGGGTCCACGACGTAGCTAAGGCAACCCCCACCCTGTGCCTGACCTGACCTGTTGAGCCCACTGGAAGCTCACCAGTCGAAGCACCCACCCACCTCGCTCTGAATCCTGCCTGGAGAGCCTGCACCCACCCACTCGTTCACTCCCTCCGCTCCTGATCAGGCCTGGCGAGCACCCCCTACGCCAATCTGGACTGGTGAGCACACTGCGGGCTCGCTAACTGAGACAGTCGCCCTCCCACCCTCAGTCTTGATCTGGGCTGGTGAGCCTGCTATCCCCGGCCCAGCCAAGTTATGAGTTCCACGCTCCTGAGTGCGTCAGAAAGAGAAAGAAGTCTATATTCCTCCCATTTTACAGAAGTGAAAGGTGAGTTAGAGAAACACTGATTAGTTGAGTACCAAGCAGGGAGTCAGTGGAAGAGCCAGGCTTCACCCAAATCACTGATCGAAACTCTGAGCTTTTTAGATGGATGCATGTAACACAGAAAATGAAGATCTTTTCTAGCCTCAGAGCTTCTTGTCACTGCTCCACACCCTGGAACAACCCAACAACTTCTACTCCTGAAAAATGCATAGTTCTCATTTCATTCCACGTTGCTTGTAGAGAAAACATGCTGGTAGACTGTGTTTTACGTTTCTTTTCGTTATCAGCATGCAATACAGCAAACAATCTTACTTCTCCCCAAAACACTGCCACAGCAGATTTAAGAACTACAAGTACCAGAATGCTTCACACTTACCCTTGTGGCAGTCTAATTCATTTTCCTTTGTAAATACCTATGGTGCTTTATTAAACTCCAGTGTATCCCTGCCAGGTGGACGGGACTCAGACCTGCTCAAGAGTCTTACCCTTTTCTCCTCCATCCTGAACAGTTTGACACTGGTTGCCATCTGCCCCCAACAGCTCCAGACACCAGAAGTTTCCTGCTCTGCGTTGCAGCGAAACTGCCTTCCTCCTCCTCCTCCCCCCCCCACTAAAAGATGCACTTCCTCTGAAAATGGGACACACATACCAAGACACGCATGCCTCTTGCCTTTGCGACACATCACCTTTACTTGCCGCACAGATCAACAACACTACTATGCATTGTTTGTTTATCTGATTTCCAAAGAGTTACAACTGAGAGCCAGTGTGGTGTAGTGATTAAGAGCAGCAGACTGTAATCTGGAGAACCACGTTCAATTCCCCACTCCTCTGCATTAAGTCTGTTGGGTGACCTTGGGCCAATCAGAGTTCTCTCAGAATTCTCTTAGCCCATGAAGAGGCGGGCAATGGCAAACCACTTGTGAAATGTCTCTTGTGCTGAAAAACCTACGCAATTGCCATGTCATCTGTGACTTGATGGCACAAGCATGCACGTGCGCGCACGAGCGCGCACACACTCTCTCACTCACTTGTACTGCAGTATTGCAGCTTACCACTCTGTGCCACAGGGCTCCGTTCAAGGCGGCTTACAGCTCTGATAATAAAGCACATCCATTAAAAGACAGCTGTAAAAAAAAAACCTGCCTTGCAAGGTCTCAGGTTCAAACACAACCTCTTCAGTTAAAAGCATCAGATGACAGGATGTATGAAAGGTCTTTTACCTGAGACACTGAAGAGCCACTGCCAGTTCGAGCAGACAGTGCTGCTTTGATAGATCAATAGCCTGATTCAGTATAAGGCAGGCATGTTTGGTCAGTGTGGGGTATGAGCAGCTGCATAAACACCCACAGCCCTCCCAAGTCTCCAGGTGGGCCTTTGCATCACAAGAATGGAAGGTACCGCTGCTCAGGTGGGGAATAAAGAGCTTTTCAATTCTGAACTAAAATGGTCAACAATAGAATTACTAAATGCTGGATTTGAAGGCTCAAAACTTCAAACTTTTTTTTTACATGAACTGTCAGGCAGGCCAGCCCAATCTCTCTCATCCACACACTGACACACATACCCTGGGGCCATCTCACCTGTCCCATGTATCTATAGCTCAAGGGGACGGGCTGGCACTCTCATCCTTTGGCAGCAGCACAAAGAAATTGCTAGCTAGAATCTGGCACCAGCAGGCCCTGTGAGCAGAAGAGAAAGATCTGACAAAAGCCTTCTGTGAATGCTTTTAAAAACGGCCTTCCTGCATCTCAGACTTGTAACCAGCAGCAGGAGAGAGTCTCAGAAGTACTTTCAGTAGCACAGGTGAAATCTGACTGGGTGGGTTGGGAGCGGCACGCCCCTGTAAGGATTTGCTCCACTTACTATTTCTCCTCTCCCCTGCCAAAAAAGCCTATAAAAAGATTTTAAAGTTATGATTCTGTTTTGATGCATCTCCCCCCCCCTTTTTGTTAGCCAACCCGAACCACTGAAATGAGGCAGGCCATCGATCCACCCAGATAGATGCCGCCACCAGCTAAATATGGCACTGGATGTTCTAGACTTTATTAATGCCCCTTTTTAGAAGAAGAGGAGTTTGGATTTATATCCCCCCTTTCTCTCCTGTAGGAGACTCAAAGGGGCTGACAATCTCCTTGCCCTTCCCCCCTCACAACAAACACCCTGTGAAGTAGGTGGGGCTGAGAGAGCTCTGAGAAGCTGTAACTAGCCCAAGGACACCCAGCAGGCGTGTGTGGGAGTGTACAGGCTAATCTGAATTCCCCAGATAAGCCTCCACAGCTCAGGCAGCAGAGCTGGGAATCAAACCCGGTTCCTCCAGATTAGACACACGAGCTCTTAGCCTCCTATGCCACTGCTGTGATCAAGTTTTACTCAATAGAATGCATACTCCCTCTATAATATTATTCTGAATTGTACACTAAAGTAAAAAAAGATTTGGAAACATTGGTCTCTCACCTTGATCTTCCATGTTTAAATGTTATTCAGCAACAAATGTGTGTTGAATCTTTATTCATGGACAAAATAAATGCAGATGGTCTGCCTATTCAATGGTATAAAACCTTTCAGGTTTCTTAATTCCAAAACTCTTAACAATTGTATTATGAGTTTTTTTAGTCTGGCTCAATGCCACTGTGGTTAGATAATGCCTATACCACTGTGATCCCTGAACCCAGCAAAGACCATACTCCGTGTGCAAATTTTTGGCCTATTTATTTGATGGATGTGGATGATCAGCTTTGGTACACATAGACCAGGTAGGATTTATATGAGATAGGCAAGGCTCTGATCAGAGGCCTAGCTGGGCCAAACTGCACCTGATGCATAGTCTATATTTTCCACCACCCCCCATGCCCCCCTGCGGCGCCCCCTCTTCCCACACTTACCTTAGTTTCTTTCCTTTTCCTAGAACTTTTTCAGGCTGAAAAAAAAGGCCTATTCACAGTTCAGGCTTAAAAACGGCCTGATGGGAACTATACTTCCCAGGAGACCTTGAGAGCCCCAAGGTCTCCTGGGAACTGTAGTTCTTCAGGGTGTTTTTAGCCTTTACTGTGAACAGGCCTTTTTTTCAGCCTGAAAAAGTTCTAGGAAAAGGAAAGGAAATAAGGTAAGTGTGGGAAGGGGAGGAAGCGGCGGGCAGGCGGGAAGGGACCTGGGGAAGGGGAAGGGGTCTGGGGGAATTTTGCACCCCCCACGTGACCCAAAACCGTGCGCCCGGTGTGTGGCGCACCCCCGCCTCCTGGTAGCCCCGCCTCTGGCTCTGATTATGTGAGGTTGGTAAGTGATCTGATTGCTTTAAATAGCAGGAGCTGTGATCAAGTTTCCATTCCCTCACTTGATGTTGAAAAAACTTCTGACGAAATACGCTGGAAATTTGCTACATTGATTAATTCATGATTTTTTGCAGCAGATTAGAATTCTTCATTCCTCTCTCAGATCCAAAGTGCTGAATAATGGCATATTTTCCTCACCTTTCCCTCTTGAGAAGGATATAGAAAAGGTTGCCCTCTTTCTCCTCTTTCTGTTGATTTATGTCTGGAAACTCTGGCTTGCCATTAGACATAATAATAAAAGTCATGGCTTGGCGCATAACTTTTTAGTATTTAAAATTATTCTTTACACAGATTATCTTTTATTAGTTATTTTGGACCCTCCGTCTTCCATTCCTGCATTAATGAATAAGATTAATACCTTTGGAGACTTGTCTAGATATTCAAATAATTGGTCAAAATCTTTAGTTGATGCCACTGGGAGGCAATATATCAGGGAGTGTATTTGCCTACAGACATTTTCAGTGGTGCCCAGATGTTATTACTTACCTTGGAATACTCATTCTTAGAGAAATTACGCACATGATTATGCTACATTTTAACAAGCTAATTGCTAATACCGCTTTAGATTTGGACAGATGGCAAACTTTAAACTTCTCTACAGGGCAAAGTATATAGACTCAAAATGAATATTAAGATTATTTATATTTTATGTGCCATTCCTATCTATATAACTTGCAAATATATTCACGTTATTTTATTTTAATTGTTTATTTAATTGAATTTTATATGTTACCTATTGCTGCAAGCCACTCTTAGCCCTTGTGGAGAGAGAGGGCAGCATGTAAATCAAAATAGATAAATAAATACAATTTATACTTTGTTTCAGAAATGTACATGGGGTTCTTCACTGCCTCAGATTTCTTTAAAGATGATGCAACTTCCATTCAATAAAAGAGGATTTGGTTTCCCTCATCTTAGTTGATACTATCACCAGGCATATTTGTTAACTTGTACTAATTATGCAGATTGCTCCTGGCAGTTGGATTATGTATTTTACAACCCAATCCAGACTTGGGGGTAGAATGGGCTGTGGAAGCGGCGCAAACCCATGCCAACACATTTGCCCACCCCACCACCAGCATAAGTGACACCTACACTTGCAGGGAGGGCAAAGAGTGGGTCCCATCCAGTTTTGTGGCACCCAGCCCAGAAGATGCTTCTGTTCCTAAAGTTGAATTGGCATAAAGGAGAACACATGTGCAGCCGGGGCAGGCTAGGGGCGTTCCCAGGGATGGAACTGGCAGTAATTGGCTTCCACTGAACTTTTGGCCAAGGAATGCCCCTGGCACAGCCCTCTGACTTATGCCAAGAAAATACCTGGCATAAGTCACTTTTTTCAGTGGAGTTTTTCTGGGCAACAGCGAGGGAGGGCAGTTTCCCTGCTGCTTGCTGTGCCACTTGTGACTCCTTAGCAAAGGGGAGGAGGGGTTGTTAAAACACAGGGAAATTCAGGGCATTCTTCTAAAGGGATAAGAACTGTAATACAAGGATAATTCTGTAGTGCATTCAATTCTGTAGTCTATACTATCTATTAGACAGTTCTGTAGTCTACACAATTCTGTAGTCTATACTATCTATTAGACAATTCTGTAGTCTATTAGATAATTCTATAGTCTATTCTATCTATTAGATAGATAGATGATGATGGATAGATGGATAGGTAGATAGATATCCACCTTGGACCTCAGTGGGAAAGACAAAGTTAACAATGATTGGAGCATACAGACTGGATGTCATTTCACTGTTATCACTGTATCCAGAAATAAACTGGCCTCCATTATGAGTATAAGAGCCACAAAAATTAGGTCACCCACCAACAAGGGGTGGGTGACCTGATTTTCTCTACAACCAATCTCTCTACATGTCCAACAAGCTCCCAAGTTCTAACTGAAATGTGGCTTTGATAATTCTCCAAAAGGGAGAAAACACACTCAGAAACAACCTGATGAGGGCTAAGATTGTTCCACGTGATGTCAAAATAATAAATAAATAAATAAATAAATAAATAAAATGTTGAAAGCTTGTTAATGTGAGGGGACACCGAGGAGATGGAGAAGTTGGTCTGTTCAATCATCTGAGAACATAGGGCCTATTCACACGATACTAGTCCTAGCTCTTTGAATGTCTTCAGTTCTGTGCCTCATAGTGGTTTGGTGGCTGTGTCTGATCATGACTGTTGCTTAGATTTAGAAGGGTCTTCAACATTCTCCCGTGTGCCATTTTCATGAAGAGAAAAAGCTTTAGCTATTTGTTCCCCTAGAAAGTAAACATAACTACAGATACATTTTTGAACACAGGAAATACCTGCTCACCAAGGCCATTTCAGTTCACAAAAATGGCGCCGGGAGGAAAGCTGAAGTAGCACCATGCTCACCGCAATCAGAATACGGGTCCCATGCACTTGGGAGGCATGGAACTCCCAGCACACACATGATACAAAATGCTCATGGTGGCCCTGAGGAATCTGTATCATGTGAACTGGCTTTTACAGCGTCCAGGAGGCAGAGATTTGTGAGAGTATGGAGGGGAGACTTCCAAATAATTTATCCTTCCCCCTCTTTCCAGTGATTCTTTCCAGGCTCCCAGCTGTCCAACAAATAATTGAAATGCATAACTACTTCCAGGTCTAAAGCTGAAGATTTCCAGTCTTTTAGTGCCAGAACAGCTGAGCAGTTTTGCTGTCCTTTGCAATTTATCCTTACCTTCCTCAGAATTCAGTTGTTCAAATTCCAAACCAGCTCCCTAATCCTCCAGAAATAATACCTCCTCTGTTATCCTACAGGGGTCTGCAACCTGTGGCTCTCCAGATTTTCATGGACTACAATTCCCATGCTGGCAGTGGCTGATGGGAATTGTAGTCCATGAACATCTGGAGAGCCACAGGTTGCAGACCCCTGGATCCTCTGCCCTATCAACCCCAACAACAGGATGCCCTTAGCCTGCTCACTTGCCATCCACAGGCATATCCCCATGTGAGTCCAAAGCTCTCTCAGCAACATTGAAAAAATCCACCATGGACATTTCAGCATTTATACAGCGTCTTACAGTCTTCTAAGTACTTTGCATACATCATTGTGTTCCAATCCACAGGAAGGAGCTGTGGTTCAGAGGTAAAGCAGTTGCTTTGCAAGCAAACAGTCCCAGGTCTGACCCACATTATCTCCAATTAAAGGACCTTAGGTAGAAGTAATTGAGAAAGGCCCTTCTCTACTTGAGACCTTGGACAGCCATTTTCAGTAAAAAAATACTGAGGGGTATGGACCAACAAGGCCCATTCTCATGTTGCAAAGTCCATGTCTCAAAAATGTGGATAACCTGAGGTTCCATGCTAGCAACTCAGTTCCCACACACGTGGGGGCTATATTCAAAATGGAACCACAGTATGTAGGGGAAAGGAGCTTACACTTTTTCTCCTGTGCTCTTTCTATGACCTGAAAGCCCCCTGGACAGCTGCTATTTGTCCCATTAGGGAAATCTCTAAGTAGCCATCAGTACATGATAAGTTTCCCCATTTGGGCCACTTAAGGTTGGGAAAATGGTACAAAGGCAAAGGTTAAGTCTTGTAGCCCTGCCTATTCTAGTCCCAAATACAAACCGGGGCCCAGCACACCAGAGGACTGAGTTTGAAGCACCTACCTCCAGAAGCAAGTCTGATCCAAAGTCTTTGTAACTGACCTACCCTCCATCTAAGCTACTTCATATGTTTAACTTGAAAAGATAGTATTAACCTCAGAGGGGGCTTAAAGAATAGCTCATGAAAAGCTTGGGTAACAGGGCTATGAAAAGACATTTGCCTGAAGTTTTGTAACCATATTACCAGGAGAATACTGGCCTAAATGTGCCAATGATGCGCCTCTCTGTGCCAGCAGTTTCCTTCATGACCTGAAACTGTGTAACACAGGAACTTCAACTTCAGGGCTCTGCTTTGAACCACCCAAGTGCTATCTAGGTTCACATAGCTTCCTGTGAACCACAACTTTAGCGCCATCCATGCTACTTTAAGAAGTTCCTTCCTTCCACAACCTCTCTCTTTCCGGTCACAAACCCAGGCGAGCTGAGTAGGCCCCTGAGGACCAGGAAACCGCCTGCAAATGAGAGCATTTTAGCAGGAGATGCAGTTTGAGAAAGGGAACCAACTGCAGGCTGAAAAATATCAAGGATGCTGTGGCAAAAGCAGTGCCAAAACCCAAGAAGAGGATCTTCATTTGTAAGAAGAACTGTCTTTGCTGCTGTTTCTAGTCCTGCCTACTGCATAGGCCAGTCTTGCTAGGCTAACCGACTGGAAAAAGAGGCATGCAAAGGCTGATTATCTGTGCTTTCTCCCATCAAGGAATAGTTTTAGCACGCAACCCCTTCTCATCGCATGGGCCCTTTCCGCACAAGCACTTAAAAACGCTTTGAGGCAAGAAATAAAAGTTTTTTCCAAGGAGTTCCGCATAGTTTTTACTCCAAAATGTTTTATTTCCAGCCTGAAAACGTTTTAAATGTATCTTCTTTTCTAGCAATTCTTTTGCTGAAACATTTTCAAAACATTTTGACTTGCTGTACAATCTCTTTAAAACATTTCCTTTAAATTAAAAAAAATTTAATCTTTATTAGTTTGTTTTTAAACCAATACATTTCTTAATAAAGCAAAGGAAATTGAATACAGATCTATTGTATGGGGAACATTTACATATCCATCATTAATACATTCTTTAAGTAATTAAACATTAACATGTAATTAAACATTAAATATGGAATGATAAAATAAATGACTTCCACTTTATGTCAAGAAGTTGTCCAAAGAGAAAGAAGTAACAACAAAAGCAAATATTTATTTATATATATATATATATATATATATATATATATATATATATATATATATATATATATATATATAGAGAGAGAGAGAGAGAGAGAGAGAGAGAGAGAGAGAGAGAGAGAGAGAGAGAGAGAGCATTGTTGGCTGAATATCATAATGTATATGAAAGATACTAAATTGTAGTAATTGCTCAACTGTCAATAGTGTCTATTACTCTATTCATGATCTAAATACAATTAGATGACTATGGTGTGCTAAACACAAATTAAGAAGGAAAAAAGTGTACCTGAAGAAAAGGGAAGATAAGAAAGAAAAATGAAAGAACCCACTATCTAAGGTCTAAAACAAATAGAATATATATTTATATTTTACAGAATAAGTATTATGGTTTCTTTCTAAGAATGTCTTCACAGGGTTCCAGATTGTTTCAACTTTATTCATTTGAAGGTTCTTCAATTATGCAGATAATCTGTCTATTTCCACGTAGTTTAAGATCAATTCAATCCAATCTTCATATCATGGTGTTTTATAATTTTTCCATTTTCTTGCTATCAGCATTCTTGCCACCATGATTAAGTACAGAAATAAATTAAGATTATTAGTTGATTCATTATCATACCAGATTCCGAGTAAATATTTTTCTGGGTTTAGCTCAAATTTTTCACCTAGTCTTTGTTGTATATATTTATGTATGTTTCCAGAATTTTTAAAATCTTTCTACAACTCCACCACATGTGCAGTTGTGTACTTATACCGTCTCTTGCACTTCCAGCAATTTGGGGTGGAATTTTTTAACAATTTTAGACAGTTGAAGGGGAGTTAGTTACCATCTATGGAAAACTTTATAGAAGTTTTCCCTTAGGTCTATACTTAAAAGTGAATTTTTGGTGTTTTCTCCAAGTTTTTTTCCCATTTGGAGTATTGTATTGATTTTCCAAAATTTTGACCCCCATTTTATCATTGATTCTTCAATTACTTCTTGTTCCAATTCTATTTTAATAAATATTCATATATCTTGCTCATCAATTTCTCGTTTCTGTCCCATATTATTTTGTCTAGATCAGGGGTAGGGAACCTGCGGCTCTCCAGATGTTCAGGAACTACAATTCCCATCAGCCTCAGTGGGAGATCAGTCTAAACCAATTTTTTTATCTTGTATAAAAACTTCTTTTATTAGATAATAAGTAAACCAGTGACATTCTTGATTAGCTATTGAAATTTGACCTTTAGGTTTTAGTATCGGTTCTTCTCTATTCCATAAAATTAGGTCTTTATGTTTCAGCCATTCTCTACTTTCATTGCATTGTTTGTTTTGCACTGATCCTAATCTAGATACCCAACAGGGTCTCTTTTTATATATTTTAAATCTATACGTTTCCCAAGTGTTTATCAATGCGTTCTTAGTTTAATTAATAATACTTCTAATTTTACATTGAACAGGAGAGGAGAAAGAGGACATCCTTCTCTAGTTCCCTTATAGATTCTAAATTATTTTGTCAAATTTCAATTTATTTTTATTTTTGCCTTTTGGTCTTCATATATTGCTTTAACTGAATTCATAAATTTGTTTCCCATTTTCATTTTTTTTTTTAGAATTAATTTCAGAGATTCCCTGCTGCTGCTGTCCCCGTGGGCGGTATGCCCCCTGTTCCGATCGGTAGGCCAGGCACAGCTACCCTGTGAGAAATCTGCAGAAACTTGCAGGGGGTGCCTTGGAATGGAGTCAAGGAAGGTCACCCAAGGAGCAGGTAGCTAATGGTTCAAAGGGGATCCGCATCAACCCAGTAAACACTAGGGACAACAACCACTGAGGAGTAAGCACAGGTAACGATGGAAACCGGTGAAGGAGGCCTCTCAGGAAACATGTTGACAAACTATGCGAAAATAAAGTCACCCATTCCACCAAATCATGGAACACTGAAATAGTGGCCATGTGAACCTTAACTGAAGACACTGTCAACCCTCCCTCTGCCAGAGACAAAAGGTACTCCAACACTTGGGGAAGGGGACAGAAAAATGGACAAAGATTACATGTCAATGCCCAGTTCTCAAACCTGAACCATTTATGTTCATAAGAGACTCTAGTGGAGGAACTCCATGTCCTTAAGGGACCAGCAACCAGCTGCTCTGGAATGAAGTTTGCAGATAAGACTACTGGTGTTGGAAACCAAACTGGCAGGAAGAAGCAGAGGCTGAGATAACTCCTTAATACTTAGCATTCTGCTTGTTCTTCTTGTTAGTGGCCAAGAACTTGTCAGTCATAGCAGAGAATAGTGTAGCTCCTTCAAAAGGAAGGTCCTCAATCTTCACATGAATCTCTAAGGATAAGGCAGTAGTATGGAGCCACACATGATGACGGACAATTATACCAGTAGTTATGGAGAGAGTAGCCAACTCCACGGCATGCTGCCCAGCATTAATCTCCTGTTTGGAGAGATGGATTGCCTCGACCTGTGATTGGAGGAAAGGAAGTCAAAATTCTTAAGGCAGGGCCTCAATGTGGGGTGTAAGTTCCTCCCAGAGTGCCAACCAGTACCCTGCAATAATAGGGGCGTATGGTTTCAGCTGCTTGTCCCACAGTAACCTGCTCCTGGTCAAGATCAGAAAGAAAAATAGGCTCTCCTGATTTGGGTGAGGGTGTCTTCAGACAGTTCGAGGGAGAATCAGAGTCAAAGCTCGATCCGAAGAAGAGATCTAGGATTTGGACTTATGTTTGTGCTTTTTCTGCCTCTGTAGGTAGTGTCTCTGAGAGGGGTTTATCAGGTCAAGACAACAGATTGGATGGAGCTGACAGAATCAAAGGAGCACAAGCCACGGAATGGATGGAGTCTGAGCAGGACGAATACGAGAAGCTGCCATAGGAACGGAATGCAACAGAAGCTGACCTAGGAAAGGCGGATGGTGTTGCCTCCTCTTGTTCCCAGCTCAGTACGAATGCTGGTTGGGTCAAGGTCGAAAAGAGGGTCTTCTGCCAGAGGGGCGCCTTGAGGCGAAATGCCCTTTCAGACCATGCCTCCAGAGTGAAGTTCACATTCTGCACATTATGGGTCTCCCCTAGGCAGATCAAACATGCCTGGTGGTCATCAGAGACCATCATCTTCATGACACAGGAGACACACTTTTGGAAAGAAGTCTTGGCTGCCATGTTTCCCAGATAGTACTGAGAATCCTAACAGCGACGGGGCAGAAAAGAAGCAAAGCAGATAGGTAACGATGACTACACTCAACTGGCACAGGAAAAACGCACAGTCCAAACAGTTCAAACAAACTGAAGGCTAGTCAGCAAAACCTGCCTCAGCACTTGATGGGACAAAGAAGAGATGTAGAGAACTGCACGCTTTGGCAGCAAGAAGAGAACTGAGGGATAGAGGGGAATGCCTCCCATGTCACATGACAGTTCAGGCAGGAAAGAACCGTCAATAGTGACATAATGAGGCAGGCACTTCCTGCTGTTGCTAGGAGCTGGAGAATTCTGCTGTTTCAGAAGGCCTGCGCAGGCACAGTCCCCGCATGTGGGGCTGCACTGAGGCTGCCAATGAACTGCATGTTTACCAAGGGTATGTATGTTAACAAACATCCCTCCCCATGATCTCAAGCAATCTGGAGGAGCAAACCAGACCCAACTCCAGTCTACAGAGATGGAGATGATCCAAAGGTATGCCCAGAACAGCTTCTGACCCAAGAGGGGATCTCTTATGCAATCCCAAAGCATCGCCAATAGACCCGTGAAGTGTCAGATGCCTTATCTTCAGCTGTAGGATGAATAGAACTGAAACTTCTTCTGGTTAAACATCTGTTGTTCCCTTAAGCTAATTTAAGCTAATTTAGCTACATAGGCTTACTTGAGTACTGAACAGAGATCCCTGCTCATACATCACTTGCTCCAAACTCAATCTTCCCAGATCATTAAAACTTGGTGAGCTGTCCCTTTAAGCACTCGTACACGCGTGCACACACTCACAGAGTTTGGGGATCCAGCCAAGCAGCTGCAACCATTCCACACAGTGCCTTTGGAGGCAGAAAGACAGAGCCTGGCTGCTGTCCAACTCTCCTCCTCATCCCTTCACAGCCTTGCGACAACCTTGCTTCTCTCTCTGCCTTGGGCAGAACAGCCTTCCAACCCGGCCCGATCTAGTTTCAGGAAGCAGCCGGCAACATACATGCCGCAAATGTTCTCCGACTGCCCGGATTGGTGGCTGGCAGCCAACTGCACTCCCCTATCCTGGCAGCAGTGCCACAGATCAGGTTGCAGGCTGCGCAAGGCAGAGGAATGGAGGAGAACGAAGGAGGCCGCACGAAGCACACATTTTGGAAGGCGAGCTATCCCCCATAGCCCAGTTCAGCAAAGCATCCCGCTTGGGAAACGATCCCTATGGGGACCCTGTATAAATTAGGGTCTTTCTGCCCTAATACGACAAGGGGCTCTAAAGGGAGACAGAAAATGCAGATGCAACTCCCAGAGGCCGGGAATCCTTAATCAGGGAAGAACATGTATGCACAACATTTCTCTTTGGAAAACTCTGTGGACAAGAGTTTGTTACTCTTCGGTTATGGGGCAAGGAACACGTTTTCTCCCAAGTCAGAGACAGGAAACATTCCTACTTTTTTTTCCTTTCTGGCACTGTAGCCAAGTTGACTGGGATTGTTGGTAGCCTTTATTAGGAAGTGTTTACACCACCTTTCTAGGAATCTGCCTGAGGTGGCTTACAAAATAAAAACAACACAAAAACTTACAAGATGTGAATTAAAATCCAGCATCAAAACCCCAGCCTGGAATAAAATTTACTCTGTGGGCCTTTCTGCAACACACATGCTCTGCACTGGTGACTCACAATTTGACTGGCCTGAGTAGGTCCATTTGTTCAGACAACAGGATGGACAACCATGATTTCACAGGCAAGAAACTGGGCTAAAAGATTCAAAGTTCAGAAGGATAAGAAAATAGCCAGCGGAGGCATCCACTTCTGCAACACAAGCACCGTTCCCAAAAAGTCTCCCTCACCCCAAAATACAGGCATTGCAGTTTTTCTGATCTGTGGATCAAGTATCCCAGAGGCCTCACTTTCCCACAATGGGGAGGGGGGAGAGCCATGACACCATCTTAGAGTTCAAGAGGGACAAATGCCCTGAGCCAGTTCAAAACAGCAGCCAAGAGTGAGGAAATGTATGTGGAAGCATACACAGGACCCATTTTACACTTTCCAGCCTGTCTCACTTTGAAGTGAGCCTGAAGAGCTCTTCGGTGTGGGGTAGGGGCAGGTTGAAGAGAAGCAGACCCGTTGGCAGGAGCGATAAGTGTGTTGCTCAAGTGGGATTTACCCAGAGTGGCCTAAAAGGAATGAGAAAGTGGTCCCTTCAATGAAGGATGTGTCCAAGGAAAAGAGGGAAGGGGAGCATGATGGCAAGAAGGAGGCTTTCCTACAGCAGACCCACTTTCTAGAGTGGGAATTGCCTGAACCAGCAGCAGGGCCAGCTAGAAAGCACCCTCAGAGTCCCAGGAGAGGCAAGCAAAGAGAGACTTCATAATGATATCTTCGCCCTCCATAAGAATGCTAGGAGCCTTTTCTTGTAAGAACATACCAGCGGCCCTGCTGGATCACACAAATAATCCAGCTCGTCCAACAACTTGTTTTCAGTCAGATGCCACGGGGAAGCCCCCACAAGCACTGGCAATGGTCCTCTCTTGCAGACTGTGACCCGCCATCTGAACCTAGAAGTACCATTGCCTTATTATGGCTAGTTGCCTGTGATAGACCTATCCTCCTTATATTTGCCTGACCCTCTTTCAGTCTGGGCCAATGCCCATCCCAACATCTTGGGGCTGTGAATTTCTTAAGCCAACTATCTGTTGTGTGAAGTAGCCCTTCCTGTCAACGGTCTAAAGCAATTGCCAATCAGTTTCACAGGGTAAAACGTGAACTCTAGAACCACTAGAGAAGAAGAGTTTTTCTCTATTCATTTTCTCCAAATCAAGCTTGCTTGCTTAGTTTTTTATTTTTATTTATTTGTTTGTTTCACTTATATCCCACCAAACTCCCACAGGACTCAGGACAACTCACAATTATTTATTTATTCATTATTCATTTTCTCCCAATCAGGGAAGATACTTTAGATGCGAATGGCTCTCCCACCTGATATAATTTCCACTGTCATTTCCTGCACTTTCTATGGGTCTTGTTATCCTTTTGGAGATTTCAACCATGAGGAAGCAGTAGGTTAATAGGAAGACCCCCCCTCAGCAGACCCTACATTCAGTAGGAGAAATCTCTCCTGGAATATAAGAGGACAAAAGCGGAGAATGTCTCTCTCCCTCTCTCCAACCACAGACAGCCTACCACCACTTACTGGCCCCACAGATAGGCATTCAGCAACTCCCACCCCCTTCCTTCTCCCTTCAATCCATTTGCATCTGGGATGGGGGGAGGATCAAACCCAAAGAAAGCAGAACACCAGGAGACAATTGGAATAATTAAGCAAGCAGAAGACCAATAATCTTTTCACAGGGATTGGGAAGAGAGACGGAGTAATATTAGGAAGAATATTTGAGTCTAGCTCAGCTACAGACGATGCTACCCAGTAAAGCAGAAAGATCTTGGTCTGAAACAGATTGGGAACAACATTAGAGTGACAACATCAAAGAGAGGGCAATTTACACTGGAGGATGACCAACGCCCTTCCAAACAAAGGAGCACCATGCCATGCAACAGTGGCCCAAGAGCATCCTTGGAGCCAGGGAAGAGTTCTCAGTTACTGCTTCCACATTTTTTTCTGGACGTTCATCAAAGCCCTAGTACAGGGGTGTCCAACTCTGGTGCTTTAGATGTTCATGGACTATAATTCCCATCAGTCCCTGCTGGCATGGGGCTGATGGGAACTGTAGTCCATGAACGGCTGAAGAGCCAGAGTTGGACAGCCCTGCCCTAGCACAAGCCTCTTCAAGACTGGGGCTGAAGAACCTGTTCTGGCCATCTTATGATAGCCAAGCCTCCTAAGCTTTTAACAAAAGACCTGCATTTCATTTAGGCGTATTTCTGAATTAATATTTTGATTTGTAGTCCACACCTTTCTGAAGAAGCTGAGAAGAGAGAGAAACAGAGCACGCTCACAAAATAACCAGAAACCAATCAGGAGAGGGGAGAAGAGAAAAACAGCCCCTAAGAAGCAAAAGGGAACTTCCTGCTCCTGCATAGTTCAAGAAGTGTAGCAATGATCAGCATCCAAACTATTTGAACCACGGAGAATTGCTACAGGGGATGCACGCTTACTGATGGAATGCAAACTGATGGGAGTCTTCCTGAAACACAGGTAGAAGCACCACTGGTTTTACTGGGCAGCCCACGGTGTTAAGGGGTTAACAAACACAGCCTGAAGCAAAAACGATGGCCATCAGCAGCTGGCATGTACAAATAGGAAGCTGTCTTAGAATGTCAGACTGTTGGGCCATGTAGCTCTGCCACTGTCTAATCTGACGGCCAACATCTGTTACCTGAGATCCTTAACACGGGGGATTAGTGTTCTGCATGCAGAGCACACGCTTTAGCACAAAAGAAAAAAGCACACCATCAACCTTGTCTGGGAAGGAAGAACCAGACAGCAGGTGACGTTGAGCACTTGTATGCGCACTTCAAATCAATCTGCAGATTCTGCATCATACCCAGAACAGCCATGCACCAAAGTTTATGGAGCCAAGGGCATGAGCCAGAAACAGTAAAAGTGTCCAAAACAGTTCCTTGCAAGTCTCCTGGAGCAGTTTATCAATGCAACAGCCCGAGCATTTTGCCAAATGTGCCAGGCATGTCTACATAGGCATTCAGACAAGAGATGCCTTTGCATAGCCCGAAGGTGCATGTGTAACAACCAGCAAAAGCGTAGCCAGAGAGGGTGTTTGTAGTTGCATATATACACATGGACCTGAACTCCTGTGCATCTAAGCACATGGAACTTCCTCTCTGGGCGTATCCCTCCCATGGCTCTATCTGTCTTCCTGCCAAGGCCCTGGCGCTATTCTTAGAAACTGCTGTCCTCGGGGTGATCTCAGGACCGGAGAGGAAACTCTGCCCACCCACCTTCTGCATGCTGAATGTCTAGTTCTGCATAACTGCATAAACCTGACTGGCCTCACACCACAAAAAAAGGTAGAAGCTTAGCCAGGATACAACACTACAGTTCTGTACAGGCTGCTACCTTGTGACTGGCCTCAGCTAGGCCACCGGAGGGTGCCTGCCTAGCATTTATTACACACATGACATGACATCAGAAACACACAGAGGAAACTGTCCTGGATGGGTTTATAGTCTTACGAGGGGCAGAAAAGACAGAGAAAGGAGTGTCAAATGACAGTGACAGGGATAACGGCCAGAGAGGAGCAGATCAGCTACAGCTACTTCAGAAGGACTTTGCTTCTGCAGAGAATCCTGCCTTGAGGGGACACATGGGCAACACAGTTTGGCAAAGAGATGATCTAGGCATGAAAGCAAACGCAGCAAAGAAGAGGAGGAGGGGAATGTACAAGTGCTCGGTGCTCATGCGCATCACAGATGATCCTCTTCTCAAACAGGAAGAACAGCCCAGCAAGGAGAGAAATCCTTTAACTCTATAAGTACTGAGCCCTTCCCATCTCTTCGGTTTCCCTCTCGCCCATCATTTAAGTGAAGCCAAGTCACACAAATTCATTGCTGCAGATGTCATGGTGTAAGAAAACATTGCAAATTCCCTCGGGGCCCTCCTTGGGGTGGGGGGAAGGGATCCAGGTCTGAATATTTACTGGAAGCAGGCTTTGCTCAGTGAAGATTTTAAAAATGGAGAAAAAGAGAGAGAATTCAGTTTCTGGAGTCATGTTTTTGAAACACCTGGGTTGGCAGAAGAGGACTGAGGAGCCAAGAAAAATGAGAGGGGGGAGTCAAAGGGGAGAAGGAGGGAAGGAGGGGGGATAAAATGGGAAGTTGGGTGAGGCAAGAGTGACCTCCTTCTTCCAAGTCACTAACTCTGCCCCCTTTCAGTCCTCCTCATCTTCTGATATTTCACCTAGCACCTTCTGCACTTCCTAATTTTTTTTTCTAGCAGGCCATGAGGACTAGAATTGAGTATTTGTTCTTCAGAAGAAAAAGTTAGGCCACAAATGGACTAATACACAGATACATGATAAACAGCAATTGACTTTTAAAATACTGAAAGAGGGAGAGAAAGAAAGAATGGAAGCTGAGAATCTCACACCATCAAAATCTGCTTAGCCAGTTTTTTTGCATGGAAGTAAAACATATAACTCACAGGACACACATATTGCTTCTTGTGCCCTTAGGAGTCCACTGGCATAAGAGAGAAAATGGACCTCTATGGTGAAATCTCACAACTGGGCATATCGGACTCCCATATCCACTGCCAAGGATGATCCATGTCACCTCTTCCTTTTCTCCTGGGGAACCAGGGGATGATCCAAGCAGGCCACAAAGTCTTAAAATGACCCCCTCCCTTTTCCAATTCCAACAGCATTTCTACTCACCACTGGTTGTTTACGTTTCCTACCGGGCCGCCCTGCTTTCCTCATGGGGATCCCCGGATCTGGCTTCTCTTCCTTGTTACGATTCTCATCAGATTCCTCTTCACCCTGCTGTATGAAGATAGAAAGAGAGGCAGACCTAAACCCAAGTCAGCTTGCAATTTAGCAGAGAAAGCCTCAGCAACTTAAATCACCAAACTATGCAGTATATCATGCTTGGGTTCACCCTACCTCCCATCAGGCAAGCATGCTGAAACTGAAGCATCTCAGGCCCATGGGAAGAGGCCACCCCCACTATGTACTGTTCTCCAAACTAGAAATGGCCTCAGGAAATCAACGGTGTGTAGCCTTTTGGTACTGTTCAGGAGATGTAAGTTTCCCCCAAAATGGAAATTTCCTGGAGCCATTACATACTGGAAACTATGGCCCTTTCCTCAGGAGTCACTTACCATATAACTTGCCGCCAAATGCTAAGTTTTTGTTTTTGAATTTTGCCCTTTTTCCCCTCCATTAGCTTCCCGAAATGTTTCCCTGTCATTTTTCCTCTGTTGTTTTCTTGAGCACTTTAACACATTTTTCCTATCTGTTTCCAAACTAGCTTCCCTTGAGCATACAATCATGTCTATTTCTTCACCCCACCAAACACCTGGCCCTTATCCTCACCCTGTATAGTTCCCCTTCAGCCATTTTCTCCTCCCCCTCCTTTTCCGTTTTGTTAAAAAAATTCTCTCTGGCATATCTAACTAGCAATTTAATACTGAGGCAGCGATACAAAGAAGCAGGGGCAACTGGATCAGCTTTGTCAATTGCACAAAGAACTTGCCATGTTACTGTTCAAGCAGAGATACAAAGAAGCAGGCTCATCGGATCAACTTTGTCAATTTCATATAAAACTAACAATATAACATTAGGGCAGAGAGTGATTTTAAATGGGGTGATTGCATCAGCGATAGAACGCTGGGACTCTGGTATGACAGAAAAGAGTACTAAGAATAACTGCTGCAAGTAATCAGGGAGTGCTGCAGTTACAATTGTGTGTTTCCGCAGATCAAATTTGGCGGGAAAATGTGGTTCGTTGTGTGTATGGGTGGGGGTAGTACATGCTTCTGTTCCTTCAGGTAATGGCACTTTCACCAGCAATTGTTTTGGCTTCCATTTTTGGTTGAGTAGAAATGGAGGCCAAGACATTTTTGAATTGTTGCTTGAAAATGTGATTGCACAGTAACACTAGAGTGCCTGCGCAAAATAAAAAAGGAGGCTGTTCTTCTGCATCATGGATCCCATCACCATCAAGAATAATATGTATTTTAGCAATAGTAAATGGAATAAATGGAAATTAAAGAGAGAAAGAAGAGGGGGAAATGACAGAGGGACAGGAAGTGCATGGATTGATTGACAGACAGCATTTCCAAGACACAAGGTTTGACAACTGTGAAAAGCTGTGCATGCAAAGAAGGCTTATAACTGCTCCTCCAATCCATCTCTCTTCCAGTCCACTTTATCAGGCTAACAATTCCTCACATAGTACCAGTTCTGCAGAAGCCCACCCACTATTCCAAAAATTAACTATACACATTAAGTACATTTGTACACCATAGTAGCATTTATCCTCAGAACAGACTCCAGATTTCCTCAATGGTGAATTTCTACAGCCAGATAAGAAGCAGTGAATTTCATGCATGGAGTCCTCCCACCCTGGCAAACATACAAGAGAGAGCCAACCTACACTCACACATAAGTTAAACGAGTTAATGACTATCCAGGGAAAGGTCTGGAGTTCACAGGGAAAAGAGTACCGAGAAAGTCAACGCAGAGTGCAGCGACAAAGATCTCCACCTGTAATTCCAAAGCACGCCCAGGACTTTCAAAGCTGATCAGGGGCAGCCTTGAGAAAAAAAAATCAGCAAACTCAACAAATCTCAACCTATCATTTCTCCTGCAGCATCTTCAGGGTGTCCTTTTTTGTGCCTCTACTTAAACTTCATCCGTGCTTTGGTCATGCCTGGCTTAATCAGTTGCAACCTTCTCACTGGAGCTTCTCCCTGCACACTAAGTGTATTACTCTTTCCCATTCGATTTGGAACACGTCTGCTAAACTTGCCTTCTCTTTACATGGCTCACCTCCGTCCACATACACTCCCTCCAGTCCCTCCTGTTGCTTTTCTGCAACTTTTCACAAGCTATTCTTTCTACCCGAGATCATCTACCTTCCTTGCAGCTCCCACTCTCTCGTTTCTGCGCTGCCAGGGAGAGCTTAAACCTGGAATAGTTCTTCCCCACCCAGGAGATAAAGAAAGAAAATATAAAGATAAACATAAAAACTCAACGGCCCTAATGGATCAGACCAATGTCCTTCTAAAGCAGCATTCTGTTTCCATCAGCAGACAAAAATGCTCACTCAAAAAGTATCATGGCCTCCATTCCACATCCAGCATTTTTCTGAGCCAAAATAGCAGTAGCTGTTTCAGCTCAAGAAAATGGCGCAGGTAGGAAGACTGAAGCCGATGCCACAGTCCTGAGCCAATTCAGACCCTAGCACTCTAGGGAACTGCACATCCCTGAGGCCAAGTTTGTTTGTATAAACATCAGAGTTGGCCAGAAAAACCAAACTGTTGCCAGATATAACACTGAGTTTGGGCGAAAGATTGTTACAACCTGAGGCCCATATTGTTAAGTGATCATCTATTCCTCTAGCAACCCATCTGGATCTGAATCACTATTGTTTTTAATTTTCCAGGTCCACTTTGGCTACATCAACCTCTGTCACAACTGCACTCCCCCCTCCCATTTTATGGAGTGGCCTTTCCAAAAAGGTACACAGAATATCCTCTCTGGCTGCTACCTGCAGATCCTCTTTAGGAGGGTTTTTGTTGATGTATGTCTCATGCACGGATTTATTATTGATGTTTTCAGCATGATATTATAATTATTTTGAACAATTTATAGCTGGTACTTTTGTTAATATATTAGAATATTCTATTCATTACTATGTAAAGCTTCTTTAAAAATTTCTGGAGAGGTGGAACGTACATTTTTAAATAAATAAAATTCAATCATCACCTCACTCCCAATGCAAAAACAAAGCAGAATAGCCATTCCTCTGAGAAGATCAGATGTTGTGCCTCAGCATGAGTCCCTGTTCTAGGTTTATCTTCTTTCAACCAGAAGTCACACCTAGGAGAACTACTGACACAGAGATACAAGGTGAAGCACCACCAGGAAAGGGAATTTTTCACAGGCCATACTTGCTCCACAGGCAGCATAAGTTGGGGGGGGGGGGGGGGGGAGACTGCACTGTGCAGATATACAGCCATGCACTCATCAATTTCCACACTTTGTGACACCGTCCCAAGAAGCAGCTTGCTGCAGTCAATAAAGCATTGGATTCCCCTGTAGGAGTCCTGGGATGAAGATCCCAACCTGGCAGAGACTCACAGAGTGACAAAGGTCAAGTCAGTTTCAATCCTTCCATTTCTAACATGACTGGGACACTGACCTGGCCAGTTTGTCTGTTCTACTGACAGAAATTTATTTCCAGTTAGTCGTGCTGGCAACAACTCATATATGTTGTACAACCAGAGGCCGCCAAGGGAGGACATGTAAAGCCACAGAGGTGGGTTGGATGTGACCTGACAGTGAGGCTAGGAAGTGCTCTTTACCTCTCTTCCATTATGTCTTCTTCCAGCTGGCTCTGATCTGACTCATCCCTCTATAAATCAAATTGCTCCACTGCTGCCTCAGGTTTAATGAACTGCAAGGCCCCTAAAGCCCAGAGCGCTCTCTCTCTCTCTCTCTCCTCCCCTCTGCTGCCAAGCAACCCTGTAGGGAAACTACTTTGCTCCCAGAACACAGGAGCAATGGAAGTGCAGCCTCTTCAGGAAGACAGGCTCTCCTGCCAACCTGCGCCTACCTTCAAAGCAAGTTCTTTTTTAGTGCAGCTCCCACCAGAGAAGGAACACAGTGGGCCGTTCAGCAGTCACAAAGGGATTTTTTGGGGACACCAGGGCAGAGGGCAATGAGAACAGCTAAGACTGGCACAAAGGAAAACAAAACCGGACTCCACTCTGGTGGCACCTTAAAGACTCACAAAATGTATTCCAGCTTTCAGCTTTTGTGAGTCACAGCTCACTTCATCAACTTGTGCTGGAATCAGTTTTTGTGAGTTTCTAAGATGACACAAGACTCTTCTTTTTGTCTTGCTGCTGCAGACTACCCACTTGGGATTTTAGAAAAGAAATCTCTCACACAGCCTTTGTTACAGTGATCAAGAGATATGAAGGACAGAAACAAATACAACCCTGTGAGGTAGATTACGCAGAAACAATGATTGGCCCAAGGTCACCCAGCAAGCTGCCCTGACTGAATGGTGATTGGATCCTGGGCGTCTTAGATCCTAATTCGACACTCTAACCTCTACACAAAATGGCCTGATAACCTTCCATGCTTAAAAAAAATCAAATCAAACTCTTGCAGTGCCAACAGAAAAAGTTTCTACTCATGCACCCTCCAGTCAGTAGCGTAATGAAGGGGGTATGAGGGGGCTGGGGCCCCGGGCACCACTTCTGCCGGTCATGTGGGAGGCATGCTGCCGAGCTGCCAACCTTCGCAACTGGGGGCCCGAACTCCGTGTGGAGTTTGGTACTAGGGACACAGTTGAACACTGAGTCAGTTGGAACAGGCTCACTTCATCCTGAACTCCATGTGGAGCAGGTCTGTTCAATGCTGGGTTCAACCCGAGTCAAGCTGAGCCCAGGATCGAACTGAGCAGTCGGGATGACTGGTTCCAGTTTTATACATTTGGCTCCGCCCTCCAAGGTCAGGTGGAGTCTGGGGGTGGAGCCAACAGTATAAAACTGGAGCCAATCAGCCCAGTTTGATCAGCCTGCTCAGTATGGCTTGGATTGAGCTTTAAACTGCAGGCTCAAAGCCCAGTATTGAACTGGCCCACCTTGTTCTGAACTTCATGTGGATGGAGCCGGGAGAGCCCATGTTGGTGAGCTCAGCATTCAACTGTGCCTCTGGTCCCAAACTCCATGTGAAATTTGGGTGGGACGCAGTTGTGAGGGGGGAGGCCAGTAACATAATCCCCATGTCACCTGCCAATTGGCAGCTGGGGTGGGGCAAATTGTTGAGTTACGCCCATTCCTCCAGCATCTGAAATGTGCAATTTGCTCCTTTGTTATCTTTCTCACATTTACCCTCGAAATCACCACATAAAGTAGGCAATATCTCCACTTTCCAGACAGAGACAAAACAAAGCAATGCTCAAAGTCAAAGACAACTGAATCCAAATTTCTATTTATCACTCTATTTGTGAATGGCTGCAGGACAAGACAGGATTGCTGGCTTGCAATAGCCAATCTTACCTGCTTCTCCACTGCCAGCCCCACAACTATTGTCAACTCATCTCCACTGTTCACCTTTCAGTCCCCAACCGCTGGCCCCACCTAGCCTTTTGCATCTATTGTGTACTTCTATAGCCCTCAGGGCAGGAACATTCTGTGCAGCACCTGGTGCCCTGCAAATGTTACATAAATGGCAAAAGATCTATGTGACAGGGTGAATCCCTTGGAAAGGGACAGGGATTCTACTATGATAATCCCTCCCCCAAGAACCTGGTCTGCATATGCGCAAGCAATCAAGTGCAGGAACAGATCTGAAAGTCAAACAATACACACACACACACACGCCTTTATTGGCATACAAAACAGGACAAAATTTTAAAGCAAAACAAGGTTAAGAAATACAGTTAAAATTACTAATTTCCAGCATAAAATTTGCAAGAGTTTCACAGAAGAGCACATCAGAGCTGTTCAGGAGATTGGGTATCTAAAACACTAAACAATACCATGTCCCCAAGCCCATCGTGGGGGTCATGGGGCTATTTTAGATCTTTTTTTACTTGCAACTGCCACGGAGGTCTGATCCTCCTGGGGACTGGGGTGTGGGGAGATGAGGAGCTCCTATCTCCCCTCCCCGTGTCATTTTCAAGAGTCAACTCAACTGAGACAGAAATTGTCTGACAGTTGCTTCTCCCACAGAGTGGCCAAGTTTGATCAAGATGCTGTGTGAACACACATTCCCACGGGAGAGTACGTCTCACCTCCCAGGATCAAGACGTAGCTTACAAAGAGACTGGAACTACTGGTGAAATCTAAGGAGCTGGGATGTGGCTGCGCTAAGCAGGATACCAAGCACTCAGGGACACAGAGGCCCCTTCCGCACAGCAAATGTGCAGCGGGTTGCAGTCGGGATAAAGTAACCTGCTTTCCTGCTTTCACTTTTGCATGCATCCGTGCAGGCAGCGATTGGGGCCCACAGAAACAATGCAGGTTGCTGTCTCACAATACCACAACCATTTACACCTGCATGACTATGCAGATGTAAGTCGGGAAATTTTTAAAAAACAAAAGTGCAGCCGAATAAAGAACCTCCTTCGCCGTTTGCTCTCAAGTAGCTGCAACCTGGGATTTTTCAAAAGACTCGTGGATAGTGCAATTCTCCAAAAAAAACACCCCGGTTTGGGGGAAATAACACGGGGCACACTTGCTGTAGGGGCAGGATCCGTGCAAAGTTCCTCCCCAAAACTTTTTTTTTTAACCATCCTTAACTCATGTTTATTGGCCTGTGTGGAAGGGGCCAGAGTTTCAGTGCTCTCTCCATTCCTTACCCAAGAGTAGCAGGACAAGAACACAACATCTTCTTACCATACTTAGAGCTGACTGCCCGATACAGAGTTACAAGAGATGAATCCACACATACCAAGACACACCTGCCCAGCAAAGGACTCGAAAAGCATTTAAAAAGTAGATAGGTGTGTACTCCATGAAGCCATTCCCACTGTGAAAGCAGGAAAGAGTGTGGGCAAGGTATTCAGGGATGGCATATGCACACCCCATCCCCACATTGTTGTTGTCACATCAGCACAAAAACATCTACACAACAAAAATCATGTTACCCCTGGCAGCTGAGAAATGACCCTTCCCTCTCCCTCTAAATTGAGATCCCCAACATTGTGTCCATGGGCACCATGATACCCACTGGAACATTTCTTAGTGCCCACCAAGTGTTTTCAGAAAGTGGACAGGCCCAAGTGAGGCATATTTATGGAGTAATGCAAACAGTGGCTTTACGTAAAGTGTTTGACATGCACAAATATCAGAGTTATACTCTAAAATCACGGTAGAACTTGATTTTGATTAACTGCTACTGCGCTGCATGGCTAACAGGCTTAATACACTTAAGTGTAATCAAACTATTCTCATTTTAATGGGTTCTTAAAATTAAAATGGAAGTTGATAATAACACTGCTGTATCAAATTGGGGTTGTTTTCCAAAAATAATTTATGTTAACATCAAAACTTGGCTCTCAATAGCCTGTTAGCACCAACTGTCATTGTTACAAGTGGCGTAGTGGTTAAGAGCAGGTGCATTCTAATCTGGAGGAACCGGGTTTGATTCCCCGCTCTGCCGCTTGAGCTGTGGAGGCTTATCTGGGGAATTCAGATTAGCTTGTGCACTCCAACACACGCCAGCTGGGTGACCTTGGGCTAGTCACAGTTCTTCTGAGCTCTCTCAGCTCCACCTACCTCACAGGGTGTTTGTTGTGAGAGGGGAAGGGCAAGGAGTTTGTAAGCCCCTTTGAGTCTCCTACAGAAGAGAAAGGGGGGATATAAATCCAAACTCCTCTTCTTCTTCTAATAGTGCAGGTTTAAAGTATCTGGGCTCAGGGAAGAAGGCCTCAATAGAGGGATAGACAGGAAGAGAAGCATTTCCCTCCTTTTTGTTTTATGTAAGTGCATCAGTTGCCTACAGAAAGAAAAAAGAAGATGCTGCCAGATTAGGGTTTCTTAGCTAGGACAATAGATATACTTATTTTTTCAGCATGCAAGAAAATATCTTTAAACCATGTTAGGAATCATGTTAAACAGACCTTCTGCCAGAAAAGCTGAAGACCTACCGCCAGAGTTATGCATAATCTCTGAGATTTTATGGTTGGCTCTGCCTCCCACAACAGCCATTTCGTGGTTGACTCCACCTCCCATGGCAGACATTTTGTGGTTGGAGCCATGACCCTGTTTCAAAATTCCAAAGAAGCCTTCAGGCCAAAAAAAAACCGGGAACTCCTGCCCTAAACTATTTTTAAAAACTTAAAAGAGCTGAAGGGGGTGACAAAGCAGAGCTTAGCTCCCAAATCAGCCACAGGTGGAGTGTTCTCATAGAGGCTGGCCTGCAGGTACCGCCAAGCGTCCATTTCAGCAGGGGGGTGGGTTGCTACTTTTTAAAGGACAAAGTTCTAGAAACCACACATATCATGCTTTGAGAAAGCAAAACAGGAATCACTGAATGGGGAGAGAAGGCGGAGCAAAACTGCATGGGGAAGGCACCTCTCCTTGGTAACACTTCACTTTATCTCCTCTTCAAACATCTCTTAGTTCTAAGTTTATTGATGGCTAGATGTTTTAATAACAGGTTGACATTGTTTGCTGGCCACGCTTCTGAGTTGGTCAGGAGCCACCTTAGTCATTGCAGGGGCAGCATAAAGCACACCAATAAAATAGATCTGCATTGCTCAGTGCCTCTTTTAGTGCTGGGGGCACCACTTATTGATTTGAATTTTTATTCACTGGGTTTTTTTTTACCCGCGCTGTGTTTTTTTCATGTTTACACTGTACACATTCTGTTCTTTGACAGCCACCCCATGTAATTCTAAGTAGAGAAGCTGGATATAAGTAAGCTAAATGAAAACAAATGCATTAACAATAATATAGTTAAGAGAAATTAGACTCCCTGCCCCTCTGGAGAAGTCCGTCAACAGTTCCAATGGAAAAGCGAGACAGAATGACCAAGCTGCGTATGTGTTTTGAATTTTTGTGGGGCTCATAACATTTGCAAGTACAGGAACTGCATGGAAGACTGATGGGATTTTAGAACAAGAAATGAAAAAAGAAGGGGTCATAAACCATATTCCAAACTTCACAGTAATACTACATCAAGATGACTGCTGAAGTTGTGCAGTAAACTAAAAACATGCAGGGAAGGTCAGAGAAAGGATTGCAGTGGTTTAGGAGAAATACTGTCGAGTTTTCCGGCATAAAATGAAGAAGAGGAGGTCGAGTTTGGATTCATACCCCACTTTTCTCAATTGTAAGGAGTCTCAAAGCAGCGTACAATAACCTCCCCCTTCACAACAGGCACTTTGTGAAGTAGGTGGGTCTGAGAAAGTCCTGACAGAACTGTGACTGAATGATGTCAGTTCCACTATAAAAGCACTAAGTGACAAAATTCATGCTGGATTCCTCCACTCAAGTCAGAATAACAAGAATGGAACCTCCATGTGCAACAGTAAGACAATTCTGAATGCCAAGAAGTAGAGACAAAACAACAGAGGAAGGCTCCCTTCATTTGGGCTATTCATGCATTCTACTTGGACTACCCTTGATCAGAAGCTGCAGCCAGAGCAGAATGCTGTGGCTACACTGTTGTGTGAGTTACTGCGATCATGCAACCCCCCAATATTACAACAATTACACTGACTTCTATCTGATCCCAAGCCCAATTCAAGGTGTTGGTTTTGACTTTTAAAGCCCTACGTGACTTGGGACTGGAGCATTTGAAGGGCTGTCTGCTTCCACACAGGTACTAAGATCACAGGGAGAGGCCCTCTTGACTGTCCCATGGGCCAAAGAGGCTGACGTGGTGAGTAAACGAGAAAGGGGCTTTTCAGCGGCAGCCCCATAATAATCTCCCCGGCAGGTGTGCTTGGCAGCTGAAGATAGTTTCATTCATAATGACATTTGATTGCGATGGCATTTCAGTTCTGCCCACTGGCAGTTTTAAATTATTGAATATTTCAAGTATTATTATTAGTGGTGTTATGTATTTGATTGTGTTTTATTGGTGGCTATATTGTGAGACACCTTGAATTCCTATAGGCAGAAAGGTGACTAATAAACGTTTTAAATAATAACTAACTAGTCTTCTTTGTTTTTAAACTTCCCTAGGCACCCGACAGGTCAATGTGGAAAGCAAACAGGTTGTGATTTGGCCTCGTACTGCATGGTTCTCCTGGGCCTACAGACTTGAGCCAGTAGCCCACACTTCTGTTTTAAACATCCTCTTGAATTCTGCTATGCTCATCTCTCAATCCCACTCACATACCCACAAAAAGGCCTTCAAAAGAGGGCTGCAGGAACTTATTCCAGGCACACCATTCCTGTACGCAGCAGAAAGCCCTGTGCTTGGTTGGCACGTGAGGGAATGGTACTGGAATAGCTCTAAGTTGCGCTGTTGGCAGAAAGTGTGGAACAGGGTGGGCTGAATTCTCTTTCACATGCCATCAGACCTCAGGGGCTTTATTTAATGTTTTCTTGGCCTGGATCTAAAGACTCAAAACATGGATCCAATATGGCCACACAATTTAACTAGGTCTCCCGTCAGTTACCTCCAGCTTAGGCCTGTACTCTTCAGGGACCTTTTCCATCACCATCCACTGAATTGTAGGCTGTTTAAGTACCCTCTCCTTAAATAAGCAATAGAACTGATCACGGCAGAAGTTCAAAGCCCCCTCCCCACCCCCAGCCCAAACTTCTTTTGACAGAAACAGTGCTGGGAGATTCAGCAGACCTGTCTCACAGGGGACCACACAGCCTGCACGATACAAGCCTTGGGCTGCACCTATGCAGATGAAGCAGCGACCATTTTCCCTCAGAGTGCAGCCACCTGAGGGAGAGGCCTGCACATCCAAGTCGTGAGGCAGGGGACGATGAGGGAGCCCAGACACCAGACGCCAGCCCCAGCCCACCTTACCTTGTGAGAGTCAGCTGTCCCTTGGTCTGCAGTGGGGCCGCTGGTGTCAACGGGGCCATTGGACGGCATGTTGGGGGAAGACGCAGGGTGGTGACAGAGGCCTGCGAATTTTTTTGAGTGTGGGGCTTAATTGACAAAAAAAAGTTCCAAGTGTTAAAAAAAATTTAGATAGAAACGGAAGAGCTGCTCACAGTGGCAGTGTGGGTGCCTCTCTGCCGGCGCGTCTGTTCTGGTTTTCCTGCCACCTGTAACGGGAAGAGGGAAGGATGGAGGGTGAGGCCCAGACTCGCAATGGAGAGCCGCTTCAATGGCCTCTCCCCAGCCGCGGGCAATCATTAACAAGCTACAGCGTTGACTCAGCCAAGCTGGGCCCCCCGTGGGTGCCACAGTCCAGCCCAGCCCAAGCCATCGACAGGAGATGCCCCCTCTCCCCCTCCCTCATTCAGCCCCACAGAATTCCCCTTCCTCTGCCCCAGAGGCAGGCTTCCTCTCTTCTAAAGCAGCAGCCCTAGGCAGCAGGCGGAAATCCAGCACCTGTTGCTACAGGGAAGAGCCAGCACATTCACCACAGTCCCTTTCTGCCGCTGCCTGTGGCACCAGGAGCTGTTTCCAGAGCCTTCCAGAAAATGGGGTGGGAGAAGGAGTGCAATAGCCACGGATTCAAGGAACAAAATCTGGGAGGGTGGGTTTTCGGGGGGAAGAGTGCTTCAGCAGAGGCATCAGTTTCATTCACCTTCAGTGCCACCAACAACCCCACCCCTTTGAGAAAGTCTGCCTTATCAGCCACAGCCTGTGCTCGATCTGTGAATTTCAGACTCTGCCTCAAAAGGATTCTAGAAAGCATGCGCAACGCCACCTCTTTAATAGGCATTTTAAGCCCACCTTCTGTGCCTCGGGACAGTTTGGCTTCTAACCTACCAAGCCAGAGAGCAAAGTTCGGCCCTGGAGAAACAGGGAGCACAAACTGGAAGTTCTATTTTCCTCGGGGACATCCTTGAGTGAGGCCAAGAGGCATGTTCTGACATTCTGAAGAGGCATGTTCTGAAAAGGGTCTAAGCCCACATTCTCCACACACCACAGTCCCATTCAAATAAGGCTTGGTAGATCTGGGAACAACAGATCTTCAGTGCATGGCCTTACACCCGGGGACGTCTCCAGGGAAACTGTAAACTTGTAGTTAAACCACAGCTAGGCAAGCTGGCCGCCTCCCTGCAGACTCCTGCTGCCTGTACCACCCATACCTTAGGTCAGCGGTCTTCACTCTTACCTTTAACCCTCTCCTCAGCAGCAGCTTGGGACCCATTGAGCAGCAAGTGGCTCATAGTCACCTGACAGGAAAAAGGGGACCTAAAGCAATGATGTCACTAGGACAGGACACCCAAGCCAAGCACTTGGCAGAATGTCACTGCAGCAGACAAGCCCTTCCACTTCTCACTGTCCTGTAACTCTTCTGCATACCCGCAAAGAGAGGCTCTCTATATATGCACGTTAGTGCCAAAAGGGAAGCAAATGAATCACTTTTGGAGGTGCCAGCACACTTACACACTAACAAGACCAGCCAAAAGGGGCTCCAGCAATTCCCCTGAGGGCTCCAACTCATGGCCTGAAGAACATTGCTCTAAGAGGTGACTTGCGATGGCACCTTCAAAGAATGTGTTTGTTTCCCCCTATCCACCTACACAACTGTTACTACGGCATCCTTCCTCCCATCTGACAATCCAGACTTGGTTCCTTCAGTCTGTCACCCGATTCCCCCTCCTTTCTGTAATGCTGTGCAAGGAAATTATGCCAACACGCAGCAATCAATCATCCAGAGATTTCACACACACATTAGGATCACAGCCCTGAAGGAGGGAGAAGGCGGGAGGCAGAATGAGAGCAGACTCCTCTGTTCCAAACCCCTGGCACAAGTGAGGACCTACACGGCTCACGGCTCGAAAATTGAGTACCACAAAATGAGACCCAGTTCGCCACACGCTGGTTGACACCTGCAAATCAAAGAGCTCTGAGCAACTTGGAAAGCAAGCCAAGCCACAAAGGAGAAGGCGGGAGAGGAAACAAACACCAAGCGCTATTCAAACACTCCACTTATTGAAGTCACCGGTCAACCTTGCCGGGACCAGCCAAATTCTAAGCCACAGCAACAGCAGACCATGGAATGCTACCACATGTAATTCAGCGCTGCTTGACATTCAACCCACAGAAGACCTCAAAACATTGCAGGTGGACTTAGCCTTTGCAAAGGACTGCTCTGCTTTACCCTAACACCTCTTTCACACTAACCCCCGGGGTACCACTGACATGTGTGTCTAAAAGGCCTGTGATGCCAACAGCCTCTCCCTAGAGCATGTTACATTTTTCACTCCACAGTAAAAAAACAAAAACAAAGGTATCTCGCCCTGGCCTTCAACATTCTTCCAAGACAGGGGTCTGCAACCTATGGCTCTCCAGATGTTCATGGACTACAATTCCCATCAGCCCCTGCCAGCATGGCCAATTGGCAGGTTGCAGACCCCTGTTCCAAGACAAGCTGGTGGCTCTGACAGGTGGACTCTTTCAACCCCCATCTTCCTCCAAGTTAGCAAATGAAACAGCTACCTGAACTAGAAATAACCTTTTCCAGGACAGGTCCTTCTGCCCTCAAGGAAAAGGGTTTCACCCCTTCCCCAACACACACAGAGAAATAAAATGAAAATCTCAACCCTGCCCCTCCATCCCCAATATGTTCCCACTCACACTCCCGGACACAAGCGTTGTGCCAAAACCAATTGGCCATGCTGGCAGGGGTTGATGGTAATTATAGTCCATGAACATCTGGAGCACCATAGGTTGTCCACCCCTGCACTAATGACTTGGGAGTTCCTGACACTAAGGACCTGCTTAGGATATTCAGAGCTCCCTGCAAGCCTTGAGCCACAAGGAAAGGTGGCATATAAATATTTTCATAAATAAATAAGCATTCCATCTATGGAAAGTGAGTCCAGCCACAAAGGAGAGGGAATGAACATTCTCAAACAAAAGGAAGAAAAGAGCTGCTGCTGAATCCACTGCTAGAAAACCTCTTTCCCCGATTTCCAAAAAAGGCATTTATATGCTGGCCCATTGCCCCATCTCCTCCTCTCCCACTCCCCAAAGTTCCCACAACCATTGTTCCCACCGCAGGGAAATTGAGCACAGCTTCTCTCTCTTGCTCTGATTCAATTCCAGAAAAAAAGATGCTAAAAAGAACTTGGCCAGGATCGCCCCAGAGGAGCGAAGAAGAGACAGTTTCCAGCGGAAGCCCCCTCCCCAGCAAACATCTCCCAGAAAGGATCCATGCAACCCCCCCCCCCAACAAACACAGACCCCTTGCCTACACCAGCCCTCCAGACAGCATATAAACTGCTCAGCTAAAATGAACTGGGGTCCCCCAGTCCTCAAGGTTCCAAACCCACCCATTCTCAGAAATGCACCCTTCTCCGTTCCCAGTGTCTGACTACCCAAAACAGCACCGAAACAGCAGCCAGACCACCACCACACCTGCTTGGTCTGGGTTTCTCCCCACCCACTACTGCTCACACAGCCGCATTTCACTTTAAAGCTAAGCACCAGATAGGGTTCATTGCTCCAGTAGTTCTATCTGAATTAACAAGGGAGGGGGGGAATGGAGAGAAAAGGCAGCATTTTAGCACACGAATCCCTCCCACACAGAAGGCAGAGTCGCCTTGGGCCTGCCAATCACCCCCATCTGGAAGAGGAAGTCCTCCACCATGAAGACAAACTGAGCCTGCAACTCAAAAGCACCTCTTAGACCAGCTGAGGCGACTACCCAGGGCTCCCAGTCTTCCACTCCCTGCTCCTTTTTCATTAGGTCAGATTGAACTGCGCAGGGGAAGAGCATGAAGACCTCCTGGCACACGGCTTCAACAGTTACGCATGGGTGCACGGGCAGGAGTGGGAGGAGGTTCCTGCGTCTATACCGCATGTCAAAGAGAAGTTTGGCAGATGCCTTCAAGGCACCAGACCCTACCCTCCAACTGGTATTTGGGCACACAAACACATGAAGATGCTTTATATTGAACCAGACCCTTCGTCTGTCACAGTTAGTATTATCTATTCAGACCGGCAGGGGTTCTTCAGGGACTCGGGTAGGGCAGCCCTGGTAATCCAGACAATCCCCAGATCAAGGTAGGCATGCAGATGAGCAGCTGTGCTCCTATCAGACTCTATTCAATAGCCAGGCACACAACCAGTTGAATGTGGTTTGCCTGCTCTCTCCTTTTTTGATTCAGCTGACTGGTCCATGCTGGTTCACACATTTGTAACCTTGAAGCTGGGACTACTGCAATGCACTTGAAGGCTTTTTCTGCCTGCACAGCTTACCACAGATTTTCCCAGGGATCAAACTTGGCAATATGTTCTGTGAGATCATTCTGAACAACCTCCATAACCCACTCTCCACCATTTCCACCTTTGTCTCTTCATTTTCACACACTACTACTGAAAATGTATTACTTCTAATTGGTGCTGAGATGTCATCCACGATGCAGAAGAACAACCCTCCCTTTCAGCCATTTTCTCCTCCATTCTCCTTTTTCAAAAGGAATTTTTCCATTTCTTTTCTCTGTCACATTAGTGATGTAACATACGGGCACAAATACAAGCCTGGCCAACTGTATCAGCTTTGCCAATTTCATCCCAAATGAGTATATAACTTAAAGTTAAGATACAATCTGTTTGCAATTAGAGGCAAGTGAAATTAACAATGGAAGTTGTTTTTGCAGGAAACTGACAAGGACTACCATAGTAAAGATGGTGCTTTACTGTAGCAGCAATCTCTTGTCAACTTTCTCCTGCAAAAGCAACTTTCTTAGTCACTTTCATCAGATCCTTACAGCTGACACAGGACACACATTATATTTTTGCCTTAAGGGAACACCCTCATCCCAGATGAAATTGACAAAGCACATACAATCGACTCGGCTAGTGTCTGTGTCCTTATGTTAACATTGCTAATACGATAAAGAAAAAAATATATAAAAATTCCTTTCAAACATGGAAGATGAAGGAGAGGCAAAAATGGCTGAAGGAGAGGTTGACTGGCTACACCAGGCCAGGTGTTTGGTGGGACAGAGAAATAACGACCATTTCAACATGTTTGCAGCTCAAGGGAAGTTAGTTTGAAAACAGACTCAAAAAATTATGGTGAAAGTTCTCAGGAAAACAAAAGAGGCAGAATGAAGGGGAAATGTTTCTGGAATGAAACAGAGGAAAAATATGGATTTTTTAAAAAACTAGCATTTGGTGGTAGAAAAGGCCATCATTGGGCTGGAATGGCGTGTCTGCCCGGGGGCAAGGGGTAACCACTGTCCCCGGGCGCAACTAATCTGGTCATATGGGGAGGTACAAAATCAGCCCCCCACGTGACCAGATGCCCTCACAAAGATGACGAAGCAGCAGGAAGTCCTGCTGCCTTGTCTTCTTCAGGCTCCCTCAGCCACGCCCACGTAGTCACCGCTGCCCACCCCCACCACAGGCATGGGGTGTGTGGCGTGCTTAGTGAAGGCTTCTCTGGGTGCCATTCCCTCCCCCATACGCCTCTGTTGGGCTGCCCTTGGAATCAACTTTTAAGCACAGCCTGATCTTGCCACAGCTTGGAAGCTACGTAGGATCTGCAAGCAAGAATGTAGGTAAGAGGGGGTTCTCGGGTTCAAACCCCCACATTACATGTCTGAAGCTCTGCCCCTCGTTTGTAGTTTTTTTGTATTTTGAAGTCTTTTTTTGGCCTGCAGGGCGTGCAGTTTTTAGGCACTTTTATAAGCACTGAGGCCGGGGGTGGGGCTTGGGAGGTGTGGTCACACCCCCAGGGGCGGGTGGGGGTGTGGCCCCACCCTGAACCCCCCCCCCATAAAAAAATTATACCCACATCCTTATCAGCAAGGATTAGTATTTTGGATGGGAGGTAATCAAGGAAGATTGAGTTCCTGTGCAGAGGAAGGTAATGGCAAACCGCCTCAGCTTTTCACATGTCTTGAAAACCCCATAGCCCTGGGACTACCATGAGTTGGTTGTGGCTTCAGGTTCACAATTACATAATTACAGAAGACAATATGGAAATAGTCCCTGATTCAGAAGTTGGCAGCCTGAACACTGTCGGGGCTGGCCATCAGGAACACATCTTGCCTGTTTTAAACGAGCTTCACTGGTTAGCAGTTCATCCCCAAATTCCGTGTTCATCCCCAAATTCCGTGGCACCGTGTTCAATTCATGCCCTTCACGGCCTAAGCTTTACAAATCCAAAGGATCATCTCTCCTCATATGTCCCCATTAGTCAGCAACAGTCTTCTGCTTGCCACTTTCTGTTTGTGCTCTTTAAAGGTGGCCCACTGGGCATCAACAAGGTGCCAATCTTCTCTCTGCAACCGCTCCCAGTTTATAGAACAGACTCCCTGAGGAGAGGAGAGCTATCTTTAGAAACGTACAGGAGCCACTGTATTTAATGGAGCGTAGGCTGCAGGCTTATTATACTGTTTTATTAGGCTTTATTAGCTTTTACTATGAGCGGGTGGAGTTTGGAGTTTTATTGTTGTTTGATGCTTGAATTACATATTGTAAGCTGAATTGAACCAGGGGGAACGGTAGGATGTAAATAATATGAATACAAATAATATTTTGAAATAGCTATGTAAATAAGGTACACCCACCGGCCAACTTCCTACCAGTGCTGGGGCACACGGTAGGACCGGAAGCAGGTCAGAGCAAGAAACCTTGTCCTAATGAGCTTCCTCTTTGCACGCGTGGGGCAAGAGGAAGAAATTGCCCCGACATGCTTCCTCTTGCCCTGCGCATTCCACTTTCCTTGGGGAAAGCGAGAGCGCTTTTGGTGTGACTTTTCACACCAGAACAGGGCAAGGGCGGGGAGACAACCAGCAGTGAGTAATGAAGCTTCATTTTCCGGGATCACAGGGAATACCATGCTGCACATCGATTCTCACACATACTCAGGGAAGAGAAAAAACTGCCAAAGAATATCAGAGGAAAAAGTCTCTAACTGGATCCAGGACATTGGTTAAGAAGCCATTAGCCACACCAGAGTTGTGATTGTGAGAATCGGAAGCCAAATGGACATTTAAAGTGCCACAGTCAAGCACCAAAATGAATGCACAAAATAGCAACATAACAATTCTCCAAAAGCTTGTTCAGCACCAGCCTGCTTTCCCACAGCAGCGGCCATGCAACAGTTCACTGCCCCTGGCACTGGAGGATCCATTAATGGCCACCTCCCATGGCTAATAGCCACTGATAGGCGTCTCCTTCCCCAGAAACATGCCTAGTCCCCATTTTAAACCATCTTAACTAGAGGCGGTTGCCATGTCCTGTGGCTGGGAATTCCTTAAGCTAAATATGTGAAGGAATATTATCCTAACTCCACTGCCAATCACTTTCTTTGGGACACCCAAATTCTTGTAGTATTCATGTGGAAGGCAAAAAATTCTCTTATATAATGCTTGCAAATTTTGCAAACCTGTTCTGCCTCCCTTTCCCCACAATCAATTCCTAAACTCACTTGTGGCAGCAGTTGATCAAAAACACAGAGGTGAAAGGGATCCTAAAGGTCATCTAGTCTAATCCCCTGCACAATGCTGGAAATTCACAGCTACCTCCCCCCCGTTCGCTCCCTCAGTGACCCCTGCTCTATGCTCAGGGGAAAGCAAAAAACCTCCAGGATTCCTGGACCTATGTAACCTGGAGGGAAATTCCTTCCAGACCTCAAACTGACTATCAGCATTACCCTAGTGACTAGGGCCTAGCCCTAGTCCACAAAAACCAAGTATCAGCTCGTTTCTCCCTGCCCTCTGTCTCATGATCTGCCTAAATTCATAGTGAGCCCAGAACCAGCACTACTGTCAGATGTTCATCTAGTTTCTACTTAAAAACCTCTAAAGAAGGAGGGTTCCAGTGAGACAACCATCACTCTCTGTGGCTCTATACGAGGTCCCCAAGAAGCAGGCTTCCCGTCACACAGCACAGTCACTTGGGATGGCAAAATGCTTCAAGACAGCTTTGATTTTGATCCTGGATACACAGATGCAGAAAGTGATATGGGCTGTCAACTCCTCAAAGTGACTTGGGGCCAAAACAGTCTCTTTTGCAGCTATCCATGTCCATCTCCACAAACAGACAAGTCACACATGTGCAACAAAAAAGGACATAAAAACAGTCATCTCCTCTTCTGATCAGAAAAACGTAATATGTATTCCTGAGCACCCCTAGCAAATTTTCCTGCTAGCCATTCTCTAGGCTTGAAAAAACCTTCCCCCTTGCACAAGAACACTGAAATGTTTCTAGGACAGAAAAGGACAACTTTTCCCTTTCCCTGCTCTCACCTCCAATTTATTTTGAATAACTTGCCTGCTACATCTGGAGACTCTAATGCTCTGTGTGCTGATATCTGCTCTGGCCATCACAGGTGCAGGTACAAGTTTGAGAGCATCATACGAAAGCATCTGGTTCAGCCAATACAAGCAGAGAGGGCTACAAAAAGAAAACAGAAAAGGGAGAAATCCTGACTCCCACACACACTCACGTGAAATGAATCTCCTGAGGTGTCCCTGAGTTCATCTGCCACAGCCCCAAAAATGAACAGGCCTGCAGCATCTTCAAACTTGTGCAGACCACAGACCACTTCATCCGACGCATGAAGTGCTTTGCTCCATCAGCAAATGTGTGTCCCTACGTGAATAAATATACGGAGCTGCCTTGCACTTAATCAGTCCATCAAGTTCAATATTGCCCAATCAGCTGGCAGTGGCTCCTCTCCATGCATCTCAAGTAGAGGTCGTTTTAACAAGAGGTCCTAGAGAGTGAGTGGAGGACCATCTGCCTATCAAGCAGATGCTCCGCCCACATTCGCCCTTAGTGTCTAAAAGGTCAAACTAGAGGAGTTGGCTCAGAATCCCCTTGACCCAACTCTCATTCCTCTCAGTCAGATGGCAGTTGTGGGAAACTTATTTTCCAAGGGCTGCAGGGATGTGATTTAGGTTGGGTCTGGGGTGTGTAAGAGAGAAGGGGCTTCATCCTTTCCAGTGCCTTTTTCATCAAAATTAAATGGCCCCAGTAGGGAGTTATTTGCCCAGTGGGAAAGCTGCACATAAGTGCACGTTTGGCCCTCAATTTACAATTTAAGCCCCATGGGCAGGGAACTCTTGGCTTATGTTCCAGTGCAAAACAAAGTTCCACAACCACCAACAGTAAACCAAAGGGGAAACCTGTTGCACAGCAGTTCTGCTCCTCCAACACAAGCCCCTTAACTTTCCTGGTGTTGATGACCCAGGGGTTTGTAGGATCTCAGATGTGCTTGTTCAGCAAGACAAACCCTGCAAAGACACACAGCCTGCAGGGTTCAAAACAGGTGGCCTCAGCTACATGGGGGAATAATTTTTATCGGCATACAGAAGTCCTATGGTCTAGCCACCTATTCCTTCTGTTTAGTACAATATTAAACAGATCAGTCAGAAAGCAGGGAAGGGAGGGGGGAAGCAAGAGATCCTGTGAATGCAGGCCAAGAATGGATTGGGTTTCACTCGGCAACAGCATACTCCCTGCGGCAGTGGACGTATAATGGACATTTCCAACCACCCAGTTACCACATCATAATTGCAGCCGTCTTGCATGAGTAACCACAGTTATTATAGGGAACATGAGGATTGTCGTGGTGGATCAGACTGAAGGTCAGCGTTCTGTTTTTGACCCAGCCTGCCAAAGTCCTTTGAGAGGCTCACAAGGAGGGCAGTGACAGAGACCGTGTTCCCCCTCTTGCCACCCCCAACCCCTAATACTGAGATGCGCTGCTTCTGATCATGGAGGTTCCACCTAATCATCACCAAGGCAAATAGGCATCAATATATCCCTCTGCCGTGAACTTACCTAAATTCTCTTTCAAGGAGAGCTAAGTCCCAGAGCAACGCCGCAACTTGCAGTTGAACTGATAGATGATGATGGGGAAATACTTCATTTTCACTACTCTGCATTTACTGCCACGCATTTGCAAATTCAGGTGTAAATCGATTGTGAGAACAACCAAGGGTCAGGTGAGTGTACCATAGAAAACATCAGCTTCACTTGAACAGAAATGCAAGGAGCAACAAGCAAGAAGTGCTGCAGGCCGCTGATGAAATGAAAGTATACTTTCCTATGGCTGAAAAGCAAACCTCTGGGACTAGCTGTCACAGGATGCAAAGCATGTGCCATAGCAGAAATTAATACGTGCTGCACCAAAGTAAGAAGGGCATTTGTTACATGGGTGGAAGAATTTGTTGACCGCTTTGTGTTTTGTGTGTTAAATCATGTGGCATGCCCAGAAGTGGCATTCACCAGGTCTCAGATTATCATCAGGTCTCTTGACTTTGCAATGAATAGACTAAGGACTCTGGTAGTGATTCCCTCCAGTCCAAACAGCAAGCTGAGGGGTGGGAGAAGAGCCAAAGATCAGCACAAGTGGCACAATCCACAAGGGAGACTGTGGTCCACGGCCCAGGAGAAAGGGGTGTCTGCTTGTATTTCCAGTTTACTAGCCATGAACCAAAATCAGAAGAATTCTGGAAGCTTCTTATGCAGTCAAGAGATACCTGCCGTCTTCTTAATGCTGGGAGCTGTGCCGGGAAAGGGCCCTTCCTTTCATACACTTCTACAACCAGCAAAGACTCAGTCACACTGACCACAGAGAGATCACAGCAAATTGTGCCTTGGTCCCACATTTTCACCCTCCAAAAGCACAGACAAACAAAACAGCTTGAAAGCTTTGCCAAATCTGTTTCATCCCCACTATTCCCTCCACGGTATTTCTGTCTTCCAAAGATGTGGGGAGTGCTGTTCTTTGTAACAGAAGCCCTTGGGACAGCCATCAGTGGAAGCTCTACTATTCTCCAGAGAAGGGCAAAGAGGATGATTGAGGGATTGGAGCACTTTCCTTATGAGGAGAGGCTGCAGCGTTTGGGACTCTTTAGCTTGGAGAGGAGACGTCCGAGGGGGGATATGATTGAAGTCTATAAAATTATGCATGGGGTAGAAAATGTTAGCAGAGATAATTTTTTCTCTCTTTCTTACAATACTAAAACCAGGAGGGATACATTGAAAATGCTGGAGGGAAGAATTAGGACTAATGAAAGGAAACTTTTTTTTCACGCAACATGTGATTGGTGTTTGGAATATGCTGCCACAGGAGGGGGTGATGGCCACTAACCTGGATAGCTTTAAAAGGGGTTTGGACAGATTTATGGAGGAGAAGTCAATGTATGGCTACCAATCTTGTTCCTCCTTGATCTGAGATTGCAAAAGCCTTAGCAGACCAGGTGCTTGGAAGCAGCAGCAGCAGCAGAAGGCCATTGCCTTCACAGTCTGCACGTGAGCTCCCAAAGGCACCTGGTGGGCCACTGTGAGTAGCAGAGTGCTGGACTAGATGGACTCTGGTCTGATCCAGCAGGCTCTTTCTTATGTCCTTATGTTCTTAAGCAAAAGAATAGTCATGTGTCATATCCAGAACTCAGCTTGCCTGGGGCAGCGGATCAGAACCAAAAATCTACCACCATCCAACTCAGCTGCGTAAAACACAATTACACCTTCTGCTAAATATTTATTTAGCGTACCAGGTGCTGTACAAATGTTTGCAGATCTGCCGGGTAGGAAGCAGGCAACACCTAAAACACACACACACAGCAGGTACTTTTCCTTTACGTTCTCAAAAAGCAGGCAAGTGCTCAAACCCACTAACCCCTGCCTCTGCCATCTTCCGCCTGTGATTCAAGAGAAACCACCTCCCACTGAGGCTCCACTCAAAGCACCCCTCACTCAGGGTCAGACCACGGTGGGGATGTGCTGACTCACGCCAGGAAGCACCTATCTCCCCTGAGTCACACCCGCCCACTCTGGCAGGAGCCTTTGACTCAGCTCAGTCGGCAAAGATCCTAACTACCCATCAAATCCTGATCTATTTCTGCCAGGGAGGGGGCTTCCTAAGGGCTCGCCAACAACCCACCCAGGAAGAACATAAGAGTCACTCACCACAAGACTAAAGAGAGACAGGTTTAGTGCATCTGCTGCTAGGATTCCCCCGGGTTAGGCTCCTTCAGAAGACAGAATATGTTGCCATCACTCATGATATACAACTGTCATAGCCATGGGCAATAAAAATACTGGCTCCTTTTAGCGAGACATATTTGGCTAATTATAACGTCTGTGGTCAAATACCGAGCCCTGTAACCAAACAGGCGTGCGATCCCTTTATGATGGGCAGAGGAGCAATGCTTGGAAATTTTGCTCTCCGTGACACTGGGTGTGCCTTATCTCCATTGCAGAACAAGGACTCTGGATACCTGGGAAAGCCCAGTCTCCAAAAGGCAGGCACTTTAGTTCCCTTGGGCATGGCAAAGAGACACGGTGACCGAGACCGCGCCAGCAGGCTGGCTACATGAAAAGAACAGCAAATTAGTGAACTGCTTGCTCCTAAGCTACCACTCTGAGTTGTTGCTTCTAAAAGCTTCAGAACCTAGATGACAAAACCAACCAGTTCTTGGGGGCAGTGGCGTAGCGCCAAGGGGACGGGGGGTGCGCAATGCACTGGTGTGGGGGCATTCCAGGGTGTGGCAGGAGCACACATGTGCCCTGGGCGCAATTCCTGCTCGCTCTGGCCCTGCCTGGGGGGTGCGGTGGGAGATCCAGAAGGACTTACTGGAAACTTTCCGAAACGCTATGGCCCTTTCCACACAGCAAATGTATAGTGGGTTGCACTTGGGATAAAGTAACCCGCTTTCCTGTTCCTGCGTTTGCATGCATCCGTGCAGGAAGCAATTGGAGCCAAGAAGACAATGTGGGTTGCTGCCTTCGCATGGAGGCGCGTCTATTTTTTAAATTTAGCTCCCACCAATGCGTAGCTACGCAGGCATGCACAAATGAACCCCCACAGCCATGCTGACATCTCCTGATACCACGATACGACCATCTGCACCTGCATGGCTACGCAGATGTAAGCTGTGAAATTTAAAAAAGGAAAGCGCAGCCGAATAAAGCGCCTCCTGCCCGGCTGTTCGCTTGCAAGCAGCTGTAATCCAGGATTTTTCAAAAGACTCGCGAATACTGCGATTCTCAAAAAACCCAGTTTGGGGAAAATAACACAGGGAAGACTCGCTTTAGGGTTGGGATCTGTGAGAAGTGCCCCCCAAAATGGATTTTTTCCCATCCTAAATCTGTGTTAATGGCCCGTGCAGAGTGGGCCTATGTCAAAAAGTGCTTTGGGACATACAAGTCCCTGTTTGCCTCCATTACATGTTTCTTATCACCACCACATAATAATGCCTTCCTTCTCAAGGGGGGGGGGGGATTCTTCCCACAACAGCTTCCCCAAAGGAAAGCCCAGCAAAACAACAATACTGGTCACGCCACCTCTGAAGCAAACATGCTTCCTGGTACAAAGTCTGGGACCCTGATGCAAACACCGAGATTTTTGCCAAACCAGCAGCATTCTTATGCTGCCCACTATCAGAATCAGTTCTGGACGCAAGACTCAAAACAAGGAAGATTCCACTCACACAGCACTCGGCATGTACCTCAGAGCGGCTGACTGCAGCTTAAGGGCTGGAAATTTGAATTGTTTACTAGGCACAGTCCAATCAGCCATAGCAGTAAACAGAAAGTGTGGGCTTTTATTCTCGTCTCCAACACCTCTTGGCAAGAGAAAGCTTTCCTCTCTTAATTTTAGGCGAGGCACAAGGATAAACAATGAAGATCTGTTATTCATTCACGAAAAAAAGGTTGTCTTCATTCATGGCCTATAAATATACCAACCATGTCGAGATCACAAATTAGGATAAAAATGAAAGAAACTAACAAACTGAGAAACAGACACAGAACGGCTATGAGCCTTATTTAGTTGTGATGTTACCCTCTAATGGTGTCACAGCACATTTTGGGCTGACTCAACCACTGGTACAGTAAACCTTCGAAGAGGTGAAATTGTCAGGTTAGCTTTGGTGCAACCTGTTGCTTCGACTGCCACAGCCAGCACCCTGCCCTAAGCTCGTTGGCATGATTCGCACGGAGGCTTTCTGTTTGTGGAGTGAGACCGCCCCACGTCCCCCTTCTTTCTGCAGCCCCCAAATACCCCTGAAACGATACTCCTGAGGGCAAGGGAATGGTAGGGGAGCAAGACAAAGTTCGAAGCGAGGGGGGAAACTGGCAAAAATCACCTGTTCTTCCATCCATAAACATCCTTTATTGATTCAAGTCACTTATTTTATTTGGAACTAAAAACAAAAATACTGATCTCAACTGAACCTGGCAACAGGAGCCATGATGTGGTAGTTTCCAGTTCCTTTCCAGCTGTGAGCAACACACAGCTCTCACACAGATTTCTGGTTGTGAGTGACACAGATTTCAAAACCACAATGCCTAACCGTGTGCAGGGACAGCACTCCAGGGCTGGCACGACATACCCGCTGGTTGCACCAATGCACCAGAAATCCATCAACGGTGCAACACCAGCCTCCTATTTTCCATCTGAAAGCACGTCCCTTCTTGGCAATCTCTCCAAGACGCAATGCCCTGAGCCGACCTCCCCCGCTGTGTGCTAGGCAACCTCAGTTCCCCCTTGCGATCGGCACACTCTGCTGGGAGACTCCACTCAGACCTGCATTGGATTAGAAGCATTCCAGGCTGTGCCGTCACAGCAACAGAAGGGCCCAGGGCCGGGCTTCGTGGCAGGTGGAAAGGTCAAAAGGCCTCTGCTGGGGTCACAACCTGTCTGCCCTCCTACTCGCCCAAGGCTGGGAAAGGCTTCATCAGTCACTGCCCCTCATTTCCGGTTGGAAAGCGTCTTGGATGGCGCTGGGGTGCAAGATCCGAAGGGCGCAAGCAGCAACGCAACAGCCCGGCCCAGGCTCAGAACTCTGCACACTCACACAGAAATTCTCACATCCCCTGGAGCGGGATGGGTCTTTCAGTTCCTGCCAAATAATAATTGTGAGCCTTGCTAGAGTTGGGGGGGGAGGAGGTGAGGGGGAGAAAGAAGCAAGTCCAAAGGAAGTTTGCAAGGCAGGACTAACAGATGGGATCCTGCCAAGTTTTAAAATGCAAACATTCCTTTTCTGCGTCTCTTCTCGCTCCCACCACACTTTTCTCATGACAATCAACTTTAGCTTCCTTCTAAGGCACTGAGAAATGTAGAGATTATAAGGCAAAAAGGCAGCCTCACCCAGAATCTAATCCTGCCTCCTCAAAGGGAGGGGGATGCCTGCAAAGCCCCCGCCCCCTTAAACACCATCTTGCCACAGTTAGCTCAGACAAGCTACGGCCCTGATTTCCTTGAATGTTTGCAGACATTCGGATTGGAAGGAGAATGGGCTCCCGCCAGGTTGTTTGCATCTGGCTCAGCATGGGAGAGTTATTGAGAGCGCCTTCCCCAAATCCCCAGTTCACAAAAGGTCAGCCCTTCTCCCCATATTGTATTGTCAAGATCTTTCATGGCTGCTGTGCTTGAAACACTCGCTTCGGGGTTTCTAGACCCACCCACCCCCAACACTCCAGAAATCACGACCAAACAACCAAAGAAGATAAAGGCGGATAGGTAGAGATGTAAATGGCCCAGTGGTATCCTCGCACTCATCAAGCGGCTGTTTCTAAACACCGCTCAGGTCAAGCATAAGCATTTCTTTCTATAATCATCAGATCCCCAGATCTTAAAAGGAGGATCGCCACACAACAATTTTTAGGAATGTCAAGAAAGCCCAAGAATGTCTTCACCAAAACCAAAGTTAATTTCCACACGTTCCAGAACAAACGGCTGAAGGGGCAGGGAAGTTGAATGGCAGTTTTCAACACATTGTCATTTCAACCACACCTAAGGAGTATACACTGGTGGGGACCCCCTCTTTAGAAGGGAAGGGGAAAACCCGCACCCATCCAATCGTCCACTGAGCCAGGGCAATTTCCTGCCTGTGGAAACCACCGCAGTGGCTTGAACCCAAGGAGTCTGAAGAACTGCCCAAGCAGGCAATACGCTACCCATTACCAAGGTCGATGATCCGCCAGCAGACTGTGCAAGGCGCTGCACACTGCTTGCCGCAAGGGGAGCAAGGAACTGAGTGCACAGATCCCTAGTTTTAGCCTGGCAACACCAAGGGTGAAAAAAACACAAGGATTTTAGCAGCTTGATATAAGTTGGGCCTGATGCAGCAAAGGGGGTCGTGGTCAAGGCTACCCTTAGCCACCCAGTCCTTCGGCATCCCTGCCCAGAGCGCAAGAAATTGCCAGAGTCCCAGTGTTCGCACTCACACAAACACCCTATTTCCAGATTGACAGCTGGAAGAAGCGGTATTTGCATAGTGTGCAAAGTCCTGCCCTCCAGCACTGGGCATGCACCGAGGAGCGTCCTTCCTGCCCCCCCCCCCCACCCGGCCTGCCCCAGTTCAGTGGGTCAGGCTGATGCCGGGCAGGCAGCCCTGCGAAAATAAAATAATAAAAAAAAAAAAGCAGCCCCTCCGGCTGTGAGGAGTCAGAGGCGGAGGGAGGAGACTGGAGCTTGGCACGGTGCCAGTCCGGGGATATTAACCCAGCCATGCACGCAAGTCAAGAGGAGGGCTGGCAAACATGGAAAAAGCGAAGGGAGGGGTTCCCGGCTACATTTCGGAGAGGGGCTAACCGAGAGGGCCCCTCCCCAGCCCCAGCAAGGACGGGCCTGCTGGGGAGGGACTGAGCAGTGAGCCCAACTGCACCCCCCCCCCCGCACGCCCCGCGGTTTGCCCTTCACCAGCCGAGCTGCAAAGCGTTCAAGGACACGGCAGAGCCCGCCTCCCCGGGGGGGCCAGTCCTCCCCCAGCAGAGATTGAACACCTAAGCCTGGCACACGGGACCGATCCGGAACGCCTCCGCCCCGGCACAAATTTGGCTGGCTCGAGGAGGGGCGGCTGGCTGTAAGGTGCACCGGGATACCCGCACCGGCTCCCAACGCATCCCATTCGCCCCCCTTGGTCAGAATTTCGCGGATGGTGGCGGGGGATCGCGGGTACAAGACCCCGGGGAATTGCACCGGGGGGAGAACGGACAACGCCCCCCCCCCGCTACAGGTGTGTGCGGGGGGAGAAAGCGGTCCCCGCCCAATGTTATCTTGTGGTTTAGCCCCTCCACACACTAATACCCAGCAGTCTGCGCTTTGCTGTGCAAACCCCCCCCCCCCCCCGATCCCACCTTAATCGCCTTTTCTGTCTCCCTGAAATTACGCTTCCCTTCCAGCACGAAAAGGAGGGGGGTCTCCCAGCCCCCCCCCCCCCCCCGGTCGGGTCATGCCAGGCTGCCATTTTTTTGCTCCGCTTTGCCCTCTACTTGCTCGGTGCAACATATTCCGCTTTGCAGGAGAATTTCGGGGCGGGGGGAGGGCAGGCGGAGGAGATAGACGGAAATCCACCGCGGCTTCCCTTCCTCGCCCCCCCCCCCCATCTTTGCGTGTGTCTTTTTTATTTTTTGTCCCTGCAAAACCCAGACGCATCTTTGCAAAAAAAAAACAAACAGGCTAACAGCGCAGGCGAGACACGTCTGCAAAAATGGGAATTAATAAAAAGCCCCCTCCCGCCCCCCCGCGGCACGGCGCGCGCGCGCACACACAAATCTACGCAGGGGGTGCACCGCTGCACTCTCCCCCCCCCCCTCCACACGTCAAGCTTCTCTCCCTCTCCTTTCACATATTACGAGGGAAAATACGTGAAGTTCAAGTTCGCCCCAAATCTCGAAGGGGGAATCCATAGGGTTGGGCACATCTCGGAGGGGGACCCCTGGCTGCCAACCCCCCTCCTTTGCCCATCCCTGTGCCAGGAGGAAGCCACTTGAACTTGACGGCGACGGGGGGGGGGGAGGAGGAAGAGAGCGGAGGAGGCGCTGGCAATAACAGACCTCTCCAGCCACGGACGTGCAATTTCTGTGCAATGCCATAAAATGCAACAAGCGATCACGGGGGGGGGGGGGGTTTGAGTTGCCGCTGCTTCTACCGGGCATGCATGGAAAATGCAACCCAGGAAAGGCGCGGAAGGGGGGGGGGGGCGCTGCGGCTGGTGCGGAGGGATGCGGCGGGGAGGGGGGGGGGCTCTGCCATCCTCTCTGCGCCAGCCCCGCATGTCATAGCCATCTCTCCCCCATTTCCTCCAGAAATGCTTGCCCAGGGGTGCAAGCGGAGAACTGGCTCTGGCACGGATGCCCCCCTCCCTTCCCTTTTGCAAGTGTCAGCTCTCCCCCTCCCCGTTTTTGTTTTTACCTTGCACCCCGGCGTTGCTGCCGCTGTTGCAGCTGCTGGTTCCTTCTCGGGAGGGGGGGAATCCTTCTCCTTCCGCGCTCCCTCTTGCCTTGCCTTGCCTTGCCTTGCCCTACCCGGGGAGGAGGCCTCGCCTGCCGCCTCCACTGCAGCAACGAAGCCGCTCGGATCGGACCGCCTCGGCTCCGTTCGGACGCGCTCGGCCCGCAGCGCCGCCAGAACCCGACAGGGGGAGCCCGAGAGGCACCGGCCGTCTCTGCCAGGACAGCTTGCAGGCGGGCGGCCACCCGGGTCCTAGCACCCGTCTGTCCCTGGGGAATGGCTATCCAGTGGGGACAGTGGCGCTGGGGCCAAAGCCTCGCCTTCTCGCTGACCTCTACGCCTCCAGCCAACCCCTCTCGCTTGCTCAAGGCAAAGGCTTTTCTCTTTAAACACGATGGAGACCATACCAACGCAGAAGCTCTGGAGAAAGCAGCCCCATCACTTGTCCCCAAAGGAGATCCCATTTCCAGCTGTCATGACTGATACTTCTCCATTCAAAGTCCGTTTGACCGTCGTACATATGGCTACTGCTACTTGTGACAATGAGTCCCTAAGTTAGTCATGTATTTATCTCTGGGCATATTTCGAGCCAAGCTCAAGCTCATATTTTGAGTTCCATATGACAAGATGGCAAAGTCTAGCAGTTCACAATCATTCAGCTAAAGAATGAACAGGACTCCCTCTTTTCTCACTGAGTGGTGATCTAGAGAGGCGCCACACATCAGGTCAAGCTGCAGGACCTCTCTGACTCTGGAAATCCTTTGGATGCGTGGCTTCACAATGGCCTGAAGATGATACCGACTTCAATGTTCTACTCAAGTATTTGAAGTTCAGTTTTGATAATTTGACACTAAATACATGATTAAAATCACTCTTTCACCCCCAAAAGACCATGGCTCAGTGGTGGAACATCCACTTTGCATGCAGAAGCTTCCAAATTCAATACCAGCATTTTCAGTGAAAACAATTATGTGAAAGACCCCTGAGGGAGACCCTAGACCAGGGGTCTGCAACCTGTGGCTCTCCAGATGTTCATGGACTACAATTCCCATCAGCCCCTGCCAGCATGGCCAATTGTAGTCCATGAACATCTGGAGAGCCACAGGTTCTCCCTTTTCTGACTTTGACAGACCAGTAACAGCTGTACCTTAGCTCATTCCAAACAGCTCAGGCATTCATACTATGCTCTAGGATGCAGGCTTAATTCTGAACCCCATGAAAGCAAAACCCCACTCTGCAATGCAAATTTGCATCCCCTTACCTGGAAAAATAGATCAACTTCCAGCGACTGCTGTCCTGGGAACACAGATTCAGATCTTCCCTGCAACCTCTGAGCATGCCTCCAGGGTACCTGCCTTTTAAACCACTCCATCCCAGAGTAGCAATGGGAGAAGTAATAGCTCATCTGTGTTACGTGACAGTGAGGGGTGATGGTGAGGGGTTCAGCTTCTGAGAAAGGACACTCCCTTAGCCAGCTCTGAACACCCCCACCTTCACTTGAGCAACTGAAGCAGCCTACATCCATTTTGACTAAGCAGCCCAGCCTCCCCTACGGAAGTAGTAATGTCATCCCAGGCACAGTTATACCAATCTCAACCCCATTTGGCTTACACTACAGTCACTCTGCAGAGGTGTGAGGAATCTAACTCATTTTGTAGTGTGTTCTTGGAGTGCAGGAAAATATGCTAGACTATTTCATTCTGTGCCAAGAACAGGGTTTTCTTCCCTGGCTAACCTATATCCAAAGAACGTGGCAGAAAAAGAAAGGCACCAACAGGTGTCCAGCTAGTTGAGAGATGGACAGCACAGTGTAGAGTGGCCATTTCATGGCTGCCCTAGTCAGTTTATCCTGGAACAGGTCCTAAGGAGGGTGACCAAAATGGTGAAACATCCGAATTCCATATCCTATGAGGAGCAGCTTAGGGAGTTGGGTATGTTTAGTCTAGAGAAGAGAAGGTTAAGAGGTGACATGATAGCCATGTTTAACTATTTGAAGGGATGTCATGTTGAAGATGGAGCAAGCTTGTTTTCTGCTGCTCCAGAGGCTAGGACACGGAGTACTGGATTCAAGGTGCAGGAAAAGAGATTCCCCCTAAAAATGTGGAAGAATTTCCTGACAGTAAGGGCAGTGGAATGTACTGCTTGAGAGGGTGCTGGAGTCTCCTTCTTTGGAGGCTTCCAATCAGAGACTGGATGGCCACCTGTGCTTTGATTGTGTATTCTTGCATGGCAAAGGGTTGGACTTGATGGCCCTTATGTCTCTTCCAACTCTTATGATACTATGATCTATTTGGTGCTGCCTAGTCAGAAAATGGATCCAATTGCCGTGCATTCTACTGACTCATTATAAAACCAGAAGGCAAAAGGAAAACATTGTAAATGCTCTGTTTTTAAGAATGGAGAATCTTGGGGCATCTTAAAGTGATGCTCGAGAAAGAGCCCCATTTAGGCTCTTGACAAAATGGGCTCCAGCTCACAAAAGCTTCAGCCACAACAAATTAAAAATTGGGGTAGAGCAGTGGCTCGACGGTGCTTTGTACACAGAAGGCCCCAGGTCTGATCTTCATCTCTATGGAAAGGGATCAGGTTGTAGGCGATATGAAAGATCTCTGCCCACGGTGCTAGGGAGCTGCTGCCAGTCAGAGTGGACAAGACTGAGCTTGATCCAGATTCAATAGAAGGCAGTTTCATGTATTCAAATGTGTCAAGCCTTTTAAGGTGCCACAGAAGTCTTTGCTATTTTATCTGCAGCAGATTAACAGGGCTATCCCTCAGGAATGTATCACTATTTTTAATACTAGTGATCTGGAGACAATGGAAGAAGAAGAGTGTTGGATTTATATCCCCCCTTTCTCTCCTGCAGGAGACTCAAAGGGGCTAACAATCTCCTTGCCCTTCCCCCCTCACAACAAACACCCTGTGAGGTAGGTGGGGCTGAGAGAGCTCTGAAAAGCTTTGTCCAGCCCAAGGTCACCCAGCTGGCGTGTGTGGGAGTGCACAGGCTAATCTGAATTCCCCAGATAAGCCTCCACAGCTCAAGCAGCAGAGCAGGGAATCAAACCCAGTTCCTCCAGATTAGAATGCACCTGCTCTTAACCACTACGCCACTGCTGCTCCAATAGTGAGCTATAAACACCCTCCATTTCAAGCCTCTTGGGAAGGTGGAGGAAGGATCTTGCAATAGCTGCTGTGAATGGGTATGGACAGTATTGGAGTTTACTGCACAGAGAAGCGGCTAACACACTGATTAAAAGGGTAAAAGGTAAATATTAGGAAGTACATGTGGGATAGGAAAGAGAGAAAGATAGTATGCTGCTATCTTGCTAGCTAGGAAGAGTCTCTGCAACCAACTTCCAAGAAGAAGCAGGATATTCGACCTGAGAGTATCAATCTAAGGATAGACAAGAAGTGACACAAAGGGATAGGGGGAGGCAGTGATGAAGCTACAAGGGGAGAGGGGCGCGCCGTGCACCGGGCGCACGCCTGGGGGTGCAGAAAATCACCCCCAGGCCCCTCCCCCTTTCCCCGCCCCCTTCCGTGGCATCCCCCCTTACCTTTGTTCCTTTCCTTTTTGAGAACTTTTTCAGGCTGCAAAAGTCCTGTTCAGTAAAAACGGCCTGAGGAACTACAGTTCCCAGGAGACCTTGGGGCTCACAGAAAATATAGTATGTGCACCAGGCACAGTTTGGGCCAGCTACGCCTCTGGGGGAGGGTCACTAACTTTACAGCCCTCTGTAGCTGACCATTTGCCTGCCCTCTGCTGGGTCTTCGTCTCAGTTCCTTTGCACATTAAACATTGCTACATTCAACAACACTTTTCAGGGTCTAGTACACGAAGTCCACAAGATTAATCTTCTTATGAAGTCTTTCAAACTTCTCTCCAAGTAAGGACTTTGTGAACATATCTGTAACCATTTCTTCTGTAAGGCAGTACAGCAACTCAACAATCCCGTCTTCACACAGGTTTCTCATGAGATATTTCACATCCATATGCTTGGCTCAAATGCTGAACTATTTCATCACAGTCCTCTTTGCTTTCATAGCATAAGATCAGATCATCCGCATAAGTTAGAATGTGAGTCCATTTGTTGTCTCTGTATCTGGAATAGCAAGGCTCTGCTTTGCCTTGTTCAAATCCTTCTTTGGGAAGCAATTGATTAAGGCCGTTTCCGCACGGCCGTGGAGGCGCCTCCACGCCGGCAGAATTCTCGCCAGCGTGGAGGCGGAGGCCGTTCGCATGCAAGCATGCAGGCGGCCTCCAGAGAGGCCGGCAGACGGCAGGCAGCCCCGCACAGAGCCGCCTCTTCCCCCTTCCCCGTCCCACTCACCGTGTCCCCGTCGTCGGCCTGCTGGCCGTCGCAGCCCCGCCCACGCTGCCCTCCGACCTCCAGGGGTTGGAGGACGCGGGCTGGCGACGGGCCAGCAGGCCGGACGACGGGACACGGTGAGTGGGACGGGGAAACTGGCGTGTTCCGGCAGTGCTGTTCGCGACCGCCGCTGGGAACACGCTTCTCAAAACAACCCTTTAAAGGGTTGTTTTTTTAGGGCGGCCTGACGCCGCCCTGGGGGAGGGAGAGTGCAGTCAGGTCGGCGCTGCTGCATTGCAGCAGCGCCGCCTGTGCGAACGGCGGCCTGGGGGCGGCGTTTTTACCGCCCCCAGGCCGTCGTTTTTGGCCCGTGCGGAAAGGGCCTAAGTTTCTTGGTTCCAACACAGAGATGCCTGTTTTAATTCATAAATGCTCTTCTGCTGTTTGCTCATGAGATGCTTGCCCTTGTGCTGCTCAACTCCTGGTGGTTGTTCCATGTAGACTTCTTCCTTTATTTCTCCATGCAGACAGGCAGTTTTTACATCTAGGTGCTCAACTTGCATCTTTCTTGCAGTTGCGATCTTGAAGAGCAGTCTCACAAAACTGTGTCCAACTACTGGTGAAAAGGTTTCATTGTAGTCTTCTCCAAATTTTTGAGAACTGCCCTTTGCAACCAGTCTTGCCTTGTATCTTTCCACTTCCCATTCTGCATCATGCTTGGTCTTGAAGACTCACATGCATTCTACTGCTTCCTTTCCAGGTGGTAGTTCTGTAAGAGTCCATGTTTTGATTTGAGAATGCTTCCATTTCTTCTTCTTTGGTTTTCTTCCACCTTTCTGCTTCTCTAGCAGGCATCCTCGCAATGTCCTCCCATGTGGAGGGCTCTGGAACTATTGCTGCCTTTGCAAGACAAGCATATCTCAAAGGGAGTATGTTGATGTTTGTTCTGCTGGAATGCCTGAGGCTTGCAACCCCTTCTGCTTGAGTAGGCTCTGCAGATGCTCCATGCACGCTGTCCATGGTGCTGTCATGCTCTGTCCATGGCATTCAGATAGACTACGTCTGGCTGTTCTGCTATGGTGAAATCACATTATTGTTGTTGTTGTTGATTTCACAGCTGCCAGATCTTTAGCTGGTTGCTGGTCTTCATTACAATTCGAGCCTCACCTAGAGGCCTAGGAAGTTGTAATGTATCAGCGTAGTATTCGTGTGAATCCCAGCAGGGCTGCCTTCTGAATTTGACAAATGTTAATTTTGTCAATTCGAAGATGTTTCAAGTGCTGCCCTAGTGTTTTTGGGATGGCTCCCAGCATGCCGATTACCACTGGGACGACCTCAGCTGGTTTGTGCCATAGACGCTGAAGCTCGATTTTCAAATCGCGGTATCTAGTGACCTTCTCATGTTCTTTTTCAATGACCCAGCTGACACAGGGGACTGCTATGTCAAGGATGGTCATTTTCTTGTCCTCGATCACAGTGATGTCTGGTGTATTGTGTTTCAACACTTTGTCTGTTTGGATTCGAAAGTCCCACAGGATCTTGACCTTCTCATTTTCCATTACTTTCTCTGGACAATGTTCCCACCAGTTCTTAGCTGTCCTTATGTTGTAATTCTTGCATAAATTCCAGTGGATCATCTTGGTCACTGAGTTGTGTCTCTGTTTGTACTCAGTCCAACAAAGCACTGCACGGCGAATTTCTGGAGAAAATCAAAGACAAGGTGGATAACGAAAAGACCTGGCTGTGGTTAACAACTGGAACTCTGAAAAAGGAAACTGAATCCCTGATTTTAGCCGCCCAAGAGCAAGCCATTAGAACAAATTTGATCAAGGCCAAAATCGAAAAATAACAAAAGAGATAGCAAGGTCAATAGGTGAGGCATCTGAATAGAAGTAATCTGGCCTTTGTTCCCTTTGATTATCTGTAGTCATCCTGTGCCTGTGTGGAGCTGATTAGTCACTGTCTTGACTCTAGTGTTTTTCAAAACTGGCAGCCAAATTCTGTTCATTTTCATGGTTTCTTCCTTTCTTTTGAAATTGTCCATGTGCTTGTGGATTTCAATGGCTTCTCTGTGTAGTCTGACATAGTGGTTGTCAGAGTGGTCCAGAATTTCTGTGTTTTCAAATAATATTCTGTGTCCAGGTTGATTTATTATATGTTCTGCTATTGCTGATTTTTTCTGGCTGAAATAGTCTGCAGTGCAGACTATCTGTGCAGACTATTTCAGACTATTTCAGACTATCTGAATCAGATTATCTCTTTTGTTACTCACATGCTTCACTTCATTGTTACTCACTTGCCAGGCCACTCCTATTCAGATGCCCTCACCTATTGACCTTTACTCACAGGTATATATACTCCACTTGCTTTCCTTTCCAACTATCAGATCCTCTGAAGATGCCAGCCACAGATGCAGGTGAAACGTCAGGAGAGAATGCTGCTAGAACACGGCCATACAGCCTGGAAACCACACAGCACCCTAGTGATTCCAGCCATGAAAGCCTTCGACAATACATTCAGAGTATATGCTTTGCAGGTGTAAGGTCTTGGGTTCAATCCCTACAATTAAAACAGATTTCAAGTAACAGATCTGGGAGGACTCCTATTAGTCCAAGAGGATGATATTAGGCAACATAAGTTGATGGTCTCACTCGTTACAGGCAGCTTCATTTAAGATCATCCCAAGTGTTGAAGTAGGGCATGATCAGTATGTAGATCCTATTGAACTATGTGTCATTTATTAAGCCCCAGATAGTTGGTTCTGAACCAGTTGTATTCAGGTGGTTGAAGAGGAACATATTGAAACTTAATTCAGATAAAATGGAGGTTTTGGTAGCAGATTATCTGAAAGGGATTGGACATTGTTAAGTTGTCCTCTGCAAGACAGGAAGAACGCCGGGGTGTGATCTCGGATATTACCTTATTGATCGAAAAAACAGGCTGAATCTGTCATCAGGAATACTTTCTAATTTGAAAACTGTGCTAGATTTCATAGACCCCACTGATCTATGCTTTGTAATCTCTTAAATTGTGTGTGACAACATGCTGCACACAGAGCTGCTCTTGAAGACAACCTTGAAACTTCAATTAGTGCAGAATACAACTTTTTACTTTCAGGATTTAACCACTACACATGTATAGCCAGGGCCATATTAACCCATGGGTGGGCCTCTAGTATTTCAGGTACTTTGGGTCCCTTCTGGGCACTTCAATTTTTCACCCCTCTTCAGCTGACTCATACGCTATCAACGTCGCAAGTAGACTGTACTGCTCAGGACTGTTCAGCTGGCTTCAACACGGGCCAGGGCTTTATGGCTCCGGCCCCAACCTGGTGGAATGCTCTTCCTAGCGAAATCCAGGCCCTGCAGGGTCTGTTTCAATTCCACAGGGCCTTCTCTGTCAAGCCAGCTGGACATCCCCTTTCTTCCTAATTTACCTCTGGTCCTCGTTTAGATACGACGTATGTACCTGTTTCTTTTATGCTCCCATGTTGGGACTTTTTACGTTATCTATTTGTATCTGTTTTTAAAATTTAGATATTTATGATGTTTTAATGTTCTTATGTCTATCATATTTATTGTATTATTATGTATGTTTTCTTATGTATGTTTTCTTGTAAGCCGCCTTGAATCTTTGGAGAGATGGCACGATATAAATGCAAGAAATGAAAAAAATATCTGAAGGACTGCCTACATCAGTGGTGGCGAACCTTTGGCACTCCAGATGTTATGGACTACAATTCCCATCAGCCCCTGCCAGCATTGTAGTCCGTAACATCTGGCGTGCCAAAGGTTCGCCACCACGGGCCTTCATCAACCTGTTCACTAACTGCTCTCCTTACAGCAATGTCTTCTCTTGGGCCCCTTTAATTGCATGGGACACTCTTGTGGGCTGCCTCCCAGTTGTATTATGGAATGAATTCCCAAAGGTAGCCCAGAATCACCATCACTGATTTATTTTCATAAGGCCCACAAGATTATCCTTTCCAGTGGGCTGTCTCTTGAGTGGTGGCTATTAAGCTGTTTTCAAACTAAATTGTTTTCAATACAGAATTATCCAAAGTTGCCCTCTGGGGGTGGGGGGGTGGGGTTATATTATATTTTTATATTTTCATTGTGTCGTTTGGCTTGTGGTCAGGTTTATAAGCAGCGTTTGGTTGCATATTTTAAATAAATATACAATAGCCCTGATGTCTGGCATTCGCACATTTATACTCTGAAGGAATACATCCACCATGTAATTGTTAAGAGCTAATTCATGCCAGAAACACCACATGCGTGATGGGATACATGAGCCTCTTTTATGTGTCCAAGGCTTTGGAAACTGAATGTGACTTTAAAAGGGATTTGCAGAATGACCACAGAATGGGGGAAACTGAAAATAGCCTAAATTACCATTGTCTGGATATTTAAAAGCTGACTGTATGAATGACCTTGCACGGGCATATGTGATACATATCTATGAGGAAGATGACAACTGACCTTGGGGCATTGTTAGCGATTGCAAGCAACTATGGGGGAAAGGTATAGAAGCCAGAGAGTTTCTTAAAATTGCATTTTGCTCGCTATCAAGTCAAAGCCAACTTATGGTGTCCCTGTAGGGTTTTTAAGGCAAAAGACAGTCAGAGGTGGTTTGCCATTGCCTGCCTCTGCATTGCAGCCCTGGACTTCCTTGGCAGCCTTCCATCTCAGCACCGGTCAGGGCAAGCCCTGCTTAGCTTCCAAGATCTGAGGAAATCAGGCTAGCCCGGGCTATCCAGGTGAAGGCAATTGCCGCCTGAATAAAGTGAAAAGGCAGATTGGAAGGGGTTCTTGGTACGTAAGCTCGCAGCTCAGCAGAGAGAGTGTCAGAATTTACGGGGTCCTCACAATGATATGCTAAAACGGCTCTAAAATATTATCAATGATCTATGGCAAATCATATTTCGTTACCTTATATACTCACATATAAGTCTACTTTTCCAGCACATTTTTTGTGCCGGAAAATCCCCCCTCGACTTATACGTGAGCGAACGGCTGAGCTTGCAGACCTGCAAAAAAGACTTGCTTTGGGGCAGCGGCTGCCATCACCACTCAAGCATCTTCTCTGTGTCATGATAAGCTATCCATGTTGAAGGAGAACCTGTAGGGACTTTTTAAAAGGGGGATCTTGTTGAGCACCTTCCCTGTGAAACTCTGAAGAGATTCTGTCTGCGAGAGTTATATATTCCACTTCAGAACTTTCAAAGTTATTGTTGATACCATACTGTTTTTCTTTGAAATAAATATTCAAAAACATTTTTATTGGTATCTATTTTTATTTTTTGAAATTTACCAGTAGCTGCTGCATTTCCCACCCTAGTCTTATACTCGAGTCAATAAGTTTTCCCAGTTTTTTTGTGGTAAAATTAGGTGCCTCGACTTATATTCGAGTCGACTTATAGGCGAGTACATACGGTAATAGTTTTGTCCTCATATATAGACAAGCTCCTAATCTAAAACAGCTCCTGACCAGCAACAATAGCCTGCCCCCGTCAACTCAAGGTCCAGGAACCAGATTTGTCACTAAACCCAGATGGCACCTTTCCCCCACGTCTACTCAGACAACATTTTTGTATGGCCGAATGATGACATTAGCCAAACTATGGGGGGCTCGGTCCTTCAGTCTTCTCAGCCCTCAATCTCAATCAACACCATCATATATTAACAATATCTTTCTGCAACCTACATAAGGAAGAAGGTCAATCTCTCTGCAGAAGAATAAATGGACACAAATTTGATGTTAAAAAACAGCAACATTCAGAAACTGTGAGGGGACATTTCAGTCTCCCAGGACATTTTATCTGCTGCTGATCTGAAAGTCACTTGGTCTTCAACAAAAAGATCTCCAAGGAGTCTCCGTGAAGTCTCTATTCTAAAATGTATTACCAACATTGACTCTGCTTGTCATTCATAAGGATTCCTTTTCCCACCACAGGTGTTAATTTAAAAATTAGCTTAGCAAAGCAAAGCAGGTTGTATCGCCATTACCAAATATGTTGTCTTGTATGGCCACTGTACTTCTGTTCATACCCCAGCCTTTGCATTTTTTTTGCAAATTGAGTGTATCTTCATGCAACTGATGAGACTGGGGTGTAACTCATGATGAAAGTTTGGGTCACAATTTGTTAATCTTTTAAGAGAGCTGCTAGACTGTGGTTTTCACGGCAACAGACTTAACACACCTATACTGGAATACTGTCCATATTCTAGTCTGTTGATTTGCTAATAACCACTTCAGTGCTTTAGAAATCCCTAACAAACTTCTCATCTGGCAGAAGAGAATGGGGTGGCCGTGTGGGTGAGATATCCTCCTCATTCACATGTCAGTGCTGAATTGTACTTACTGGGCATTCTTGTCTGGAAAAACTAAAATGGGGCTAATTAGCACAACCTCCCCCTCCAGTTCAAAAATGGAACGCAAGTGTTGCTTTTGGTCAAGGGATTTATCCTTCCTGTCTTGTCACACAACTGTTTTTCAAGGAAGAGGATTCAGGAGCCAGACGTTGTGGTCAGAAAGAAGTCGCCAAGAGTGCTCAAATAACTTTCTAGAGAGCTTATAGAACCTTTGTCCATTATCTTCCAGACCTCTTGACAGACAGGAGATGTGCCACAAGGCTGCAGGAGGGCAAATGTTATCCCAAAGGGAGAAGAGATGACCCAGGAAACTAAAGGTAATCAGTCTGATCACTGTTCCAGAGAAGATACTGGAGCAGATTTAAAGAGGTTAATTTGCAAGCATCTGAAGGACAACTTGGTGATCCTGGGAAGTCTGCATGAATTTGTCCTTAACAGGTCCTGCCAGACCAACTTTGTAACCTTTTTTGATCAAGTGATGAGCTTCCTGGAACATGGGAATCAGTGGTGGGATCCAAAATTTTTAGTAACAGGTTCCCATGGTGGTGGGATTCAAACTGTGGCGTAGCACCAATGGGGATGGGTGGGGCACAATGGGGGCATGGCCGGGCATTCCAGGGGCAGGGCATTCCTGGGTGGGGTTGTGGCAAGGATGCAGCCGCTGCGCCAGTCCTTGGGCGGGAAACGAATGCACGCAGGCGCAGGCTGCCACGCATGCCGGTGCACCTCCTGCTAGGCTGCTTCAAGTTCTGCGCGCTACTGCTGAGAGGAGGGGCGTAACTAAGGCAAAAATCACATGGCAAAATCACCAATTAGTAACCCCCTCTCGGCACACACAAATAATTAGCAACCTACTCTGGGGAACCTGTGAGAACCTGCTGGATCCCACCTCTGATGGGAATGTTGTTCACCTGGATTTCAAGTAAAAATTTTGACAGGGTTTCCCATGATGTTCTGATGGATAAACTGGAACTGGACTCTAGGATAGTTAGTTGAACAGGGTACAGGTTGCAGAACCTCACTTAAAGAGTAGTTGTCAATGGCATTTTATCTGAATGGAGGAAGGTGTCCAGTGGAGTGCCACAGAGCTTGGTACTTTTCAATATTTTTACAAATGATCTGGATGAGGGGGAGGAGGGAACACACCAGAAAGAAAGCAATGGAATTCAATGAGATCTGGAGCCGTGGATGGATGTGAACAAGATGCAATTCAACAAGGATAAGCGCCATGTTCTACATCTGGGTAACAAAAATGAGAAACACTCATACTTGATGGGGGAATACGCTTCTGAGTGGCAGTGTGTGTGAACAAGATCTTGTGGTATGGGTGGACTGTAAGTTAAATATGAGCAGCCAGTGTGATGCAGCAACAAAAAAGGCTAATGCACTCCTCTAGAGTATCAATGCATAACATCCAAATTCCAAGATATTGTAGCCCCTCTGTGCATTTGTCAGGCCTCACCTGGAGTATTGTGTACAGTTCTGGAGGCCTCACTTCAAAAAAGATGTGGATAGAATGAAGCTGGTGCATTGGAGAGTGATGAGGATGATCAGGGGCCAGGAGACCAAGTCCTATGAGGATAGGCTGAGGGACTTAGGTGGTTTCCAGCATGTGATAAATGCAATAAAATTAGACATAACATATCCAGCAATCTGCATCTATCTATAAAATACATCCAGATGGTGGTTAAAACTCTCATAAGTTAAAACAACAATATGTTTCCAATCATCATAAACAGAGGAGGGAAAGAGGGGATAGGAGAAGATGGGGGACATGATTGTTCTCTAAGTATTTGAAGGGGTGTCAGAGGAAGGCAGGGAGGTGTTCCTGTTGGCAATAGAGAATGGGACTTGCAATAGTCAGTTTAAATTACAGGCAGAAAGACACCAGGTAGATATTAGGGGAACTATTTTACAATAAAAGTTGTTCCAACAGTGGAATCAGCTATCTAAAAAGGTGGTGAGTTCTCTCCCCCCACCCTCACTGGCAGTCTTCAAACAGCAGCTGCATAAACACTTGTCAGGGATGGTCTAGTTGTTCCTGCACTGAGCAGGAGTTTGGACTAGATGGCCTGAATAGGCCCTTTGAACTCTATGGTTCTATGAATAAATGTGCAGGAAGGAACTCCCGCAGCCTTACACGAAAGGAGGTGATGAGGCCAAGGCAGAGAACACACTCCTATGCTGTCAAGAATGGAAACTCCCCCTGCAGCCTAAAACAAATAATTGATTCTCTCTTCAGAAGTGTTTATTGTCACCTAAGCAAGCATCCGATTGGGTGTCTTAGCAATCAGCTGATCCCACACTCAGCATGGCCCCTTCCACAGCCCAGGGGTTGTGTGAATTCACTGTGCCTGAGTTTTTGAGCTCTTGCTCTTCTGTCAGATGAGAAGGCCAGATGGAATCAGAGGGCTAAATTCAAAGCAGCACCTGACAATGCTCTGAGGCTGGATGAAACCCAATACTCAGTCTCCCAAGAAGAGCAAGACTCAGGTGCATTTGCAGTTGTGAACAAATTCTATGGTTGCTCGCTGAAGGGCATGGGAGAAATGCCACTGCTGTCTGTCAGGGTCTCTTTGGTCATGATCCAGATACAGACTGCAATTCAGAAGGACCACAGAGACAAAGGCAGATGCCAATCACCAAATCCTGAGCAAACTCTTTTTGGTCAACAGAGACCATAAGCAAAGTTGTTCTATTAGGATTTGCTTAGGGCAGCAAACTGGAAAACGTATCCTGAAGCATTTCCACTTGTGCGTCAGAATATCATTTGCAGCAGCAGTTCAGGGCTGGCACGGCACTGATGACCTGAGCGGTGAGTTGGATTTGTTTGGCGAATGGTGGTCCCCTTCTCTCAGCTCAAGGAGCCCTTCCCCCTAATGCAAAAGGCTCAAAGCCTCAGCAACATCACTGAAGCTTCTTGGGGAAGCTGAGATGTCGTGATCAGGTGGCCCAGTTAGGAATAGATGCAAAAGTACAAAGTGTGGGAAAGAATGGAGTGAAAATTAAACCAAGCAAGGGTGAAAGTAAACTAATTGAAATAGAAAGTAAACTGGTGGAACAGAAAGGGATCAAAAGGATACCTTCCATTTTCTGCTTTGACCCCCAGAGAGAGAGACACAGACAAACAGAACTAGTAAGATGTTTAAACTTTCACCTCTGAAGCCAAAGAAAATGTAGTGTTACTAATACAAGCTGAAACTGATTTTTATTGCCAATTGCAAACTTCAACAGATCTTCAGAATCAGGATCTTCTGGTAAGGAGGAATCTTGGATGTCTTAAGAAGAGTGCTAGCTAGCCCTCTCCTATTCAGGACAACAGTTCCAAGTATCCCTTTGGAGAAACTCTCATAGGTAATCTGGTCCAGAGAGGATTTTGTGCTGGTAGCAAAATGCCTTACTTGGAGATTAACTTCATGTTAATAGGTGAAGAATGTTTAAAGCTTAGACAAGACTCTAAGAACATAAGAAAGAGCCTTGCTGGATCAGACCAGAGTCCATCTAGTCCAACACTCTGCTACTCGCAGTGGCCCACCAGGTGCCTTTGGGAGCTCACATGCAGGATGTGAAAGCAATGGCCTTCAGCAGCAGCTGCTGCTGCTTCCGAGCACCTGGTCTGCTAAGGCATTTGCAATCTCAGATCAAGGAGGATCAAGATTGATAGCCATAGATTGACTTTTCCTCCATAAATCTGTCCAAGCCCCTTTTAAAGCTATCCAGGTTAGTGGCCATCACCACCTCCTGTGGCAGCATATTCTAAACACCGATCACGCGTTGTGTGAAGAAATATTTCTTTTTATTAGTCCTAATTCTTCCCCCCAGCATTTTCAATGGATGCCCCCTGGTTTTAGTATTGTGAGAGAGAAACATTTCGTTCTGTTAACATTTTCTATCCCATGCATAATTTTATAGACTTCAATCATATCCCCCCTCAGACGTCTTAGACCTCTAAGCTGTATTCGGAACAGGATGTAAGGAAAAGGTCTTCAAAACCCTGAAGGATGCTTTGAAATGAATTCTCAAGAGAAAACAGCCTCTGGGAAGCACAGCCAGGCAATGCTGGGCCCAAGATATACCAGCACCAGAGACAGAAAAACACAAATGGTCACCCCTGTATTGCTAACTGACAAGCCTTCACCCACTGTAGGTGGGCCCTGTTGAAATGAACAAAAGATGTCTACGGCCCGGATCTTGCTTCATAGATCAGAGTTGCTTCCACAGTTTCTATTAATGACTTCTGTAATCCATCTTGCCTTATTTCATGGTAGGATCACCTCTGGACCCAACGTTTTTCAGATCCCAAGAGGGACTAATTGAGCTCTTTTCATACATTCACCCACACAGGTCTCGACCTTCATGAGAAGTAGTCCCACGTTTCAGGCAATTGCTCAGCTCACCTCCGCCTCTTCCCAACCATATCTCCAGAAACAGACTCATCACCAAGATGCTACTAGTGTGAAGTTGCTGTGACAGGTGCCAATTTGCAGAGGCTGGGAAGCGATTCTAAGGGCTTTCAATGGCCTGATTTGAATTTTTTATTTCACGAAGAAGGTGGGTGCCAGATAAGAAGCTTGTGACACACACAACCAATCAGTTAGTCAGTCAGTTTTGAGTTCTCTGAAAGACAATTAAGTTCTTGTCTTACTCAGAGGCCTTAAGGCAGGACTCATTCCCTGATGTTCCTGCTTTCACATGTTGACAAGAAGGTGATGTGATGGTGGATCATAGTTTTTACCTGACAAGATGAGTTCTTGGTTGTATGTAATACTGTTGGTCCACGGAAAACAGCAAAAACAAACGCCACGTCATATGTTTTATTAGGACCAACCAAAGCAACAGTCAGAAAGATTTTGAGGTCTCTAGAACTATTTCTCAAACTGGATTTTTAAACAGATGTTCTAAGAAAAAAAAGATGTTCCAAGATGTTCCAAGTCTTAAGTCTACTTATTATGTAGAATACCAGGCAGATCTAAATAGGTCAAGTGATGGTGGTTGGGATTGGGATCAGGTTGTCCTTATGGCCTTCTTAGAGTTGGGAACAAAAATGGCAGCCTATAATTGCAAATATAAAACCCTGCAGTTGATCAAAAGTCTCTCCAACAGCAACTTTTCTTTTCAAAGGCTGAGAATTGTGGCAAACTGGCCATTGATCTTTTGCAGATTCCTCTAGTGGAAGCTCTAGAGGTGGCCCTCCCCTCGGGGGTTTCAATTACCAGGAGTGGAGCAGGCTCCCTAAAGGACCAAGCTGGCCACAAATCTGAGATCACCCATGAATCTTCTGTTTTAGCCATAAGAGCTTCTGTTGCTGTGTTTCTCATGTGATAGGTTATTGCAGTTGATTCCTGAGGACAACAGGAAGGCCAAAGAAGTACCCTCTAGGCTCTTCACGCTTATCACTTTTATGGCAGATTCCAGACTTCAGTCCTTAAAGCTGTCCTCTTGAGCCATGGTGTATTTTTTGGTTAAAATGCCAGTCTGCAATTATCACTTTAAACTGACCCTAGCTTCCCTCCCTTTCTTGGGGCAAAAGAAGAACAGTTTGGATTTATACCCTGCCTTTCTTTCTCGCAAGGAGACTCAAGATGGCTTATGAACTCCTTTCTCTTCCTCTTCCCATAACAGACACCTTGTGAGGTAGGTGGGGCTGAGAGCATTCTGAATGAACTGTAACTAGCACAAAGTCACCTAGTAGGAATGTAGGAGTATGGAAGCAAATCTGGTTCACCAGAAAAGACTCTGCTGCTCATGTGAAGGAATGGGGAATCAAACCTGGTTCTCCAGATTAGAGTCCACCTGCTCTTAACCACTATACCCCACTGTCCTCCAAACATTGTTTGGGGACAATATGGATGATATGCTTGGTGAATCCAAGGAAAAGAAAAAGTTCATGCCTATGGCAAACAGAAAAAAAATCAATACCAAGTCTATCATTCTTTTTGTACCTAACATGCTATTTCCTGTTTCAGGTCTGAGATACATAGACCTACCTGGTCCAAGCCAAAGCAAGAAAACAAGACCATCTCCAACTAAAATAGGGGATTCTCCCAAGATGGTCCCATTTCCCACAACAGACCCAACAGATTCCAGCAGTGGCATAAGTAGTCGATTCACCACTCACCATTAGATGTGCGCTCCACGGCAAATATCCTGGGGTCCTGCAGCACTCCCCACTATACCAGCGGTGACAATGCAGTCACTCTGATTCTGCCGCTCCTCCCACCCCTCAGCGCGCGTCATTTCAGATCCTGGTCAGAAGTGCACCTTTTTGACAACCACGCGCCGAGCGCGGAACAGTGGGAAGTCCAGGGAGTGATTCCGGGTTTGGGTTTCCTGCCGCTGATAGTGATGTGATCCTTACGTCCAATCAGGCCACGGTGGGGTGTGCGCGATGTGCGCGCAGCCTCCCCCCCCCATTTTTGCACAAAAACAGACATCTACACATCTACATGTCGATCTGAGGCAATGGGGAGGGGGGTGGGGGAGTGTGTGTCTACCTTGCGTTCACTTAAAAACATTCCCACGCATGCTCGTGGAGACGTGGATCCGTCAGTTTGTAAATAAAAAAATTCTCGCCCCAGCACAATGCAGCAGCCAATCAGGACAGCCCAAGCAGATTGTGCGCGTTTGATCCACCGACAGTGGGGAGTCTTGCGTGGCTGCTGCATTTATGGGACCAAGGGGGCAAAAGCTGCAGTGGGAACCATGAAACCACGTCCAAAAGGTCCGGAAGCAAACCAAACCGGTGTGTATCGACCTCCATTTTTGAAGTAGGGAATTAACCAGTGAAATCAGGCCCTTACCTGTGGGGGTGGACACATCTTTGTCACTTCACCAAGTATGGCACAACTCCAGCCTTGAGAAGTGGGTGAGGGACACTATCACATTTGGCTTCAGCATAGAATTCAACACATTACCCCAAACTCAGTTCAAGGTCTCCCCCAAATTCAGACATCCAGAGAAACATCAGCTCACTGGACCGGTCATTCAGAACCACCTTGGCCATAGAACCCGCAACCCCCTTCAGAATGGTTCTCAGGAGTTTGCTCCTTATTCTTTACCGTTCCCAAAAAGAACGGTTACCAGAGAGTAATATTGGCCTTAAAATTTCTGAACAAATGAGTTCTGCACAAACACTCCAGAACGGAAACCTTCCGGTCCATTTTCTTGATTTGTTTGTTTGGCTTATATACCACGCTCCCTGCAAGCAGGCTCAAAGTGATGAACAACCATAAATATACAATGGAAACAATGGAAAAAACAATTTCTAATATGGCAACCTTCGAACACATTCAACAAGAGCTGGGACAGCAGCACTGCTTCCAATACTCAACAGTAATCAACACTGGTCAGCACCAAGACAAAACAAAAAGATACCAAGCAAGGAGCCAAAGTTAAAAACTGGAAACTGAAAAACTGACAAAGAGCTGAAAAGGAGAGGCCAGCTTAAGATGCAGAGATACCTCCTATACAAGGATAGTCTTAAAAGGCTTAACTGAGGCCTAACTACACATTGCAATTTTACCATCTCATCAGCAATACCTCAGATTTGCCTCAGTGGACAGATGTTTTTAATTCAGACCTTCCCCTTCAGCCTGTGTCAGTCCCCAGGGTCTTTTCCAAGGAAACGGTGGCTCTCCTGCGTCAGCGGAGTATTCTTATTTGCTGATATATTTGGACAAACTTGCTGATTCAGTCTCCATCCAGAATACAGCCCCCTGAGGATATTTTAGCCTTGCTAAAGTGCCTGAAGGCTCATGGATTCCGTAGAATGGAAGAAAAAGTTCGCCAATCTTCCTGTTCTTCCTGTTTCCAGTAAAGATCCAAAAGATCACCCATGCATCCAAACAGGTTATGAGGGCGAAGTCAGCTGATCTGGCTGCTCTTGCTCACCTTCAAGGCCTCATGGTACCACCTAGTGAATCAGTTCCCTGGGCAAGATTGCCTGAGAGAATTCTTCTGTGGATTATTCTCCCCTTCCATCTTGAGATCATGGGGAAGGTCAGTCACACACTTATAATTCCAGAATCCCTAAATCCCAGAATCCCTGGAGATCAGCATGCAGTGTGGAACAAAGAACCTAAACCTTTTCGGGAACAAAGAGTACCTGATCCAGAATCAAATAAAAGTGACACCAGTTTTTCTGGCTGAGGTGCGGGGAGGCAAACATGTCTGAGTCCCAACACCCAGATAACTAGAACAATATCCACCTCAAAAGCATCAACCTGTTACAGATCCAGGCAATCAGGTTTGGCCTCCTAGTCTTCAATCTTCTCAAAAGTAATCCCCATGTCCTCATCAGGACAGGCAATATTTCAGCCATAGTGGAGATTACCCAACCAGGGAGGGGGGAGAGGGGTTCCAAGTCCCCAGCTCTGCACAAGAAAGCAGCCCTGAATTTATTGTGGTGGAGAAAAATATGTTGTTCATGTTGGCTGAACACATTCAAGGGATTAGTGTCTTGTTTTGCAACTGCACCCTGGTTGGCTACATCTGATCACCTGGAAATTCAGCGGAAATCTTTCTTAGATCTAGGCTGCTCTGAACCAACAGCTGAAATCTTGTTGGCTTCTAGAAAGACAGCTGCTCCCAGAATCTGTGGAAGGTCTCTGTATGTTGGAAAAAAATCACTTGAGCCCTTGTTGTAGGTGTTGTACCTCTTACAGTCTGTTTTTGACCAATATCTTATGGCTAGCGCACCATACAGACAGGTGGTACCCCTGGTCCACTGTCCTTCTACCAACTGATGGCATGCCTCTGTCTCAACATCTTCACATTGGCCAATTATGCACAAGGTGTCTGGAGCATGATGGGGTTGAATGTCCATTGTGGCAAGATTTCTTGTACAGACATATTTCCTCAAGCCCCGCCTTCACTTTCCATTCTCTCTGCGGCAAGCAAGACCACTTTTAGCATTACTTTTAATTTGCTTCGCCGCCCGAGTGGGCAGATTTGCCAGTGAATACAGCTTTGTCCCGGTCATCTTTCCTCTGCCCATGACCAGCCTACTTAGCTCCACCCTTCCCACCTCTCACACTGCCACGCATGCCTTCCCCCCTCCCCTTTCCATGTTGCTGGCTCCTTTCTTCTTATCTAAAAGCTCACATCACTATATTGATATATCAATATAATAACAACAGAGAATTGGCTTTTGCAACAAACAGTACAAGCAGGTGGTGGTCAGCCTGCACTTAGACCTCCAGGAAGTCTATGGATAGTCACTCAGGAAGTGGGGGGCGGAATGAAATGGGGGATATGCATGTGCCTACACCAGTGATGGCGAATCTATGGCACGGGTGCCAGATGTGGCACTCAGAGCCCTCTCTGTGGGCACGCGCAAACAGAGTTCATCATGTGGGGGGCGGAAAATCACACCCACACACCCACACACATCTAGACTGACCTAGGCCACTGAGCACAATGTGCACGCACCACAGTGAACAGGGAGGACTCGGCTGGCGGGCCTGGTGCCTGTGCTCTGGGTGGCTGCTGCTGGGGAGGGGGGGCGCAGAAGAGACAGAGATGCTAGAGAGGTACAGAGCGGTGCGCGTGGGACTTGCTGGAGGCTAGAGCAGGCTGGTCCCTGCTCGAGCAGGTGGGGCAGAGGAAGAAGGAGCCAACCGGTTTTTTCTAAACTAAAACCTCAGCATTCAGGTTAAATTGCTGGGTTGGCACTTTGTGATAAATAGGTGGGGCTTGGGTTGCAATTTGGGCACTCGGTCTCAAAAAGGTTCGCCATCACTGGCCTACACCAAACCTGAATGGGGAAGAGGCAGACAGTGCCCCCCCCCCCCTCGCAGCCAAGCCTTGTACATTTCACATTCACTCAGCAGCAAAAAAAGAAAAAAATTAAAACAAGAGATTCCATTCCAAACCCCTGCAAACTGCTAAGGGCAGCAAACTCTAACCTAAAGGGAAATTCTGCTTGAGGAAAGGAGATGTTCCATGTGCAACTGACCATTAAGAGAAAATTGCTTCAAGAATTCTCTCAGTGGTGTATTACTCCAAAGGATATTGAGAAGATGGACACGAACTATAATGGAAACTGCTGGAAATGTAAAGAGGTGGGTGTCACTCTTTTATCATATATGGTGAATGAGCAAAAAAACAAACAAATAATGGAAAGAAATACATGCCAACATCTAGAAAATTCTAAAAATTAAATTTGCTGTGAAATCTGCCATTGGGCATTTTGCCAAAAATGTTCCCAAAGTTTTGGAAGAATTGTCTAAATATATAGCGGAAGCCACATTTGCAGCAAAATGGAACGCAGAAGAGTGTCCATGCTAAGCCAATGCCTCAGAGAAAGGAAGCTAGCAGAATATGCATTAATGGCTAAATTAATTAACTACATGAACAAAAGGATGTCAAGAGAAATGAAAAACATACTATTTACATTACTCTTAAAAATGAGGAGCAAAGAAGGATATTATTGAAGTGATAAACATTATTTTTTAAATAATCCTCTTGATATATTGTTTTTAAAAGAATTAAAAGGGAGGGGACCTTCAAATATATCACGGATTATAAACTGTAAACCCAAGTTTCAAAATTCAGAAGGTATTTTTAGAAACGTATAATAGTAATTACCATTGCAAGCTTTTAATCTATTCTATTTGATCACAGTCTATTATTGTGTTTATTAGATATTGTATATTGTATATTATGCTAAGATTCATTATTATGATTATAGCATTCAATGCTCATTATTACATCTATATTTACTGCTCTTAATTGTTGCTATTATCATTTACCATTTATTGTTTATTATATTACATGTATATTCTTTTCCTATATTTTCCTTTTGAGTCAGCATGGTGTAGTGGTTAAGAACAGGTGGATTCTAATTTGGAGAACCGGGTTTGATTCCCCACTCCTCCACCTGAGTGACAGAGGCTTATCTGGTGAACCAGATGTGTTTCTGCACACCTACATTCCTGCTGGGTGACCTTGGGCTAGTCACAGTTCTTCCGAACTCTCAGCCCCACCCACCTCACAAGGTATCTGTTGTGGGGAGAGGAACGCAGCAGCGCCGACCTGACTCCGCTCCCTCTCCCCCAGGGCGGCGTCAAGCCGCCCTGAAAAACAACGCTGTTTCCCTTCCCCATTCCACTCACCGTGTCCCCGTCGTCGGCCTGCTGGCCGTCGCAGCCGTCGCAGCCCCGCCCACGCTGTCCTCCGACCCCTGGAGGTCGGAGGGCAGCGTGGGCGGGGCTGCGACGGCCAGCAGGCTGACGACGGGGACACGGTGAGTGGAACGGGGAAGGGGGAAGAGGCGGCTCCGTGCGGAGCCGCCTGCCGTCTGCCGGCCTCTCTGGAGGCCGCCCGCATGCTTGCATGCCTCCACGCCGGCGGAATTCTTGCGGGCGTGGAGGCGCCCTTACGGCCGTGCAGAAACGGCCAATGTTAACTAGTTAAGCCTGGCCATAATTCACTGCTTTTACTCCTGGAGCCTCCATGTGGCTTTATCCGCTCTGAGCCTCCATTTGAACCTATCAGGGAGGTCTTTCTTAAAATGCTGAAGGTTCTTCTCCTGACTGCGGTCACGTCCATTTGTAGGATATGAGGGTTATGCGCTCTCTCTGCAAGAAAACATCTCTCTGTGTTGCGGGCTTTCACACTGTGTCCATAGAGAGAAGTGTAACACACTTGTCTCTGTGATACTTCTCTAAAGATGCCAGCCACAGATGCAGGTGAATCGTTAGGAACAAGATCTTCCAGACCACAGCCCCACAGCCCGGAAAACCCACCAGTTGAGTCCGGCCTTCGACAATACATCTCTGTGTGTATTTCATAAGGACAAAGTGGTCTTCCAAACTGGTCTGAGCCGCCTGACGATACTGAAGGTTAATTCATGATTTCCTACGGCCCAGGAGATTTGTCTTCACTCTTTTCGTCTTAAACTCTCGCATCCTAAGTAGTGGCAAACTTTGGACTGAAAAAAGGTGCTGAGAACTTACATACAGCAGACTGCTCCTTTTTGCTTGTCAGACTTCCTCTTTGCTTCTTACAGTCGTCCAACTAAAGTTGTCCAGTTCTGTCTAATTGCCTTTATAGTGTGTTTTCCTCATGCTTAACCTTTACTGTAAGCCTTATTAGTTTGACTAAGATAGTGTGTTTCGTTATGGCTTGGCAAATTCCTAAACTAAGGATTTGGTTAAACCCATTGCTAGAGAGAAGTAATCTGAGCTGAGCAGCATATTAACTGGTTGGTGGCACAATCCACAATAGGACACCTCCCTTCCTCAGAGGAGGAGGAAACTTCACACTTGTTTAAAGTTTCTTTTTCAGCCCCAGACGGAGGATTCCAGGAGTTGCATGCTAGCACTTCAGGGGCAATGTAAACAACCCAGTGGTCTACCCCTTTCTTCAGAGTCTTCACACTGTTTCATGGGACCATCAGGACAGTGAGTGTTGGGAGACAAGATTCTCATTTCCTGACCAGAGTAATCCATCATTTGCCTGCTCACGCTGGCCTTATTGGTGCCTCTATCAGTGCCACCACTGCCAAGCAAGAAGCCACTTGGTTTGTTGGAAAGGTTGGTCTGACCTTTTCTCCAAACAGCCTAGATTCGTGCCACCCAACAGGTAAGCTTGCAGTCAGGGTGGGTTGAGTGAACCTGGGAAAAACTTGGAGTCGTTGCTTGCTACCGTGCTGTGGGCTCAAGGCACTTTCTGGCATTGGGTGGCGGGTTAATCCCATGATGACTGAATTGCAGGCCAAACTCAATACCAATTCTATATGGAGAATGGGTTCCCACCCACTCATTGCTAAATGCATATTTAGTGCATTCTCTAAAGAGAGAAGTCAGCACAGTGGAGCAGTTAGGGCATTCCATTAGAAATGGGATGCCCCAAATTTGGGTCACTCAGCCATGAACCTCACTAGGGGATCTTAGTCACCCTCAGCCTAAACTACCTCATAGGGTTGTTGTGAGGACAAAGTAGGAGAAGGAAGCCATGGTACATCACTTTGAGTTTTTTGGAAGGGTTGGATGACAGTCAAATAAATACGAAACTCACAGCAGCATTTTAACCTTGTAACTGTTGGAAGTAGCAATGTCTAGTGTGCAAAGAAACTGAGAAGAAGACCCAGTGGTCAGCTACAAGGGCAGTGATCATCCTTTTGTGTCAACTCTTGTCTGACCTTAGGTTGATTCTCTCAGGTCTAGTGTCCTGCTTCTTCTCAGAAGCTGAGTTAAGACTCTCTCCCTAGTTAGAAGAAGAAGAAGAAGAAGAGGAGGAGGAGGAGGAGGAGGAGGAGGAGGAGTTTCGATTTATATCCCCCTTTCTCTCCTGCAGGAGACTCAAAGGGGCTTACAATCTCCTTGCCCTTCCCCCTCACAACAAACACCCTGTGAGGTAGGTGGGGCTGAGAGAGCTCCGAGAAGCTGTGACTAGCCCAAGGTCACGCAGCTGGCGTGTGTGGAGTGTACAGGCTAATCTGAATTCCCCAGATAAGCCTCTACAGCTCAGGCGGCAGAGCTGGGAGTCAAACCCGGTTCCTCCAGATTAGATACACGAGCTCTTAACCTCCTACGCCACTGCTGCTCCCTTAGCAAGGTAGTAGCATGCTATCTTTCTGTTCTTTTTCTTTCTTAAATGTAGTTCCCTAACCAATATTTACTCCTTAATCTCTTTCAGTTAAGAGTGTGTGTTACCACTTCTCTGTGCAGTAATCTGCCAACACTAACAATCCTAAACACTGAAAGGGCCTCTGGGATATTCAAAGCCAGGGAGAAATATGAAACCTGGCTTTCCTCAAGACTGAAGTCCACTGACACCTTAACAACTAGCAATGTTAATTCTCGCATGTGCTTTGGTGAGTCAGAGCTCACTTCTGCGGATGCTAAGAAGCAGCAATTGTTTCTGCAGCTTTCTATAAGAAAAATTACAGGAGGCGTTGGGATGGAGAAGGGCTCAGTATGAATCAGGGCCAACACTCTTGTTGGGGCTCCACATTCACCCTCAATGGATCCCCACTATTTTGCAGGCAGTTTTCTAGGGCAGGGAGTCTCCCAGAAGTCTTTCCAAAACACTGATTCAGTGCACCAAATTCATGCAGACCTATGCAATGCAGACCCTGCACTGATTTGTCTTCCCCCTAACTTGTTGTTGTGGCAGACTCAGGCTCATGGCAGGCTCCTCAACATGAACAAAGAATGCACAAAATCTTCCACCACACTCCCTACTGGTGCCAGCAATTCAGGGTTTGCACTAAGTGTTGAAAATGTTTCTTGCGCGGACTTCCAAGTTACGTAGGACTCTTCTTCAAGGCACTGGTGGCCAGGGCAGATCATACAAGAAAACTTTACATGTCTAAAGTGATCTTGACTTCAATAAGCTTTTCTCGGGGTTTGTTTCCTCCAGCTCAGCACCATACCAAAGATCCTGCCCACCCCCAGTCATATTAGTAATCAACATTTATTTGCTCAAGTACTTTTCTAAAAGAGTGACTGTCTCTCTCCCCTCTCCCAGTTCCAAAGACTTCTTCTTTGCTGGCCTAACTTGTGTTTTAAAGCTACAATGACTAATGAGCCCAGGTGATGTAATCACGGGTGTCTTTCTAAATAAATAACCCAAAGATGAGTTGCCAACACATCTTCCCACTCCTGCTTAGTCATGAGATGTGCTGATTGCTTCCCCTGCAAGGGAACCCACTCACCAGCCTCCGCCTGCCTCAGGTGGGATTCTCTAGGAAGGGGTGAGCAGGCCAAAAGGGGGGGGGGAGATGCCAGGGTGAAGGCAGCTGTGGAGGCAGCAGGACAGAAGTTGGGTTGGGTTGCCTGTTCTTTGAGCGAGTTTGGCCTTGGCACGGAAGTCTGGAGAAGAACCATGCAGCGGCCTCCAAGGGCACAGAAGGGGAGTCTGCTGACAGTGACTCACGGAAGCTGAGAAGCAAATAAACTTTTCTTCTATTGCAATCTTTGGTTTCCTTGGAAGGGATTTGCTCCGCAGGTGCCTTTTGGCCGAGCAGCTGCTCTCTAAGACCCCAGGGGGAGCCGAAGACTGTCCCCACCAGCAGTTGTACCACACAATCTTAAGAGTCCCCTCCAATCTCACACACAGCAGCAGAGGTTTTTGGAGAGCAGATCCTGCTTTGTTGGGGAGTTTGGACTAGACAGGTTACCACCTTGGAGCTGAAGGGGATTGTTAAAAACAAGAGCAGGTCAGGGCAAACATCACATCTGCACAGGAAGCTGGGATACCTGACAGCCAGATCTGAACATTTTTGCTGGACCCCAGCCAGGGATTTCCTCCAATCACAGCTGGCTAGGCTAACATTGGTTGTATGATTATTCAGATTCATCTATGAGCCAACATGCAATTAGGTAAGAATGTGACCTCTGTTAAGACTGGGGGAGGGCAGAACGATTCTCAGTGGTTGTAGGACTTGAATAGAATAGAATAGAAATTTTATTTCTACCCCGCTTTCCTCCAGCACCCAGGCTCAGGTTCAAGACACATACATAAAATACATAATTGAAAATCACAGTATACAATTAAAATCTGCTATAAAAGCTTCCATACAGTTAGTACCAATATAATTTTAAAATCTAGGAAGGATGCTTTCATTCAACAGCTCCTCAATTACTCCTCCCTGAATGCCAGATAACTTACATTTCCACTTGAAAAATGACTGGGGTGAGCACAGCAAACAATCTGGTTAAAATTTATGATCTCAGATGTGTACCTCCAGTATCTTCTGTGACATTGCAGGGGTTTTCGGATGACCATTCTGGGATTGCTCTGTGGTAGGATGCCTTGGTCTGTCTCTGTAATGCACTGCTCCCCTCCGAGCCACTGGGCTCTTGTCAAAGACTGAACTGTCCTCATGAGTCCTTCTTGGGGGCACCTGTTAATGGCCAGAGTTAAGGACATAAGAGTTACAGTAGTTTAAACTTTAAATAATCCAGGTTGACCATGGTTAGTATTTGGACGTCAGATCACCAGGACTGCTATGAGGAGGAAGGTAATGGCAACCCACTTCTGCTCGTCTGTCATCTTGAAAACCCAGAGGAGGAGGAGTTTGGATTTATACCCCACTTTTCTCTCCAGTAAGGAGAGTCAAGGTGGCTTACAAGCTCCTTTCCCTTCCTCTCCCCACAACAGACACCTTGTGAGGTAGGTTGGGCTGAGAGAGTTCTGAAGAACTGTGACTAGCCCAAGGTCACCCAGCAGGAACGTAGGAGGTCAGAAACACATCTGGTAACATCTTGGCGACAGTTATTGAATCGATATTAAGGAGACAGGGATAACACAGCCCATTATTGTGGGCAATACTTTATCTTTTAATGCGGAAGGGGTTAATTTTGCAACTTTTATGGTGTTTGCTGAGGTACATTCTGACATTGAGGAGGGGGGAAGCAGGAGAAATCAGAGGCATGTGCATTTGCCAGCACGTTGGTAGAACTCCTGTCTGAAGGAGCAGCCTGGCAAAATGGTTCAAAGAAAGATCAAAGCCAACCCGTTCCCCGCCCACAATTCACTCAGATGTTTTCTATGTCGCTGCACAGAGCGAGAACTGTTGAGGTGAGCAGAACAAGCTACCCCAGAAGTGCAGAATGGAGGCTGGACAGTCCACAACAGCCCAGTTTCCTCTGAGCAGGGGAAGCATGGCTGGTGCTTGCCTGGAAACGCTGCTGTCTAATCAGTGGATGGGGCTTCCTGTCAGATTCCCTGTTCAGACAATAAATCACTTGATTGGTTCAAGGCTTTTATTGAAGACATGTCAGGAACATAGAGAGTTCTGGCGAAAAACGTGCCAAAGTCTTGATAATATGAGTGCAAGATCCCCACCCCCACACGAGAAGCAGATAGTTCTCACTGTCCAGCCTGGAGTCTCTTCTCAGCCACAGAACTCCAAGGCCACAGCTGGGAGTGATAAAACTGAACCTGCCAAAGCGAAAGCTATTCCCCACCCACAACAGCACCATCATGACACTTCCCTGGTCTCAATGATAAGAAAATGTGTGTGTGGGGGGAAGGAGTTGTAATATTTTTGTTCAGAGCCAGTATGGTGTAGTGGTTAGAGCATTTGACTAGGATCTGGGAACGCCAGGTTCGAATCCTCACTGTGCTATGGGAGCCCACTGGGTGACCTGGGACCAGTCACGCACTCTTAGCCTTACTTACCTCACAAGGTTGTTGTGAGGATAAAATGGAGAAGAAAGATGTAAGCTGCTTTGGGTCCTCACTGGGCAGAAAGGGAGGCTATTAATAACGTTAAATACACAAATAAGTATCTTCACTGGGTACTCACTGGATAGCTTAGGCTAGCCTGCTCTCAGCACTTGGATAGACCACCAAAGAAGTTTAGGGTTGCTACTTCTCTTGCCTTGAAACCACGATGAGGGAGGGGATCTCCTGAGGTGGCTGCACCTTGATGCCCCCATCCCTGCCTCAAGTCTTAGTGAGAAAGGCAGGTATAAGTGGCAGAAATAACTAAAGAAACTAAGAAACAAGCTAATTACTAATTAAAATAAAGGCTTTATTGTTATCTGTTCCTACTCAAAAATACGAAAGTGGCAGATGGTGATCTCCAAATCTGTTTGCAACAGGTTTCCGTAGATGCCATGTTGGGAACCCGGCCTTTCCAAATGGAGCTACTTCATTGCGAAGAACATGTTTCCCCTGCAAAGTTGGGTTGGCATCCGCATGAAACCAATTATGCCTGCAAATGTGTATAAAATGCCGTGAAGTTGCAGCCGACTGATGGCAACCCCAGTAGGCCTTGCAAGGCAAGGGACTAACAGAGATGGTTAGCCATTGCTTTGCTCTGCACAAGGACTCTGAGATTCCTTGGTGGTCTTCCATCCAAGTGATAACCAGGGCCGATAGGGCTTAGTTTCTGAGATCTGAGGAGATCAGGCTATACCTTTTTTCAACAAAAAGAACGAAGTAGAATTGTAACTTCATCCACCATGTGCTGGACCATCTTTGGTGCAGCAGTGGCGTAGGAGGTTAGGAGCTCATGTATCTAATCTGGAGGAACCGGGTTTGATTCCCAGCTCTGCCGCCTGAGCTGTGGAGGCTTATTTGGGGAATTCAGATTAGCCTGTACACTCCACACATGCCAGCTGGGTGACCTTGGGCTAGTCACAGCTCTTCTGAGCTCTCTCAGCCCCACCCACCTCCAGGGTGTTTGTTGTGAGGGGGGAAGGGCAAGGAGATTGTAAGCCCCTTTGAATCTCCTGCAGGAGAGAAAGGGGGGGGGGTATAAATCCAAACTCAAATCCAAACTCTTTGTTTCACAATGCTCCGCTTGGGTCTAATGCACTAGAATCTAAGTGGAGCATTGTAGGTGCAAAGGCCCCTTCTGCACATGCAGAATAATGCACTTTCAATGCACTTTGAAGCTGGATGTCACTATGCGGAATAGCAAAATCCACTTTCAAACAACTGTGAAAGTAGATTGAGTGTGCATTCTTCTGCATGTGCAGAAGGAGTCAAAGATGGTCCAGCACATGGCAGATGAAGTTACAATTTTACATAGTTCACTTTGTTGAAAAGGGTATAGCCTCGTCCATCCAGATCAGTGCATGCCTGTAGACAGACTGCTGCCATGTGTGGCTGAAACATCTCCATTCAGAAATGGCCATTATTACTCAGCCAAAGAACTCAGTGTGGAAGGACAGAGCATTGGGGAAGGGCAGTTCATAGTCTGGGGTGGAGCCTTGCATGTGTTCCTTGCATGTTCTGGCCTTTACCCAGCCATACCCCAAGCCAGCCCCGCCTGGCAGCTCTTCCTTCCCAGGGGCCTGGTGTTTACCTGCCAATTTAACCTAGAGAGCATCAATCATTAATGCACAGGGCCAGGGGGAGGCCCTGGGGTGAGAAAGGAAGGTGCATCTTAACAGCCTGCAACTGAAGGGAGAATTCATTTGATGGTGATGGATTGGAGCCCAGGGAGGGGACGCCTGGACGGCAGGGCCATTAAACAGTGCAGACAAGGGAGGAGGCTCATTATCCGTGACCTGGGTCACCGGCCAGCCGGCACAAGGCCTGCCCGGCTTGGCACTGCAGGGGAGGGGGAAGGCAGTAGCCATGGAAGGGGTCCAGGTGGCCACTGCGGAGCCTTTCCAGAGTCAGGCAGTAGCAAACCCAGCATTGCTGGGTTCCTTCCTTGCAAAGAGAGATCAGCTAACTCACGGCCGTCTCCAAACTGAGAGAGGAGGAAGTTTCTCCCCTAGGTGGGGAATCCAAAATCATCACTGCCTCTGGCAGAAGGCACCGCGACCTTTGCTTGAAGGCGCCACTGGATTTCTGTCTCGTTTTGCTGCAGTGCTCCTCTGGGACTGTCATGGTAGTCGAACAAGGCATGGTTGTGCCAAGCTGGCCAACAGGCGCACAGTTCTGCAGCTCTGGATAATGTTGCCCTTTTTCCAAATGGGATATTGGAACTGTTAACTTTGCAGGGGTGGGCTGGGAGGGGGAGATGCCGTTGGTGAGGCCGGGCTGGCTGCCATTAATAATTTCACAGGTTCCATGCTGAGCGTAGCACTGAGTAAAATGACTCTGGAAAGCTTATACCTTGGAAGTCTGGTTGGCCTTTGAGGTACTTCTGGACTTGAATTAAGTAAAGTGTGTGTGGGTGGCGGGGGGGCAGGGGGGAGGTAATTCCTAAACTCCCAGGGTCTGAGAAGAGGGCACCAGGGCCAGAATGAAACAGCAAAAAAAAAAGGGGGGGTTGTAATCCACGATAGTTTGCACTGGAATGAAGTGTTGTTCATCTTTGAAATGCTGCAAGAGTCCTGTTTATTCTTTCAAAGGCACTCTGCAGAATATTAATCTGTTCTCCCTCTCCCCATCCTTGTACCTCTAGGCAAAGTACCATTCATAGAGTGAGTGGCTGATTTAAACTTGTTAAAATTAATGGAACAAAATCAAGGCATGTAATAGCATGCCACTTAAAAGACAGGAATATACCAAAGGCTTTTCAGTCCCAACTACCACCCAAAGAGAGGTCAACGGAGGTTGTGGTTATTTGCCAGTTGGTTCCAATGGAGATACCAAGGGTTGAAGGCAGCCATCCCATAATGCTTCTTTAGGCACTTTTGTAGAATCAACTGGGTGCATTGAAGAGATGATCTGGCTGGTCCTATTGGGAGACCTAAAAATGGGACGGGATGTGGTGGGGCACAGTGTCCTAGTAAATAAACGGAAGAGGTTTGGCTGTGGGATACAGGAAGATGGTAAGAACAGAACTAGGAAAGGAAGGAGGTTTAGAGGTAAAGCCAGACTGAGCAGGCCTTACCCATGAAACTGCCTTCTACTGAATCGGATCCCACGTCTATCAAGATCCGCACTGTATTCGGACCAACAGTAGCTCTTCCATGTTTCAGGTAAAGGTCTTTCACATTTCCTGTAATTCAGTCCTTTTAACTGAAGATGCTGGGAAGGGACCACGGGGCTATCCATTTACTAAAGATGTTGAATTCTGTCTTCCTATGGCTGAGATATAAGTAAAGCCCTCCCTCCTCCCACATAACAGGGTAGGAGGTCATGCCGTAATGCCTAGCAAAGGTTACTACTTCATTGAGGGGGAAGCCCTTGACTGTGACCCCTGTCCAATGCCGGATGGCACAGGCAGCCAATCACCTTTGCTTTCTCCTTGCCTCTCTGAAGTCCAAACAGAAAGCTTTACATAAAAACAGCCCAATAAACCCTCTCTATAAAACACATTTGAAAGTAATTAACTGGAAAATAGTAGAGGGAAGGAGAAAAAGGCACACTGAGTTAGCAGTTCTCAGTGTTTTCAACTCTGGATCCCATAAGCATACCTTTGAGACTCCTCAATCCTTCTCTGTCCATCTGTTTTGCAGGCAGCCATGTTTATATGGTCATGCACAGTGACACACGTGCAGCTCATTTCTACATGGCCAATGACTGTGGATGGAGCACTGATCCCACACTATCACCCTTTTGACACACGTGAAGGGTTACCATCAAGACAAAGCTTCCATTATTGTATGACACAATGGTTTTATGAATCATGAATTTACATTGTAAATGGCCTCCGGTTCCTTGTGCTTGGAGGCGATCTAAAAACATATTTTTTCTCTCTCAGTTTGCAAATTGTCAAAATCCCTATCTTTGACAAACGGTGATAAAACCAACTATGTTTTTCTACCACCCACAAACTCATTCCCCAACATAAAACAAGTCTGGACAGACGGGGCGGTAAACTGTGGAAATGTGTTAAGGCAGAGATCCCATCCAGTGGCAAAATTATTAAGCATAAGCATAAGCATTTTTATTGTCATTGTGCACGCACAACAAAATTTACAGCAGCATTCCTCGATGCACACAATTTCAGACTCATACCCCATCCTCACTTTCCCCTTCCCCCATTCATCCCTACACAGCCCCAAACACAGCCCCAAACATACCTTCCATGAGAAAGGAAGCCATCAGAGCCACCTCACTGGAAGGTTGTTGGATTATTTGTCTGTGAATATGTGACTGTTACCGCCAGGAAAATAAACAAAATATTTTCCTGAGTCAGGTTGCCTGATTACACTGGCTCCATGCTAGGACACAGAGACTTGTGTGTCTCAGAAGCCTTCATAAAACTTGCAAAGGTTGCAAACATATGAATTGTGCCAATGATATATGGTTTCCCTCTTGTTTATGCCATTCTAGGATGTAATAAAAGCCCCTTCAGAGTTGAATTTATGATGTGCCCACTGTTTAGGATTTTAGTTTGACTAGGTTCTCCAGTTAGTGTAAGGTTTTGTTATTGTTGACTTAGGAAAATCTTGCCTATAAGTATATGTGGTTATCCCTTAAGGTTTCCCTAATGTTTAAGCTTAGAAATGTTATTTTTGAAAATTTGTGTGTTAGCAAAAGCAGTAGCCTGTAAGAGGCTGATATTAAGGGACAAGAAAGTTGGCTCTGGAATGCAGCTCAGACCAACACCCAGCCGACTCCTTAAAAGACAAAGACCTTCTTTGGACTTGCAAAACAAATCTGTTGCCAGCACCCAGAGGTCCCCAGCCATTGGAAGACGTGCAGGGACCACCATTGGACAGTTTGAACTTTTCTTTGTTGCAACAATGTGAGGCGGGAGCCTCAGGGTATTACTAAAGAAACAGCCATCTGATAAAGGAGATAGCTGGGTGCGGCAGCAAGCCCACCTGGATTTTCTGAATGGACCTTATCTGCTCTCCCTTCAGCACCATTGCGAGATCTTGCGGGAAGACGTTTGACAGCAGGATTTTGTAATCCCATTCAGAAGTTGTAACTGTATCTTGCTTTTGTGTTGTTTGTTTTCTTATTGGTGTTTGGTGAGGGACTTGCCCCCTCACCTCCCCTTTTCCCTGCCCCTTTGCACCTTTGAAGTTTGGGAATAAAAGTTCTTGCACTGGGTTGCAAGAGCGCGATTCTCCTGCCCGAGCTGTGACCATCACCTGCAAATAAAATCCTTTGCTTGAAGAACATCGGCCTCCTGCGCCTCATTACGTTGCTAATCTAGAAGTTTGTGGTTCTTCATTCCAACTGGACACATCAGCTCAGAGTTTCTCTCTAAAGAAACACACTCTCACTTCTACCACTAGTGTTACACATACCACACTTCTTCCAAACAGTGGGATGTTCCAGTGGTAGCCCTTATTTAGGCTGACTGGAGGAGAGAGCACTGGAGACTTATGGGTTATTTGTACTGTTTGTTTGATTTACAAATGTACAAGTAGAGTACAGGCAGAGGCACAGAGGAACTTTTGGGGAGGTCAGCTGTTGAAGGTGCCATCCCCTGAGCCCCATATTCCACCTTGGAGCTTGCCAATGTAATGCTGCCCACTTGATGAGTCCATTGTTTATGTCATCATCTGATTTTAAGATGGAGGTTGGAGCTGGTTGTTAATTGCATTTAACTAGTATTTAAAAATGTTGTTTTATTGATCATGATTTAATGTGATTGTTTTATTGGTTGTACACTGCCCAGAGCCCTTTGGGGATGGGACGATATATTAAATCTGATATATAAATAAATAGGGGCATTCATACAAAGAAGCAAATCTGCTACCCCACATCAGATGTCCCTTGTGAGAGGATTTGCATGCCCAAGGTGCTTTGGCAAAATAGCAAGGTGTTTCCAAGGTGACATTCCCAAGGTGACAGTAAAATCTTTCAATTTCTCTGCTCCCTCTTCTCTCTTGCCATTTAAAGCTGTGTGTCCTTCTCTCCCAAATATCCATCTGCCTGCTCCCTCTAGCTAGGAGGTGGAAGTTTGTATCAATATATTAAGTGAGCTTCATAAGTCCATATAGTTCGTGGCATCTGAGAAAGGAAAGAAATAAAAATAGTAATTACAGGCACCATTGGAACAGATATTTGGCTGGTTGGCTTATCATCCTTTTCTCTGCGGGAGAAATCACCATCCACAGGAGCCAACCCATTTCCAAGGTGCCATTGAGGTGTCAAGTAGCTCTGGCTTTTGAGTAGGTATACTGTGATTCAGAGTTTCTTACGGGCAGACCTTTCTTGAGAGGAGGGCTTTAGATAGCTACCTTGACAGGTCTCTGGGTAGACAGTCTATGCATTCTCTAAATCATAGGTGTCAAACTTGCGGCCCTCCAGATGTTATGGACTACAGTTCCCATCATCCCCTGCCAGCATCATGCTGGCAGGGGATGGTGGGAACTGTGGTCCATAACATCTGGAGGGCCTTGAGTTTGACACCTGTGCTCTAAATGAAGCAATAAGAAATAAATGATGGAACTGTTTGTCATTTTGGTACCAACCAAAAACGTACAAGTTATCCCCTTGATTTAGGAATGCCCACATTGTCTAAGCAGTTGTACACTATGTCATGTGGGTAGACATGCATCAGTGCGATTGAAGTGTCGAGCTGTGATCTGGGAGACTCCAGCTTTAGATCCCCACTGTGTGAAGCAAGCTTGCTTGGTGACCCTGGGCCGGCTGCAATCACACAGCCTCACAGGATAAAACAGAGAAGGGAAGGATGTTGTAAGCCATTTTGGTTCCTTCACTGGAGAAAAAAGCAGGGTATAAATGTAAAACAAACAATATAATGTGCCCTTTATTTTCTATAACACTGTCATGTGGCCGAAATTCATTTGAATTTAAATAAAAAAGAAAATGCCCTGAGAGGAAGGCCCAAATGAATAGCTTCTTCAATAGCTTCTTCATTCTTCATGGAGCAGCAGTGGCGTAGGAGGTTAAGAGCTCATGTATCTAATCTGGAGGAACCGGGTTTGATTCCCAGCTCTGCCACCTGAGCTGTGGAGGCTTATCTGGGGAATTCAGATTAGGTTGGACACTCCTACACATGCCAGCTGGGTGACCTTGGGCTAGTCACAGTGTTACCGCGCTGCTCAGGGTAACACTTTCCTTGCTCTAGAGTATCCCGCTCTCGGCAGCGCCCAGGAACCCAAGCAAAACCCGACAAGGCTCGGATATATAAAAGAGATTTATTGAGATGCTGACCTAAGTGTCAGCACCTCCCTTCCGCACCAACTCTGCGCTGCCTAGCAGCCTTACAATCCCTTAAGTACACTTTCTCCCGTCGGGAGCCCGGGAGAACCAAAGACAGCCCACCACCATTCAAAACAACCAATCATTCATTTGCAACATGCAGGAACCAATCAGTGTCCGATATGCATCCTCTTCTCAAGTTTCGCGCCAGAGCAGGGCGAGGCGATGACGTGTCCACTGGCGGGGGACACACAAAGGTTTTCTCCAGGTGTCCGGGGTCAGGAAGCCAAGAGCGATGACGTGAGTCCCCTTATCTGCCTGCTGACGAGATTAGGCAAGGCAAGGCGCTTCGGCTGAGGTTTCCCTTTGTCCGTGTGCATCAGGGGACTTTACACGTGAATGGGATAAGTCCGGGTGGGGCAGAGATGGCTCTCTGCCCCGGGCCAAGGAGGTTCCATACAAGCACAAATACAGGGAAACTTACAAATCCTATTTCTACCTAATACAAATCAGTTCCTACCTAAACAAATACAAGACAGAAATAAATTTTCCAATTGTTTTTAGTTCAGACATAGTCCAGGAGCGGGATTCTCTCCTGGCTCCGCTATCAACAGCTTCTCGGAGCTCTCTCAGCGCCACCTACCTCACAGGGTGTTTGTTGTGAGAGGGGAAGGGCAAGGAGATTACCCTTTGAGACTCCAGCAGGAGAGAAAGGGGGATATAAATCCAAACTCTTCTTCTTCTTCTTCTTGAAGTCACCCTGCCTGCTGACAGCACATCCCTGCCTACAGTGAGATTCAGCATCTGTGTGCACATTTTACCCTGTGCTACATCTGGTGGCACTAGAGAAAAACAATCAGTGTGGCCTTGCCTTGCCTGCACCACCACAACATTCCTGGGTGGATCTGAAACAGAACCATCTGCTCCTCCTCCTCTGGTTGCCCCAGTGGTGATGTGGCCCTGGGGAACCGAGACGGGCTACGGCCCCTTCTGGGTGATGACAGAATAGGGTGCTTGGCCAGTGCTCTAATGGTGGGCCTGCAGCATCTGGAGAGGATTCAGGGGATGGATGGGACACTGTCTCCCCTTCCCTTCCTACACTTCCCTGTTTATTCTGAAGGGTTAATGAGCCAGCAGCTGGAGGAATGCACTCCACTCCGCCCTGCAAGGCCCAATGCGAGAAGAGCCCCTTGGGACATTGTGAGGTCATTACATTCACTTTGGGGTTGAGGCCATCTGCTGTAGTATGTTCAATGTGAGCTCTTCTCTGTTCCTCCGGGGTGGGGGGTAATTGGGTTTAAACACCAAACTAATGAGGTGTGAAAGCGTTAGCGCACACAGAATAAACTGGAGGAGCAGAAGAAAGCCCCTGAGCAGGGAAGGGAGACCACAGCAGGGAGGGGAAACAGACCAGTGGAGGTGTATGGTACTCATGCAGCAATCTGCTTGGATCCATCTAGCAAACACTCGTGTCCTAATATCCAAGGATTTTCTCCGCTGCAGGTCCAATCAGGACCAGGCACTGAGAGCTCCAAGTTTGTGTGGCTGGGAAGCTTGCGTGAGGATTTCTGTGCACAGACCGTCACACCCTCTTCTGTTAGATCCTTTGCCCCATTCACAAGAGACGGCTTGGGTTCCATACAGTGTGGGGTTCGGCATCTCTTCCCCTCCTTGAAGAGAAGCTCCGGCATCAGTCAGATTCCTATGATAAATTTAAGAGGGGGGGTTGAACTCATTTGGCCAGCAGCAGTTGTGCCTCCCTTGGGTTTGGTGCAGATGGCTTCACCATCTGCCTAGATCCCAACTGGTTCCACCTCTGTAGGATCACCAGGAGGTAGCCCAGGCATGCGTGGCTGGCTGCACTGTGAACGACTGAGCCCCTTTTCCTTTCCAGCCCTGTTTGCATCATTCAGGTCGGATATGTTTTTATCCAGCTCTGTCTCCAAGGTGGTCTAATCGGAAGATGTTGCTCTCCCTTCATCCATCCATACGACAAAGCTATAAGGCGAGTTAAGGCTTGAGAGAGAGGAAGGGGAGTGGTCCAGAATAGGGATGCTGTCAAATTTCTTAGCAACAGCGATTCAGTCACGAACTGGCAGTTTACTTCCACTGCGATGATTCATGAGATGGGATAAGTAGCTTGTTTTGTGTATGGTCACCAAGCCAAACGTGCACATATAACGGATGTTTTTGGATCCTTACAATTAACTGTATTTCCAACAATATTCCTAAGCACACATAAGTACTTCTAATGTGCTCACTTCCACAGCTTTTTACACCCTGGCTGCAGGGTAGTCTCTCAGAAGCCAAGCAGGGACTACCCTGGTTAGTATTTGAATGAGCAACCACCAAGCAACACCAGAGTCATGACATGACAAACAATCTCCAAATGTTTCTTGCCTTGAAAACCCTATGGCCGTGGTGGCGAACCTTTGGCACTCCAGATGTTATGGACTACAATTCCCATCAGCCCCTGCCAGCAGGGGCTGATGGGAATTGTAGTCCATAACATCTGGAGTGCCAAAGGTTCGCCACCACTGCCCTATGGGGTTACCATAAGTCATAAACAGAAGAAGGGTTTTTCACATGTATGCATGTCTTTATTTCTTTGGCTGATTCTGCATGGGCCAAAAACAGTGGTGTGAAAACAGTGTGAAAACAGTGTAAAAGGGTTTAAAATGGTGTAAAAGGGTTTACACCATCTTCACACTGTTTCACACCGCTGTTTTTGGCCAATGCAGAATCAGCCTTAGTGTTTGGTTTTGAACTGCATGTTGTGTGTGTGTGTGTTACACTTATGTAACAGGCCATTGATTTTTTTTAGCAGTGTCTATATAACCTGCATACAGATGTATGTGTCACATTCTATATGGTATCTTTCTAATGGTGGAAAAGCAATAACAGAACAGTAATAGAGCCAGTGGAGTTGCCTCTTGAATAGTGCTTGAGACATCAACATGCAGTTAGCGCTAGTGATCCATCACTGTTGTTGAGCAAGTCACTGTCGTTCAGTGTTGTTGAGCAAGCCAAGACTTGCACACACAAGAGAGAATAATAATAATATTCGCAGAAACAATTACCATCATCATTACAGTATAGTCTGTGGCAGGGAATGTGTGATGATGAAGGTATACTACCAATCCCCCCCAACCCCCTAAATCAAATGAGGACAAAATATTGAGACAATTATGTATAAATACATGAGGAAAGTCATAGGAAAACAGATGGCTGTATGCATGAAATGCACACATTGGTAGTGAAAAGGCGCATCTTCCAACTTCTAAGAACTATGTATGCTGCATGAAAGTATTGGAGAATTGGAAAGTAGGCCCACTAAATATATATCTATTTCCTACCATCAAGCTGAGTTTTCAAGGAGAGATACTTCACAGGTAGTTTGTCATTGCATAGCTGCCTCAACCATACGCCTGGTGGAATAGCTCTGCCTTACAGGCTCTGCAGAATGGCTTCAAATCCTGCGGGGCCCTGATTTCACCAGGTGGGGCCAGGATCAAAAAAGTCCTGGGCTTGGTTGGACATTTGGAGCTTCAGGCAGGCATACGGATAAAAAAAAAAAGACTCCCTCTCTCCTCTTAGGAGCTCTCGGGTCTGCCGTTCCCAGATTGAAGTTACCCAGTGAGCTTCAAGGGCAACGAGAGATTTGCTGTGCAATCCTAAGAGCAGAATCACATCCTTCTAAGCCCATCAACTACAGTGGAATTAGAAAGGTGTAACTTTGCCTAGGATGAGTCTGTTGTAGCTTTTGAGACCCTGATGGCTTTTGGTAAATTGTTCACCCAAATTCTGCCAATCCTACGCGTATGGTGCCTGGGCTTTAATGGGATGTGCAAGTGGGTGAAACCGAAACTTCCTTAATAAAAGTGCACAGTGGGTAAGGCATCTTGAAGTGGAATTAAAAACACTGGATTCAATAGTCAGGGCACAGGTGAACTGTCCCTTAAGATTGGGATCAGATCCTTTCGGATCAAGGAATGCCTCCTGTTTGTTTGACCCAGCCAGCCTGCTCACAGAGAAGTCTGTATCCACACTTAAACAACCACAACTCCTGTGTTTTCATGGACATTTTGCAAAGACTCTGTAATTGGCGCCTGCGGTCTTGCCCAGTAAAACTTCCCTTCCCAGCTTTGCTTCTTTGGCCTTTCTTCCCCGTTGTCTCCTCTTTCCTAAAACACCATCAGCCAGCACCCAAAGCTGGCCCAACAGCACATGCAACTCAAACTGTTGTTTGGGACAATATTGGAACAATATTATGCACAGGAGTGGAATGAACTGTGGCTCAGTGGTATAGTGCCTGCATTGCTTGCAGAGGGTCCATTCCATGTCTGGCATCTCCAGTTAAAAGAATCAGGTACCAGTTGTTGTGGAAGACCCTGGAGAGCTGCTGCCAGTCAGTGCAGACAATACTGACCCTCGTAGACCAAGGATCTGACTTAGTACAAGGCAGCTTCTTGTGTTCAAGGGACACCCATGAAACAGTTGTGTGCAATCTGAGCAGAGGGCAGTGGCGGGTGGTGGTGGTGCGATGCACTGGGCACATGCCCCTGTGGGGGTGTGGCGAGGGCGTTCTGGGGGCCAGGACATTCTGGGGCGGGGGCATTCTGGGGCAGGGGTGGAGGATCCACCGGTGCACCGGGTGCTTTTGCCCCTTGCTACGCCTCTGAGTCTCAGAGAACATTGAACTCATTGAAAACAGTGGAAAGAGGGGCTGCCTGCCACCAAAGGGAAACCCTCAGCCAGAAGCATGGTGCTATATAAAGTGTTGGTGGTATGCTAAGGGTTAGCATCTCACCCTGTCTATTTCAGTTCTGCTTGCAGCCTGGGGTGGACAAAGAGGATCGCCTGTCATGTCGATGCAAGAAGGTCATGGTGTGGAACCACCTGCTATGGAATTCACCCTGGCTGGCCTGTCTCCCCAGTGGCCACAGGACAATGTCTGGCTAGACCAGGGGTCTGCAACCTGTGGCTCTCCAGATGTTCATGGACTACAATTCCCATAAGCCCCTGCCAGCATGGCCAACTTGTAGTCCATGAACATCTGGAGAGCCGCAGGTTTCAGACCCCTGGGCTAGACCATCACTCTAAATAAAAATAACAGAGCATTTACTTCCCAGAACCCTCTGAGGCATTACTCAGCAAGCCAAGATGGAGAGCAAAGATTCCAAACTTTTAGCAGGTGAGGAATGGAAAAACCGGAGAGGCCAGCAGTGGGAAGAGAGAGAGAGAGGAGTGAAGATTGTATTGGCCCAGAGCAAGAAGCAGAGGAGGAAATTAGGGTGCTTGTGTTGAGGAGACAGTCTGCCATCTGGGTCCCTGGTAATCGTTTGCAGAAACATCTTCCCACAAGACACATTTGTGTGTTCAATATTTCATATTTGTTTACAAGCTGTCAAAACTGAAATGTGACTGCGTGTCTGCCGAGGCGATGCCACGGCCCACGCTCCCCCTCCTCCCCCCTCCCCCGCTTCACATGCTCAAGCATCGTGGACTATGTTTGCAAAGTCGCAGGGCCTTGGGGTGGTGGCAGCAGTGAGGTGCACATGCAGTCGCAGCAGAAAGCAAAAGCAGGTCATGGAACTGAAATCAGGCGGCTATTGATTGTGAACTGATTAATATTTTATTTATGGGTTTTATATTTGGTTTGGTTACCTGTTTGTTATATTTGTCGCCCGTGTCCCAGGAAGCCTGACCGCAAATGCCTTAAAATAAACAAACATCTCAGGGTCATTTTCTCTGGTGCTTGCCTTCCTCTGGGCAGTCGTGACCGCCAGAACTCCTCCTGCTAGCTGGTTCCATAGGCAATCAAAGGCTGTCCAAGAACATAAGGGGATTTTCATTCCACAGACAAATCGAAGAAGTGAAGCCCCACAATAGCCAGCCAAATTATTCCACCCTAAAACAGCCACATTTAACTGGATGTGGTAGGTTTTCCAGGCTGTGTGGCTGTGCTCTGGTGGATCTTGTTCCTAACGTTTTGCCTGCAGCTGTGGCTGGTATCTTTAGAGGTGTATCACAGAGGGAAGTCTGTTACACACTGTATCCACTGAGAAGGGAATGTTTTAGTGGGGTATAAATTGTCATGTCCCCAAGTGGGGAACCAATCAGTGTATGTTTGGGTAGAACTTGCAATGAAAGGTGTGGTTGATAGTATAGTATTGCAGGTAGGATTTTTCAGTCCAGGGAGTGATTCACATTACTGACTGGTTCCCCACCCAGGGACATGACAATTTATACCCCACTAAAACATTCCCTTCTCACTGGATACAGTGTGTAAAAGACTTCCCTCTGTGATACACCTCTGAAGATGCCAGCCACAGATGCAGGCAAAATGTTAGGAACAAGATCCACCAGACCACGGCCACACAGCCTGGAAAACCCGTCACAACCAGTTGAATCTGGCCGTGAAAGCTTCGACAGCCACATTTAAGTTGGTGGGGCTTTGAGAGCAATTATTCACTTGATAGATCCTCTGCAGACCCATTTCTATTAACAACAAACCGGGGAATTCCTCTCCTCTTCAATGCTGGCTGTGGTACATTGAACCCCAAGGATTAGCTGTCACTGTGTGTGTACATAGGAAGTACCATCAAGTTGCAGCTGACTAATGATGATCTCAGCAAGGGGTTTTTCCAAGCAATTGAGAAGCAGAGCTGGGCTACTACTGCTTTCCTCTGCAGTT